>NC_064549.1:16534248-17734248 GCF_023856365.1 Brienomyrus brachyistius
TGTATCCGCGGAGGCGGAGCCAGCCCTATCTGCCATCGTGTCCCTACGCATTTGCAATGGGGGGCACTTCAATAACAGCCAGGCCACCTGGGGCGATTTCATTAAAGGCAGGAGAGCAGAGACACGGGGGCTATTGCAGTCTCCCAGGATGCCAGACCCCCCACCCCCCAATCCGAAAGCCCGGCCTGCTCAGAAACACTCCATATAGGGAGTATACGCAATACACAAAGGGTCGTCACACTCTGTGTGTTTAAGGCTGTGACCTGTGAGGCAAACTCACTCACTCAATTAGCAACGTTTTCAAGCCTGGGGGGGGAGGGATGCCGCCTTTTCACACCCAGATGGGGTAGGGGATTGAAATGGGGTCCCTCCCCCCTTGCCCGTCACCCCCAGCCCATCATGTGGACAGGCAGTATGTAAGCAGCTGATGTATGACACGTTCTCCACCTTCCCCCGCGAGAGGCCACGCCTCCGGAGTGCTCCTCATCAGGCTCGGCATTACTGACTGCTGACCACCAGCGCCCCCTACAGGGCGCGCGTGCAGGAATGTCAGGGAGAAGAAAACAGAGGATGCTGAGCAAACAGCCAGGGCTCAAAGAGGAGGAGGGAGGGGGTCATGCACAGAGGAAGCCCCTGGAAGCCTACCTTCCTGGAAGTGCTCGCGCTGGCGCTGGTGCAGTGGGGGGGCGGCCACGTGCTGCTTTTGCTTCTTGGGCGGTCGCTTCTGCATGACGGCAGTGCTCATGTTGCTGTCGGTCGACACGGGGCTGCCGGGACGGCGGCCTGGGGGGGCCATGGGATACTTCCGGCCTGGAAAAGACGCAGAGATTTACCGTGTGAAATGCGGCTCACGTTTCTGTACGCTGACGGCTGCGTTGGTGATGGAGAGTGGTATGGGCACGCGCATTCATGCATAATTCATATCTTTATTAATGGCAAGTCGCTGCGGGAAACAGGTCGTGTTCGTCAGTCAGCAGGAGATCAAGGGCTTCCGCAATGAGGCACGGCCTGCTCACCGCCCGGCCCCGCCTCGGAGGGGGGGTATTTGGCCACGCGGAGCCCGGCGTACTCGGCGGCGGCAGCCACGGCCTGGGCGAAGTCGGCGTCGGTGAAGAAGGAGCCGTCGGAGGAGCTGACGGCGCTGGAGCGGCCGGACGAGGCGTTGTCCTCCTCCGAGGCGGAGCCCCAGCCGTTGATCATGGAGCCGGTGACGGAGCTCTCCAGGTCACCTACACTGGAGGCTGGAGTCTGCTCCAGGCCGCGGGGCGGCAGGCGGCGTGGCTGCAGTGGGGGATGCTGCCGCAAGTGCAGGTGCGCCTGGGCCAGCTCCGCGTCTGTCTCGTCCCCTTCCTCCTCCTCCTCCTCCTCCATGCCGTCCGTGTCCAGCACCAGGGGGCTGGAGATGTAGCCGTAGGTGTGCGGGGGGGACAAAGGCCGTGGGGGGGGAGGCGGGCTCACAGTATGGTGTCTAGAATGAGGGAACGGAGAGGCAGACAAGCGGCATCAGGTCTCCAGTCTACTTAAAGGAGTCCCACCCCTACAGGCAGCCTTGCTGCTCACCTGCGGTCCTGCTGCGGGGGGCCCAGGGCCTCGGGGCTATCCTGCAGCATGGGCTGCAGCTCCTCTTGCGGTGATGGCGTCAGCGTGGCTGTCGACTGGTGGCTGTAGGACACGCCCGCGGGAGAGGAGGCTGCCCCGCGCACAGGAGGAGTAGGGCCCCTCTCTGCCTCCTCCTCCTCCTCTTCCAGCTCCCCGGGTTGCAGGTACATCCGCGAGGGGGGGAGCGGGCATTGCGCGTCTGCGTCGTAGCTGAGGATGTGCAGACGGGAGCCGATCAGGCAGGCGGGCGGCTTACCGCGGCATGGTAACACAGCGATGCGAGCATCGGGTCCCACCTGTCACCCATCGGCAGGGAATACTCCTCCACGCTGCGGCAGGGTGGGGGGCTGGCGGGGGGAGGGGGCAGCAGGTCGGCCCAGTTCATGTTGGCCTGTTTAGGCAGCTTGGGGGTGCGGACGCCTTTCTTCTGACCCTGGCTCCCTGCTCAGGAACAGACAGACGCACTCAGACAAAAAAAACGACCGAAACAAGCGAGATCATCAAAACCGACGAACAAAGCTTGATGTTTACACCTGACAGGAGTGTGGCTAATGGCCACTGTCTCGTTATTTATGCAGAGAAAATGCATGGAGACTTTATCTCTCAATTTGTAATTAATGTCAGGCATTCCATCAAACAGAAAAACACTCATTTTTCAAAAGTAATATCATTCCGTGCCAAAAACGAATAAAGAGCAGAAAAACGCATCAGAGGCCGATTAACAGCCATAAATTACAATTCAGACCCAATGAGCTGTGGTGCAGTGAACACTGTGCTTTAATTACGGCAGCTTCAAATACAATATAAAAATAGATAAGACGCATTATGATGGCAGCGTTGCATGCCGGCCGCAATGCGCGTCATTTGTCCTTGTCCAGGAACAAACGCCGGTGCCCACATGAAATTATTGCTCCCTTCGCTATGATGAAGACAACGGTAATTAATGGTTTGGCGACAAACAGCAGGGAAGAGTTTAAAAAGGAATGGGGCGCCTAGGGACCAGCCACAACAGATCCCCAGTCCTCTTTATGTCCTCTCACCGCGCCCCTCCCCATGGGGGTGGCTCAGCTGGGGGGGGTTTATGGGTCTATATCGCCACTTGCTGGCCAGTTCGCAGTACAGCCTGAGTAAATAGCCAAACAAACAAACGCTGGCGGAGAGGCGGCTCGCTGCAGAAAGGTCAAGGTAAAACAAAGTCAAACATGACCCTCCCCTGAGCTCCCTCACCAGAGGTGCTGCTGCTGCCTCGCTCAGAGCTGCTGTAGGCGCCTGAGGCGTGGCCCTCGTGTGCCTGGCTGTAGGGGATGGTGGCCGGCACGTCCCCCCCTCTGTAATGCTCTGCGGGCGGATGGGAGAGAAGCAGCGTCAGCCGAGGAGTGGGAGAACACACCGCCCCCCGAACCCGCAAGGAGGAGAAGCAGAAATGAGGAGGTGCAGGGAGCACTCCAGTGGGAGGAAAGACAGAAGGAAGAAGACAGGAGTGAAAGTCCGTACATTTAAACTGCAACATTCCAGAAACTTCCAGCAGGATCGTTCCCTTTTAAAGGCTCTTTATAAGAATTGTTTTAACTAATAAAATCTAATTTTATTCTGAAAATGTAATTTGTGTCTTGTCTTGGTGGAGGATGGTACTGGTGGAGCTTAATGTAAACTGGTGTAAGTGGCATTAAAGGGGAAACATATAAGACAATGTGACTGGGGTGAAGAGGCTCTTATTCGTGCAGAATACAAACACAGCAGGTTCTGCACACAGGTGACTAAATCCTTACTCACACCCAAAGCAGGAGCACAGCATGCACATGGAGACACACAAACATGCGTTATGTGCTAGGGGGCGCAAATGAGACGCTTAGAGCTCTATGGCATAAAGTATAAACGAGAGAATGCAGGAGGTGTAACCACTGGAGACCTCAAACAATCTCAACCCTTTACTGCGTTAAAGGGTCCATTTACCCATGAGACTGTCAATGTTCTGGGCACAAATGGCATCATCTGCATGACGTGGACAGGAAGAGGCATTCTCAGAAATAACACCACTGTCTGCAAAGACATGTAAAGATCAGCAGAGGACTGGAGCAAAGGAGAAGATGAAGAAAAAGTCTGCAAGAGAGACATGCTGATGTCGCCGAATGGGATGAGGGCGTGGCTTCTGGGGGCGTGTCCCAGGAGGGCGGGGAGGTGCAGGGGCGTGTCCATCAAGGGCATGGAGATACACGGTGACAGGAAGAGGGGGCGGGAGGCACATCCCCTGCTGGCCCCTGCTGGCTGCGCACCCTGCCTGCCACTCACCCTTGTTAAGCTTGTTCTGTTCCATGATGCTGTACTGCAGCTGTGAGGTCACATCCTGCTGCTTCTGCTGCGACCCAGGTGGCGGCTTCCAGCAATGCTTCTCATTGAGGTCACTCCCCCCTCCACCACTGCTGTTGACATTGCTGCTGCTGGTGATGCTTGACTGTATGAGCTGGGTAGTGGCGTAGGGGGTTGGCTGCCCCCCCGGGCCGGTGAAGCGGCCATCCTTCAGGTTGGGGCTATTGAAGGTCTTCATCTCGTTGATCTTGCTGGGGAGGTCCACGTCGCTGTACACCCCCGACTCGGGCACCATCAGGTTAGTCTGCTTGTTTTCCAGCTGGTTGTTATAGTTGGCGATGCAATCAGCTGGGTGACACGGGGGTGGGGTGAGGGGTTAGTAATCGAGTATTCGGCTAGTAATGACCGCGTGACTGCCATCACTTTACTTTACACCAAAAATTAATGGGAACTTCAACGCAAGACTGAGTCTAGCCGATTAAATTGCTCGCGTATTAAGAATGATGGATAGCCCGTCGGAGGCAGACATATTTATCTTGTTACATCACTTTAGGCAAACATGTAAATAAGGACGGGCCCTGCAAGCAGGTGCTCAGATGCTGAGCAGGGCTCCTCCTCTTCCAGCGACCCTCCTCTCTCACGACCCGTGAAGTGAAAGGAGAAGAAGCTGAGATGAAGCCGCAAGCCACTCAGATCCTCCAGCGGAACATCTGAGCTCAACCGGATCAGTCCCCCGGGGTGGGGGGGGGGCTGGAATCCTGCCAGCGAGTCCCGTTGTATGCCGCACTCATTAATGCATTTAAATCTTCAAAAGGCCGGCAAGCCGGCTCCGCTCCGCTCGGCATGGCGCACTGACATTTGGCTACTCAGGAGCGTCTGGGGTTTCCAAGAAGCTGCGATTATGTGGGACTTCAAAGGCCGGAGTGTTAGAGGCCTGCTTAAGGTGCGGGGTATGCGTGGACCCCATGGCGGTCATCAGCGTGCGAGCACACAGCACTGCTTAAGGTGCGGGGTACGCGTGGACCCCATGGCGCTCATCAGCGCGCGAGCACACAGAACTGCTTAAGATGCGGGGTACGCGTGGACCCCATGGCGCTCATCAGCGTGCGAGCACACAGAACTGCTTAAGGTGCGGGGTACGCGTGGACCCCATGGCGCTCATCAGCGTGCGAGCACACAGAACTGCTTAAGGTGCGGGGTACGCGTGGACCCCATGGCGCTCATCAGCGTGCGAGCACACAGCACTGCTTAAGGTGCGGGGTACGCGTGGACCCCATGGCGCTCATCAGCGTGCGAGCACACAGCACTGCTTAAGGTGCGGGGTACGCGTGGACCCCATGGCGCTCATCAGCGTGCGAGCACACAGCACTGCTTAAGGTGCGGGGTACGCGTGGACCCCATGGCGCTCATCAGCGCGCGAGCACACAGAACTGCTTAAGATGCGGGGTACGCGTGGACCCCATGGCGCTCATCAGCGCGCGAGCACACAGCACTGCTTAAGGTGCGGGGTACGCGTGGACCCCATGGCGCTCATCAGCGCGCGAGCACACAGAACTGCTTAAGGTGCGGGGTACGCGTGGACCCCATGGCGCTCATCAGCGTGCGAGCACACAGCACTGCTTAAGGTGCGGGGTACGCGTGGACCCCATGACGCTCATCAGCGTGCGAGCACACAGCACTGCTTAAGGTGCGGGGTACGCGTGGACCCCATTGCGCTCATCAGCATGCGAGCACACAGCATGGCCATGCTGCATGCCTTAGTGTCTGTCACATGCAAAGCTCCCTTCTGCAGCCCTCGCATGGCTTATTACACATGTCTGCTCATCATGGGGTGAGTGCAGAAGAGCAGCCATTCACACTCAGCCCAGGTTAATGAAAATTTAAACCCTTCCCCCCCAACAAATGTGAACACCTGAAACGATGGGAGGGTGGCAGGAGGTCATGGTTTTGGCTGCCAGAGGGCATCAGTGAACCCTGCAGTCACGTAAGGAGGCACCGTGGAGTGCTTTTGGGAAAGAGCTCCCAGCCAATAGTGGAGCAGAGCAAGGTGAACCCTTCTGCTTAAAGCCCAGAGAACCTTTCTCGCTTTGTCTCAGGGACCTACCCAGGTCATCTGCAGCCCCCCCCCCCCCCCAAATCTTCTGCCACCTCTCTCTCGGCTGTGACTTTAGACCATTCCTTTTCTAGTCTGTCTTTTGTGTCCCTGAATCAAACACAGTGTTTTTTTTTTTTTTTTTTTTTTTTTTAGAAGAGTCCTGCTTTCCAAGCTGAAGGCTCCTTATAAAGCATGATGTGGCTCTTCTGCTCCTCTCTGCTCCCACTAACTGCAGCTCCACTCCTCTTCATTCCTCTCCACTCTGTTAACTGCTGCTCTTGCCTCTCTGCTCCCACTAACTGCAGCTCCTCTCCTCTTCATTCCTCTCCACTCTGTTAACTGCTGCTCTGGCCTCTCTGCTCCCACTAACTGCAGCTCCTCTCCTCTTCATTCCTCTCCACTCTGTTAACTGCTGCTCTGGCCTCTCTGCTCCCACTAACTGCAGCTCCTCTCCTCTTCATTCCTCTCCACTCTGTTAACTGCTGCTCTGGCCTCTCTGCTCCCACTAACTGCAGCTCCTCTCCTCTTCATTCCTCTCCACTCTGTTAACTGCTGCTCTTGCCTCTCTGCTCCCACTAACTGCAGCTCCTCTCCTCTTCATTCCTCTCCACTCTGTTAACTGCTGCTCTGGCCTCTCTGCTCCCACTAACTGCAGCTCCTCTCCTTTTCATTCCTCTCCACTCTGTTAACTGCTGCTCTTGCCTCTCTGCTCCCACTAACTGCAGCTCCTCTCCTCTTCATTCCTCTCCACTCTGTTAACTGCTGCTCTGGCCTCTCTGCTCCCACTAATTGCAGCTCCTCTCCTCTTCATTCCTCTCCACTCTGTTAACTGCTGCTCTGGCCTCTCTGCTCCCATTAACTGCCACTCCGCTCCTCTCTGCTCCCACTAAATTTCACTCCTTTCCTCTCCAGTCCTCCCTGCTCCCACTAACTGACACTCCACTCCACTCTGTCTCCACTATAGGCTGCTCCACTCCTCTCTGCTCCTGCTTACCTGCTCGATCTGCCTCCATCCATCTCCTTTTATATTACCCTGGCTACCCTGTTCCTCCCGTCCCTTAACGCTCCCCCTTCCCCCGCATTGTTCAGGTGCCCCCCGATTCCCCAGTGCTGGCCACTTTCCGCAGTCCCGTCTTGACCTCTGTGGCTCATCCACATTTCTTAAATAACCGAGCACTTAGCCTAAATTACATTAAGGGCTATAACAACAGTATGGAAATCAGGAAAGCAATTCGATTAGCAGCAGAGTAAACCCAAAGGATCCTTCCAGAATGTTTATTTCTATTTCCTGAACAAAAATAGCCCCAGATTTAACCTCTAACAAATCAAACACCCCCCCCCCCAAACTGCCTCCTTGCTGGCAATACACACAACAGAAGATGCTCAGTGCTCAGTGCTCATCCGTGACACAGGAAAGTTTTTACCTTTTTGGGAAAAAAATTATCATGACTATCTTTGATTCATGTGTTCAGTGTTGTCTCTGCCAACCCGTACAGGTAAAAAAACATCAGTAAATTGAGGTAAACCAGGTCAAGATCCTTGTTCAAGAATCAATCAGCCAAGCCTCCCCTGGTACTCAAGATTATTTCCCAGAATTCCACTCCCTAATCTACTTTGCCGCCTACTTCCATATTCCTGCATAAATGTGAGACTTCGTACAGTTTTCTGACTTGTGATTTTTTTTTGTATTTTCTCTGCTTGTGGTATCGTCAGCCAAGCCCCACCCACTAGAAACAGCATTGAAATGCCTCTTTGTCACTTCTGCAGAGAGAATGACCACAGGGTGCTGTCCTTCCAGCCCCCGGGGTGTGACTCCTGCGCTTAATCCCCCCAGCAGCTCCGGCGTCCCCACCTGGGCGGCTGTAGGTCGCCAGGTTGCTGTCGCTGTTGCCGTTTCCTGCTGTGCAGCAGTTGATGGAGCAGTCATTTGGGTTGGAGCACGAGTTGGGCCAGGTGTCGGCCAGCCAGGGTTGGGTAGTTGGCTCCGCGATGTTCAGCAGGCCGGGCCTGTCGGCCCAGAAGCAGAGAGAGCAGCGCCGTGAGACCTGGCAGAGGTATAGGACTCGCAGAAGCACTGGCCTGCTGAGTCACTCCCAAATACCGGCCCCAAGAGGAAACCGAACCGCCTGACAGCCCTGTCTGCGGATGCATTTGTTTTCAGCCTAACTGGTATAAGGCAGCTTCCTCTCCAGCACAGTCCGCACCTTCCGCCATCTCCGCTCATGATCTGTGAATGTTCAGAGAGGGGAGGATTTAAGCATGCTTTAGGAAGCAGTTGTTTGCCCGTGGACATCTAGGCCAAACAGATTATGTTTGCTCGGGTGGGCTGCTGTTGCTGACAGGACGGTGCGCTGGAGAGCAAAAGCCAAGGCTCGGCAAGCGTCTCTGAAAGCGCTGCAAATGCTAGGCTTACTGCAGCACAAAGGCGACCTGCCATGCAGTTGTCTTTTCTATGTGTGGGGAAAAAAATCCTCTGTGTCACTGATTTTGCAAAAGAAGTATGAAACAGACCAAATGAGAATTAAAAAACACAGCTTTGCTGTACGGCTGTAGTTAAGCTCAGCTGCAATATTACACAGTTATGCAGGTATGGCTGGGAAACAGCCTCACCCAGCTAACCTGATTAACGGCGGCTAATTCAGAGAATCTTCGACTGGTAACATCCCGGAAAATACCCAATAAACGCAAAACACAGCCCTCCACCCCTCCTCCCCAAATCCGTCCATCTCTCCATCGCTGTTTTGCTCCTGTTATCATTTCTCTTTCTTGCTCTCATTTTTTCCAGAGCGGCTTGCATGAGCGGCTGACTCTGCTCTTTCCGAAGGATTCTGACAATAGACAGCTCTGAGCTGACATTTGAAACTCCACACCTCGTGCACGCGGGGGTGTGCAGACACACACACACACACACACACACACACACACACACACAAGCACACACACACGCACAGAATGGCAGGCGTCCAGACAAAGCAGCCTGCATGCATAGCAGGTCCTTCCTTTGTCTCCTGCACTTCCCAGCTAAACATTAATTTCACATTAACTCCAGCATCCATCCTCGCTGTCTGATCCCAGATTCTAGCTGTTATGATTCTGTAATTTCAATATGCAGTGAATTTACATTTGTGTGTTAAGCTTCAATTTATCAGATGCATTAAAAGAAAAGATATTGCTTGTTTACAGTTATACAAGGCAATATACATGTTTAGAGAAGCTGTTTAAAAATATGATCAGTTAATGAGTATGTCCTATTGCAATGTCCTTGCTCATCGGTGTCACACAAAGGTATGTGTACAGCGAATCGTCTGTGTAGCTGCCAGGAGGTGCAGGGGCTGCTGGGTAACCATCAGACATGGGGCAGCCTGAAACAGAAGAGGTGAGCTACCCCTCACACCTGGGCTGACTGTGGGGGGCACCAGAATGCTTCTGCCCTAATCCCAATCACGACACCCTAAACCCCCACCAACCCTAACCTTAACCATAAGCAACCAACCAAAATACAAGACTTTTGGCATTTTTACTTTTTTGATTGCATTCACAGATTTTTTATAAAACTGAGGTTATCCAAATGGGGACCTGAAGAAGTGTCCCCAAAAGTAAGGAAGTGTCAGGTTTTACCGCACTTTGGAGATATTTTGGTTCCTGAATGTTATCTATGCAAACCCACACACACACACCGACACACAGACAGACAGTCACACACACCACACACACACACACACAGACCTGTACTCATATCTTTGTGGGGACGATCCATTAATTTTGACATGAAAAACGAAAATCCAAAAACCACGACTTTAACCCTTACCAAGGTCTAACCTTAACCATAACCGTAAGTAACCAACCAAAATACAAGACTTTCGGCAGTCTTTGTTTTTTTTATTGCAGTCACAGATTTTTGTAAAACTGAGGTTATCTTTACGGGGACTGGAAACATGATCCCCACAACGTCAAAATAACAGGTTTTTATCACGCTGCGTGGGAAATTTGGTCCACATAACATAAGAAATACCTGAACCACATGCACACACACACACACACACACACACACACACACACACACACAGTCAATGACATACAGAGAAACAAAGCCACACACATACAGTAGACAGACACAGATGCGCATGCACACAGACAGACAGACAGAGACAGACAAAGAGAGACGCACATACACACGCAGGAACACACACACACACACACACACACACACACACACACACAGACAATGACACACGGACAGACAGAGACGCATAGCAGCTTCCTTGGAAATCACTATGAGACTGACAGCATGAGTGATGGCAGCAGTCTGTTTGGGACTGGGAAAAGGCTTTTTATGGATGCCATGATCTTTTGTCTACAACCATGGACTCCACCCTCTGCCTTGCCTGCATTAGTCTGTTATAAAGTCAAAGCACTCCCCCTAGTGGCAGACTGAAAGCATTACCCTCTCTTCATTTTCTTCCTCTGTGCCCCTTGTTTCCCTCCTATTCTATGTCTCACACCACACCTTTCTTATTTTCACACCTGGTTGTTTTTTACACCTCTGACTCATAATCGCTTTATTCTGTCTCCTTCCTGACAACATCAAGCACAGTGAAGTCAGTGTGATAGTCATAGTGGGCATAAATACTGTAATAACCTGTTAAATGCTAGATTTGCATGTGCAGGTTGCTCAGTGTGCTTCTGCTCAGCATGTTTAGGGACGGGTACCACGGGTACAGCGGGCACCGCGAGCGCAGCGGGCATGAGCCCCAAGCCACTTACCTCCCAGCACTGCTGACTGCCTCTCCGCCTCTCTGGTAGGACACTGTGGACAAAGATGAGTGTCAATGAATGGGAGCACCAGCACTCACAGCTCCGACAGGCAGGGGGAGGCCAGGATAAACAGGTGGGCTGCCCTCACCTCACAGAGCCCCCCAACACACCCACACAGACACACAGCTTCCAATGCAGATGTCTGCAAAAAGAAAAGCAGCCACACGCCACCTGAGCGCACAGCGAAAGACGCATGTGCACACAGAGCCCCAGGGCAAACTGCCGTGACTATATCTGTGTGTGTGTGTGTGTGTGAGTTTCAGCGTCTATCTGCGTGTATCAGGATGTGTGAACCTCTGTGTCCATCAGTGTGTGATTGTACGTGACAGTGTGTCTGAGTATCTGTCAGTATCAGTGTGTGTAATATTGTGTGTGTATCTGTGAGTCTCAGTGTGGGTGTGTCTGTGAGACTCAGTGTGGGTGTGTCTGTGAGACTCAGTGTGGGTGTGTCTGTGAGTCTCAGTGTGGGTGTATATGTGAGTCTCAGTGTGGGTGTATATGTGAGTCTCAGTGTGGGTGTATCTGTGAGTCTGTGTGTGTCTGAGTCTCAGTGTGGGTGTATCTGTGAGTCTCTGTGTGTGTCTGTGAATCTCAGTGTGGGTGTATCTGTGAGTCTCAGTGTGGGTGTATCTGTGAGTCTCTGTGTGTGTCTGTGAGTCTCAGTGTGGGTGTATCTGTGAGTCTCTGTGTGTGTCTGTGAGTCTCAGTGTGTGTGTATCTGTGAGTCTCAGTGTGTGTGTATCTGTGAGTCTCAGTGTGTGTGTATCTGTGAGTCTCAGTGTGTGTGTATCTGTGAGTCTCAGTGTGTGTGTATCTGTGAGTCTCAGTGTGGGTGTGTCTGTGGGTCTCAGTGTGGGTGTATCTGTGAGTCTCAGTGTGTGTGTCTGTGAGTCTCAGTGTGGGTGTATCTGTGAGTCTCAGTGTGTGTGTGTGCCCCTGTGTGGGTTTGTGTGTGTCTCTGTGTGTGAGGGTGTGTAAGAGGCTTAGAGGAGGCTCCACGCAGCTACAGTCCCCCAGCATCGCCGCCGCTCCCCATGTGACGCCTTCTGCAGGGGAAGCCAGGCCTTTCATGGAGCTCTAAGCTGCCGGTGTGTGAAGGCGAGATAAACTGGCACTTTAATTACAATCTCTTTTAGGGAGGATTTAAGGCATCTCCCTCCCTGCACAGGAAGTCTGAGGTTTGTGCAAACTCTGTATAAGAATGTGTGATTTTTTTAATATAACAATGAACCAAAGGCTTCCTTCTCGGCTTATAATTTCCCCTTGAATTAAAAAAAAAAGTATAAATGGAACAGAATTCCAGTCTCATAAATAATGGCAAATTTCACACTCCCCTAGAGTTTCAGGTGACAGAAATGTCCTATATTTAAACAGCAGCTATATAATGAGATGGGAAGCCAGAGAGCAAACAGCCTTAAAACAATCTAAAGAAGAGAGCCAGGATCACAGAACCAAATATGGTCCTGAGGCCTGGGCCAGGACTGCGGACTAAAACAAAGACACTCAGGGAATTAGGCACCTTAAGTACACATATTCCCAAGCAGGGTGCCCCTTGTTCTGACACAGTACAAACACAACAGCTACAACCTTGGAAAGGTGCTGGGAGCAGAAAGAGGGACTGAGGAACCCTGGCTGCACAGACTGACAGCACAACCGAGGGTCCTAGTGTGGCCACACTTGTTGGGAGGTGCTTATGGGTAATGACAATCCATGCTGTCTGACACCGGTATCTGACTGTCCTGCTGTGATTGGCTCCAGGCAACCTGGCTCCTGTGGCATTTGGAAAGAGCTCCTCTAATCTTTTTCCAAAAATGTCTGACGAGGTTTCACGCCTAACTGCAACCTTGATGCCTTCAGCTAAAAGCACATCTCCCAAAATCACTTTCAGCAAGAACCGGTCTTCCCTGGTGACCAAAGACATGTTTTATGACCATATGTAAGAGCTACCATTCTGCGGCACAGGAATTCAGATAATGGTACAGCGAGAAATAGTGTTGGGAGAAAAAAAAATCAAAGTCCCAAGACATCAACACATGCATACATACCTGTCGGGGTGAAGGTGAACGATGGAACTGTGTTGTCCAAACAGAGGGATGTGCAAGGGAAAGAGAGAAGGAAAGAGATTATTAGCTTCAAGAATATTTACAGGTGTCTGTCTGCAGTGTTGCTATATATGTAAAGGTCATATAGTAGCAGCAAACTACCAGCAAAGGATGATTTCATGTGTAACTGGAGGTCTGAGCCTGGTCTTATTCTCAGCAGCAAGCTTGAAAGAACACTGTTTCAAATTGCGGCCCAGACAGTCAAGAGGTCCGCGGAGGGTCACTGAGGGCTCATGGCTGTGGTATCACGGGGAAGGGGGGGGGGCATGCGTGTGCTCTGGCCACCGCAGGAGGATGGCCGCTCTTCCCGCTCCACACCACAGGCAGCACAGCAGACCACTTCATGCCGAGCCTGTGCTATAAAGATTTTTAAGGGGTCTCTGTCGTCGTGGCGAAATGCACGTGAGCTATGGAAACACCTGAAGGAACACTGACACTGTGAGCCCCGAGCCAGGACTGTCCTCACTCCTTCATATCCTTTTATTTACAGGAAAACAAACTCCAACATCAATGAAGAGCGTCACACTATAAATGACACATTAATCGCCGTTTTGTTTTGGCCCTGCTTTGAGGTCAGGCGCATGAAGGGATTAAGCGGATAAACCCCGGTGGGCGTGATGGTTCTATCAGTGCGTGGCATCGGCCTGCCCACTTTGAAGCTGAGGCAAAGTGACACTCGGCGTGTCACGCTAAACGCTAATGTGGAATGCTAACGCGCTGGAAATAAATAAATCAAATCAGCGCAGCGACGGAATGTGTCATCGGCGCTCAGCCCCTGGCTCTAAGCGCTCCTGGGGGGTGGGGACTTTCCAGTCAGGGTAGACTGCAGGAGGACAGAGCCACGCACAGACACATCCAAGGAAAAATCAGGTTGCTTTGTATTTCTTTACTGTCCCTGTTGCCACAGATCGTGAGGAAAAAGATGGTGCAGAAAGGCAGACCTTCTCGCACTCGGCCACATCCTCTGCTTCATTCCGCTGCTTCACCCTACACTGGCTCTCGATTCAGGCCTCAGGTGGCAACACATCTCGCTCTGCTTCACTCCATAAACTTTCTCTGGTACGAGTTTCAACAGCAGTTTCTCCAGTAGATGGGACTGGGGAGCGGCAGCTGCTAATGCTACAGGTCTGCCACCTGTTTCCACAAAAAGCCCAGTGAGGTAATGTGAGAAGATCCCATGCCCATGTTTGGACAGAATCGAGGAGCAGCACTACCTGAGCTGGCACAGTGACTGCAGGGGCTTCACATTCACCTTAATTCCCATTACCAAGAGGTTACTGCTAATTTTCCTCAATGATGTTCTAATGGTAACAATGTTTTATTTGCTATATGTACAGGTATAGGCTCTCCTGTATGACACACACACACACATACATGTGTTTTGGTGAAAACAAAGCTCAGGTTCTGATCACAGGCTGACCTCTTAGGTGGACCCAAACATGATACACGTATGACTACACTGCCCCTTATGGGATTCGAACCAGCGACCTTCTGATAACAGGCCTAAGTTGAAACCTAAATTCAGCTCTAGCTAGAGGAGCATTTTCAGGGTTGAAATATCACTGGTAATGCTGTTAGAGAAGGGTAGGCCACTAGATACAGACGTATATAGTAAGCAGCAGACAGACAGTTTCAGCATTCACACTCTCTTGGTCTTAAATAGTTAGTGCCAGGCTTGTATTTTTATACGGGCTCTGGAATCCCACATATTATAAGTTGATAATTGGATTTCTGAACGTGACCTTGGGCCTGTCAGTGAAAATCCATTTTCCTGCGTGTCCTTCAGGAAGCAAGGGGCTATGGAAATGCTGGCAGCGACGATGGCCAACCTCTCCACCTTACTCCATTCATACTGCATTGGACCCCTGGGGGCCGAAGGAGGGGATAGGGACTCGGCTGCCCCCCCTCCCCATGCTGAAGACATTTCCTGAAAGCAAGGACACTCTGGGGCCTAATGAAACCTGCCACCTTGTTGTGATTTGAGACTTGGAGGCCCAGTGCCCCCCCAACCCCCCCCATTGCTCACAAGCTTGTCTGTTCTGCTGCTCTCTACTTGGTACTTAAGCGGAATGACTTCTTCTATATGGGCACTTATTATCCTGCTAGTCAAGATCAAACCTGAACCACAGAGTGGGGGGGAAGCGGGGGGGGGTTCAGCTGCTTTGCCTGCAGCTAGACATTAAACCAGAAAAAAAAAGGAATTGCAGTTTTGATACTCTGGATAATGCGGGTGCGGCTGTGCATGAAGCTCGCACGCCGCGCTGAGGGCCCGCAGCCCCCGTCTCTCTCTGCCATCTCAAGAGCAACTATAGTCGCTACCCACAATCCTCCTCTGAGAGTGACTGCTCCTGTGGCAGCTTGGAGAGCATCCTGTCGCACTTCTCTCATGTTTCACAAATGTCCCTCCCTGACAGAAACAGGGAATGCCGGCGATGGTGGGTAGGAGTGCTGGCAGACAACAGAGGCGGCAGACAAGAGCAACAGAGGGTAGAAGTTATCAGTTAGCCTGATAATCTTCATCGCTAAATATTGACGAGTTTCTGCAGCCTCACACAGGCCGACATAAATAAGAGAAGAATCTGTATCAGATCAGTGCTGTCGGCGAAACAGGCCAGAGAAAGGAAAAAATAAAACCGAAATGAGGTAGGAAACAGCCTCTTGTAAAAATGAAGATTCTCACAAGGATCAAAGGAATTCTCCTGTTTCATCTATTTTTGAAGACAGTTAATGATCAGGAAAAAAGAAAAAAACACTTCTTATTGAGTTTCAAAGGCTGGTTTACAGGGAGTTTTGCCAAATATTTAAAGAGTAGGAGTATTAACAAAACAACTGAGTAAAGCAAAATGAAGAACGCTGGGTACAGAGAGCTCACTCAGCTATGTAAAGAAGACGTGTCTCCTTCCTACGCAGACGAGCGCGGGCACGAGGTCACACACACAAGCTCCCACACAACACACCCACGCAGCCACACGCGCGGGGCTGACCCTTGCGGATGCCTGCGTAGCTGCTGCTCAGCCCGCTCCTCTTCTTGCGGTGTCGATAGAGCCAGATGCTGAAGACCATGAGGATGATCCAGCAGGCGGCACCGATGCCGGCAATGAAGGCCGGCTGCTTCACCACGTCCGAGATCTGCTGGGACAGGGGCTGGTCTGGGGTCTTGATGCGGCCAGAGGAATCTGTGGAGAGGAAGGCAAGGAGCTCTCATCTCCATTGTGCAAGTCTCGGTTACCAGCTCAATGAGTCAACTCAGTGGTCATCTTCTCCGGTCATTAACTCTGATTATTAAGTGTGGTCAGCATGACAAGCTACATGTAACAGACTGCTTCAGCCACGGTGTGCTGTAAGGATCTCAAAACAGAAGTGGTGTGGAACTGAGTTCATCTGAACTGAAAGGAGGCATGAAATATGAGAGCATGAGGGATGAAAAGGGAGAAAGGAGGATGTGAGAGGACAGAATGGGAAGGGGAGGGAAGAGGGCAAAGGGGTGAAGGAGAAGCAGAGGGAAGACAAGAAAAGGCCAAAAGAGTGAAAGGGATAGCAGAGGTACAGCTGAATGAGGTACAGGGGAGTGCAAGTAAGGATGCCAAGGAAATCCAAGGCCAGCAAATTGAATCCGATGGGAAACAGCAGACGATAGTGAGAGGGGGGATAAAAAGGTGAGGAGAGAGAACCCCATGGGGAGGATAACGGCAGACAGTGCTCATTCGCAGAACTTTGGGAAGACTAGAGAAGAACATGTCAGCCAAATTTGCTCAAATGAAAGGCAGCACAAAGCATCTTTCATCTCACTAGCCTGCCTTAGGCAAGGTTATCCAATGAGAGAAATGTGAGACCTGTCAATCAAATCAGCTGCCCAATCAGGCAGAACCCAGTAAAAAAAAAACTGGCGGGTCATAAACTCGACAGAGGATGGTGGTCCCCAGGGCCACTACTGTCAAGGCATGTACATGGATGAGCGGGGAAACCTGGGTTGGCTGATGAACCAAAAGGAGCCTCTATTTATATGGGGGCTGCACCAACCAGAAAGAGGACTGATGAACCTTTGAATTGGAAGGTTAATTTGACATGTCATTTACAGAACAAATCGCTTAATGAAATGAAAGGAGTCTATGAAGCCTAAATGTATAACATTATGTACCGAGAAATTCTGAGTTTTTATATTGCCGTCTACAGAACACTGAACACAGTGATTTACTTAGAGGTCATTTATGAAAACACGACATTATATATATATGAGTGCAGACATGCATGCTTATACAGAGTGACACATAAAGCTTGCCTACAAATTTCCCCCCATTTGCACAGCTGGAATTTTAGTGAAGCAATTACATTTAGGAACGTTGCTCAAGGCTACAGCTGGCCTGTGACTTGTTTAGTTTAATTCTCTAACTACTTCGACACAACACTGAGCTGTGGCTTCCCAGGAAACGGCCTGAACAGGCCCTAGATATGAGCATGGTCATGAGATGGCGAGGATCTACTGCTGATTCCGCTTGATGTCACAGGCTGCTAAGGGCAATGCTGTTTGTGTTGCTGAAATAGGACTTGAGTAGCAATGAGTCACGTCATAAACACACAGGGTCACCCTAAACGCTGCAGGGACACTGACTTTGCCTTTGCTGTCATGCCCATCACAGTGGAGGGGTGGGGGTTCCTTGGCTGGATTATTGATGAATTTCTTTATGCTTTTCCCTCATTTCCTGACTTTGCTCCTCTCTGGCATATCCTGTTCCCCTCACACCAACTTCTCTGTGATTTCCTGTACTTTCTTCTGTCTTTTTTTGTCACAGAGGATTTTCGCTCTTCTCAGAGATCACCGGTGGTCCGCGAAGGCGCGCTTCATGTTCAGCCCGGTTTCTGCTCCTCCTTACTGCATGATCTCAGACCACCGGAATGGGCCACACTAAGTGAACACACCGACCACGACACCTAGGTTTACCTGGGGTGTCACATACTCGCTGCAGTGACGGATGAATCAATAGAGCCATGATGGACACTTTCCATCGAGCGAAATGATGGCAACGGTTAACATGCATGTCTCAAACATTGCGGAATTATATCTTTGCCCTGACCCAAACTAGCAGGGGTCAGAAGTCATAGTGAGCCAAGAGCAGATCGAGTGAGGGTCCTGTTTCATGGTTGCGTCTTTGTTCCTACTCTAGCAGGGCAAGAACAGGGTTTGCTCAATGTTGACAAGAATAACCAAGCAGAACACAAGACTGGGCAAGCCCAAGCGCATTTACTGCGAATTTAGTGAAGTCGAGTTATACTGGAAGTGCTTCTAGCTCCAGTTCGGTGACTATTACTACCCCACAGACGGCAGCTGGATAATTAATCTATGGCACTGCTGTAAACATGCCGCTGTTGGAAAAACAAACCATGTAAATCGCTCTGGGAGCATCCACTGCCATCGTGAGTAAATCAGCACTGCCGGCACTGCTGCCGCGTCGCAAAAAACATTTCCATTAAGCAGCTGTGACATGAAATTATTCAGGTTACACTGGAAAACTGATAAACAGGCTAATGGCGCAGATTAATCCGACGAGAGTTCTTGCCACTCACGCTCGTCAGAGGCAGTATCGAGGATGACAGAAATAATTGGGCTGAAATAATTTCAATTACTCGATGAAAGATTGGAGCAGAAAAGGAGTGAGAAGGGGAAATTCATGGCAGAGCATGGGCACGGGAAATTGTTTTTGCAACAGGTGACAGCATTTACATTAGCGGGGATTACAGGCTTCCTACCACTGGAGCCTCATGTTGGCCACAAATCAGAGCTTCTGCTCTGAAAAATGAGGTGAGGATCAGATACAATCAGCTAGATCAGTGATTCCCAACCGGGGGTACGCGTACCCCTAGTGGTACGCGAGCACATTACAGGGGGTACGTGGAAAAAATTTTTATATTTAATTTCCCTGATGATGGGTAAATATTATCAGCCATTCCATTAGCTGTGCCCTGGTATAGAAAGAAAATATAGTTATTTATTTTAGTGTTTTGCTCCTGATGTTCCAAGTTTAAATGTCTGTTTAAAGGGGACTCATTCAGCTTTTGTTATAACAAAGGGAGGTTTATTTACTTTTTTTTAAATTTAGTATTTATTTTCAGATTTATCATTCACTTTCGTGGCAACATATATATTTATGTTAAATTTAAACTGAAAAGAATAAAATGCCCAATAATTAAATGTTCAAGTTATGGAGATTTAATAAAATGTTTTAAATTTGATAATCAGTTGTACGTTCTACTTTTATTGAATCATCAACACATTTGACAAAGGGGGTACTTGTGGTATGAGAAAATCTCTCAGGGGGTACACAATTCAAAAAAGGTTGGGAAACACTGAGCTAGATGACACAGGGGAAGCAGGAAATGTTCTATTCAATATATAAAGGATATGTATTATAAAATAACAATAAATGCTTAACCATGTTTCAAAAGCCTCTATCTCTGGCATAAATGATCTGGAATAAGCCAGAGATTCTGATGAGGCCAAAACTGGCAATGCAGCCAATGCAGAGAAAACAATGCTAGAGGGAAGATGGTGACCTTTGACCTTTTAGAATATAAGCCAGAAGACAGCAGCTATAATCCTGAAGCAGGCACCTGGCAGGCCCTTGAAAAGTATGAATTGCTTATTTATACAGTTTATTTTATTATATAAACTAAGCAAACAAGGACATGAGATTATAAAATAAAAGACCCAATAGAAGGCCAAGGAGGGGCTCTGTTGAGAGGAATAAGTGTGGAAATCCTGCTGTATAAATACATATATAACACTGTGAATAAAGACACATAGAAAGCAGAAATCAGAGAAAGGGAAAGAAAAGGAGAATTTGCAGGACTTGGGATGACGGGGTGCAGCTGCATGGCAGGCCAGCTCACACTCACCCAGCTCGAAGACGGTGACCTCACTCCTGACTCCCGGGCCAGCCCCGGTACTGGCGGCCACCTCCACACTATAGCGGATCCCGGGGGACAGGCTGGGCAGCTGCACCGAGAAGGTGGACCCGTCCACAGTACGATTCACGTGGTACCTGCTCTCGTTCCCCAGGCACCAAATCTGTCAGAGATGGGAAGTCGTGGCTTAGCTGTGTGGGGGCGGAGTTTGGTTGGGGGCATGGTTTACAGTGCAGGGTCACAGGGGTGCCTGTTGGCTATCCCAGAATGCACAGGGCAGGGGACATTTTGGACAGGATGCAATTCCGTTGGTGAGCACACACTCACGCACACAATCACAAATCATACACAATTTAGAGGTCAGTTTATCTAGTCTCATATTTTTGCACCACCACTGAAGTGGAACAGGTAAACCTCACACACCCACGGAGCCAGCGATGGGATCCAAGCTGACAAAGCTAGAGGTGAGAGGCTAACCTCTGACCCAGTATACCCCCCCTCATCAGCCATAATCTACATCTTTCTATAGAATGCAACACATGGCTAGATCCAAAAACCTAATTATCTCTAACATCGTATCTATGTTTCCTGGAGCTTTGGCCAGCCTAGATCGAGGGCTTTGTGCTGAAGCTCATTCAGCTCGGGAATTATCGCCGCTCTGCAGCTCCTTACTGCTTTCCCTACATAAAGCAGTTACTTCCTGTACACCTCGTAGTCGGCAGCCCAGGAATGGCAGCCAGTCAGTATGGGACAAGGTATGAGCATTGGGGGGGGGTGGGGGGGGTTAACAGCCTTGCATTTGCATGGCGTGGCACCACCAGGAAAAATTTATATGGTAAATCCACCTTCCAAACCACCCTCCATATTGGGTACTGTTTCTTACACACAAAGCTATGCAATTTAAGTTGATGGAGGTTCTCCCAAAGCCAGCTTCACTCACAGTATTCACTCATACTTGCAGCTGAAGGGGGAGATAAAATTATTTGTCCAGGATGGGGTTCAAGAGGTTAATCACAGCGCTACAGATATTTCAATTGGTCCTGATAACTGGATTAAGTTGTACACAAAGAACCGTCTCCCAGGTACAAGACCCTTCACAGGAGGTTTGAGAGGACTGCCCATACGATTCCCCCTACACATGACTGCCTTTCATCACTCACGGCCCAAACAGACTTCTGCTGGTTTATTGAAGAGGTATTAGAGAGACTGATGGTTAAGAGAGGACAGGCCCACTGTGAAGGGACAAGGCTATGAGAAAACAGACAGAAAATAATATCTCCCAGCCTCTCGAGTGCCTAAGGTCTCAGAAGTAGATGTCAGCCAGAATAATAGATTCCTCCTAAAGATTTTGACTAGATATTTAGGAAAACATCTGGCTGTCACCTGAACATCAAACCAATCATCTCCAGCTATGGACAGAATTTCAGGAACATTCCTCTGTAATGTTTAGTGCACAGGGAACCACAATAGGGTCGTATTCAATAAATCATGTGATGAGGGGCAGTCTGGTCTTCCTCCAAAAGATGGCGCTGTTTCACTATAATTCAGTTTTCACACGACTGGCCTTTCCGTTTGCACCCTCTGTAAGAGCAGAGGCATGAGGGTCTGCGCAATCCCTGTTGAAGTCTTTGGGCCTTTACCTTATACTCCTGGACAACGCCGTTTTGGTCTTCCTCTGGCGGTGGCTTCCAGGAGACCACGATGGATGTGCTGTTGCTGTCGCTGTTCCTCACGGTGACCCCCTGGGGCGCTGCGCTGGGGACTGACCCGAGACAGACAGACAGACACAGCCGGACAAAGACGGACACAAACGTCAGTCAGTCACTTCGTTCTTCCGTGAACCCTGAAGGCCCCCAGCGATCATCATTTAGCCTTGCCGGAAAAATTCTCGCATTCACAAAAAATTGCTCGTTTTTCTTTCTTACAGGACAGGATTTGTTTGTGGTCTTTGTTTCTGCTGTTTTGACAGCCCAACATAGCCCACCACACTTTAACAGAAAATAATAGTAATCATTCCTCTTTCATTTTCTGCTTTTTTCTATCACTTGCTCCACAAGCTATGGCAAGAGCGATTGTGGAGAATATGCCTGCAGTGAGGTCTGGTATTTATGTTGCACAATGTCTCAGCTGGAAGCCAGTCACTTCAATACAGCGAAGGGAGCTTCTCCACAGACAAGAAGCACATACACACAGAATCAGCAGAGCGTTTCCCTGCAAACAAGACATTAACAGTGACAAATGTTTTTCTTTTGCTTCTGTGTGTTTTCGACACATGGGTGTGACTACAGAGACCAACATGTTGGAATATAGAATTAAAAATAAAGCAGTAATTACTATTCTGAAAGGAGCCGGGCAGCAATGCGGCGCTGCTAGTCCAGGAGCAGAATGAACATTAATCAATTATGAATGCATTTCCCAATGAATAATAATTAAAAAAAAAAAAAAAAAACACGCAAACGGGCGGCGGTGTCTTGCCACACTTACAAAACCAGAAATCAATTAAAAGAACAGCAAGCCTCCCTATGGAACGCTGAATGCCAGCTTGCCAGCGAAACAACAGGCTCTACACTACCCTGAAAATGCTGGGCCAATCCCAAGCCACACCCCCAGAGAGCAGCCCCACCCCAAAAACCAATTAGCACACTAATTATCTCTGTTGTATTCAAGATTCCTAGCGGTGCTCCAATCTGGGGAGTCATTTTTTGCTGTTCATTGCTTATACTGATGAACAAAGTGCTTGGTCTCTGTTCTTTATAGGTGACTCTCTCTCCTACTCACCCTCCTCCAGCGTCTTGGCCACTTTCACCTCGCTGTCCGTCCCCTGGAACTCGTCAAAGTACGGGCGCACCTTGAACTCATAGGTGACCCCCTTCTTGAGCTGAGGCACAACAGCACTGTCCTCCGCCGGGCTGCGCACCTCAAAGACGCCCCACTCCCCGCGAGGCTGTCCGCCTTCTGGGCTGGAGCGGTACATCACCTTGTAGCCCTGAACGTACTGGGACTGCTGTTCCACCTAGTGGCAGGGCAAAATATAACATGGATATATAAAGTGACATTTGGTTCTGTTAAAAACAAAAAGTTTAGAAACTTTTTCTATATAAACAGGAAAACAATGCAAAGTGATAGGAAGCAATAGAAAGACGATGCACCTCAACCAAACAAAAGAAACAGATATGTTTGAAAATGGTGGTGAAATTTGGGGAATGTAATTTAACCCATTAAGAGCTGCAGAGGTAGGCACCCTCTCAGTTTCACCAAGTGCTAATGAATGACAGCCTCTTGTCATCCTGGTTCTTTTTTTTTGGGGGGGGGGGAGTACCCAGATGTAGGGACAGACCCTTCCTATCTCGCCACGACCATCTACAGAAACCATGCCATGAGTTCATCACCCAGCAGTTCGTCAACCATGGAAACACCAAACCTGGCCCGACCACAAGGGCGGCGCTAAGCTGAGTTCTGCCCCAGTGGGAAGTTGGCTTGCAGACGCTATTCCCCACTGTGCTGCATGTAGCTCTAGCTGCTGATGGGAGGCATGTGGCCCATGGATTACAGGAGGGAAAAAACAGCACACGCTTGTAAATGCTTAACACTGTTTTTATATCCTCCTCAATAAAAAATAAAGCTATTGCCCACTCATGTGGTCTGAATTAGCCCCCGCTGCATGTTCTGGGAGCTAGCTGGAGATGAGCCCACCTTGGCCCAGATCACCTGGAGCTTGTCCTACTGGCATCAGCAAGCAAACCAGAAAGGGAGGCTGTGAGAAGCAGGCGCAAGACCACGCTGGCACAGATCAGTCTCCCCAGTGCTCTAAAATCTTAATGTTTCAATAATACAATAATAAATTTAAGGAATGCTGTGTTTCCTGTGGCCTGTATGACTCTGTGACCCCAAGGGCCTCCTCCAAATCTAAACTTAAAAATGATTTTATCATGCCCCCCATACGTACCAGGGCCGTCACACACTGCCGTAAGGGAAGGCACGTTGGCTAGTTTGTTTTCATGCACAGATGACTGCTTATTCAAATGCCAGGATTACTGCTGTTTTATGCCCTAGAGGAATGTGCTAAAACCTTAATTGCATTAGAAAAATGCATAAATGCTGAGAAATGCAAAGCCATAAAAGTATGTGTAAATGTCTAAGACTGTGAAAGCCTGGCCGAACTGGAAAATGCAGGAAATAACAGATCAGCCCCTCTGATTGCTTAGTGACTCTCGCTGATGGAGAGTATCAGTGACGTCAGGCGAGGGATAGGAGGCTTGGGACAGGTGTCATTCTGAAGTTACCTGAGGGAGGAGCAGACTGATTCGGCAAATTGTGTTTGGTTTGGTAATTGTGCATTTGTGGCTATAATTATGTTTATTGGTTGTGTTTTGTTTCCTGGTTTTGATTTAATATTAGAAACCTGTGGATTTTTGCTTTATTAAATCATTCAACAGCTTCAGCGTTTACATTTTTAAATGTGGCTTTAGTATAATTCCTGATAATTACTAAGCACACACATATTAAGGACATTACTGAAACATTAGCTCAGAACTTCTACCTTCCTGCCTTGGTTACATCATTTTCGGTTCAGAAAGCAAAATGAAACAAATGAATGCATTTCTTGACATGGCCGAAACCTAGATTCACATCCTACATGTTCAACACGGAAAACATTATGCTAATTGTGTGTGAGTTGGTTACGGCTAGTGCTATAAAGCTCAAAGACCCTCCCACACCAGCCTCGGCAAGTTATTCTCATTTAAGGTGCTTTTGCCTGGAAATAAAAAAAAAGTAATTAAAGTGACAAGAGCTGCTTACCGCTAGACACATGACCAAACTCAGGAGCAGAGGCCATGGGACTTCATTAGGATTGTGATGATGCTGTCTAATTTTTAATTTTTGATTTATTTTACAGATTAATTTTTACTGTGAAAATGAGCAACTCTTAGGTTTTGTTATGCAAAACATATTTTGTGTTTCGAGGCGCAATAAAAAAAAATTCTAAACAAATTGTGTGTCACACTGCGCTGAAACTGCAACGAACTATGACCATACTCATGTGCCTGTGTACGCATGTCCAGGTGTCCCTTTATTTCACAGCATCTAAGATTTGCCCAGACTTTGCATTTAAATAGAGACGGTGCTGAAATAAGAAACATAACTGGCATAATTACGGCAACCTACAAAATTATATTTAAAATAGATTTGTAAACTCTCATAGTAATATAAAAATCACAACCTTGAAGAATCGTGATGTGTAACAGAATGCATTCCCTCCCACCTACACTGCTAGAGTGTGAGAGTTAAGCATTTTGAGCAGGGTCAGTACAGACAAAGGCACTCACTGTCCACTGCACCCTGACGGAGGAGGACGACAGGATGGTGGGGTTGTGCAGGTGGACCACTACATCTCCAAGCTCCTTCTGGATCTGCCGGTGGTCCATGCCCTGGCTGGTGGGCAGAATGTCTGCAGAAGCAATGGAGAACATAGGACAGATAGCACAATAGCTAAGAGCAAACGGTGCTCTCTGCTGGTACCAGATCTTAATATTATGCTCTGTAGAAAGTTACACTTTTACTTAATATTCTATTTTTATCCTACAGCGGTGCCTGTTTATACAAATATACCACACCAGCTTTTCATAGATATTGAACCGGAACCTTTAAGTACATTTTACCCACCATACTACCTGCTGCCCATCAATTTAAATAGAATTACTTGAGTATAAAGCTTGTCAAGCATAAATAACATCATGAATACAGGACGTATATTTGAATGGCTGGAGGAGAGGTGACAGGAGGTCACCTTGTGTCTTGATGGCATCAGAGATGGGGCTGGGGTCACTCAGGCCGTAGGCATTGGCAGCCCGCACCAGGAACAGGTAGACAGCGCTGGGTCTCAGACCCTTCAGAACGAATGACTCCGTTTTGACATGGTCTGCCAACGTCTGCCAGCTGCTGCCGGAGGCATGGCTGCAATGAAGGAGGCACAGCACAGTTAGATGGTAATATTGTTGTTAGTGCACACAAAGGGGACACGCCCACCTAAAGGCCTCGATGATGTAGGAGGTGGGCGGGCACACAAAGGGGACACACGCCCACCTAAAGGCCACGATGATGTAGGAGGTGGGCAGGCACACAAAGGGGACACACGCTCGTCCAAAGGCCACGATGATGTAGGAGGTGGGCAGGCACACAAAGGGGACACACGCTCGTCCAAAGGCCTCGATGATGTAGGAGGTGGGCGGGCACACAAAGGGGACACACGCTCACCTAAAGGCCTCGATGATGTAGGAGGTGGGCGGGCACACAAAGGGGACACGCCCACCTAAAGGCCTCGATGACGTAGGAGGTGGGCGGGCACACAAAGGGGACACGCCCACCTAAAGGCCTCGATGATGTAGGAGGTGGGCGGGCACACAAAGGGGACACACGCTCACCTAAAGGCCTCGATGATGTAGGAGGTGGGCGGGCACACAAAGGGGACACACCCACCTAAAGGCCTCGATGATGTAGCAGGTGGGCGGGCACACAAAGGGGACACGCCCACCTAAAGGCCTCGATGATGTAGGAGGTGGGCGGGTACACAAAGGAGACACGCCCACCTAAAGACCTCGATGACGTAGGAGGTGGGCGGGCACACAAAGGGGACACGGCCACCTAAAGGCCTCGATGATGTAGGAGGTGGGCGGGCACACAAAGGGGACACACGCTCACCTAAAGGCCTCGTTGATGTAGGAAGTGGGCGGGCACACAAGGAGGACACGGCCACCTAAAGGCCTCGATGATGTAGGAGGTGGGCGGGCACACAAAGGGGACACACGCTCACCTAAAGGCCTCGATGATATAGGAAGTGGGCGGGCACACAAGGAGGACACGCCCACCTAAAGACCTCGATGACGTAGGAGGTGGGCGGGCACACAAAGGGGACACGGCCACCTAAAGGCCTCGATGATGTAGGAGGTGGGCGGGCACACAAAGGGGACACACGCTCACCTAAAGGCCTCGTTGATGTAGGAAGTGGGCGGGCACACAAGGAGGACACGGCCACCTAAAGGCCTCGATGATGTAGGAGGTGGGCGGGCACACAAAGGGGACACACGCTCACCTAAAGGCCTCGATGATATAGGAGGTGGGCGGGCACACAAAGGGGACACGCTCACCTAAAGGCCTCGATAATGTAGGAGGTGGGTGGGCACACAAAGGGGACACACGCTCACCTAAAGGCCTCGATGATATAGGAGGTGGGCGGGCACACAAAGGGGACACGCTCACCTAAAGGCCTCGATGACGTAGGAGGTGGGCGTGGCTCCTGAATTGAGGTTGGGCTTCCAGGACAGGGTGACGGAGTTGCGGGTGACGTCGGTCACTTCTGGCTTAGAGGGGGCACTGGGAATGAGATTGGGGTCTGTTGGCCTTGCCGGCTGCACTGGGACTCCAAACTCTGAAAGCATAACAGTACAACCACGTGCATTAAATATTAGGCCAGTTAATGGAAGAAAAAAACCAACCTCAACCCACACTAAGAATGTGTACATAGCACACAGAGGCTACTTGGGTTTTTATTGTCTGCACACAAAAAGGAAGAATGCGGCCCTTCTAATGTACATGGCTGTGCTTCACATTGTAAAGATGCTGTACAACAAAAGGCTCAGAGCTTCAGGCTAAAGCTGCCCAAAGCTGAGTGAGATCACACTGAGGAGCAGCAATTACATACTGAAGAGGCTTCATTCACTGTGGTTTTGCCCCTCTGCCTGTGTCCCCGACCCCCCGCTTCTGTAGTACTTCATGTGGGTGAAGCAGCACCCTTACCCTGAACTTCTAGATAGGCCTTCCAGGACGCCTCTCCGCTGGGTGTGGAAGCGGTACAGGTGTACATGCCCGTGTCACCCAGCTGGGGGGGGGGAGAAAGGGAAAGAATGAGCGAGGGGACAAAGGGGAGGTAAGCCAGTGGTCTCTGCTGATTGGACAACAGTCAGAAAGTGCCACGTGTGCTCTGGCATGAATATGGATCCTCTGGCTAAAGTGCAGATCTCTCAGGAGAACACGCTCACTACGCAGCTTCCTCCTTTGTTCCCCTGCAGTGCTGAAAACGAAGAATCAGTACACATGGGGGATGAGCGCACGTACCCCAGCTCATCCAGGGATAAGGCGATATTCGCTGTGGCAGAGTGAGTTGCAGGAGCAGTGCTACAGCGAACCACAAAGAGAGTGACACTATGAGCTGCAAAAACAATGCCACTGCGAGCCATGGGGACAGTGCCTCCATGTGCCACAAGAACGGTGCCAACACAGCTCTCAGGGAGAGTGCCACTGCAAGCTGCAGGGAGAGTGCTACTGTGAGCCACAGGGACAGTGTCACTGCAAGCCACAAGCACAGTGCCACCACCAGCTGCAGTGAGAAACCCATCGCAATTCACAGAAAAAGTACCATCATGTGCCACAACCACAATGCTACTGCGAACTGCAAGGAGAGTGCCACCATGATCTGTAGGGACAGTGCCACCGCAAACTGTAGAAATAGTGCCACCAGTCACCATGACATGCCCACGGTAATTAACGCACATCACTGGTTTTGGGAGCTGATGAGCCCATTGATCTTAATCTGAATGTGAATGTATGTGTGTGTGTGTGTGGGGGGGGGGGATTTTTCTTTTCCATCTGTAAAAAAGAAACCCCCCCCCCACCACCAACACCCCATGGAATACAACCCCCTCTAGCATGCTTTCCTATTGGACTGTCATGTGGTTGACAGTAGCGGGGAGTGCGTTCGACTTCATACAATCGTGTGGCATGCTCAGATACATGACAGACAGCTCGCTGAAGCGGGAAGCGAAAACTGGGGGGAGTGGGGGCACAGACGTGAAAAACAATCAAAGATAATTTAATGACGACGTGGGGGTATCAGCTTCTTATCACAACAACACGTGTCAGTCAGGGCATGCAGAAAGCAGATTCTATCAAAGAACCACAGCTGCTATTCTTGCAATATAACAACATAGCTAAGGTATCCTTATTTAGCTTCGGGAACCGGAGACACTCAAACCATCCCCCTGGATGAACGTGAGACAAGGCTCTGGGCATTTTCTAGCTATTTTCCTTCACTGAAAAGTATAACTCTGTCTGGGGTAAGGGTCTGAATATGGATGGATGAAGAGTATCTCGCACTTTCATCATTACTCCTTAGGGCAGGGGTGGCCAATCTTATCCGCAGAGGGCCGCTGTGTGTGCAGGTTTTTGCTGCGACTCCTTAATCAGATTACTAATTAGAGGACTGATTGGCTGAAGAGTCCTCATACCAGGGTGTGAACAGCTGACCTAAAGGTTACCCCAAAAAGCTGCATAAACACCGGCGCTTTACGGATAAGATTGGCCACCCCTGGGTTAGGGTTTCAAATATTTATGCTAACCAAAGAGCTTCGTGAACAAGCGAAAGCTATTTTCCCTCATTTAGAAACAAAATTTTAATCTTGGATTCTTATTTGCTTGTTTCCGTTTTTGCTTCTTTACTATCTTTGGATTACACATCTATTAATAATTATAGTATCATATATTACTGTAGTATAATTAGATAAAAATAATATGTGGGCATTAGTAAGTAGGTCAATACATTGCTGCTTTGCTGTAAGTATACTTAAGAATGAGAGCTGGGCTAAGGTTTCCCCACAGCTGAAATCATTATCCATCACATCACGGATACTGTAACCTGTGTGCAAGGCCGCTGTTGGTAGCTCAGAGCCACTGGCCGCCGTTAGTGCTCTCCGTCTTGGCTGCCTTGCTACTCTCTGGATCGACTCCTCGCTAACAGAATTTAGGTAGCTTAAGTGCCCTGGACACAGGTCTTGATTCTGCTCCCTGGCTGCCATGGCTAACTCACTGAGGGGGGGGGTCACACTTTTGATCACATGACTTCCCAGCAAAAAACCTTCCGCTGGGTTGCATTAGCCAATTGGAGAACATTAATATGGTATTTAGCATTACCTCTTACAGCTCAAAACACCTCCTATACACAGTTAGTTCACTGCTGATTCAGTCTATACATATTCTCTTATTTATTTCACTTTTTAACAATTCCATTTAGCAAGAACTGGCCTTAATGGGAATAGTGCTGTTATAGGTGTTACACGGTTTGTTTTAGGCACATGTGATAAGGCAGAGCAAGACATGAGACACCTTTGGGAGGGGAAGCCACAGGCTGTACGCCTTCACTGAGCTGTTTGTCAGTCCATTGACATCGGTGTAAACATGAGGTTTCACACAGAGTGTTTGCACTGGGGTTAATAGCTTGCAAATGGGGAAAGTGGCCTGTCGAAGCATAAACACAAATGGGCACAAGCGGGGGCAAAGTCTGCGTGCCTCTTGTGTGGATGTCAGCGCAAATCATCGTGCACAAAGCAATGAAGACTTACGAAGATCGGGTCACTCCTGGACCATCCACAGGATGTTATGAAGTGGAGGAAGGGCTATAGCTAATGTAATGTTGACTTTGGTGCCCCCTACCTTGGCATAGCGAATCTGCAGCGCGCCTGTATCTAGCTGCTTTATCCGTGAGTCGTGGGTGGACACAAGCACTCCATCCTTCCTCCACAGGATGGTGGGAGGGGGGTTTCCTGTGGCGAGGCAGCTGAGAGCCACGGTCCCATCCACCGACACTGTCTGGTTTGCTGGACCCTGCCGGACCACCGGAGGTGGCCGATCAGACACCACTGTGAGGAGGGGGACAAAGGGAGAAGAGAGAAAGGACAGAGGTGAGTGCTTGTTAGGGTGAATGTGAGAATATCACATTTCAACATGTGCATGTAATGAATGAGTGTATTAAACTGGAAAGAATATGACTATGAAACCAATAAACTGAAGACACAAACTAACAAAACAAACAAGAAACATCAGAGCTATCGGGATTTGAATAGGAACATTGGCACGATCCCTAAAAATAAAATTTAAATGAAAAAGGACACAAAACTGGCGACCACAAGCCGTGCATCTGGAAAGGATGGGATGCAGAAAAGCAGGCGGCAGCAAAAGGAGCAGCGTGCATGGAATCTGCGGATGGGAAGGAAGGCCACGCTTTGCAGGACTCCACCGAGAAATGATCCGGAAATATCCACAAAGCATAAGATTTAAGAATCCAGCTGAGGTACAGATGCTTATTATAATTGCAATGGTGAATATGAATGGTTTTTATCCAGCAAACACAGCATTAACGTTTACTTTGTATTTACTGGTGCTATTACTTATGCTCTAGCTGCGGCTGATTTAGCAGCAACATCAACTGTGTCGCACACGGTGAGTTTATCAGTGCCGGTACTGCCGTGCCGCCGCGAGGCTGGATCAGCAGCTACCCCGCGCTGGGGAGGGCCGGCCAAATCCCCAGCTTCCCCCTGCCAGGGGGAGACTCTCAGCCGGGCCGCATTCAAATGAGCCAAATCCAATCTTCACCACTGGAAGCAATTTTCTAATCATTCAGCAGCAGGAGTCAACCGTCGCCAAACAAACAGGGGTAATTAAAATAAAACGCCTTGGACACGTACCCCCCCCTTGCTGCCGCCGCTGTGAAAATGGGCGACCGGGCAGAAATGAAGGAATAAAAACACAGAATGAAAACAGCCCAAGACAGGCGGGGGCATGCCATTAACATCGCCCACCCCCCCAACTGCCAATCCAGCTGTTTGCAGAAACAAAGGAAAAGGCAGACAGATGTATCTGAGTCCCTGAGGGCCCCCCCGGGGGTCTCAAATACTGGACAAGGGGGTGTGGTCTAGCTGGTCACATGATTGATCGCCTTATCTTCCAACCTTATTATTATCATTACAATAAATTAGTGCAGCTAATAATTTCATAATAGTCTGAATAGTTCTCCCTAGCAGACTTACAGCTGTCCTGCCCACCCAAAATGATTTTCTGGCTACGTTACTGTCTGCCATTTGTGACCATTTGCAGCTGCTGCAGCTTATACAGGATGGTGACTGACAGGTGGCGCTGACCGGTTGGCTGGAATGGCAAGCAGCAGCCGTCAGACACGCAGATGTGCCCGGGTATCGGATCTCAAAACACTGGGCTTATTTTTATTAATGGGAATGAACACTGAAACACACGGACTCAATTAAACTTTCATCATAAACTGCAAAAACAAAGCAGCTATTGTAGGCAGACTTACATCCCAAGACCAAACAGTAGCTTGAATTAAACTAAAACAAAGACTGAAAACAAAATATGAATATAGATCTCTGTGAGGTAGAGGGTGAGCCAGACAGTGAGTGAGCAGGGCCGGATGACTGCCCCCCACCCTCCGCAGCCCCGGCAGCACCATGCCGTGCCTCTCTCACCATCGGTGACCTCCAGCAGGGCCTTGGTGATCACGCTGCCGGCGATGTTGAGGGCCTGGCAGCTGTAGAACCCGCCGTCGGAGCGCTGGACGTCTGTGATAGTCAGATCGCCTGTCTGGGAGACGGAAAACCGGCTGGAAGGCTGGGGGGGCTGGGACGAAAACAGCAGGTTCTGAGGGAGAAGGGGGGTAGAAGAGTTAGGAACGAATTTACATACAGTGTTTATATAGAAAATCTTTTTGTGGAGAAACAGCTTTGTTTCATGTGGATGGAGAAACATTGTCCCAAAGTACAGTGTAAACAGCTCAGCAGACAAGATATAGACCACGGGATATAGACCACAGGATATAGACCACAGGATATATATTGCAGGCCAGCTAAGGTGTAGGTCTGCCCCAGACAGTCTGTACATGGGAGAAAACCCCCATGTCCCTCTCCAAGGACTTACCTGACTGCCCTCCCTCTGCCAAAATATAGCTGGCTGCGGGTTCCCAGTAGCCTCGCACTGGAAGGTAACTGTACGACCCACTGGCACCACCTGGTTCCGGGGCCGGACTGCGAACAGCGGGGGAACTGCGAAAAATACGGAAGCGTCAGGCATGGCGAAGCGAGCATGACACCATAAATATCCATGATGATGATTAACAGCTAACAGAAATTAATATCTGACCAAGGAAAGAATTATTGAATTGGGCATCATATGTTCATCAAAACATGTGAAGGCCTATGAAGGCCTAGTCTACTAAAAGTCTCTAATACTCGCACCATGTGAGCAGGCCATTACAGCAAAAGGCAGGATGTAATGGCACATGTGATGAACTGAAAAATGTCTGTATTTGGATATAGAAGACTGTGGACCAATAGACTGTCTATGCAAATGAGATGGGAGGGGTGGATGTGGGCGGCACGCCAACGCCCTCGTCTGGTGTCGGCTTAACCCTGTGGTATCACCGCTATGAATATTAATGCGAGGTGGGCTCTAACACAATCAACTGTTGTAATGGGGAGGTGGGGGGGATCATTTCAGGAGGACGAGAGACACGACCCAAAATACGACAGCAGAATATACATCTTCTGAATCTAATTCACATGTAAGGTAATCTGCAGCGTAACAGTTATATTGCATGAGCCAGGCATAGGACACAGGAATATTCAATAAATAAATCAACAGAAGGGAACATCATTAATCAACAAGACTGGAACAACAGAACTTAATTATTCAGCTTTACCTTGGGGTTAGAGTTATTTTTTTTTCTCTCTCTCTCTCTCTCTCTTTTTTTTTTTACCCACGAATGTCCTTTAGGCCCCGTTGCTGCTGGAAACGGAAACATGGCGGCTGACGGGTGGGTGAGTGGGATGGAGGGAGGATGGAGAGGTTTCTGACAGCTTCCTGCCGCTGTCAGTGCGGTGACAAGGTGGCGGGAGACATTTCAACTTACCAGAAACAACTACAAGATAAAAACAAAACAAAAACAAAAAACAGAAAAAAACACAAAGGGGACATAAATAAATAAATAGTGAACAGCATGGTGCAAAACAGACATGAAAGAAAACGGAGAACTACACAATCACCATAATCCATCATGTGAGACAGTGATATGAGGCATTATGAGTGGATGGAAATGGGAGGTGAATCTGAGGCCCTTTGGTCAAATCCTGCAGGCACAGTGAGGTAGTCATGTGACTGAGACAGACACTGTCAATGTTAGATACATCTTGGAACAGAGGAGGTACTCAAGCTCCCAGCATGCACCTCCCGCTCACTCCCAGCATGCACCTCCCCCGCTCACTCCCAGCATGCAACTCCCGTTCACTCCCAGCATGCTCCTCTCGCTCACTCCCAGTATGCTCCTCTCGCTCACTCCCAGCATGCACCTCAATGAGCCTTGTGACCTACATTCTCTAATCACAGACAGGGTCGCCTAAGATCTACTTCCAACCTTGTTCAACAGGGGGCGATAACAGCAGTTTCTGTACTATACTTCAGGAGAGGAAGGGCTGTTTGCCAAGATTAATGGTTCCTTAAAGTGTGAGTCTTCTATGATGAGATGTTTTTTTCTGGACAAACACCACCAGAGGTAAAGCGTTGCTTTCAGGACCATGATACCCCAGGGGGCTTCCTCTGAGAGGTGAGGGGGTCTAGCTCCTCACAGACAGATGAGTTTCAGTAACTGCGATGCGCTGACACGCTCTTCGGGGTTTTCATCAGTGTGCTTGTTAAAAAAAAAACCCCAGATGAGCGGTTACCTGCCACTCCTCCTCATAAATCTCAGCCTGTGATCGCTCACTTCATCTAATCTGTCTGCCTCAACGACTTACATGGAAACATAAACGCTAGCCGGCTGTCAGTGTGAACCCCCCCAGCACGCGAACACGAGCCAGATGTGCCTTACGGGGTACCTGACAAACCATCAACCTCATGCATAAAGAAAAAAAAAACAGCTCGATGCACACATGCAGCGTTAAGCATCTGCATATGTAATATATCTGTCAAATGCAGCCTGGCCTGTATCAAAGAACCAGAAAAGAAAGCACCCCCCATCCTAGCTGTAGTACGACCCGCAATCCCCCTAAATCCATGAGAAGGTTGTACCATCTACTTTGGTTGGGACCTGCTGAAACTGCCACCTTAGCTTGTGCTCTGGTACAAAGTGGTGCCATGCGGGACTGTGCCATCACTCTGAATACCCCATGGAAGCTGTAGAGATCTCCAGAAGATGAGACTGCAGAGGCCATGCTGTGACTGAATGGCACTGCCCTCTGTTTAGTTCAGCATATTGTAAGTTTGTCTATCCAGCCACACTTAAAAGTAACACCAGTGGAGCACAACAGGAGAGACAATCAATCTGAAGTCAAATTTTTTCTGGCTCTAAGTAGGCCACTGCTGTTGTACCCTTTGGATGAAGCACCTCTATATGGCTTAACAACTCAGTACAGTAAAGTTCATACCCTGTTAATATTCAACAGTACAAATGTGTGAAAATGTCACCTGTTATAGTTACCCTGAGTATAAAGGAAAATCAGCAGGAATAGAGGCACTATATAATTTCAGTATATTTATAGCGTTACATTATTTTAAATGACATTATCTCTGTGGGAGCCAGAGTGATCTCAACACACACTGGGCTGCAATACTGCTCATTGGGACAGCGTGTGGCTCGGTGGGCTAAGCCTGTGTGCCTGTGATCAGAAGGTCGCCAGTTTGACCCCAGTCTCAGCATGTCTGCGGGTCCTTGAGCAAGGCCCTTAACCCCCAGCTCCCTGGGTGCTGCAACAGGTGGCTGTCTTTCGCGGCCAGCTTACTGTACAAAGAGCAGGTTGGGGGAGGCATAAAGAGAATTTCCCCATAGGGATCAACAAAGTATCAATAATTTTTATAAGTGGAGCCCACCTGCTTGGATCGATGGTGGGAAAGTAGCACTAGCTCACAGGCGATGCCCACCCCCACACTCAGCATTAAGCACAACCTGGCCTCCCCCTGCTTCCATTTCAGACAGACAGTGGGCATCACTACAGTCTCCCTGAGGCACGAGCTGCTCCCTTCCGTAAACAAGCTTTCTAACAACAGAATTATCAGCTGAGAGAGACTTGCTTTCCTTAGCGTTATCTGTCAAAACAAGGTGTTTGTGTGACTGACCAGTCTCCTTGGACAGGAAATCCAGATAAAGCTATATAAAGTCCATCTGAGAGCTCCAAAGATTCACCTTGAATCTGGCACTATACCAGATGGTACATGGTACAGGTAGATGGTACAGGATGTGGAAGTCTAAACTCTGAAGAAACATGGATGCCCATTCTCCTAAGATAAATGGAAGCCTAGCCTAGTAAGACACCTGGAAGCCTAACTTAGTAAGACACGTGGAGGCCTAACTTAGTAAGACACCTGGAGGCCTAACTTAGTAAGACACCTGGAGGCCTAACTTAGTAAGACACGTGGAGGCCTAACTTAGTAAGACACCTGGAAGTCTAACTTAGTAAGACACCTGGAGGTCTAACTTAGTAAGACACCTGGAAGCCTAACTTAGTAAGACACCTGGAGGCCTAACTTAGTAAGACACGTGGAGGCCTAACTTAGTAAGACACCTGGAGGCCTAACTTAGTAAGACACCTGGAGGCCTAACTTAGTAAGACACCTGGAAGCCTAACTTAGTAAGACACCTGGAGGCCTAACTTAGTAAGACACGTGGAGGCCTAACTTAGTAAGACACCTGGAAGTCTAACTTAGTAAGACACCTGGAGGCCTAACTTAGTAAGACACCTGGAAGCCTAACTTAGTAAGACACCTGGATACCTAACCTTGTAAGACACCTGGAGGCCTAACTTAGTAAAGCACCTGAAGGCCTAACTTAGTAAGACACCTGGAGGCCTAACCTTGCAAGATACCTGGAAGCCTAACTTAGTAAGGCACCTGAAGGCCTAACTTAGTAAGACACATGGAGACCTAACCTTGTAAGATACCTGGAAGTCTAACTTCCTAAGACGTGAAAGGCTAACTTCGCACCACATGTGGAAACCCAACCGCCCAAGATCTGTATAAATATAACCTCCTCAGATACCTGGAAGCCCAAACCTCCTTACACATTTGTGACAGTCTGATTAAGCGACTGGAATGACATTTCGGGAAACGCATTCTGCGATGTGTTGCTAAAGGATTTAACAAACAAACGGAGCTAAGATTGCTGGATGATGTGATTTGCAGAAGAGAGGGATCTGGGCATGAGCTGGGGCTGTAGAGGGTGAAACTGGAGGATTTGTTCACAGAGGCCAAGCTGCTGGGAATGTGTGCTGCTTAAATACACACTATGTAGTGTTTAAAGACGTGTTAAACCACCAACCCTGCTTGGCAGGGTGCATTTACGAGCCTCCGCCTATGCTATTGCGAGCCAGCAGGGGGCAGTTTTCTCCCCCATCCCTTGTATCCAGGGTTAGTCCCATCTCAGGGATGTGGAACGACGAATGTGTTGGATGCTCCAATCTACAAACCGTCATTTACATGCGTGAGACAGTGTAGTGTGGCCTCACAGAGACCCAGCTGCAAGAAGCACAGGAAAAGTTTTAAAAGATGAGAATAGAAGCATGTAAAATCATATGGAATGGTTTTTCTTGGGGCCATAAAACACAAGAAAATGATCAGTAAAATAAAAACATCAAGAGCTACTTTGCAACCTGGCAAATGGAATGAGAGTAACTCATCTGAGAGGAACTTGGTAGGATTTCAATCAGTCCTCATTTCCAGGCGTGACAATGATCGGGGTGGGTGTATGGACAGGCTCAGCCAGCCATACCGTTTGATGTCACAATGTTGAAACAGCCCCACCCTCTACAAATACACACTTTCATTTTCAAAATTAGCCATTTATCATGATAATACTGCATATATTTATAACCTTGGGGAAAACATCTCCAATGGACTAAAAATGTCATATAATCGTTTAATATATTTCTGCAAAATTACAGGTTCCAGTTGCTACTGTCCAAAAAAACTTTCAGGCTTTACTTTGTAACATTATACATATGTTTAGCTTCCAAAACCCCTGCAAAAATTTTTCTTGGAAAAATGAAATTGGGATAAAATTCCAATAAGTGGTTCAGACTTAATGGTCGGCTAAGTTGATGACAGGTTCCTTGCAGTCTGAGCATGTGTCGCATATGAACACATGGGGGAAAATACCACATATACTGTAAAATCACAGAACTTAACTAAAATGCCCAGAATGCAGCAAGCAATACGTTAAGTGCACATGCCACCCGTATGAAACAAACGGTCCATTCAGGGCGCCGATGCGTATAAAGCCAGCTTCACTGCAGTCCAAAGCCGGCCCGCTAACAGTCCTGTCCTCTTTCACACACGACGAGCCCTCAGTAAGCTGGCCGGGTGCCAGCAAATCACGCTCCGTCTCTGCTGCTAAAAGGCACACTGTTGGCCGAACAGGTGGGTCAATGCGGGCTGCTGCTGATCAGGAACAGACGTGAAAGCCCGTCAGCATAGCTTAACCTTCCAGAAAAAAGAGGGAGAAACACGGCAGCCGAGTCATCCCTTACTCATCTAAATAGCCATAAGGCCCAAACACAGCTCCATAATAAGCAAAAGCTATTTCAGTCCATATCACGAGCGCATAGGGTGAGTCTTTTTGAGGCACAGAGGTTCCCCTAGTCATAAATAATGCAGTTTTAAACAATGAGCACTGCAGGGCTACACAGCCACGAAATCCATGAAGTCTCCCACCCGGCCATGACGCACGATTCCAGAGGAGATGATAGCGGTCACACGGTCGTACGTGGCTGTTCTATCTTCTGGAAGCAGTGTGGGAAGATGGAAATGAGCGGATGCTGTGCGTGCGTGTGTGTGTGTGTGTGCGTGTGTGTGTGTGCATGTGTGTGTGTGTGTGCATGTGTGTGTGTGTGTGTGTGTGTGTGCGCGTGTGTGTGCATGTGTGTGTGTGTGCATGTGTGCGCGCGTGTGTGTGTGTGTGTGTGTGTGCATGTGTGTGTGCGCGTGTGTGTGTGTGTCTGATCTAGTCATTACTCACTGATGACTGCAGTGGGGTTTACCTACTGCAAAACAAAAACAGGATGACAAAAGCAGACAGGCAGGGATGAGTGGGTGAGAAAGAGAGCGAGAGAGAGAGAGACAAAAATGGGGAAGCAAAGAAAAAGAGATATAGAGCTGATTCCGGATGGACAGATAGCTGATCGGACCTCATTTTATGTCCCTCAAAGGCCATCTTCCTCCCCACCTCCATTCAGAGCTGCCATTACCTCTTTCCTCTGGCTTTGTCTACCCCCAGTCTTGGAGCTGGAGTAATTAGTCACATGTCACTTCCTGGCGCAGGATACGGCCGACGTGTCTCTAATTACGCGGCCGTCCCCATGAGCATGCCAGTGCGCAGGCTGGGGCCCCAGGCCCAGGGGAGGGGGGGTGGGGTGGTTGGCAGACCCTTCCACAGCCCCCAGTGAGCTCATATAATGACGCTCTCCACAGAAGATCAGCTATCTCTTAATGGTACCCTCAGAAACTTCCTGTTTGTGCATTATAAAGTTATCGAGAGGAAAAACAGGGCAGTTTTGTGTCTTCCTGTTGAAAATAAGGTAGCTAATAACCTTTAAAGCTGACCTGTGCCCATAAATTCCCACCCCATCTTTGGAGAGCTGCTGTGAGACACCAGCACTTGATGGAGGTATTGACACCGGCTGAGGAAGAACAGAGTGATGTTTTAAAAACACCGCTTGACGGAGAGGATGAAGATGTAATTGCATGTGGCAGACGATAGAAAAGCAGGGATAAGTGTGTGAAAGCTTTAATGGGGTGGGGGGGGAGTACTGTGTCGGACTCAGTCCAAACGCACTCTCTGAGCGCTCGTCCCAGCACCACTCTCACGACTGACCTCTCTCCAATCAGCAACGCCCCCAAAGCATAAAATCCGTCAAGTTGCACTCTACGAGGGAATTATGGCCTGTCAACATGCCCCCCCCCCTCCCCGGCCCAAATGTACTGCCTCTATATGTCCCTATTCCTTTGTCCCCATCCTCTAATTACCACAGTGCTAAATGCCCCCCTGTCTCCCCCCTCCCCCCAGAGAATATGGGGGTAAAAACACTGATCCAGGTGGACACTCATTCTCTGAGAGAACATGGAGCAGCTGGTCTGACTTAAATAGCTAATGGTCTATTTACAAGCAAGAAGCTGCCATTCTCTCCTCTAATATATCATTATAGTATATGCTTCAAAATGCTCAATAAGACATGAACCCAGATAAACACAGCCTTAGACCCAAATGAAAGGACCGCAATGACTGCTTTTGCCTAAATGCATCTTAATAACAGGACGCATCACCTCACAGAAAACATTGTTATTACATTATGCTATTGACCCGCCAGCCTTGCAGCATGATGAAAAGAAGAATTCTTTGCCATTTGTTCATTTCCTTGGCTGGCCCACTTCATTAATACATGTAAAGGACTCAACAGGAAGGCCTGCAGGTGAACAGTACAAGCAGGGCTGTCAAAATTACTCGGCTAAACTTGATGATTTAAAAAGGATTAATTACAATTTGCTTTCTCATTTACTCAGAAATATGGTGCAAGGAGGACAGTGCATAGTGGATGAGAGTGAAAATAAAGAGCGAAAGCCAAAGTTGTGTGGAATCCCTTCACATTATACACGAATGAGAATGCAGGCGTCTGTCAGAATTGTGAAGCTGAACTTAAATATCACCACAGCACAAATGCAATGCAAATGAAACAACATTTATGTTTGACAGACTCACCCAATGCTGAGAAGTTAGCCGTAGATATGTCTCATTTAACCACCTGGAATAGCCTAGTCTACCTCTGTCATCAATTTAACTTATTTTACTTAATTTACTTCCTGTGATAATTGCTACTACAACAAACGCCAGGCCGTCATTGAGCCGCACCATCTTACTTAATAACCACATTTTTTTGTAAACAAATTATTTGTTCTGAATAAAGCTGAATGTCATTGGAAAAGGTTCACGCCTATTCATGGCTTACTCTGATCTCAGGGGATGTGGACGGATGGGAAGCGAATACCAGAAAATCATGATATTTCCGACATTTGGGAATTTAAAATGAACTACACAGCCAAATAGAGCTCATTATCCACCAAAAGACTCTGTCAAATAAGTGGGTGGTGTTGCTGTGAGTTGCACCAACAGACATAAAGCAGTACTGAGAAAATCACTTGTTTTTGCTCATTGTCATCTCTATGGAATATAAAATATTTCCATACAACGGAATACAAATGCCTTTTCATGACCAGTTCGTGTTCGCTTTCCTGCACTTCACTCATCTTACAAACGAGCCACATTATCTATGTGTGAGTCCAACAGCAAGGACGAGAACAATCTTGGAGAGTGGATGTAGCGCTTGTGCAAAAACAGCAGTGGTAAAATTTAGACATTTTTTAACATATCTGTTAATCTTCAAAAGGAGCATTCAGTAAAGTTGGAAAGTTTGCTAAGCTTTATGTCATATGACCGAGTAAAAACGTTACGACACAACTTATTGATGGTCTCAACCCAGCTGACAAAAACTGATGTGACAACCGCATGTGGAAAACATGTGATGTCAATATTAACGTTGCACGTCGATCAGGTTAGTATTGAGGGCAGCACAGCGGATCAGTGAGCACAGCTGTCGCTGCTTTGTGTGTGTGGATGTTGCATATTCTCCCTGTATGTGCGTAGCTTTTCAGCAGATCGTCCGCTTTCCCTCCACTCTCCAAAAACATGCAACTTAGGTGACCTAAAGTGCTTAAATTGACCGTATGTGTATGTAAGTGTACACCTTGCAATGCCTGGTTGGTTCCTGACTTGAGCCAACTGTAAAACACTCACACGAATAATCATCAAATTAATCAGTAGATTACTCGATTATCGATATCATCAGTGATGACTGCCCTAAACAGAAGCAACAGACTCAGCAGTTTAACAGCAGCGGCCTGTTAAAGCCAAACCCCCCAGCCTCTGTTTCAGGTGCTGCACGTTCCTCCAACACCTGAAAACGGCAGCAGACTCTTGTACAGTATCACTTGTATCAAATAACCACAGTGGGTTGGTCGGCCTCCTGCTGCTTTCCCATAAAACCACCACAACGAAGCTGAAACCATTAAGCTTAAACATACTTTCTCAGGTGTCTTTCCACGCTAAAGAACTGTGATTGCTTCACCCTTCAAGGCATATTCAGCATAAAAGGGAAGCCTACTGAAAACATTTAGTAGTGGTCGGCAACTCAAGTGTCTACAGACACATGTGAGTGTACCTTTGGGTTCAGTTAAGGTGAGCAGACATGAATAACATGTAGGTAAGTACAGGTATACAGATAGACATGCATCGAGCACAGATCAGTCAGGATAGGCAGCAGGTGTGAGTACAGGTGAGTAGAAGTGAGTGTGAAACTAAACAGGAGTAAGTACAGAGTACTGTGTCTGTGTAGAGTACTGTGTGTGTGCAGTTTAAAGAGCGCCCCCCAGCGGTGATGTGGGTGGAAGGCCTTACCGTGGACAGTGAGGGTAGCGGAAGCCTCTGCCTTGCCCACCATGTTCTCTGCGACGCAGGTGTAGGAGCCGACGTCGGCCGTGCTCACACGCCGCACCTTCAGGGTGTGGTCCTCGCGGATTTCATACCTGCGGGTGGGAAATACCCTGCATCATCGACGCAGATATGACATCAGAGGGCTCTGGGAATGAACCTCCCAGTACCCGTTGGGTAAAGCTGACTGTTTTCTAGAGCAGTGTTTCCCAACCTTTTTTGAATTGTGTACCCCCTGAGAGATTTTCTCATACCACAAGTACCCCCTTTGTCAAATGTGTTGATGATTCAATAAAAGTAGAACGTACAACTGATTATCAAATTTAAAACATTTTATTAAATCTCCATAACTTGAACATTTAATTCATTAAGCAACACATCCCAGATAGATTTTCTTTCTATACCAGGGCACAGCTAATGGAATGGCTGATAATATTTACCCATCATCAGGGAAATTAAATATAAAAATTTTTTCCACGTACCCCCTGTAATGTGCTCGCGTACCACTAGGGGTACGCGTACCCCCGGTTGGGAATCACTGTTCTAGAGCTCAATAAAATGAATAGGATTTTAAAACTGAGTTTATAGCTTTTTAACTGCATAAAAAGTAAGCTGACCCTCTAGGGCAGGATCAGGCACTATGACTTAGTGGGTCAGAGTCCCTGTCTTTTCGTTTCGAATCCCAGCAGTGGGTGGAGCTTCCACTATGACCTTACATGTGCTTAATGGGGGGCAGTGTGTGCCTGTGATCAATGAATGTGGTTTCATTGGGTCCCTGAGCAAGACCCTTCACCCCGATTGCTCCATGGGCTGGCAGACCTCCCAAAGATGTACATCGCTTTGGATAAAAGTATCTGCGGCGGTGATGGAGCATGATGTGGGGGTGAGCCATACCTCCCCTTGGGAAGGTCTCCATCCTCCTTCCTCCAGCGCACCGTGGGAACGGGGTCCCCGCGAGCCTCACACCTAAACTCCACGCTCTCCTCCACCAGCACCACCTGGCTGCTGGGCCTCTTCGCAAAGCTGGGCCGCTCTGGAGACAGACAGCATCCCCACCCAGGCCCAGATGATCAATGGCAGCAGAAGAGGTGCAGTTGGTGTGGTGAGACACCCCAGTCAACCCCCAGGTCACACAGATATGGCAGGAGTGGAGTGGAGGCAGAAGATAAGGACAACTCCAGGGTGAAAGCTAACCCTGGTCTTCAAATATGGAAGGGATGCTTCACTGAAGTGATTATTTGCCCTGCTATTTATGGTAGTCACTTCTGTTTGGCTTTCAGCTGGGTGCTAATTAAATATAGTGATCATGACTTCTGCAGGACTCTGAGAAGCAGGACAGGGGAGCCCTGCGATGGGAGATGCTGGAACTGCTGAAAGTCGTGGACACTCAAGCGTGTATAAGAGATTATAATGCAGCATTTTGTTCATGGCTGATCATATGGCCTGCAGGGCCCCCGGGGGCTCTGGAGGGCAGGACTCACCCAGCACGGTGAGCTCGGCGATCTCGCTTTCCCGCTCGCCCACCATGTTGGTGCCCACGCACACGTACTTCCCGGCGTCACTCTTCCGTGCGTTTGTGATCATCAGCTTCCCGCCTCGGATCTAAGGGGGTGGGGTATGTGGTGAGGGAGAGGAGGGTGTAAAGTGAGGGAAGAGAGGGTGAGAAGCGAGTGGGTTTGATGGGAAACTGCTGGTGTTTCGAGCAGTCAGGCCCAGCCCATTCCCACACAGTTACATTTATAACCTGCCAGTCAGCATCAGACGCACAATAACAGGGATTCAGCCTCAGCCTATTCCTTCCAGGGTGCTTTAAGTCTATAGAGTAAATGCTGGGCCCTGCATTTGTCTCACAGAGCTGCTGTCAGGAATGCCTTCATCAGGAGACCTGTGGTTCTGTTACCGCTTTGCGTGATGAAGTGTACATGTTCCCTAACCCTAATTGCGAGGCTGCTCTCCGGCTGGCTCCCTGCCACACTAACTCCTATCAGAGAAAGGTCTGCGCTTCGTGTCGGCCCTGATGGAATTTTAAGGCTCATGGCACATCAGCACCCTCCGCCACAGCCGCTAATGGGCCCGTGGATGAGGGAGGACGTTTCCTCAGCGCCCTGTTGGTCTCCCGGCCACTCAGTGCTCTGCTGGCATCGGTGCCAAAACCAACGACAAAGAGCAGCGGCAGGTACAGCAGGGCCCAAACCCGACGACAGGCCGGCTTCTCCTTACATCAACACCTCTATTCGCAGAGTCTCCAAGGCAAACAAAGCGCTCGGGCGCACAAAGGAAGTTTCCAGCGGAAAAATTCCGGAACAGTAAAGTCCCGCGTGTGACATCCTTGATACTGAGTGCCCGGTCCTCAAATGAAACTGCAATTCTCATAGACTGATTTTCCCCTGTTGAAAGCCCAGATTTACAGTGTGTGGGAAAGCAATGCCCTCACTTCTCATGAGTACGGTACTGTTTTGGTCACCCCCCCCCCCCCCCACGAAATCACAAACAAATCACATCCGAATACTCAACACACGCTCCAAGGCACTGCTAAACGGATGTTATTACAAGATCAGCACATAAACAGAGACTGAAAAATGGCTATCCTGGCAGAAGCTATGATCCAGTATATACACATTATAAACAGGCTACTGGCCTTCGAACACCAATTCACTGCAGCACTAAGGTCGGACACTGCACTGATATAATTATAGTTAAATATGATTACCTTTAGTATAAACACAGTCTGAAATGTTATTTACAAAGCAGTTTCCCCAACAGGTTTAGGTGTTTCCATTAGGCAGATGTTTCCAAGTCTTTTAATAAACAAAGTGCAGTTTCCTCTGGATTCCTCCCTCCTCAGTTCAAACGACATCAAATTTGACTGACCCCCCCAACCAGAAATTCGAGTTGACAGATCGACGCAACACTGTGGTGGACCGGATAGAAGCTTTCACACAAAAGCCTGCCTCTCCGAGGAGGAAGAGCGGCAGTGTGGGGGGGGGGGGGGGGCTGACAAATGACCAGCAGACAGGCGGCCAGTCGGGCCGAATGGGGAGGGAAAGCGCAGAGACGCCGCATCTTAGACTGTCAAGGCTGGACAGAAGCGGGCTGCTGCTGTCTGATCGCAGATGCTGTCTGAAATGCGGGGGCCTCATTAGGAGACATCGCCCGTGGGGGAAGGAGGGGGGGGAACATAGAGAAATAGGCACATGAAATCAAAAACTACACAGATGTGCACTCCCCCCCCCCAACACACATTCACAGAAAGACAGGATCAGTGAAGCAAACAGGTGAAAAACACACCAAGATAGAGGCGGCCGCAGACTCGAGCGAAAGAAGGAAAGGAAAAGGGAGAGATTTCTGCTGGAAACGTACGCGGATGCAAACCAAGCTGCAGGGTCAGAAGCTCACACTCGCGGATGCGATGAGAAACGACGTTGCTCTTAGCGCAGAGCTCACACAGAGAAACACACACATGGATGCAGGCCTGTGCATTTACCCCGACGCACGCGCACGGACACACACACTCACAGGAACATTGGCGTAAACATTCAGCTGAACACACATACACCGAAACACACCCACACACAGATGATGTGCAGTGTTAATATCGACATCACAGGTTACACATGCGCAGCTGTCCCATCGCCAGGACCGTAATAGCCGGGCAGAGATGAAGCTTGGGCGGAATCTCATTTTCCAGACTGACATACCATCTGGACATCATACCACGGTAGACAGTATTTTGACAGTGTTTTCAAATGCAGCGCTATTCCTGAATTTTTAAATCTTGGTGATAAATCTGTGCAAGCACAGGGTTTGGTGGGGGTGGGACATGGTCATAAAACGTTTATACTGTCATAGGAAACAAAACTTAGCTTTGAAATTTTAATTATTGTTCTTTGCCAAGATCATCTAACACATGACAAAAGGAGTGTGAAGTTTACTGCCGCCGCTTTGCCATGAGCACTGAAAAATGCAGACAACACAGAGAAACACAGGCATGCACAGTAACTCAGAAACACACAGAGAAACACAGGCGTGCACATTAACCCAAACACACACACAGAAACACAGGCGTGCACATTAACCAAGACACACACACACAGAAACACAGGCGTGCACATTAACCAAGACACACACACACACACACAGAAACACAGGCGTGCACATTAACCAAGACACACACACACAGAAAAATGCAGGCGTGCACATTATGCCAGGCACACACAGAGAAACACAGGCGTGCACATTAACCCGAACACACACACAGACAAACGCAGCTGTGCACATTAACCCAGACACACACACAGACAAACGCAGCTGTGCACATTAACCCAGACACACACACAGACAAACACAGCTGTGCACATTAACCCAGACACACACACAGAGAAACGAAGCTGTGCACATTAACCCAGACACACACACAGACAAACACAGCTGTGCACATTAACCCAGACACACACACAGAGAAACGAAGCTGTGCACATTAACCCGAACTCACACACAGACAAACACAGCTGTGCACATTAACCCAGACACACACACAGACAAACGCAGCTGTGCACATTAACCCAGACACACACACAGAGAAACGAAGCTGTGCACATTAATCCAGACACACACACAGACAAACGCAGCTGTGCACATTAACCCAGACAGACACAAAGAAACACAGGCGTGCACATTAACCAAGACACACACACACAGAAACACAGGCGTGCACATTAACCAAGACACACACACACAGAAAAATGCAGGCGTGCACATTATGCCAGGCACACACAGAGAAACACAGGCGTGCACATTAACCCAAACACACACACAGACAAACGCAGCTGTGCACATTAACCCAGACACACACACAGACAAACGCAGCTGTGCACATTAACCCAGACACACACACAGACAAACGCAGCTGTGCACATTAACCCAGACACATACACAGAGAAACGAAGCTGTGCACATTAACCCAGACACACACACAGACAAACACAGCTGTGCACATTAACCCAGACACACACACAGACAAACACAGCTGTGCACATTAACCCAGACACACACACAGAGAAACGAAGCTGTGCACATTAACCCGAACTCACACACAGACAAACACAGCTGTGCACATTAACCCAGACACACACACAGACAAACGCAGCTGTGCACATTAACCCAGACACACACACACAGAAACGAAGCTGTGCACATTAACCCAGACACACACACAGACAAACGCAGCTGTGCACATTAACCCAGACAGACACAAAGAAACACAGGCGTGCGCATTAACCCAGACACACACACAGGAAAAAGGCAGCTCTGCACATTATGCCAGACACACACAGACAAACGCAGCTGTGCACATTAACCCAGACACACACACAGAGAAACGCAGCTGTGCACATTAACCCAGACACACACACAGGAAAAAGGCAGCTCTGCACATTATGCCAGACACACACAGACAAACGCAGCTGTGCACATTAACCCAGACACATACACATTTCATTAAACTCCTTGTCCCTTCCCCTGAGTTTGATGAAGAGCCTCCTTGCTAATCGCAAATTGATGGCTGAGCATGCAGACAGATATGATTTGATTAAATTTAAAACAGATTATGCGCTTGTTTCTTTTAATTACGGAATGCAATTGCCCGGCACAAAGACGACTTTAATCTCCCAGCGTCGAGAACTGGGGAAGAAGAGAGCTGGAGGCGCCGGTCTGGTGCATGATGGGTGTGGGAGGCAGATGCCGTGTACAGACCCTTGGCATGAGCACGCCAAGTGGGGTGGGCAGCCATGCAGAAAAGGAAACACTGTAAACGCACCGTAAACTGCGAACTTTACACACACACTTAGAGATAGATTTAATAGCCACATCAAATAGAAAAACCCTAAGCAGACATTTCATTCTAGGGAAGAAAAAACAACTTCTCCGCTTACTGAACCAAGGTTTCCCTCTCTGTCCTGTCTTGCTTACTTATTTCCACATTTTACCTGGCTGACTGCCCCCCATGACAGAGGCATGTATACCATGAGTTGGTAATTTAGAAGAAACTGAAATGTCTGTGAAATCATGTGGGGATGTCAGCAGCCCTGCAAACACGTCATCAACTCGCCTCATAAGAGGTATTTTCCCACTGATTCATTCTAAACACAGAAAATCTACTGAGTTACCTAAATGGCTGCAATTAAGCACTTTGCAGAAACTGTCTTGCCTGTTAACTAAATAACTGGCCCATATTTGGGCTGGAATAAGAACGTGGCCCAGCTGAAATACTAGTGCTCTGAGAGACACAGTACAGCGCAGCTCAGGGACTGTAGGAATAGGCGCGTCACCCCTTATTCCTGTCCCACGAGCTCCGCTTTGTTAGTCAGGCTTGATTTGGTATGACCCTTTTTCCTGAAGACTTGGAGTGCTATTGTTACTGACATTAATGTCCCAGAGGTATTTAAAAGTCTGCTTGATGTTATGCAGACCTCGTGTATCACGAAACACTACAGCACAGAAACAGTGAAGGAAGCGCGTGGCAGCAGTGCGGTCAGGACGACGCGCCCATTGCGGTGAGCAGCTAATGAAGTACAAACTGAGGGTCTGTAATGTATAGAGCATCAGTAAAGGGCACTTATACGCTACAGGAAGTGCAAACTCTCACTGAGGCCGTCCCCTGCAGCAATATGATCGAGGTCAGGCCTCTGCCTCAAGAGCGAGCCGTGATTGATACCAAAGGCCCCTCAAACCACGCTGTTAATTAAAAAAGCCTAATTCAAGATACGACCTCAGTCGCTGCATTAATCAACTCAGCCATCTCCGCTCCCCCCATGCCCACCTCGATGGACGCCCAGCTCAGACCTTACTTCTTATTCCTTGTTTTTGCTTCTACTGGTCAATAACATCCACATGCTGTCAGCGACCCCCCCCCCCCCCGTAATTGACGTGCCAGCCTTGCTGCGTACACTGATACCATCTAAAGTGCATAAGCGCATGAGGTGAATGCTCTGCATCACTACAGGCTGCAAGAGCACAGTGCCTTCCACTGCAGTGATGAGAAGATGCTTTATCCATGCCTAATCCAGTTAGCAAGTGGCAGCACATGGTAATCTGGCCCAAACACATCTTAAGACACTGTTTCCCCCATCGTCACTGGGGTCATGGTCATGTGACAGGATGTGATGACCTCATGACTACAGGGAAATCACTACTGAACGTAGTAACAAAGACAGAACTAACCAGTATCTCTTATTATCCATCTGCCTCATTGCTTCCCACCCCTCACCGCCTAAGGTACCTCCCTCCCTCACCGTGATTCGCTCATCCCGGTCGTCGATGTTTGCTCCATCCTTCTTCCAGGAGATGGTGGGCTCAGGGTGCCCCCTGGGAGGCTGGCACTCCATCACGGCCGGCTCGCCCGCTGCCACCATCACGTCTGAGGGGTTCTGCCGAAAGTCCTCACGTAGGACTGCAGGGGGAACAGAGAAGGGATGGGTCAGCACTCGGCACTGTCATGTCAGCGTGACGTCGGAGCCGTCGGAAAGAGTTAATAATTTGGTTCTGTGTCAGCAGGAGCAGGAAGCAGCGACATGCTCCATTATCAGGTACGCAGAATACTTTGAGACACGCCAGCACAAATTAAAAAACAAAAAAACCCGCCATGTACTTCTGTTCACTTGAACAGCTGGTCACCCACACGGCAGTTTTATCATAATCAGGGTCATTACCCACAAAGCTGAGGTAAATTGTGGGTTACAGGCGGCCGACAATCAAGCAGTCACATCGCAGGCTGTGTCAGAATACAAGAGAAAACACAAAGAGAGAAAGGAAAAGAAAACACAAAAAAGTGTGCTCGGAAACAGGCGGGGAGGGGGGAGCTGAGAGCTGGGAGTAGGGGGCGCACTGCGAGAGCCATAGCCGGCTCAATCTGGCCCCCGGGACTAAGCCTGAGGAGGTGGCTCGTCTGGAGGGGGGTGGGGGGCAAAGTCATAGACAACAAGGCCGGCCATTATTCACACCAGAACACCGCTGCATGCCGCCTAGGGACATATGTGGTCAGGAAACGAGTATAAGGTGAGAGACGCTGCTAACAAAGAGCCATGTGAGAAAGCGCTCACACGTCCCGTCGTCCCGTACGTACCTTCCAATGTGCCACCATGGCGGGATGGAAAGGGAGCCAGGCTAACCTAACAGTGCTCATTTTAAACCTTCCAGGGTGAAAGCAGCTTAAATTTCCCGCCACGTGATTAACTGACGGTGTCTGCTGGGGTCAGACTGAACAACCTCCTGACTGTGCTGAGCGGATCGATAATGACCAGCGTTCTTTGTCTGTCCAACACCCGCATTAGAGAGGATTACATTTCTAAAAGACCATTATGAGGAAATATCAGGACTGAGTGCCGGTGCATAACGGCCATGAGAGAGAGAGAGAGAGAGACACACACATACATGCACACACACACACACACACATCATAAGGGGGATTTACAGCCGCTCAAAGCTACCAGCCTGGCGGCATAGAACATGAAACCAGTGTGTGTGCTGGGGGGGAGGCAGTAAAACAAACAGCATTCCACCGACAGTGACATGGATGGAGAATCCCGGGTGTCTGTATCAGCGTGGCCTGGGGGGAGAAAATAAGAAAAGAACAAGAGCTCCCTGGTGTCCCCCCCCCTGCCCTCCCTGGCCCCGCAGACACTACGGCAGACTCCAGTGGGGTGGGGGGTCGTGCGTTATTGCTGTTGAGGAGTTGAATTGAGGAGAGTTGGGAGATGGAGGACAAAACAAACGGGGATTTTTCTCTTTTTTTTGGGGGGGGGGGGGGGGTGTCATAAGGAAGACCTTCAGAGTGCAGACAGCCGAAATGGGGACAACAGCCGTGGGCAATTGATCTGCCTTTAAAGATGGCCGTCTTCAAAGGGAGGTGTGCGGTCATGCCAAAAGAAAAATCACCAAACAGGATGGCCCCCGCCATCTGCGCCGGGACACTCGACCGCCTGCCCATTCGGCCGTCCGTGTCACCAATTAACTGACCACCAAACTCTGCACACATGCATCTTACATGTGCATCCAACAATCTGCCTCTGTCTGATACCTACAGAGAAGGTTTCTTCTCACTAATGGAGGGGATTACTACTGCACACACCTGACAGGTGTGCTAATAAAAAAAAAAAAAAAGCACTGAGACCCCCCCCCCCCGCCCCCCACCACCGTGTAGGCCCGGGGCGTAGAGATGGCGCTCCACCTGTTCCCAGGTAAATGGAAGCACTGATGGAAGATGAGAGGTGAATACAGCCGTCAGGGTGGCCGTCCTTTGCTCCTCACGTATCAATCTGTGCCATGTGAGTCTACGTGCGTGTGGATGTCAAAGATGAATACCCCCCCCCCCCCCCCATCATGACGACAAACTGCCGCCTGAGATCAAAGCCAAGAGCAAACTGTGAAACCCAAACCTCCAGCAGCCCATAAATTCCTGCCTAAACCCTTTAAGTGCTTAATTGACCATCACAGGCCTGAGATGCCCTTTGCTGGGACACTGCGGCAGAGTGACCAGGACAGCGGGTGATGCTGATCACATACAGCTGCTGGCTCCTTCGCTCTCCAACAAGAGAGACGGCCGAATACTGTCACACACGCCCGCATGGGGAAGTAAATTTAGGAAAGGCTGAAAGACGCATTAAACTCCGGAGGCTGCGATTGTGCCCCCCTACAGAAGCAGACGGAGAAGGCCTGCATGCGTACTGATGCGGAATATATACGTAGCATATTTCATTATGGGACCCTCCCTTCCTGCCCAGTGTTCATAAATATAAAACCAGTAAAACCAGTATAAAACCAGTATAAAATCATGAGTGTTCATGATATAAAACCAGTATTTTTCCCGGTACAGAAAAAGGAGAAATTAATTCCTTGAAAATGTGTGTGTTTGTATGTGATTTTCATGGTACCTGAGCACGTGAATTTGATGGTTCTGCCCTTGAATTCGTTCTGCGTTTATGGCAGGAAACAGGCTCAGAGACTCGAGTCACTGGCTGCTTTCTGTGTGATTTTCTGTCTGCGTGCCTGAATTTGTGTGAGGAGCTGTGTGTTTGATCGCATGACTGTTCAACCTGTGGCAGTGTGACCTGGGGGATGCATCCCCTGGTGACAGTCTGAGGGGCAGTGGCACTCTCCGTGAGACCCCCCGCTGCCTCCATAACTCCCTCCCCCTGCTTTACTGCCAGGAACAGGGACCCTGCCATGTCTGCTGCAGCTCTACATGCACGGTGAAGCCCGGCACCCACTTTCAGAGCATGCTGTCTGCAGCAAGGAACCACAGCCGCCAACCGCGAGTCAGGCCCCGACATCTGTACTTCTCCTCTGGAGGAGAACAGTGACTTCAGTGACTTCACTTGGTTAGAGAGAGCTCTGCAATGAAACAGGCAAAGCAAGCAGACAGGCCTCTCTGGACGCCAGCCAACAGACCGGATCTGGGCCCTGGTCCCTGCCTGACGGTGGTCTGGAGTACAGACAAGGCCCAGGAGAGCGCTCGTTCTGGGCGCCATAGTCATAGCCTCGGTTGCGGATAATCTCACCCCATATAGTGATGGAGACGAAGATGATCAGTCAGGCCAGAAGAGCGTCTTGCTACGGACAGGACACTTGCTATTTAACCTAGGAAAGCAGGCATCCTAGCAAAGGATATTGCTTTACCCTTGAAACTTCTGAACTTTCATTTCTCCGGCAAAATCCCAAGCTCTGGTAATAAAGGCTGGCTAAGGAGCCGGATGAAAATAGCAGGGAGAGTGCGCTTCATTAGCCTGGCAGTACCCAAAGCCTCGCCCCCTCGCCTCACGCCCGAGAGGCCCGGCCCGGCCTTTCTGCAACGTTGGCCGCCCTGCTGAATCACCTTCTGGGCAGCCATGACGTAGCGAGCACACACCATCACCACAGCACCTCCGCTAGCCACTGCGGGCCTCTGGGACCGGGTGTGTAATGGATCACAATAGGATGCATGGTAGCCAGGCAGCAGCGAGTGCGCAAGCAGGAATACATCATCCCCTTTCAGCACAGCAGAAACCTGCCTTTAACTAGGCTGGCCACTCAGTCTTACTGTCCAATATTTAGGCATTAATTATTTTTCTCCAAAGCACGTTATATATTTATTTTTAATTTACTTTTCTTCTGGGGAAATTAGAAACAGATGCTGAAATGTCAAATTAAAACGAGATTCCCAGTGCCAGTGACAATAATGGCAATGAAGACGCAGCACTGCATGCAGAGCCCCGTCGACAAGCTGTGCAAATGAGCTTTGTTCAGAGGAAATTAAAAGGATTCGGGAAAGCCACTTCAGAAGTCTCCAGGAGAGCTGAGAGTACCCACCCGGGAGAGGATGGATCGCCCGGAAAAGCAGGCGGCAGCAGCCTGACACATACTGCTCCACTGCCCTGGACCTGGGAACTTTTCCACTCAGTAAAATCTGAGTGAAAATAAAGAAAAATCTGTGTTTTTGACACATTCAGGAAACACCAAGTCAAATCCCAAAAGCTCATGGTAACCCTAAGCAGTTCTGTGCACTAGGTACAGTGGGCAGTGCCCGCATCCTCTGGCAGGCTAATCATCTTGTAAATAACTGCGGGATCAGAGCGGGATGCAGTTTGATGCCAACGACGGCTCTCACACACTCTTGCGTGATCTGTTCCTCTCCCTGTTGCCTCTTCCTTTCCAGGACCATGGATTCCCACAGCCCGTTTATGGGAGAGAGCCAGGCAGAAATTGTGATGATGGGGGGGAGGGGGGGCAAATTGTAATGACCTCATCACCAAACACTGTGATCAAAGCAGGGGTAGAGATAGAGCAGGCTGTCAATCAGCACTTAGCTCTTTGCCCAAGAACCCAAAACCACTGCCATCACTCATTACTACAACCTCATCACTTAGGAGCTGCACTTTCTGTAATTTGATGAGTAAAATCCATGCATTTTCCATGAACACTTATGCAGTACATGGTCAGTGTGATCCTGAGCCTATCCCAGGAACCACAGGGCAGGAGACATCCTGGACGGGACCGGAACAGGCTCATCCGCGCACATATCCCCACTATGGGTGCCATGACTGAGGTGCTCTCCTGCAAGTGGGCATGAAGCTTTGTGCTGTCAGGTTGAACCTGCCTGAGTGTGTAAGAACTAGGAGATGCAGATGGAGGCTATTCTGTAGCCTTGTGAGGAGCTGGTAACAGCAGCCATGGAGCACAGTGTGGATAAAAGAAACAGACTATTATTTTTATGACCTGTCATCAGGTTATGGGAGCAGAAGATCTGAAGTCTTTGTGGAGACAATCCAGGTACCTAAAGGATATAAAACATCAAAACTGGCCTCTTCCTTTCCTCTCATTTGCTGCTCTCTTCACCCAAGGCTGACAAAATGAAAGCTAACTCTTCATTCTCCAAAGCTGCCAGACTGACTGATCTGGCACTGAGAACACCCAGAGGCTCTGGACCACTACAGTCTCTCAGAAGCTGCTTCCTGGCCCCAGCCTACCGCTCTCTCCAGCTGATCTCGCTCACTTCCAATCCCCCTGGCTAATCTGTGGCCCTGCAGGCAAACCCCAAACAGATTCTAAACTCACCCAAGACCTTCCATGTGTCTGAGTAATAATAATAAAATGCCCTAGGTGTGTTTCTGTGTATAACAAAGGTAGACATAGAGAGGCCTCTTCCCAGAATCACATATAAATACAGTGTATTTTACCCAAATTCAGTGTCTGTGCTGAGAAAGGAGACCTAGAAAGTAGAGTATAAGTTATTAGCAGACACTTGTTATTAGCGTAAAACAGAACAGGATAAAGACGGAATGATGGACTGAGCAGGACAATGATCTCAGAGCTCCAGGAGCTCCTCTTCTGTAGTGACGTCATACCGTCAGGAGCACCGCGTTTGCGATGCCTAAGGAATCTAACTGGTGAGCATCACCGTTTCCTTGACACACCGGTGTCGTGTATAATAAGCCTTCCTGTAAAACATACATGGCTTTAATGTCAGAGTTTTAACAGAAGCTGGAAATCCATCCCCTAAAACAAAGAGGGCTCAGCACCCAGCAAAATAAATTGAGGGCCTTAAAAACTTCTATTTCTTTGGCTAGTGGTCAAGCCTCACAATTTCAAAGAAACCAGCTGGAACTATTGGTTACACCTCAGGCAGCCGATGTGGACTTAAACAAAATTCAATATTTTCCCAAGTGTTCTTCTTAAAGGAGAAAAATGACTTGGCTCCATGTTCCATCTGACTCATCTAAGTGGATCTGTGATAACCAGAATGGGGAGATGGCAGGCCCCCTGGTGGCCATTTTAACCCAGAAACAGGGCCACCCCCCAACCCAAAAGAAAAAAAAAAAACAGATGGTCGCCCAGTTTTACCTCTCGAGCGCTCCAGTTGGTGCTGATAGCTCTGGCATGCACCAGTGGATGCCAGAACTATGTGTAAACCTGCAGGCAGGTGGGGATGACATTCCCTGGGCCAATTAGACCGAGCGCTGGTCGGGGAGCTCACAGCACCACAGTCTGTCCATGATAAGGAACCCAGGGGAAAGCAGCAGAACCCTAAATTAGGTCCTGACAGGAGAGCTCAGCACCAGGCCAGGACACAGCTACAGAGAGCTCAATGGCGCCATTTATTTATTTTGCTGTGCTTGTAACTTTTCACTAGGTCAGAGTGATGTCTATTAGGGGCAGTGTGAGAGTTTTATGTGTTTGAGAAACTCAGCACCTCCAAGGTCAATAAACAGTAGGACTGGAAGGAAGGGGCCGGGCAAGGATAAGGAGAACTTTAAGGAAAGTGCAGGAATCCACCCAGACAGAAAGGGAGAGCCGACCATCATGCAAAACCTCCACACCCCCAATGCACAGCGACACCCCAGCCAGCACCACCTCCCAGGCTAGAGTGCTCCCCATCTAGCCTGTTTGAACTCAAGTGCCACTGTTTAGCATCCATACTTTTTAATTCCATCTCGTTCTCATAGTACAGACATCAACACTGCAACTAGTAAGATTACATACTACTTTTCCAATATGTTCCTAGAATTTGCTTTATATTCACGGTAATTTCACTGGGCTCATTTGAGAGCCAGGGCATGTGCAAGTAATTACCTTGGATAGAATTACGAAAGCCTGTGTCACCTGTTTGCTAAACTCATGGCCTGATGGTACACTGAAAATTACTCTGTAATGTCCCATTCATCACTGTTGGACTCTGGAAAACCAACATTTAGACAATATAGGTCAGTAACACTTTTTCACATTCCTCTGTGACTGGAAGCCATTGCCACTACTGATAAATGTCGTAAGAAACCTAAGAATCAATTCACAGCCAAAAATGCAAGCAGGATGTACCACGTAAAAAAAAAAATATCAGACTGAGCACCTTGCAATGTGGAAACCAGTAGGGCTTCTTGGTTATCATTTGGCCAGCTATTGGCAACAGAGCCATTGGAGAGTAGCTGAGTCTCTCAACGGGAATTCAGTGATCTTTGGTACGAAATCCCTACTTCCATGCCACTTGCAGGACAGGGCAAATGAGTGATGAGAGACCCCCTGGGAAGCCTGCGAGGTTCTCCGCTGACCCATGCTCATGGAGGGATGTGAAATCATGTGTCTCAATCCCCATTTTACCCTGGAAAACCGGATGTCACATGACTCATCAAATTTAGGTTGGCATCGCATCAAAAGGAGAAACCCACAATTAGTGTAAACGGTACAGAATGAAAAATAAGGCAAAGGACAAGTTGAAAAAGAAGAAAAATAACACAATTACTCAGAACTGGACTTCTGAGAAAGAGTCTAAAACGTCGAGGAGCTTCAAGAAGCACATGTTACGCCAGCAGCTGGCCACAGACATTCTTTAACTTCAGGAAAAAAAGGAGCAAAGAACAGAATTTGCTAATCAGAAGCCACTTCAAGCTTCCTAATCATGCCCTTTACGATGGAGCAACGGGACAATGATATTGCCAGAAATTATGGTGAAATATAACAACTAACAATACACTATTTTTTCTACCTCTTTGACGTAAACCAAGTTCTTTTCCATTCGAATGTTGTAACAGCCTGTCTTCTGAAACAGAAAGGCAGCAAAATAACGTTTACAGGAAAATTCAGCTTAAAGAAAAATGTGGCACTTTCTGCTTTCTGTAAAATAATGATGTCAGAGTCTGATATCAATGTACACAAAGCCTGTATTCATTCAAGTCAGCAGAAAGAGAGGAGATAAAAGGCATTAAGGTGAAAGGCGATTTGTCAACAGGATTATTAATGAAGGTGGAGAGGTAATTATCCAGACATCAGAGGGTACATAAATTAAAGTTAGATATCTATAACTTAAATAAAAGTGATTAAACAAGTCAGATTTAAGTGTTCTAGAAAAACACTCTCCCATTATTCTGCATGAAGGGGACCCCCTCCCCCCAACAAAAATAAATACATTTGAATTTGAGGCTCTCTCCCATAATTGGAGCTTAACTACAAACATCTTCAGGGATGCGTCCGAAAAACAGCAGACTGTTCACAATTATTTTGACAACTTCAGATGATTAACGTCTATAAATCCACAGCCTCACTGAGCTTGAATGGTACGATTACTTTTTAGCCAATATTCATGTAATATATTACATACTACAAAGTGCATTAGCTTCAGCAGAGTTTATATGATGCAATAATTTCCCAGTAAAAGTGCCATGTGTCTCCTGACAATGACCATGTCAATGAAATGTATTTTAGCAATTGGCTATGAAGGACTCCCTACAGGAACATCCTACGGCTTGTTATTGATGCCTGATATAACATTATCCCCCCACACTATGACCTGGCAAAGGTACACTGACGACAAGCCAGCAACACTTCTGGAACTGCCAGACTTCCCCGAGTACCTGAGTGCCCAGAATGAGTGTCATGGTTTCAAGCAGATTGTGAGCCAACCAAAGTCAGCTGGCATTATATTCAAGTATCACTGACTTACCACATGTAAGATCTTTTTTGAGATGATGAATAGAATCCGTAACTTATATCTCATAAAATGCTCAACCTCAGGGTCTGACCTCTAGAACAACTATCTTCATGTCTGGATGAAAACAGATTAAGTAGACAAAATAATTCAGTAAAGAGTGTGTTAATATTATTTCTGCTTTAAAGAGAATGCTATGCATCTGATGCATATTAAGTCTCCTATATTTAATTGGAATTCAAACCTAGCAGAACTCTACATGAGTTTACAAGCCAGATGCTCCACAACTATTCACCTGTCACCTGTGAAAGAATTAGGAAGCACAACCTCCAATGGCTTGAGTTCCAGGACATTCTGCAAAATCACTAAATTGGAAATTGGGAACCCTGTATGTAAAGATATTAGGTGCAAAATTTCATATGAAGTCCGTGCTACAAATTTAACTATATATGAAGTACAAATCTACCCATCATCCTACGTGTTTCATAACATAAAAACAATCAATCATCGTCATCCATATAAATTCCATGGTTATTTACATCCAGGTGGGCTTCTAGATGTTGACAGGGGACGTACAGTAAAGAAAATACTGGGGCAGCCTCCTTACAGAAAAAGGATAGGAGATGATATCTAAAATATATGAATGCTCTGCTGTTGCTGTTGTTTGACTTCCTTTTGATATTAAACTCTCACTAGGTTTATTTTTAAATAATTCTAATGAATAAATTCACCAGATAGCAGACATCACACAATGTGTGCGAATTTATTTTGCTTCCGCTTTAAAAATGCAATTAAACAGACGGAAACCTGGATACTGAATTGCAATTAAATTAAAGTTACAGATTGTGCAGTTTCACAGTCATCAGCGTTGTGTTAATGTGCCTTGTTGATGCATCTACACAGTAAAATCTTTTCGTGAGGAAGATTTTCTCTGCATGTGTGTGTGCTGGACCGGCACCTGCCGCTGGTGTTTCCCTTTCTTGTCACACTTCACTGGAGGTCTTTCCTAATTGCTGTCCCCATTTCTCTCTACAACACACAGAAACACACACACACACACACACACACACACCAACTGCAAAGTTAACTGCTTTCCTTCCCGTAGCAGTGCACCACAGCCCAGGTTGGGGGGGGGGGGATGGTGTAATAGCATTTGTTCAGTTCAGTGACCCCCCCATAGCAGGACCTCCAGACAGTGTGAGCCTCCACCCCCTCCCCCCGGCCCCCGCACTGTACTACGAGCCTGCTCTGTCTGGCAGGCAGATAATTATAGCAAACCTCCAGCCGCGCACACACAGGCCAGCCTGCCCGGCACCCTGGGATCAGTGTGTGTGATCTTCACGGCATGCCGAGTGTCTCTGAGGTCAGGCAGGCGCATGCAGCAGGGCGTGCGGACATTGACAAGAGGAGCAGTGGGGGCAGACAGAGAGAGACGGGGCTGCCAGGCTGCCATGTGCTGGGTGACAGACAGAGAGAGACGGGGCTGCCAGGCTGCCGTGTGCTGAGCGACAGACAGAGAGAGACGGGGCTGCCAGGCTGCCGTGTGCTGAGCGACAGACAGAGAGAGACGGGGCTGCCAGGCTGCAGTGTGCTGGGCGACAGACAGAGAGAGACGGGGCTGTCAGGCTGCAGTGTGCTGGGCGACAGACAGAGAGAGACGGGGCTGCCAGGCTGCAGTGTGCTGAGCGACAGACAGAGAGAGACGGGGCTGCCAGGCTGCAGTGTGCTGGGCGACAGACAGAGAGAGACGGGGCTGTCAGGCTGCAGTGTGCTGGGCGACAGACAGAGAGAGACGGGGCTGCCAGGCTGCAGTGTGCTGAGCGACAGACAGAGAGAGACGGGGCTGTCAGGCTGCCGTTTGATGGGCGACAGACAGAGAGAGACGGGGCTGCCAGGCTGCTGTTTGATGGGCGACAGACTGAACCGGCCAGGCCAGTTTTGCCCATAGAGCCCAACTGCTAAGATCCTTTTATTTCTGCCAAAAAAAGTCTCAGACACCACTCACTACAGTATGGAACGTATGTCCATACATCTGCCGATTTGGGGCTGAGAAGCAGTCTCCCCCTCCCAAATGCTGAACCTATCAGGTTTGGTATACAGGAAAAACAAGATAACTGATATGGGGGGGAGCAGACAGGTAGCGTGTGAAGTCTGCTTGTCTGTGCTGCAGTCCAGGCTGCTACCTCCCTTTCCTAAAACATCTACACTGTAGCCAGCTGCAGGCTGACAGAGAGTTGAATGTTCCAGGGAGAGTGACACACGGTCACACCAATGGGAGCTTGGTCCCCGGAGCTGAAAGAGCCCGCCTCCCTGCTGGGAAACATTTAACCCTGCCCTCCCTCCCGCCCTCACATACCAGTATTCCTCACCAAGACATCTGTTATGAGTTTACTTATTTACGGCTTATTAATTCATCAGGAGAAATTTGGTGTCTCTGTTGCTGGCTGTGAATCTCACATCACAGTGGAAGCTAAGGAGTTCTTATTGTCACATTAACATAACAGTTAAAAAAATGCTTTTATAACAATTTTTATGGCTATGCATGCTTTTTACAAACAGAAACGGTGATAAAGAAATAAATAATCATCTTTCACTGTCCTGGGAGCAAACTGATACCATAAACACATCCGTCTCTTTAGCGGCATGTGAACACAGCTGCACCATTCTATGTAGCGCCGCCCCTCTACCCGCACGCGCCTGAACACAGGGGGTGAGGGCCGCTACAGCACCGCCCTCTGCCCGTACACGCCTGAACACAGGGGGTGAGGGCCGCTACAGTGTCGCCCTCTGCCCGTACACGCCTGAACACAGGGGGTGAGGGCCGCTACAGCATCGCCCTCTGCCCGTACACGCCTGAACACAGGGGGTGAGGGCCGCTACAGCACCGCCCTCTGCCCGTACACGCCTGAACACAGGGGGTGAGGGCCGCTACAGCACCGCCCTCTGCCCGTACACGCCTGAACACAGGGGGTGAGGGCCGCTACAGCATCGCCCTCTGCCCGTACACGCCTGAACACAGGGTGTGAGGGCCGCTACAGCGCCGCCCTCTGCCCGTACACGCCTGAATACAGGGGGTGAGGGCCGCTACAGTGCCGCCCTCTGCCCGTACACGCCTGAACACAGGGGATGAGGGCCGCTACAGCGCCGCCCTTCTGCCCGCACGCGCCTCAACACACGGAGATGAGGGCCACTACAGCACCGCCCTTTGCCCGCACGTGCCTGAACACAGGGAGTGAGGGCCGCTACAGCGCCGCCCTCTGTCCGTACACGCCTGAACACAGGGGGTGAGGGCCGCTACAGTGCCGCCCTCTGCCCGTACACGCCTGAACACAGGGGGTGAGGGCCGCTACAGTGCCGCCCTCTGCCCGTACACGCCTGAACACAAGGGATGAGGGCCGCTACAGCGCCGCCCTTCTGCCCGCACACGCCTCAACACACGGAGATGAGGGCCACTACAGCACCGCCCTCTGCCCGCACGCGCCTGAACACAGGGGGTGAGGGCCAGTTTCAGCGCCGCCCCTCTGCCCGCACGCGCCTCAACACACGGAGATGAGGGCCGCTACAGCACCGCCTTCTGCCCGTTCACGCCTGAACACAGGGGGTGAGGGCCGCTACAGCGCCGCCCCTCTGCCCGCACGCGCCTCAACACACGGAGATGAGGGCCGCTACAGCACCGCCCTCTGCCCGTACACGCCTGAACACAGGGGGTGAGGGCCGCTACAGCACCACCCTCTGCCCGTACACGCCTGAACACAGGGGATGAGGGCCGCTACAGCACCGCCCTTCTGCCCACACGCGCCACAACACACGGAGATGAGGGCCGCTACAGCACCGCCCTCTGCCCGTACACGCCTGAACACAGGGGGTGAGGGCCAGTTTCAGCGCCGTCCCTCTGCCCGTACGCGCCTCAGCACACGGGGGTGAGGGCCGCTACAGCACTGCCCCTCTGCCCACACACACTTGAGCACCACACTTGAAGGACATGAGTTCTTGACAAACATAAAAGTACGGAAGCCTGTCTTGGAAACACATTTTCACCATGATTACCCGCAAACATACCTCTCTATTTTATGGAAGCATCATTGATCGAGACGTTATGTACAAGACGGTTCGGTGACTTCTGAAACAGACGATATGGAATTATGCCAGTGAGATGCGACGTGACACAGGGGTGCAAAACAGCAGCTTGGAAAGAGAAAACATGTCGCCCCAGGAATTTCATACCCTCAAATGAGTGATGGTAGCCTGGCCAAGGCTGGGGAGGGTGCGGGAAGCGTCTGCGTGTGCCTCACGTGCGTGTGTGTCGCTGGGTGTTCCCATGGCGACGGCTTCCACCTAACCCTCTCACATGTAGCAGATGTTCAGGGAAAGAATGAGAGTCACATGCCTGACTATCATCGAGTGGCCCCGATGCCATCCGCCGGGAAGGGGACACCCTGCTCCACGTGCAGATGCTATCCAATGAAACAAAGGGGCAGGGCAGTCTTGAGAACATCCAGCACCTCCTTGCGGATGAAATCTCAGCATATGAACCAGCGAGACGGTGCCCTGTCCAGGCGCCTACAGCTGCAGGCAGGAGGGTGGACGCTGTCTGCCACTCGCTTTATACGGCTGACTGCTAGCATAGGCCAGAAAGACCGGAAAGCAAGATTTATGGCAGGTTTTCTTGGAGGCGCGAGGCAGGGACGACCGGAGGCTGAAATTTAAGGCTGTGACACAGAGTTGATTACATACGGTGTCCAAAATAGCCGTGAGATTTACAGCTGTGGGAGAAATCAGTCGTGCTGTCCTCAGAGAGCATTCGCATGGAGGTCGAACAGAGGTACCGGACCGGCATGATGGTGGGGGGGGGGGGGGGGGGGGGAGCAGTGAGCGGGGAAGTTGTGGGACGGCCCAAATGCGAATAGGGGGGGTCACACACTGCACGACTGATCAGCGACAGGGGGTCACACACTGCACGACTGATCAGCGACAGGGGATCACACACTACACGACTCATCAGTGACAGGGGGACACACACTACATGACTGACCAGCGACAGGGGATCACACACTACACGACTGATCAGTGACAGGGGATCACACACTACACAACTCATAAGCGACAGGGGGACACACACTACACGACTGATCAGCGACAGGGGATCACACACTACACGACTCCTCAGCGACAGGGGATCACACACTACACGACTGATCAGAGACAAGGGATCACACACTACACGACTCATCAGCGACAAGGGGACACACACTACACGACTGATCAGCGACAGGGGATCACACACTACACGACTCATCAGCGACAGGGGGACACACACTACACGACTGATCAGCGACAGGGGATCACACACTACACGACTCATTAGCGACAGGGGGACACACACTACACGACTGATCAGCGACAGAGGATCACACACTACATGACTCATTAGCGACATGGGGACACACACTACACGACTAATCAGTGATAGGGGATCACACACTATATGACTGATCAGCGACAGGGGGACACACACTACACGACTGATCAGCGACAGGGGATCACACACTACACGACTCATTAGCGACATGGGGACACACACTACACCACTGATCAGCGACAGGGGATCACACACTACACGACTCATTAGCGACATGGGGACACACACTACACGACTGATCAGCGACATGGGGTCACACACTACATGACTGAGCAGTGACGGGGTCACACACTATATGATTGATCAGCGACATGGGGTCACACACTACATGATTGATCAGCGACAGGGGGTCACACACTACATGATTGATCAGCGACAGGGGGTCACATGCTACAAGATCCATTGCCAGGAGGAATTGCAGATGATTTTTTCACAAAATCACCAGTTCTGTCACGAAATTACACGGATGAATGACATGGGGAAATCACAATTCTAGGGTCAACAAACAACAAATTGTTAAAACACTTCCTTCACATGACAACACATATGCTCCATATTTACAAACATATGGCAAATTAACCCTAGTATATAAAGAACTTTCAGGAAACAACTTGGTTCTTATATATATATGCCTGCCTGAACACTATGAACAGTTTATAAACAAAGTGAATTTACAGGCACGCCATGGGCTGAAGGCTCGGAGCAGCCGCATCAGAGGAGCAGGTGTGAGGATGCCGGGTGGAAGTGAGCGTCTCTGGATCACTCTGCTGGTAAGATAAACAAAACAAGAAAAGCACACAGAGGCAACACTGCCCAGTGCGGGACCTAGAAACCAGCCCAGCAGGATCAGAAGGAAAAGGAGAGGAAATTAAACAGCGGAAAAAGATGGTCTTATTTTGGTTGGGGGGGGGGGGGGGGGTGTTTGGCAGGGCTGTGGGCTCCTAGGGACTAGTAAGCACTACAGAGTGGGACACTTCATCAACGCAAGAGCTCTCAAAACAGGAAGCCAAGGACAGCGACGAGGGACAGAATTAACATGCCGGGACATTTCAGCAGCTCGACACTGCCACCCCCCACCCCCCACATGGGGAACACTCATACTGGTATGTGAGGGGAGGCCTAAACAACACCCTCCCCACCCCACCATGACCAGCATGGGTCCCCTTTGTCCCACCACAGCCTGGGCTCGGGTCCCATGTTTTTTTTACTGGGCCCACAGAAGAATGACAACAGAAGCACGATAAGACCAATCTCAGGCAACAGTGTACTGAACAAAAGCTCTGTGGGACTTGTACGCTTCAGCCAGGCCCACTGTAAGAAGGAAAACTTAAACAAGGCACAGGACATGCAGGTAGGAGCTGCCGGGATGCAGGGAGAGGTATGGGGGCAGCATCTCGAAGAGACACGGAGAGGTTGCTAATCTACAGCTGACTCCAGATGTGAGGAGCAGATTCTGCTCGCATTCCGTCTTATGCTTAGATACACAGTAACACACAAACAGACAGTTCACATATGAGCATAACCTTAACCCTAACTATGATGACCTTGACCCCTACCCAGCCGTAACCTTAACCATAAGTAACCAAACAAAATAAAAGACTTTTTTGATTGTAGTTACAGATTTTTTATAACATTGAGTTTCCCCTTGTGTGGACCAAAACAAATGTCCCTACAAGGTAAAAATAACAGTTTTTTATCACATTGTGGGGGAGATTTGATTCCTACAATGTACTGTAATATATACATGACTTGCACACACACACAGACACACACAGACACACACACATGCATAGGTGTCCTACTGGAGGATAAAGGGCAGAGAAGCAGTCCTGTTTTCTAAGTTTCAATGGCTGTTTACGTGGTAATAAATAATACAGGAATTAAGTGCCTTCGGCCTACCATCCGCTCAGACATTAAAAAATGCAGGAATATTCCTTGAGGAAGAAACATTCCTGAATCACAGAAAGCCCCCCCCCCCCCCCCCCCCCACACACACACATGAAGCCCTTCAGTCCCATTCAGAGCTGTCAGCTGCATGTCTTCCTTTTGTCACTGGCTTTATTTATTTTCTGGCCCCTGTGAGATCTGTGCCTGCAGCTCATATCTCTCGCTGGAGATAGCATCTCCAAAGCTTCTTCAATTAGAGCCATGGTGTGCACCTGTACTGCACACAATGCGCCCATCCCATTCACACAGGCCTTTGAAGTGCAGATGGTGAGCTGGGAGAACAAACAGGGCAACCCCTTCCCACACCTCCAGCCCAAAGTCACCCAAAATAAAATGACACAGGGCAGCCACATGGTTTTACTGGTGACTTTCGGAAATTGCTGAATAATCAACAGGCTCCACATGAAGGCTCGTAGGCCAACAGAGGGTGCCTGCGTCAGTCGGCCAGAAGCTCTCCTGTAGCTACCAGACGACCATATATAAAATCCACACTCAAAAATCACAAAGAAAGCACTCCGAACCTGTTAAGCTTCACAGCTGCGTTAATAAGGCCTTTATATAGCTGTAATACACCACGAATACATAGTTCTCCTAATTGACTTGGAAAGCCTTTGGAGTCAAATATCACAACGGAGGGAGCAAAAACAAACATCCCAGGGAGGTGGGCGAAGCTGCTGTTTGCTCTGGCAAGGTCAGCGGCAGCTTCTGGCTCCACGAGAAGCCGGCAACGGCAATGACCTCATTCCTGTTTGGGTTGGAGAGTGAGGAGGGCCTACATTCCACTGAAGAAAATCACCATTACACCTACTGTTTCTTAACTAGGATGCATTCTCTTCCTATTCCACCTTGGTTCCTAAGCCTCACGGTCAGTGAAATGCAGCAACATCAAAAGTCGAGGGTTTAAGTTTCGCTCTGACCCCTTCAAATAATCGTCAGCAGTTCCCTGAGGTCTCTGTGTCTCTAGTGGAGCGTGTCACGAACACAGAAAGCCCAGCTCTGCCCTCCTGTGTTCTCCTCAGCGCTGGAGCATGCACAGACTGCTCGACTCCATGATGAGGTGCAAAGAGCTGGCTGTGGAAGCCGGAGAGCTGAGAGAGGTGACACATTCGAGGGGGCAATATCTTCCCCCCAGTCCTCAGCCTCAGCCAGAGGGGCACTTCAGCAGCACTGCGATGAGGAGGGACAGCTGATATGCAAAGTCTGCGGGCATGAGGAGAAAATGACATGCAAGAAGCTGTGACCACAATGTGGACAGTCCAGACCAAAACCTCCTCCCTGGAACACTCTGGCCCTACATCTGTCCTTCTGCATTCTCAACAATAATTAAATAACATAGATCAAACAAGAAAAAAAAATCTAAGTATATCTTATAGTCATATTTAGGGTCACAGTTGTAATTCTCCCATGCAGATCACTCCTGTTCCTCCACAGCTGGGTGGTTTACAGCAGAGTGACTCTACACCTGATTCACAGTGATCTCTTCCGTGGTGAAGGCCGTCGTATGGGCATCAATCATGCACCACGAGCTGCATCCCAAATCCATGATCTAATTCCTCTTTGCTTTCCAAACGAGGGCCTCACTAACACTGTTACAAACACAATCATGCACACATGCACACACACTACAGGTAAAAGGCACTGTAATATGGGTTAAAGCCTGTATTGCTGACATCCCCCAAGGGGAACGAGGAGGTCAGAGACCCGCCTTGCATGCTAATAAGCTGCAGATGCTGCCTATCACCTGTGCTGGAGACACACACACACACAAAAATAAACTCTGCAGGAGAACGAGAAACAGAAAGCAAACAGCACAGCGGGACACGGGACCACGGGACACTAATTTCCTGATTTGAGATGTTTCTTCCTATTTTTCTTCGCAGCGAGTACAATAATGACAAAGTGACAGAAAGCAGCACGCTGAGATAATGACGCATGGCGATGCAAATACACGCGGACGTGCTGCGTGGAGGCTCAGTGTGCGGGGCAAAATGATTCTTTATTTCTAAGGATCACTATGGTAAAACAAGAGCACTTAACCGACAGCTTTAAAATGCAAACAGTGTGCATCTCCTCGGCTGCGGGTCTCTGGTTCAGCAAATGACTACTATAATTAGACAATGAAGAGCCTTCTTCAGGTGGCACACTAATAGCCAGCACTGCCAGGCCACGGCGAGCGACGGTCACTGCCCGCTTTAATTGACTCTTCACTGCGCCGTGGGCAAACAGATCTGGCTGGAGTGACCAGGAGACTGAGCTGTAGGGCCCTCAGCCTGTCCATCAGTGGAGCGAGTCTGGGTGTCAGGCTTTTAGGCTGGATGTGTGGGACTCTGGTACCCTGGCAGAGTGATATTAGTGAGAGGCCTGGGGAAAGCCCTCAGTTTCTGTCTGCCTGTCACATGAGAAAGTGGGAGAAAGTTCACACTGCAAGAAGAAACCAAAGTCTCCGGTCAGGTGCCAGGATCCATGGTCAGTGAAAAGGTTTGTGCAACTTCAGCTGATTGGTCCTTCGAAAACCGTGAACATGCATTGGAGAAGAAAGTGATCCTGGTGAACCTTGAGATTCCTAATGTTTTTCGGAGGCTGTTTTAATGGTGTGTGTAGTGCCTGGTGTGTTCATGAGGACAGATTAAAACTTTCACAGTATCTCTCTGCTCCTTTATTGCATATTTCCCATATTGCTTGAAAAGCCCGGAATCGCCCGCATACATTGTGACTTCCGAACTATGGTGATACCATCAGCTCAGATACAGTACAGGCTAAGAAAGGCATCTAATTGACCTGAAATCAAAGCTAATTTTCCTGTGATAGTCCACTTCCTGCCTGGGTGGGAAGAGCTCTGAGTCAATTCTCAGAAAAACATGTCCTCAAGCCAGCTTCACTAAAGAGAGACACACAAATGAGGCACAGATCCATCCCATGTCCCATCCCCACTCTCCCCCTCCCCCCTCCAGGGCCTGGTCTTGCAGCTCATTAGTGTTCAGGGCGTCCTCTCCATGAACCTGAGGCTGCCCAGATAATCCCCTGCCCTTCTCACGCTGGTTTTGCCCTCAGGTCCCATTGCTGAAGTGCTCATTACTGAGGCCTGCTGAATCATCAGGGCCTAGAGTCTTCCTCCACGGACACAGTGACACTCCCCCCCCTCACACGACTGTCTTTGTGTCTACCTACAAACAAATCAACATACATCACTATATGCATGAATGTCACATCGAGTGACTGGTGTAATCTAGACTACAATGCTAGCATGCCGGAGCTTCCAGAGATATCAAAGAACAGTAAAATGCTAGAGAAGAGCTGACTGTTATGTTCATTTTACGAAACCTTATCAAGAAGGCTGAACCATTATAGAATAGAGGGCAAACAAGCCTAGTCTAGGGCCACTCAGGACACTGCAACATAAGGCACATTAGCAGGGCTTAGCTATGTCTGATATTTATCTCTGCGAGAGATGGCCTGTGCACATGACACATCTGTCTTGGCCTGGAAAGTCAAGCCAGTCCCCCCCCCAGCCTCATGAGCCTATCGGCTCAGAGAAAGAACATTTGCTGCTCAAGCTGATAGACAGATAATGCTCGCCGTGCACCTCCTCAACGGGTAGAGCTCAGAGACAGCCCGGCGTCCGGAGAGACTAGTGTCACACAAGCTACATTCCAGTGGACTTCCAGCGATCCCAGGTCCAGGCCAGGAACACGACCCTGCTCCCCAGTGTTCTTCAGACAGATGCCAAAGCCATTGTTCCCAGGCTGGGTTTCAGCGGGAGAACCTGATATTAATGACATGGAGTTGTCGCTAGCGGACCGAGTACTCTGCTGTCATTCAATCCGACCTCCTCGTCTCTGGAATGTGCTCATTCTTTCATCCTTTTCTTTTCTTCTCCCTTTTCCCCCGTGTGCTCCAGGCAGTCTAGAGCAGAGCACTGAATGGTTCAGACCCTATTCTGCGCCTCGCTGGAAATCAAAAACGCCTGGATTCGGTTTCCATCGCTCAATCCCCCTCCCCCCCATTCCCTATTGCCTCTGTTGGCTGCCAGTCAAAGCGGTCAGTGTGATGTTAAAGGGATGCGTGAGTGTGTGTGTGTGGGTGTGTGTCAGAGTGTGTGGTTGGAGGGTTCGTTAGCACAGTGAGTTGCGGGTCGATCTCTGCTCCAATCACAGCTCTTGGGTTTCTTCTTGAGATGGAGGCTGTAGATAGCAAAATGGAACTTGATCCAACTTTTTAAGGAGGGGGTAAAGGGCAAGGTCATTGAGTGTGACCTGGGGGGGGGGGCAGATTGGCTTGCAGCAGTGTCTGTTCCCTGCTATCCCTTCACAGATCTTTGCCGGCCATCACACAATCCACGCATGCTTGTTCAATTTCTGCCTCCTCTATAGCAGCCACCAAACATACCCTGGTTTCTGGCAGAGCTCATGCCAGTGACATCACAAAGAAAATACACACCTCAGTCAACCTGAGTTTCACCAAAAAAACTGCAAATCAACACAGCAAAGGGCACACCCTCCCCCAACAACCCCCACCCCCCCCAAGCCTACCCATTAGCATAATCCACTGCGTGAGGTGTAATTTGTCTAGAATAAATTCACCAACTGCTTCATTAATGGAGAAGTCCCTATTAAAGACTACAGCATTACCATTTCAATGAGCCTGACATACGGCACCATGTTAAGAGGCATTTGAGAGAGTAATTGGATCCATTAACAAAAGAGGATTTACATACGTGAACACTTGTGCACGGCACACTATACATGTAAGGTTATTACAGTGCGGTCTATATGAAAGTTCAGCTCATGTAACAAGCACTCAAAGTAGGTGTCATATTGTGTCTGTCTTTGTAAAAACAAACAATTTCTCCAGAAAAACCTCAACCACCTGAGACATTGTGAAGGACACTCCATTGTGGTTCATTGTCCATCATAACAGATATACTGGTCTGGAAGAGGTAAGGGTGATGTACCCAGGCTTTCCCACTTACATACCATTTATCTATAGAAGCGTGAGCTAACTTTGAACCCTTAACATGGAGTTCAAAGGCTCAATCACTGAGGTCTATGAGCATACAGACTGTGTGCCTGTGTGTGCACAAAGGGAATCAATCAGATTGATAACAGGGCTCTTAAAGGCATAGTCTCATTGGAAAATGAAGGAAATGCATGAGTAAAAGAGAATGAGAAGAGAATGAGAGAGCGTGGAAGAAGAATGAAGGCTAGATCTGCCAGTGGATGGGACAGGAAACGAGGTCCCTCCTCCTTGAGAATATATAGCAGGGGTAAAGACCCTGTCTTGACCTCGGGGGAATGAGGGGGGAACTTAATTGCTGTATCTACTTCAAACGGCACCTAAAGCAGATGGATGAGGCAGGGACGAAGGACTACTGGTTGCAAAGGATGCCTCGATAAACAATCCACAAGCCAAAAACTACCTGTGCTGGAATCTATACGGCAAGATACACCTTTACAAACATACACTGCAAAACCGCACTAAGTGAATAACGGTTCTGCTGCCACACTGGAGATGTTAGAAAGGATGAGGAATCTCGGCAGCACGTTTGTGCCTGATGTCACTTTTGTGCACGGTTACTCACGCCTGCTGGCAATACAAAAAAAGCAAAATCTCTTCCCCAGAGACAGGTGTCTCATAACATAGCAAATACGCATCTGCTAAAGCCAAACATGTCAACAAGCCCAACCCCCCAAAAATAACCATATGAAACACAGTCACATGTTTGTTTCTTCAGCCAGGTTTAAATACAGTTGATGAGAAATCAATGCAGAGCAGCATGTGTGCATGAGTGCATTGGCATATCAGTCACTAATCTGAGTTATTCAAGACACACATGCAGCACGGTGCAGCTCTGTGGGCAGCGTTGTTTCCATGCACTTCTTGGGTTGGGGATTCAGGTCTGCTGCGTGCAGAGTTTGAATGCTTTCTGCGCATCACAAGAACTCCTAGAGTGACTGCCCATGCTGCAGGGCCATTCCGGAATGGATTAGTCAATTCCAGTCTAAATCAGGAAAAGGAACTGGAGTTCGGATGGGGAAAAGAAGCTATGGGGAACAGAATAGGAAAGATGCATTCCGGAATGGCCCCAACCCTGTCATGCTTTGTAACTGTGTGCATGTATCCCATCACATAGCTCTGCCTAGTGCCTTGTGATGCCTGGGAGAAGCTCCAGGAAGCTGTACTAAGGCTAAGGTCTTGGAAGGTAGATGGAAATGTGAGAAAGAGATCCCATACAGCAATATGCAGGCTGAAAAAGCTCGACTAGACTAAAAAGGAATAACTCTACATATTTTCTATATCTCATTTTATTTCTTTTTCTACAAACCACACCATAAGAAGTTCTTTCCTAGGACACTTAGAAAAAAAGCCCTTTTGAAAAGCTTTTCACCTGCTTGGGCTCAGTAAACTTGCCTTTCATTTGTCTGAAGACAACCGCCTCTTGTCTTTGTTCATTGGACACGCCTGTGCGACTCAGCTGTTTCAATGCTAAGAATTTCTCACAAAGGCTTTTTCAAACCCAGAGAACAGCCAGCACCCCTCCCTCCCCGCTTGCAAATAGATGCACGCACTCCGATGGAATTACCCATGATTCCTCACAGCCATGCATACAGTAAGACACACACAGACACATGTGAATGCACAAAGGGGACAGGCAAGTCCTGCCATCCGTGTATATGAAAGTCACCTGTATTCTGAATGAACAATGATCAAACTCCCTATCACAGTCTCCCCAATTTGCACACACTCCCCCCACCCCACCATAAGAAAAAAATTATATTCCACGAGCGTGATTAACATCTCTTATTTTCTCCCAATCCCATTATTCACAGCACACCCTATAATGTCTCACTCCCGTTGTGCATGATTGACCTCATCCATTAGGTTCCTAATGCTGCCCCAAATCCCTCTCCGATTCCTGTTACACCTGTGCTTCTCTGCTCCCTGCAGACTGGGGATCTAACCGCAGCAGAAGGCCTGCAACCAGCAGAAAGCCACAGAGAACATCCCTGCTGGCGTGTCATCTCGCCTTTCCCATCAAAAGAGGACGTCCACTTTGAGAAGCTGTCTCACACACCGTTCCCAAACCAGAGATTTATAGTCCGACAAAACAGCTGGAGGGAACCGCGGCTGCATGACCACTGTAATAAAAGGTGGAAACCGGCGGTAAACCAGAGAGAAGTAAACAGAGAGATTCCTCTGCAGGCGCAGCAGACCAAAGCTGTGTTGCCTCTTGGCAGCAGAAGAACATTTTAATGCTGTGGTGGTCTGAACAAACCTGGAGTGTTTACCCAAACAGAGATACCATTTCAATACAAGTCACCCTATGTGTTTAGACAGAGACGATAAATGAAAACTGGTGATTTTCTGTTTTTTAATATTTCCTCTGAACAAAAATAAATGAAAAGCCCGCTGAACACGTCTGAGCAGGCCAGTCAGACCACCGTCTGACCACAGCAGCAAGCAAAGTAGCCTGGACCCTTCAGTGCCATCATCCCTGCATAGCTTTCTGTAATTAGGCCGGGATGGCTGACATTCCACTGGATTTCCCAGTATGGATTGTTCCAGAAGCTGCGCCAATTTGTGTTAGCTTGTCGCCCTTGCTGTCGCTCAGCTGCCATGTCCCCAGAGTCTTCTCCCACCACAGCAGTTGAGGAGATCATACTGCCATGTGCTGATAGTGTTTCACGTCTCTCAGAGGAGATCCCCGAAAGCAGTGGGATGACAACAGAGATGGAGCAAATTGCACACAGATGGCTTGTGACATATTTTTTTAACCCATAATGGCAGGTGATTTTCCATACTTTCCATGTCTTGGCTCCTTCCATATTGACTCTGAAGATATTCAGGGCCTCCTCCTTAATGTTACTTAAGTGGACTTTACATAGCAGGCAAACCAGGGTCTCCATGCAAAGGACGCCATGGCCTTTTGTAGGTTTCATTATGAAAGGCAAATCATAATGAGTATCTTGTTAAGGTTGAGGAGAATGTGACTGGTTATTATCGGATGGATGGATAGAGACAGACAGACAGACAGACAGACAGACAGATAGACAGACAGATAGATAGATAGATATTTATGGAGCTCTCAAGAGGTAAAAAGTGACAAAATCTTTGAAGATCATAGAGCAAAGTTGAGCTACATCACTTCTTTGGCATCCTTGACAGTTACAGACTCCAAAGAATACTAGGTCCCTCTAACAGAGGTGTGTAACAGCAGTGGGTGGCACCATCAATCAGTCATCGCCAGTGAGTTTGGTTAGGCACTGCCTCTCCCCCACCTCAAACTTCTCCCCTTTTCCTTAAGCCCCAGCAGTCCCAGCTCTTCATGGTTCAGTTGAAACACCTCCCTCAACAGACGGTGATGGACATAGCTGGAAGACCGCCACCCCCATCCTGCTGGACAAGCATGTGACAAGCAGCTTCAAGAGGCCTGCAGGTCCTTGGCCCTGAGTCCTCTCACAGCAAGCTTTCCCACTGAATAATTTGTCTCGGTCTTTCTTTCTGGGCTGCTTATTTTCCTGGGCCTGGATTGTAAAATGCCAGCCTGTGGAGGCGATCTCTCTTCATGGGCACAGTTATTCTGCTTAAGAATGAAGAAGATGGCAGTACAGAAAGAGAGGCGCATTGTGAGAATATCTATTTAAAAAGGAGAAGGAAATCGAATGATGCTCAGTGTATTGAGTGATGCAGAGTGAGTCCCCTGCCTGAAATTCAACATTCCCTTTCATCCACAGGTCAAAGGGAGCTCTGGAGAGAGACTAAGCCTTGACTTCGAAAATATGCAGACCCCAAAGTGAAGAATAGAGGAGCCTGAGTTAGCTGGGGGTTGGCGTGGACTTCAAATTATATAAAACACACACACACACACACACACACACACACACACACAAGGAGTGAAGCTTGGCGGGGGGGACAGGGGGGTAGCACAGACTGACAACAAGCCAATTACACACAAGGGACACACACTGCTGGGGCAAACCCCAGACCTTGGACAGAGCTGTCCTCGAGTTTATAGAATCCAATTTCTGGGACTGGCAAAGAAAGAAGGCTGAGAAAATCAATTGGTTCTGCTAGCAGTGGAGTCAACATGTCAACAAAACACACACACAAAACATCCAAACCTTTGTAGAAGGTCTCAGACACCTACTGCAATATGCTAAGCAAAGCTAAGCAGGGGAAAATTATTCTGAGCTGCAGATTAGGAGAGATAAGAGACTATCTGCTACAGTGTAGCTGTCATCCTCCATTCAGTCAGCCCCTATTAAGCCCTCATTCAGCAATGAATGAATTGTCCAACAGCAATGTCAAGGCCGGCTTTCATCCAGGCAGCTTTTTTAAGAGCTTTATCCTGAAGGGGTGACGGAATTCTGCTTTGTCATAGAAGCTGTAAGAAAACTGAGACATATATACCCCTTGCCCTCTTTAAGGTTGATTCATGCCATCTTTAATTACACAGGGTCTCTATTATCTGTCAACAGATAATACCTTTTCCCTAAATATCAATTAAGTTATTTTCTGATTATTGTGAAAGTAGAAGGTTTCTTGGGAGCTCCAAGCAACTCAACAAAGACGGGATCATTAAAAGGAGCAGGATGTCAACCTCACAGCTCCATTCTATTCATCCACATTCTTCTTCTGTTTGGAAAGCCAAGTATCCATGGTAATGACATTGACCTTCTTGATTTGGGGAGGCCATCTTGGTCATGACATGCATTCTCACCCAGATCTTGCATGACTGCCTGCTGAGGAGAAGCTTAAACCATAAGCGAAAACCTTGAACAGAAGTAATCTTCATGCAGAAAAATATCCAGTCGCACTCTTCAAAAGCCCTGTAATCCTCCCCAGATCTTTCACCCTTCAAGATCCATTTCCTCTATAGTCTAATATTCTTACTCTAATACTTCAATGTAGTTTTTATATTACCCCCAATACCATCCACATATTGTTTTAGCATTTAAACTGAATTCACTCCAGATTACTCCAGATGTGGAATATTTTTTTTTACATCAGACTAATTCAGGGGATTTAACTTCTAATCTGCTTGAGAAGGGGCTCAGCAAAGCTGGATGAAAACACTGAAAAGCTATGTTCTATCCGCAATGCGAGACATGTAAGTTCCACAATCTCGATCTTGTCGGTGTTAGAGCACCACAAATTGCAGCTACAATTCAAAATCGTTAACAATTTCCAAAATAATCCGGCCTACATGAAACCACAGTCAGAGCAGAGAATTAGTTCTTAACCAAGAACATTCCTCTGATGCATAATCTGTTACTATCAGACAACATGCTTCAATTTAAAATTCCACTATTATAAATTAAAGACATTCTCTTTTGCCACAGGGAGTACTTCTTCACAAAAATCAATGCACCTAGTTTCGGAAATAGCTTTATTTTTATATGAAGAAAGTACTTGGAAAAAAAAAATTATGGAAAGAACTTCAAGCCAAGGGAGTATTGTGGGTCCAATCTCCTACTCTCTACCCTCTGTGACCTTTGACCTTGTATACCAGCTACCGCCTGTCTCCCTGTGTTCAAGCATGTTCTTTGATCAGGTGGGCTTAGATGTTTTATGCATGCTATCAGGCCCCTTTATGTTTTCATACAAGATCATTTGAAAGGTAGCCAAGGCAAAATGGAAAGGTCATGACCCCTGACCTAAGGGGAGGGGCTCGAGCCCCTGATCAGCGCTCATCCTCTGTCTAGGTGCTGAACCATAAAATAGAGAATGAGGCAGGAGGCGGAGCCGAGCGCCTGATGCTGAGCAAGAGGGAAATGAAGTTTCTAGTTTTTCAATATAACAATGAAAAGCCAAAGTGGACGGTTGACCGCCACACTGTGCAGCTGTCCCGGCATCAAGCGCGGTGTCCACACTGCAGCGTTTCCCAGAAAACGCTTGAGGTATGGGTGAAGAAACGGCAAAAAACTAACATCCTTAAATATAATTTTGAGTTTATTATGGTAAAATCATCACAAATTCTGCTATTTTCTTTGCAGTATTTTGATCTTTTCTTGAATTCCCCATCACTCAGCTCGGGGACATCCTCCCACCTCCACCTACACTTATTCTCTCTCTCCCTCCAATTGTCCATCTGCAAGATGAATAAAATATTATTTAAGAGTGTGCATGTCTCTATCTACAGCATTTCTCCATGTTTTCCACCCTCACTCTGCTGATGGATGCACTATTGTGTGTATGTGTGTGTGTGTGTGTGTGTGTGTATATATATATGTTTTAAAAAACAAAAAGAAAAACAAAAAGAGGCAAATAAAAGATTTAAGACTCCAAGGAGAAACATTACATTAGATGAGAGACAGATGAGATATGTATTAGATAAATATGTATGTATGTGTGTGTAAATGTGTGTATACATACATATATCATCAACCGACGGCTGGCACCAGAGATAAAATCAAGGCATTAATAAAAATTAGTACTGCAGCGGAGGAAATATTACACACTTGGAAATTCTACATCAGTGGAGTTCAAACGGTGGCATGAGGCCTATCTCCGGCATCAGCGCAAACCATACAGCCTTCGGGGGCCATTTATCAACAAGCGTTACAATCCCAGAAGATACTCACACGATAACTCACCTCACACACCTCCCTTACACCCCAGGAGCTAAATCGGGGGCAAGAGCGATTAAAAATATAGCGTGAGAGGGAGGAGGGGAAGGAGCAGGTGCTCACTGCGATACCAGGGTATAACGAGCTGTTTTCCAGACATTTCCATCCATGTGTGTCTACCTTTTAAATGAGAATTTCCAGTAAATAAAGACAAATGGGAAGTCATGGAGTTATTTTTCTACTGGATGCATCTCGGATTACCCTAATTCAGAGGGAAATGGTATGACACAGTGAGTGACAGACAGGAGGCTCATGTTTGAGGACCACTAACTACAGTGATATTATTGCCTGTGAGGTTCATCAGCTGCCTACTGACATGCAGAGGTCATTAACATGAGGTAAGGACAGGCTGGGGGGGGAGGGGTAGACACTCTTGTGAGATACACCCAGCTCATCGCCGTTACGGAGGTCTCACTACTTCTCTGCACTAGTACACTAGTTTCAGACTGGGAAATTACACCCCGTCCTTCCGGACACAACAGTAGTCCTGAATTTGTGCATGATCCCCCAAGGGCCCACACACGGCACCTATCAGGAGACCGTTATGGTGCAACCGCGTGAGGAGACACACAGAGACACACATGCATCATCTGCGGGGTTTACAAACACATACAGAACACATGCCAAACTCAGCGTGACCCCTTCACAGCTGCTGCATTATATAAGCACTAACAGAGAAGTGAGCCAGCTGAGCAGAGGCGAGAGAAAGGAGAAAAGCAGCGACCGCAGGTAAGTCACTCAGGACACAAATAACAGCAGCGTGGAGGCCACAAGCAGAGGAGTTCCAACTGTGAGCTCCCATGCACTATGGCATGTGTTTACACATGCATCATCGCAGGGCTCGGAGCAGCGCTGCATGGGGGACCCTGTCCGGACAATGCCATCAAAGCCAGCGCATAATTAGAGGAGCACACCTATAGCATACCCAACCCACAGCCAGCTCTCAAGCAGGTAATGACAGAGCACCAGGCCAGATGAAAATCACAGAGTGCATGAAACCGGCCAATGAGTGACTGGCAAACAAGGGAGGTGCCTCTTCTTCATTCTTCCTCTGCTATTGGTTGGCTTCTTTTGTTCCCCCGCAAAGCCAACCGGGAAAAACAGGCTGCTCGGCCTGACTCCTAGCCTCTTTTCACACCCCAGGGTGACAGCCTTACAATTTCCCCTGCTTCTTATGCTAATCCAGCTAGCAGCACTCTGTCTTCCAGAGCAGTCAGTTTAAAAACAAGAGTTATTTTTTTGTTCCTTTGGTGAAAAATACATAAAAGATGAGGGATGGAAGAGAAGCCCAAACCATTTATATTATGGATGTAGTTTTTAGACTGTCGCAGTGGTGTTTCCGATGCCGTTTCTCACTGAGATTTAAGGCTCTTGGAGTTTTGCGGATCTCCCCGGCTGCGAAGGGCGGCGAGGGGGGAACACAGGACAGAGCAAGCTCATCTATCCACCTTCCTGCTCCATCCTTCTATCTCTCCTCCATTCTCTTCATACTCAGCCACCCCCCCCTGCCCCCACCCCCGGCTTCCTTTTTTCTGCTACCACCATCTTCGTAAAAGTTTAAGGAAGAATATACACAGTCAGAGTGGAGTCTTCCGGGGGAACAGGGAGGGGGGGCATGGCGGTGACCGCAGGTGTCTCGGCTCCCCCGGTGGACAGTGACAGATGAACGCTGCTTGAATGGATTTATCCGGAATAAAGCGAAACAGAACAACGAGCTGAGCAGCCCTTGCATCCACAGCCCTCCAAGACATTCATCTTCATTCTGCTAATGTTCTCCCTTGGATGTGGAAACCATGCTTTTTTAGGGAAGCGAAGAATTAAGACACCCATGGAATAAAGCAATAAAAATCTAAACATCCCTGTTGGGTCAAGATCAGCAGCACGCAGGAAAGCATGAGCCCCGATCTGTAGCCGTTAAGCTGGACACCCTCCTCCTCCCCATTATACCAGTATCATCACATTAGCATCAGAGCTAATAAATAATCATGCACAAAATAAAACAATTGTGTTGCAATTACGAAATATTTATGCTGTATATTTTATTAATATGTGCAATTAATATTTTGGACATCAAATCCCAGGACTGCTTCTGATAATATGATTTGTATAACTCATACTAATAAATGGGGGAGTGGCATGGTGGTGCAGTGGTTAGCACTGTTGCCTCACACCTCTGGGACCCAGGTTCGAGTCTCCGCCTGGGTCACATGTGTGTGGAGGTTGCATGTTCTCCCCATGTTGTCGTGGGGTTTCCTCCGGGTACTCCGGTTTCCCCCCACAGTCCAAAGAAATGCTGAGGCTAATTGGAGTTACTAAATGGCCCGTAGGAGTGCATGTGTGTGTGAATGGTGTGTGAGTGTGCCCTGCGATGCGCTGGCCCCCCATCCTGGGCTCATGCCCATTGCTTCCAGGATAGGCTCCGGACCCCCTGCAACCCAGTAGGATAAGCGGTTTGGAAAATGGATGGATGGATATTAATAAATTGAATCTCATGCAAAATTCTTTTTAAGCTTATCTTAAATGGCTAACAAGCAGTGACAGCTTATGTCATGGAAACACTCTGGTATGGTCACACGTGGATCCATGTGGATGTGCTGAGCCAAGTCTGGATTCTGGTACATAAGCAGAGCAGAGGGGGAAGCCATTTTTCCCATGGGGCGCTTCAGCTCTGATGCTTAAGTGCCGCAAACAGGCCTCGTTAACTGCAGCGCTGAGGGACTCGGTGTCATCACAGACCCCCCCCCCCCCCCCCCCCCATCCAATCCCACAAGAGCAAACAATCAGCTCGACCCCACTCTGACCCCGGCTGTGTCCATCTATCAGCGCGGAGGTCATGCACACCGGCGTAGGGCAGGCCTGCTCTCTCAGCACCCCCAGAGCCGGGCCAGTCCCACCGCCTCTACAGCCACCAAAAGGGGAATTTGCAAAGACAGCTACCTGGTGCTTAAGACAGATTTAGTGTAACATAACTGAGCGAAAAAAGCCAAAAGGAGAAAACAAGGACTAAATGCAACATTCCCTCGAAACACTCATGGAATAGCAATACCACATTAATGCCTTTGATACAGATTGCATAATGGAAACTCTCTGGGAAAACACCACAAATGCACATGGCAGCTGTTTCATAAGTTCCATGTCTACATGAGAATACTTCCACAGTCCCGGCCAGACACATCTTTGTGGGGGACTGCGGGGGCGGGACTGCACAGCTGCATGTAAGAGATCTCCTCCTGCCCTCAGAACCCCCCAGTTCTGCAGTCTTTTTGGCAGACAAGTCATGGGGAGGTCAAGTGGTCACCCCCCATCCTGCCTGCCCCGCTGCCCCCCCCTCAGGTCCCCTTGAAAGGTCTGACCTTACTTCTGGGTCCCACGTCCAGTTTTCCCTGCAGGTGTTTCTTCACACTTGGATTGCAGGTCCACAGCTGTGACTTCTGACCTTTGAGGACGGGCCTGCGGAGCGTGGTTTATGTGGGCCGCTGACGACGCCATTGTCTCCCTCTTCATCTTCGCCCTGGCCATGGTGATTTACACGAGCTCATAAAGCACGCCACATGAATGCATTATGTGGGCTCCGGAAGGGCATGGAAAGCAAGCTCCTCCGAGCGGGTCCCTGAGCGTGAAGTGCAGAGCGGTGGGAAAGCCAGCCGGAGGCCGGTGCCTGCGTGTGACCACAGTGTGACCTGGCGGGGAGGGGCAGGCTTTCCACAGCCAGTCAGAATGAGAGAAGCACAAGCTCGATTGTGACCTTGTGTCACTCTCCACCAATCAGTTTCTGATTCTTCTAAATTACTCACCCGTCCACGAGACATGTCTAACCTAATGGCTGGTTGTTTCTGAAGCACCTACAGAAAACATGTCACAGGTGAGCAATTCTGACTGAGCTCTGAAAAAAGGTGGAATGTAGTATGTGGTGGCCTTCCTGCCTGTCTGTTTGCGGGTGGGGGGCGGGGGTCTATTCTGGTTCCTGACACAGGTGATGAAGGAGAGCGTGTCACAGTCATTGAACTCTTAAAATACCTTTTGCAGGAATATCTCTGTCCACCTTGTTAAAGATCCACATGCTCTGGGGCCCACCCCCTTTCCACATATCCCAACAGCCAATGGGAGTGCTTGCAGGGATGGTGCTGACAGACTGATGAATACGTGTGTGTACAGTCAGGTCAACACAAGTCACCCATGATGAGGACAAACGTCCTGGATAAACACGGGATGTACAAGCCCATCACAGCCCAGAGGCCCAACATGCTGCATGCTGACTGAGCTGTGTGAGACTGCTTCACATGCTGCATATTGACAGAGCCAACTGAGACTGCCTCACGCCACAAGCCGAGAGAGCTGGGTGAGACCACCTTACTCCCTGCAGGCTGATGGAGCCGCGTGAGACCTCTTCATTCGCTGCAGGCTGATGGAGCTGCATGAGACCTTCTCACATGCTACACGCCGACGGAGCCGTGTGAGACCGCCTCACACACTGCAGGCTGACGGAGTCGTGAGAGACCACCTCACTCGCTGCAGGCTGACAGTCGTGAGAGACCACCTCACTCGCTGCAGGCTGACGGAGTCGTGAGAGACCACCTCACTCGCTGCAGGTTAAGGGAGCTGTGCGAGACCACTTCACATGCTGGGGTTGTAGTGGGTTCAAACCATGAGGAGACAGGTGTGTGTCCAAGTCAGGTTTAGCAGTGTCTGCTATGGTCCAATTCTCAAAGGCTGATTGGGAGATTATATCTGTGTTCTGTTTGACCCTTCTGGTCTGCTTGCTGTGGTTCCAGGTCTGGTCCCAGGAGATTGGCTGTGGATTCAGATCTGATTCCTGTGAATTGGTTGCAGGTCTCATCCCTGATGTGGGGGGTGCCCAGGGTTTGGAGTGAGTGCCTCAGAGGTCGCACACTATCCTTGTAGGAAGATCGATATACATTGACGTGGCACCTCTGTGAATCCAGTGGTGTCGCACATCTAGCAGTGATAACTGTGCATGCTCAATGTCAACGTGAAGTTGAGGTCCCCGATGCAGTGAAAGCTCTCTCCTCCTGGGTAACAACTGTAGGGTTCTGTAAAATTGAGGGCATCCCCGGCCCAAGGGAATCATGTCCTCACTTTCCCCTGTTCTAGCCACACGGCCAGTGGTGTCACATGTATATAAAATTGGGACACATAAAAGAGAGAGGATCTCAATCTGGGTCAATGTGTGGGAAAGCTGACCTCTCATGCTGCCCGCTAATAATGGCATGCACAAGCTCCCCCTGCCTCACACACACTCACACACACAGCCCAAACACAGACAGCCGCGAGAAATCCTCCACACTGTCATCTGGTTCAAACAGCGTCACAGCCTTCCCCAACCTCTACCCCTCAGAACCACGGAGTTTCTGACAGAGGCAGACAATCAGGAAGATGAATGTAGCCACCCTGCAGGGGGGGGCTTTAATTAGCGGGGGCTCAGGCTTCGTGGGGCAGCCGCACATGACATCACACTGGAGCAGCTCCAGCGCGGAAGTGCTCCACGTCCCAGATAACACGGAATCGCACGGCCCCCATTAAAAAGAGAAGCAGCATGACGGCACTGGCAGTGAGAGATGGGCTTCTCCTTAATTGGTTTGTCTAATCTGATCAGCTTCAAAGGCAGCTGCTTTTTGCGGGATCCAATGAGGGTCGCGCTCCACGGATCTTCCTGATGCAGCCGCTACGAATCACTGACTCCGTCGCTGTGACATCGAGTGCTAAGACTTACACCCCCTTCATTCCCCCAGAACCCCGAAAACGCCGGCGTTAAGAAGCAATCTCCGTCCGGCATGGTTCATTCGTCATCATTAAAATGCGGTGGAGGGCCAGGCTGCCAGACAGCAACGAGGGACTTTATCTCTCACCTATTTACTGACCCCTTGCCCCTTGCCCCACCCACAAGTCACTCCCAGAGTGCCCTCGCGTTCATGCGATAAACAAGTGGCGTGAAGCGCACCGTAAGGCAGTGGCGCGTCACACAGCTGATTAGAGTGTGTCTGGGCCCAAATGACGAGGGCTGTGGGATCACAAAGGACTGGGGAAGCCTCCAGATCTTAGGAAGATGCCTGTGTAATTAACTGGCCTCCCCAGCTCCCTAGAGCGCGGTTCTCTATGGGCAAGTTCACCACATGCATGACGTTCAGGCGTGTGAATGGGGCAGAGGATCAGAGTGAGCGTGAGTCCATCTGCGTGGTCGAGGCTATTCAGCTGACGCTCCCTCAATTCACAGGCAAAACTGTGTGTGAGAGAATGCGCTCATATGCGTTTAGGCCGGTACAACGGGGAGCAGGAATCTAAAATGCCGTCAGACTAATCTCAAACACACACAGGCCTTTTTCCCTGCTCCATTACACTGCTCCAGTTCCTGCCATACAGACCGGAGCTCCTCAGGGATTCACCGCTGCCTCTGTCCAAGACACGGAGGAAGGGGCTGAGAGTCAGAGTAAGGGAAAGGAGTGGAGAATGAGCAGCACGGATCTCTGAGGTTGACGCAGTGCCTACATCTGTGACCCTGCGGGAAAAAACAGGCCCGTCTGCCACAAGCCCCCAGCCCCCTGCCCTCACAGACACACACACACACACACACACATCCATGCTTCAAGTTTACATGCTTGTGAAGCCAGCAGTTGTGAAGAAGGTCCTCCACTCTTTGAAGCTCCCAGATGCTGTTGGATTATCCAAAGCTGGGATAGACCAAGTGCAAGCATACCGTGGGGGAGGGGGGAAGTCCAGGGTCACTGTGCGGCCCCCCCCCCATACATGATGCCGATGACGATTAATCATATCAATGTAAAATCTCAGTCAGCAGGGCACTAAGCGCTACAATACCACTGACTGTGCGACCTGTTAGCACCAAACAGCCTGGGTGACTGACGATGGATGCAACACAAAACAATCAAGATCAAGGGTTCGCTGTGACCTTTTTATTTCACACTCAGCTTTAATCGCAATCAAAGGAAGTGAAATTTATTCTGTCTAAAAGAGAAAAAAATGTAAACATCATTTACTTTCCCTACCAGGTTTACCTTAAAATGATGGCATTAAATACTGAGCTTACTACAGAAGTGCTAGAGCAGAATATGACAATAACGGTTAAAAAGGTTAGTAATGATATCAGAGATCTGAGTACTGAGGTTACTTCATTAAAAACCTTCCTCTTAAAATAGATCTCAACATTACTTGTTATTTCAGGAAGTAGATCAGTCTTATGTAGACCATGAAATAAAATAAAATAAAAAAAATAGTGCCAGAGCTATCCCAAACCTTTTTTACATTTGTGTGGAAAAACAATGTAGCCCAAAGGCTAGTAAAATAGATTTGGTTACAGTCATATCTAGTAACAGTGACTTCTTCCCTCTCCCTCCTTGCCTGGAACATGATCTTCCTCGCTCTCCAGCCTCTGGAGAAATCTCCACTTTTTAGTGCTAAGCCAAGCTGGAGATAGAAGCTGGAGAGGAAGTCTTGCCCGAGCTTGGAGCGTGTCTTCAGGGAAAGCACGACGCCTGAGGTTCAGGAACAGGGAGGGGGTCCGAAAATCGATACGGCTGCCAGGCAAATCCTGCCCTACTCGACCAGAAGTTGTTCTTCCCTCTGGAGGACACATGCGAGCCTCTGGCCACTAACACTGTTAAATTCGCAGCCAGCCCAGGTGGACAGAGGGGCAAATAAGCAGCAGGGAGATGCGGCCAGGTCTTCTCAGAAATGGGGACAATGTCAGCTAAACAGCACCTGGCACCTTTCAGCAAGGTCAACACGAACGGTCAGGTCGACAGGTTAGCACATGTGCATGTGCCCGCACACACACACACACACACACACACACACACACACACACACACACACACACACACACACACACACACACACATAAAAACACACACACACACGCGTGTGTCTCAGACGAGACATTATCAGCAGGCAGCAAAGACACCACACATGTAGATCTCTGACAGAAACCACCACACAAAGACATGGAAATGCACCAAAACACCACAGACCACTATACACAAAACACCATAGACCACCATAAACAAAACATCACAGACCACCTTACACAAACCACCAAATATCATCATACACAAAACTCCACAGACCACCTTACATAAAACACAGACTGGCATACACAAAACGCCATAGACCACCACAAACAAAACATCACAGACCACCTTACACAAACCACCATAAATCATCATACACAAAACGCCACCGACCACCTTACACAAAACAGTACAGACCACCTTATTAGGGCTGCACAATATCACATTGCTATTTGTGATTATTGCGCATGCACCATAAAATCGTGTTTAAATTGTAATATGATATTGTACAGCCCTACATCTTACAGAAAAAACAGAACACTGTATGCAAAACCATGGTTCGCCATACAGAAAACAGACTGCCATATGCAAAACATCATAGTTCGTCATGCACAAAACACAGACTGCTGTACAAAAAACACAGACCGTCATACACAACCAGAGATCACCATATGTTTCTTTGTTCCACAGGCTACCTCAGCATTCCACAATGAGCAACTGCCTTTGTTTTTCCACTTGGCCAGATCCCAGGGCATTTGTGTGCATCCTTAAGTCCCGTCTTACCCAGGAATCTCAATGGATCCACTGCCAGCTCCCAAACAGCACCCAGTACGCAAATAAATTGGTCCCAGTAGAAGCAAGCAGACCTCAGTAATATGAGCATCCTCTACCAGAGGGCACGAGGCCCCACAGCTCCAGCTATTCTCCTGAAATATGCCCCACGACCAGAATCCTAACGCTGGGAGAGGAACAGTGTGGAATCTATCAAACATTCCAACCGTAGAGAGCTGGTTTGAGTAACCATGCCCTGTGCCACGAGGTCTCCGGTTCCTCCCACAAGGTTTGTGTCAAGGTGCTGGAGAACACACATGCTGACCATGATTCCCAAGAAGCTGGACTCTAGTGAGCTGGATTAACTTCACAGACGGATAACCTGTCTCCCTCTCCATGTGTCTGTCTTGGCTCACAGATCATCAGTGTTTTCATAAAAGTGCATAGTCCAAACAAAGTACTTGGGTTACTTGTCAAACATGCTGTTTTGGGCTGACAGTGAGCCTTCAGCTCTCATCATCTCTGTCACTTGCTGATGCATTTCATTTTGTTCTTAGATTTTCATCCAATATGTTAAACACGCTCTCATTGTTGGTAAAAGTATGCCAAATGTAACAAAAAAATATTAACTTCATGTAAAAAAAATATTTCAACAGGAGGAAATGAGAAACATACTGTAGGTTCCAAAAGCCAGAACGAGGGAGGAGTGCACAGCACAGCACACACATCACAGGACAGCACACATAACAGGACAGCACACACCACAGCACACACATCATAGGAAAGCACATCACAGGACAGCACATCACAGCACTCACATCATAGCACAGCACACATCACAGTACAGCACACATTACAGGACAGAACATCACAGTACAGCACACAGCACAGCACACATCACAGGACAGCACATCACAGCACAGCACATATCACAGGACAGCACATCACAGGACATCACAGCACAGTACACATCACAGGACATCACAGCACACATCACAGGACAGCACATCACAGCACACATCACAGGACAGCACATGATGGCATTATGATCACCAAGGCACAAGCGGACCTGGTCAGACATGCACATGCAGCTCGGGCATAAAAAAAAAATAAATAAATAAATAAATAAATAAATAGGCGGGACATTAAAAAATAAAGAAATAAATAAAGCACTTTAACAAAGATGGTAGCTAAAGAACAGGAAGAAAAATAAAATTTGTTTAGTTCTCTTCGTACTGTGTTTCGTGTAATCAGCTGGTTTTCCTGGAGAAAAAAAAGCCAATGCTTGGTGTGAGTATGATGTGAAACTGAACCCATATCCTATGCTCTTCATACATGCGGCATCCTGGACTGTCTGAAGGAGGGTGGTAGGCTTGGCTTGGGCAGTATGACAATATTACTGTCAACCCCCATATTTGGAAATGTGGAAAGTACTATTTTTAATACCGTTAAACATACAGACCCTCCCCTTTCAATTAAGCTGATATAGTGATGCTGTATTTTGGGGCCTCAGTTAAGTATGTATAAAAAAGAAGAATAAAGGATAAAGCGAATGCATAGGTTAATGCCACAAAATGAAAATGCGCTGTGAATGTTCCGTAAAATGCTGAAGCCTGCACAGCATCCATGAAACCTGGAGCACATGCTCCCGCACATTGGGCAGTGACAGTGGTGTCAATAAACAAAGGATGATCTTTTTGACTCTAAATAAGAAGATTTCTCTTCGTATCTGTAGCGCTCAACTTCCACACTGATTCAGCCGTTTATGGTAACCCACATGATTTACGTCTTATACTGTATACCAGGGTGGAATACGTAGGAGGTACAACGGCATGAAAACACAGATACTACCCAGGCCTAGCTGCTGCCATGCCTCTGTAAAGCTTCCTGTGTGCTGATTAATCCGCGCCAAGACACACACTGGAGGTAGAGAGAGCTGTGAGAGCTGTCAGAAACAGCAGAAACACGGAGAAAGCGAATCATTGGACCATTCATAGCTAATCACATTACCTGAAGCTCAAGGAGATCCCAAGGTCAGTACATTTCTATGGTAGCCTACCAGGAAACACCGCTGTGGGATAGGATGGTGCTCCAGTAGTCCCACTGGCAGCCTGCTCCCCATCGCTCTCTTTCTTTAACTCTCTTCCCGTTTCTCCAATGACCTTCACGAGGAGATCTCCAGCAGTACATAGCAGCTCTACCCACCTGCTGCTGAAACAGATAATGAGCCTCCCCTCATTATATAAACTGTGACAATCTTGGCATCCGGTGTTGTGGAATACTTTCTTCGTTCTATAACTCTGGCATGTAGAAGTGGGGTAGTTATGAGCAAAGATTTTTTCTTTAAGGATCTCTGGCAAAACGCGAATACTGCTCTGATCTCTTTGAAAGTTGGTGGCACGTCTGGATGGTCTCTCAGAACCGCCATATAACATATAACAACATTTATGAATGGCAAATCCAGCAGATCTGATTTGTTTAGAAGTGAGTCGAGTGTCCCGCCCAGCCCTGCACTGCTGAGGCCATGTCTTTAAAGAGGTTTTCTCCATCCAGAAGCTGCGGAGCAATTTCCGGAGCTGTTTTTGTTTGAGTTGCCGAAGTAATGCATGTCATTCCTATTTAAACAAGACAGTACTTCTTGAGCTTTTTATGATATACTCGTACCATTAATTTTTCAGGGTTTCAAAACCATTTGCAATTTATTCCCTTCGTGAGAGTGCTTGAGTTGAGGGATTTTTGAATGTTTCTACGTGGATGATGCATGTTATTCAGCAAGAGGCGGATATTCCCATCAAATAATTCATGGTCTTTTTTGGTCTCACACCTGATTCAGAGGAATGGCATCAAGGTCCTGCATCTTCACTTACACTTTCCTCCAGCACCTTGGTCCAGTACCATAAAATGCATACATGCAGTGTGACCTGATCTCTCTCCCCTAGCATTGTCTTTCATCTGACTTTGCCAAAACGTTATTCACTCTACATATCCAGCAGAACACCCTCCCCAAACACTCCCCGAAACATCCAAATCATCTGAGTAAGCAGGAAGCAAGACCAGACTGCCAACATACTACTGCAGTTATCCTATCTATCTAATAAAAGCTTCATGAAGACCTTGTCATGACCTAGCGAGGAGAGTTACTGCAGGGTCCTATGTAGGAGTGTTCGAAAGTGGGGGAGGGAGTTGTAAATGGGTAAGGGGGTGGGTATAGGGAGGAGGAAGCAGAAACTGGATATCACAGGGATGCATTTGGCTAGATCAAGGCATTCTGCTATGGAGTGGAACCAACCACAACTTCCTTTGGTTGGGTGATAATGAGACCTGCCAAACACGCCTGAAATCTAAATCACACAAAGGGAAAATAAACACACCGGAAAGCCAGCTTGTAAGGGAAGATCCGACAGTGAAATACACAGTTTAGATGACATATAAACAACCCCACACAGATAAACTGGCACCTTGTGGGTATAACATGTGAGGACACAGCATCAGTGTCAGCTTGGCAGGCAGCCCGGCCACATGGGGCAGCTTGCACCGGACCCCTCCCTCCTGAAAACCTTGCTAAAGACGTGGCAAACATGACCAGAGGGAGGTGCTTCTCTCTGGACCCATTTTTTTCAGGTTTGACTGAATCGAACTTGTGGCACAGGTCTCGCAATCAGGAAGCTAGACGTCACGTGACACAGACCCCCCCCCCCCCCCCCCCGAAGCAACAAGAGGTGTGACCCTGGTGTCCCCTCATCCTCTCATTGTTACAGCTTGTAACAAAAACACCGCGGTAATAGGGTTAGGCTCCGGGCCAAACTGGTGTTAACTCGATTACGGCGATTCAACGCCCGTGTCGCGCGCTGACAGAAATGCTGACAGATCCGATTTTGGTGACGCTAAAAGCACACGGCTGGCTCAGGAAAAATACGCTACAGATACATCAGGCAGCATGTCAGGGAACTAACGAGCTCTGTTAGTGTTGTTTATTCTAACGATTTTTAAAGGCTCTGACACGTGTGGCAATACTTGATTGTCAGTGCCAAAGTGAGTAAGAGTACAGTGTATGAATATGTTCATTACATTCATACTGCAAACTGTCCTATCCCACAGCTCACGTTCTGGGGTCCCGACCCCCGACCTGAGCCCCCAACCCAGAACTGTCTCGGGTGTAGTTGGCACCCATGCGACGGGCGTCGGGTTAAGGATGCGCCCCCCAAATTTTTAAGTGGCCGAATTGAATGTGTGACACTGCAGGGGTAATGAAATATGTCCTACTAGGCCACCATCTGGGCTCAGTGCTGGGGAGAGTTAATTAGGGGATTAGGGCCCCCCATACACAGCCCCCCCCCCACCCCCCACCCTCCACAATCCCCTGCCTCTTTAATATGAGAGAGAAGAGTAGAATGAATGAGGGAGAGTCCAATCTAACACTCCATGAGGGCTCTGGGTGCAGCAAGACACGTGACAGATGGGCTGCGGCTTTCTGGGAGATTTTCGGTGATCATGAGAGATGAGCGTCCAGGAGCCTGAATGTTAAGCCTGCATTTTACATATAAATATATTTAAAAGCGGATTTAAGATGAGAGCAAGACGATAAATTGCATATGCTAATCAATGTGCAAATTGGTTATAATGCTGTTTATATGTATGCATGTCGGTATGTATGCAGTCCATATATATATATATACACACACACACACACACACACACACACACACACATACAGATATATATACAAGCATACATATGTGAGTGAATGTGAGCATAGCAGCCGTGGGCTGGCTGGCACTCGGGCGGTGTTTAAACCAGACCATAATGAGGTAAACCAGCAGCTCCACTCCAGACGCAGGGTGGGGGATGGGGGGCTGTGTTCCAGGGCTCATTCCCCTTGTTTGGGGCTAACAAAGGCACGTTTTGATTAAAGGAAACAGAACTAAAAACAAATCTGTTCTGAGGGAGGGGGGTGGGGGTGGAATGAAATGAACAGGCCGTTTAACACTTTGTGGCGCCCTGGGTGCCTGGGGGCACGGTGACGCAGAGCGGGGGCCGCTGTGAATGCACAACGCGCTGGCTGGCTGCTGCTCTCACAGGTCAGCATCTTCTCACTGCCGGAAAGAGGCCCACACCCCCACACACCCCCCACGGAACCAAAGCGAAACCTACAAGGGCTGGAAAAATCCTCCCCATCTTCAACAGGCAACCTTTATCCATGACTGTCTGTTCATAAGTAGCTTACTGGGGATCACCAGAACCCATCATGACCGCATTCTGACTTGACTTTCGTAAATCGGTGTCCAGACTCCGCTGGCGATCAGCATTTCTGCTGGCCTTTCATTTCTTAATTAACTTCCTCCTGGATTCTCCAAGTATTAGCAATTAATTAATTAGGTGAAGATGGCGCTCACGTTGCATTCTGGTAAAATTCAGAACAGCCGAGACCAGGCCTACGTGCATCTGTGGCTCCGTCGCTGGGGTGTCACACCAGACTCCCCATGCTGGAATCCACAGCAGCGTGCAATCTGACCCCCCAGCACAGGGCACACGAGAGCTGGAAGTACGGGGCAGGACGGCGAGAGGCATGCAATACAGGAAGGTGTGCAGACCCTCCTGGGGGGGGGGTATGTTACCTGCGAGCGGCTTGGTGCGCTGTCACAACATCGCTCTCTAATTACAGGCTCACCGTGCAGGACAGCCTCTTCCAGGGGCCACTCATATTTACGCCTCTGATTTCCCCTTTAGAGGGGAGGGCTTTGTTAGCCGGAAAACGGGTAATTATAGCGATGCCATTCTGGCACGCGTGACTAATGCACAGCAGCAGCCCTGAGGAGCGACGCTCGGCACCTATCAGCTGATCCCTTCCTCTGGTCTGAGTAAGGCCTGTAGCTATATAACAGGCAGATTAAGGAGTGCAATGGGGAGGGGGGGCGGGGGGCGCCCCAGCACCCGTCGGCTGGAACAGCTGAGTAATTGCTAGCTGCGGTATAATTCGTTCACTCTGAACCTGAAGGGATGCTAAAATCCTGGACTCACCTCTCAGCAAAAGCAAGAAAATCACTGAATAAATGCATATAAATGCAGAGTCACAGCAGACCAGTTCTTTCCACCCGGGTTTCTCTGTCTTTCTTATGGAGTTCGACTTTTCTTTCTTATTGTTTATTTTCGCTTGTCTGTGTATCACTGACTGTCTGTGAGCACTGACTGTCTGTGAGCAGACTGTTGTTCCTTCCGGAAACAGAGCCTGAATAAGTAGCCCAGCCGAGCCGGACCCCCGGGGGTCAGCCCGTAAAATCAGTATGCCGTAGAAACCCATAGTGGTGGGGGTGGAGGGGAGATGGGGCTTTGTTGGGCCCGCTATGCCCCCGCTCCCCATACCCCCGCTGTCTGCTTTCAACAAGATGTGCCTTTCTTTGGAAATACTGTGTGGAAGTCAGAGGGGTCATTATCTACCCCCCCCCTCCCCCCCCACATCTCACACCCCCACCGCAGAGCAGAACAAGGCATAGAATGGAAACAAAAACACAGTGACCGCCCCCCCCCCCTTCCTCGAGACATGGACATGCCAGTATCATGTCCCCAAGTCACACACCCTTATGGGCATGACGGGGCACCTATCACTGGCTCCGCCCCCCCTGGACATGGCATAGAGCTTTTCCCCCCTAAAGCCTCCAGGATTCAGCCCCAGCATCCTGCCTCTAAAGGGGCACCGCAGACAGACAGGAACGGCTCAGCACCACTTACAGCACTTCCCCTGTTCCATTCGTGCCAAACTGCATTTCAGATGACAGAGCAGAACATTTCTTGTTATTTTTTTAAAACAATGTAGAAAATTAACAAAAGCATATCTCATGATGCTTTGTAAGACTTTAAAAATTAATAAATCCATATAAATAAATAACAGAAGGAGTTAATTTGGGTACCAACACAGCATATACCAGCATATACCTGCAGCATCCCCACTCAATGGCCAGCTCTTGCTCCAGCAGGCCTCCCCAGGCCTCTCTGGGCCTCCCCGGGCCTCTCTGCGCCTCCCCGGGCCTCTCTGCGCCTCCCCGGGCCTCTCCGCGCCTCCCCGGGCCGCCTCGTTAAAACCCTGCCCAAGGCAACAGCTGCCAGCCTCACCGTCAGTCAGCGCTGACCCGAGAACACCGCACCCGGCTGGCTTCTCCCCTCACAACAGAGGTGACTCCTCCCTAGCCTAGGCTTTCTAGGGGGCGGGGGATGTGGGAGGGGCCTGCCAGTAAGCGTGACATTTCACTCACACACAGTGCACACATGTCACGCCACTGGTCAGCATCGTCAAATGACAATGGGGCAGTGCACACATGTCACGCCACTGGTCAGCATCGTCAAATGACAATGGGGTTAGAATGTACCTTCAAAAACATCGTCTAGAATGCAGGTGTTAATGCAGCCTCCAGGTCTGGATCTGAACACGAGCCCTGCCAGGACCAGCATATTTATGGACGCGACTTCAGGCCCTGCCAGGACGAGCAGGTCGCAGCGGAGGGGATGTGCACGGCCTACTGAAGTCTGGGGAACAGAGGGGAGGCTGTGCGAGTCTGGATCTGCTCCAGCTTGGCCTCCAGCTAAATAGCCATGTTTGCAGACCAAACAAAGCCTGCTGGAGTGGTTGTTCAAGTGGTTAGAGGATGGCATGGTAGAATGAGTCAGCTGGTCTGAGGACCCTTGTCCTCATGAGAGTTCTGGGTCCTGCCCTGCCTTTCTGGCCCCTCCCCTGTTCACGTGTCAACATGAACGCCTGCCGTTTTGTCTGAGAGGAATCTTGGCAGCAGCCGATGTCTCAGGAGGTGGTAGCTGATAGGTGGGGGGGGGGGCATATGTCTAATGAATGGGGCAAGGCTGTGTAGCATATGGAGTGGTCAGGGTGGGTGGGGTGTACAGAAAGAGGATGGTCCAGCCAAATCGGTCAGCACACAAACAGCAGCATCAAATAGAGAATCAGTCTGCCAGGGGTCTCAGCTGTTCATTAACAAGCACAGAGCAAACATGGGGTGGAAAAACAAGAGAGAAAGAAAGTCCACGGAAATTAGACAAACTCACATTTCAAAGGGGAAGACAAAGACAAGGAGCATCGCATACAAAACAGCTTGTGGGATTTCAAAGAGGATGATTTGGACCCAGGTGTCCATCAATCACTTTCTGAGCCCTGTAAAGCTCAAAAGTGTTAGCTGCCAGATGGGGGAAGGTCAGAGGAAGAGAAGAGAAAAAGAGGAGGGAGAGGAAGATAAAAAAGGAGTGCGAGGGAGAGGTAGAGGAAGAGAAGAGGGGGCCATATTGATGGAGAGAGTGGATGGGAGTGCGAGGGCGTCTGCGATTAATCTGCCTGACGTGGCTGGGTGGCAGAGAGGCGGGTGGCATGAGATGTGACCCTTTTAGAGGGACAGCATGACCACAGGGCAAAGCGTGACCTTCACGATGAACAGGGTGTAGGAGAGGGAGAACACAGGGAAGCAAATGGGAGGCGAGCTAATTCACTGCACTGACAAACAAAATTCATTTATCCAAATCCATACGTTAAAAACATGCATATTAGGAAACAACTGAGAACGATTTACATTTGGACAGCAGAACAGCGTTGTAAAAGTGGTCACACCCGGTATGGGCCGGTACTATTCATTTTAATGGACAATAAATACTAATGGCCGAAGCTTTGGAATTATTACAGGCAGTTTGTACACACAATTTACAATTTTCAAAGAATGTCCAGGATTGGGTGTGTGGCTGCAAAGTGCTTTGCGACATCATCAGAGCTTCTTCCCCTGAAAACGCACAGATAATCAAGGCGCTGGGAGACACTCCATCACAGGGCAAAGGTGGAGCACTCCCAGGGGTGAACAGAGTGAGGCGGCATGGTTGCTTAGCATGATTCTTACTCCTCCTCTAAAGAACTTCTGGTTGAGCGGCATCACCTGTTCGCAAACTCAGACTGCGGTGATGAATCTCAGAGCTCAGCAGAGCCTCCGGGGCCTTTTACAGACAACAGCTCTTAGCAGGAAGGAACAATCACAGTAGTTTAAGGCTGACGACCAACCCTTTGACAGACACCTATCGACCTGAGAATCGACAACAGTCATCGAGCAAAGGAATGACAAACCTAATGTGGGGGCCTGAAGGGGACCTGTGGTAAGAGAGGGAATCGCGTCCGATGAGGGACCATGCATGACCGACGCAATATGCAAGCAATATCATTACGAATGGGAGAAACTGAAACCGTTAAAAGTAACGACAGAGGCGAGGCCTGTGCACTTGTCACCTGTTTGCAGTGGTCAGGTGACGACAGGAAGCGTTTTCCAGAGGAGCCAACAAGTGCGTCAGCCCCGGAGCAGCCATCAGCATGCTAACTGCCAGCTTCCTCTCCCCTTTCTCACTTTCACCATCCTCCTTTCATTCTTCTTAAAGCATTTTCCGCTACCTTCTCATTGCTCTTGGGTGTGCAAATTATTTAACAAAAGAGCACAAATTACCGCAGTGTGAGACGCGCCGCTGGAAGCAACACTGGGAAGAAAAAAATAACAATGTGGAAACAAAGGAAGATAAGGGAGACTGCATAAAGCAGATAGCCAATGAATAGAGGAGTGGAATAATACACGGTCCATCAGCAGGACCCCGCGGCCCGCTGCAGAATATTATAATTGGGAGGCGGGGGTGGGGGAGCACACACCCACAGGAAGGAGCAGGGGTCTTCGCTGGGGAGGCAGCTGACAGTCGCCTCTGTCATTATATCTAACTATCACCAAGGCACCAGCCAGGTGAGGGCACCCAGGACCAGGGTTCTGTGTTTACGGGCCGGCCAGCAGAGCCTGGGATACTTCACAGCTCCACAGTCATCAGCAAGGATTGTGGGAAAAAGCTGTGATGTTTGGCCCATTGTGCGCGTTTGCAGGCTTTGAAACACTCCGGCATCTTAAAAATAATAATATATTCAGAACGTTTCGAAAAAATTAATTGGTTTCCATGCTATGGCGTTTTAAGGCCCCGCACGAAGCAACGTTTGTAACAGTTAATGAACTTTGCATTTCAAATCAGATACAATTAAAGAGAGAAAGGAGCTGAAACAAGGTCGTTTGTTACTGTGATTTGAATGCGTTGATGACAGAGCTCACGCCCACCTAAACACCCCCTTTTCCGGCATCCCAGAGCGGCAGAGCATCCACAGAAAGGTCCACCATTGTCCCCCCCAGCACACGAGAAAAGAGGATTAATCTGAATTTGGTTCACAATGCCATGGCTGCGGCCTGCACGCTAATCCATCTGGCCTGTGCCCCCGAGCCGCCAGTGATTTCCCAGCTTCCCATTCTGTCTGAGGTGAGGGCACATTGGCCAAGGAACCACTGGACTAAGGATGGGGTGGGGACTGGACAGCCCCTTAATCCTCGTCCATTCATTCTAGTCTGTGTAGCCCTTCACCTTCTGCTCACTGGCTACCTGTCTTTGAGGATTTGGATATCTCTCTTTCCCTCCCCCCATAACCCCAAATACAGAATCAGACTGGTCACCAATAGACTGACTGACAAAGAGTAAATGGACTTAAAAACGAGGAAGTGTTGCCAGGCAGCAGTGACAGGGTGTGAAATACAAATATGCTGCTTTAACAATAAACCAACCAAGAGGTGTTACAACAAAAGCCAGTTCTTAAAATGGCGAAACGTTGCTAATGACAATGAGTGCAGAGAGCTGTAAGCCTTTTGCTGTCCTACGCCTTGCAAAATCAACACATATTATCCTATATGCATACAGTATAGACACTATTGTATATATATAAAATACAGAAAAATAGTAGATTTTTGTACTATCTTTGCCTTGCCTAGAGCCCCGCTTTTATTTCCTGTCACCATCATTATGCACTGTCCTGCAGCTCACCCCCCCCCTCCCCCCGCACTCCCCCATCATTGGTAGCCACACAGTCAGCAGTGCTGAGGGACTCCAGTCCTTGACACCACATCAGTCGGTGTCTGCTCCATAACGAGCGTATGGATTAGACCTGGGAGGACAGCTATACCTCCCTCCCAAGCAGCTGCCCTCCTGAGCCATAGCCCCTCCCCGGAGGCTGGAAGCCCCAGGAACACACCGACGGCCCCACACCAACAGATGCGTGAGGGAAAAATCCCAGCCAGTGGACATATAACCAAAGAACATTCCAGGTTGGGGAGATAATCGTAGATCTTCTTCACATGATTCCTGAGGCAACTAAGTAAAATTATCCCTAAAAGTATCCCAAACTGATCATAAATGGCAGAGGCAGCTGAGAAGAATGATTCCTTATACCACTTTGAAGAAGAATACAGACATTCTAAGCAGCTGGTATGAGTTTTATGTGTATTTAATTAATGTATTTAATTAATCTTCTCCCTTGTACCAAGTTGAATAGCTAAAATCGTGCATGGCCTTTAGGAAGCCCTCCAGATCTGCTCCTCTCCATAAGCTCCTCCACTGCATTAATCACATTAGCGCCACACATCAGAAGAGACCATCTCTTTGGAAGGTAACGGCCGCCGTAGAAGAGGCAGGGTTTGGCATCACATTCATGCAAGACGGAGACCTGGGAGACTGTGAGAGTCCACTTACACGATGGACTCACCCACCCTAAAGCGTCACCCAGGGCGGACAGCAATCTGAAATGGACAGTCAGCTCATACAGCCCCAAAACACCCCCATAAAATAAAATTCTGCTTTGTCTGTTTTCTCAGACTGTCTTGGTGCAGGGTTCCTCTGGTAACCCAATCCTTCCTGGTTGGGCTGCCTAATTTTTTTCCCTTTCCAGAAAACCAAGCTGACTGACACATTATTAGATCCAGAATGTATAAGTCTGCATCCATTAGTCGCCACTACAGTGAGCTGGATTACAGACAACCAATCCTGGAGGTCTGTCCTTCTGTCTCAGGCAGGAGTCTCACGCCGACCAGTACATGACTGGGCCCCAAACATATTCCGTCACCCTCATTCACACTAGTCCCATTTCCAAATGTCCAAACCTTCAAAGATGACATCAATCAGCCCTAGTTTTCTAGCCTATAGTGGTCAGCTGGCTCCTTATATTTCAGAATGCTATATTATATTGGAGGTGGGGGTGGGGTTGGGGGCTCAGAGACATGCCAAATCGTTTGGGGTTGTACAGGCTTGTGGGTAGCATTGTAGCATTTAAACTGGAATATATTTCGCTTTTTCCTTCCACAGGGCACTCGTGTTCATGACCAGCAGATTTTAACTCCGAGGGAAGCCGAGGCCAATAGGCAGCGGCAGGAAAGGAAATTACAGCCACTCTGCGTCTGTCCCGGGTCCTTCCAGCAAGGAGCCACACTCTGAACAAAAGTCCCACACAAACCACAGATATACGGGCTAGACGGGCTGTCCATGCCAGTGTCGTTTGGATATCATTAGCACACGCTGACTGTGGAACATTCCGGACCTCATCCCAGCCAGGAGTTGGGGTCTGGGTTCATGGGCAACCTTCTTTTATTACGCGAATTCCCACAAATACGCCCTGAGGTAGAAGCGGGGGTCTGCTTGAATACACGGGGGCGACAGCAGACATGCGGCATGACCTCCTCTGCCCCCAGATTTCAATCAACCCGTGGGGACGGGAAACAGACTGAGGCACCGGGTCAAAGCCTCAATTAGAGAGTCCCATGTGACACACCAAGCCATTATTCTAGGGTCTTTAACATGTCCCCCCCCCGCTGATGGAAGGATGACACTCCAAATATGAAGTGGACCCCCCCACACACACCCACCCTCGTCGTGCATTGGCTGGCAAAATGTATAAACTCTTCTCACAAAGACATGGGGGGGCGGGCACAGCCTTGCTGCTGATGGTTACATGGGGTCCTACATTTTCCATAGTGTGCTGACAACTAAAATTCTCCATAGCACTTACAGCTATGGGAATAAACCACTCACAGTATACAGTGGAAACAACAGAGAACACGAATCCAATCGCCCATTATTATTCGATCCTAAGGCAGGAGCTGATAAACACACAGTAACACATCAAATGTTCTGAAATCGTGTCATTTGCTCAGAATTCACCGTTATCTGGCTCCACCTCTATATCTGCAACGGCTTTGCAATTCATCCACACAGGTCCTGCAGGGTGACCTCTGCCATTCGGCAGCCGGGGATAATGGCAGTCCAAACACTAAACGATTATGTTCCACAATGTTCCCTGTGCTGCTCCTAAGCTGCCAAATGGCATAGCCAGGCAGGCTAGCATGCAAGCCGCCCCCCTCAGCATTCACCTCCCGAGAGGCCTCCCCAGAACTGCTGAGAGTGGGAGCGGCCACGTTTACCCTCTTGTCAGCCACGTTAAAAGTATAAGTGCCACGATTTTATTTTTTTAAGTGCCATTAACGTCTACTGCAACCGCACATTCCTCCATCTAAAGCTAACCATATGCGCATAAATAACTGTCACACTGTCGGTGCACTGCATTGAAAGCATCTGACAGTAACCGGACTTCGATGGCGAGCTCCTCTGTAATTCGAGTGCCTATTAAGTATGTAGGATCTCTCAAAGAGGGACGCGAATTGGGAAATAACACGGTGAGCATTTAATTAATCACTCAGGCCGGCTGACTGTGTTGACGCCGTCCTTTCAGGCCCAGCGCCCTTAATGGCAGCCACCGGCCTGAGCACACCTCCCTCATGAAGTTGGGGCAATCCCCCTGCAGAGCCTCTGCTAGCCTTCTTTCATTAACATACCGCATCCCTGTAATTTCACTAATGTAACACTGGGCCATTTTTTGGACTGAGAACAAAGTGGGGATCGTCACTGGCGGTCTTTTGAAAGATGAGGTTATTGAGTAAACATGCAGAAGGGAAACTAAAAACTACAAAATGAAACCCCCACCCCCACCCAGGACTCTGTGTAGGTACAAAATATCCAAGGACCAAATCTGGATAAAACTGGGAAGACCCTAACGTGTGGTCCCCAGCTCCTACTGAGTCTTCTTGCTTTTGATTAGAGCCGTTATTCAAGAGCAGAGATGGCTAACATGCAATGTCGAGTAATTACTGGCCTGTGGAGGAATGCTGAGCTCCAAGAGATGAAAAGAAGCTGAGAAGTACCTGTGCTCGCTTTGTCTTCTTGTGCTCGCTAGCAGAAATTCTTCCATTACGTCTGGCTTTTCCCAGCATGCTTTGAGATGAGAGAAGCAAATCGATCGGAGGGACCTTTTTTAAGGAGGAGGTGAAGGCAAAGGGAGTTTGGCGGTTGGGGGTCTGAGAAAACTCTGCATTTTGCAATCTTGGGATTCCATGGGATAGCAAAGTAAATTCCGAAGATACCACAGGTCACCGAGGCCCAAACACTGGACCCCCAACAGGCCAGGGATGCGCTGACAGCCTGGCAAATGAATGGTAATTCTCCCTCTACTGCTAAAGAGATTACGGGCCAACTGATTGAGAGTCTTATCTCGGCTCTGAGCAATATATCAGGAAGTAAAATAAACTGCTCAAACAGGGCCCAGCAGGGGCAGACAATGGAGATAGCAGAAAAGGCAGAGGAGGCAGATGGGACAAGGCCGAGAAGGAGACTAACGTGGGGGATTTTAACAATGGCGGAGCCTGATCTCCCTGGGAGAGATTAGCAGCTGGTTGAAGTGGTCTTTGGGCCTGCAGTGCTAGGCTAATATGTTTAGACCAAAGAGCTCTGTGGCAAGTGCTCTGGACCACTGTGAGTTCCATTTTCCATTTCCCCTTAGATTCTGGAACATTTTCATAGGTACCAGTGGCAGGGCCAGACTAGTCTCAGTGCCATGTTTGACGGCTGGAGAAGAATGGAGCATTGTGACATCACAAACGAAACATTCAGAGTGACTTAGATGCCACACGTCTGCCACACTTATTGACAAAAGGGGGCTAATTAATACAAGGTGTACAGACAGGATGGGGCTGTTTATTGTGTAAATGATTGCTTAATGTACACGCTGCAAAAAGGCTGGTACTAGCCAAAGGCTTAATGAAAATACTAGAAGTTCACGTACCAGGTGGAACCTTATTGTGCTACCCCTGGGATTGGTACTCAAGTGGCCTCGCTGAAAATATTCAGCTAAATAAGCGGAGTTTTGTAAAAATAACAATAAACATACAATTAAATAAATAAAAGTACTGGTCATTTATCAAAAATCAGACCCCTGCTCGACATTGTGGTCTATTTCTAGAGTAAGCAGCACCCTCTTAAGTGCAGTTCTGTTTTCCAGCCAGGAAACTCAGTTAGAACTACAACTGAAACAAACCGGTCCGCAAAAAAAAAAAAACACTTCCGGACACATCCACGTGACCCGAAGAACCTCAGTCTAGCAGAACCGAAGTAATTTTAAAATCCAGAGTAAGCCTTAAACTCCCCGTGATCACAGACATTTAACCTAAGCAACAGCAACAGCCATTAAGAAAAAATAATAAGAGTAATGGTCACACGCGGTAATGGTCACAAGGCCGCCATTGTGCACTGGCTCAGGGGGGAGACTGGGACTGTGCAACTGCACTGAGGCTCACGTTTTCGTCGGGCCAATAACATTTGCCAGACTCCTCTGGTTTTATTTGCTTTCTCTCCTCTCTCCCAGTTTGCCGCCTTTCTTTCATTCACATTTTTGTGGCGTAAGTCCTATTCCAGACGATACAGCGTGATGATTACGCCTCACAGAGCAGGGCGTCGAACGCAGTGTGCAAAGAACAAAACAATCATCCACAGCAAGCATCTAAAAATGAGAAAACTGAGATGCTTCAAGTGAAACTGGATAGTAAACAAGAGTTTTTAAAAAATTAGAAACAGAATAACTAAACTTTAGTTGCAAAGGAGTACAATTTAGATAATTTGGTGTAAAACGTTGCTGCATCGGGGGCGACATGGCGGTGCAGTGGTTATAACACTATTGCCTCACACCTCTGGGACCCGGGTTCGAGTCTCCGCCTGGGTTACATGTGTGTGGAGTTTGCATGTTCTCCCCATGTCGTCGTGGGGTTTCCTCTGGGTACTCCGGTTTCCCCCCACAATCCAAAAACATGCTGAGGCTAACTGGAGTTGCTAAATTGCCCATAGGTGTGCATGTGTGAGTGAATGGTGTGTGAGTGTGCCCTGCGATGGGCTGGCCCCCCATCCTGGGTTGTTCCCTGCCTCATGCCCATTGCTTCCGGGATAGGCTCCGGACCCCCCGCGACCCAGTAGGATAAGCGGTTTGGAAAATGGATGGATGGATGGACGTTGCTGCTTCTTGCAAATCTTAAATTCAATTATATCTACCAGCATGTACAAAAGCAAATTACTATTGTGTGGAATCGCATCCTATGGTGCAGGTATGGTCACCTTCATCGTCATCCTGCTCTCTAGCTCCTGTTCTTTTCCTATCTGTCCAAGCTGTCTAATAAAATATCCAACATGAATTTAAAGTGATGCTGGAAGAATCGAAGCTTGGAGATCTGTGCTGGATGGCATTTACCATGCACTGTAAACCATAGCCTGGCTTAAATCAACAGAAAGTATCATGTGAGCAAAGAGCCTTGGAACTTTGAAGTGACTGACATCAGCCGTTTTGGCTTTAAATTCTCACTGGATCCATACTTCGCTCAGGAATAAAGAACATTCACAGGATTCCCCAACAGCAGGACGGCCTTTCTTACAGTGAAGACACCAGACTCAACAGATCCTCACTCTGCTCCTTGCATTTCCATTCCTTTACATCTATCGGTTCTTTTTTTTTTAGACCTTTATTCTAAAAGTAGAACTAACAGTGAGGTAAAAAAAATTTAAAAAAAACTATTAATGACTTTAATGCACTCCAGTGCACTGATTTCTCCAGTGGCACCAAAGATTGGTATAATAATGCCAACTAGGTCTGGGTGCTAAAACACTCAGTGACTCAAAATGGGAAAAAAAAAACGTCTCAGAAACTTGTTATTCTTGCAGGTAATTGCTCCATTTTCACAGAAGGGAAGACGGGTAATGGAATTTATGTTTTCAGGCCTTGCTATTCTTGCAGGTCTACTTTTCACTCTGAATGTAATTAACAGGACAAGGGGATACACAGAGAGACCTTCTCCCAGCAAACTGAGCACTGCTGATTGACACAAAGGCAGCAGCACAAACACTAAATGCGGAGGAATTTTTTTTCTGAAATGCCTGCTTCGGTAATGAGCCACAAAGACAGAGTGGGTGGACAGAGACAGCATCCCAGATTTTAAACGATAATGAGCAATGTGAAGTGCAGCTTTGGCACATGCAGTTAAAGGAAATGAGAAATGCAGTACAAGCATTTTTTTTTAATAAAATAATATATATGTATAAAATACAAGGTGTTGGGGGTGAAATGTTAAAATGGGGGAAATGCAGAGTTAGATGGCATTCGAGACATTTGATGTCTTGATATCGTCTCACTTTGACCAGGCGAAGCTGTAATTCCATTCCTTTGCAGAGTTCCTTGTAAGAAAAAAAATTCAACAATACATTTATATCAAATCAAAGAATCACCACGTGACTAAGGGAGCAAAGCAGGGGAGACGGCATTTATGAAAAGATAACAGAAAGACGAAAGTCATGGATGGTACAGCAGCAGGCAAGATAAACACTGAGATCTGAAATTCAGTATGGCACTTCTCAGGCTCCAGGAGCAGATGCCCACAGCGGCCATCGATGTGTCTCGGCCAGCTATCAAACAGGGCTAGGGGACACTGCCAGATCAAATAATCCTACGGCAACGCAACAAGAGATGCACAAACAAAAAACTGTGGTCAGGCTGTGGCGTTCTGCTGGGGAGAGCCATATACGGCCCCAACTCTGAGCACGTGGAATACGGGGTCTTGCCCACAGACAATTGGATCTCCGCTTTCCTTTGTAGAGGTTCTGCTGTACTTGTTCTGTTTCTGTGACTTTTCCCAGACGTATGAAGCAGGAGGCTTCTTAAAGAACCCGATTAATGAGCATAGAGGTGGAGCAGCAGTGAGATGGCCCAGGAAGTGCAGGGTTACCCTTGACAAAGGCCAACGCATGGACAATCCCAGATGTTGGCTGTCTGCATATTTTAGGTGATGCTCAGCCTCTATCCCCCACCAAGCAAACCACAAGAAGTTCACAAAGCAAAAGCCTCCTTAGCACCATCTCTCCATCTCCACCACACCCTCACTACTCACATGTTCTCCATCTCCCACATTTATCTTCCCAAGCCTCGCTCAGCCTGTGCGTTTGATCCCAATTCCACAGATGGCAGCCAGTAATCTCAAACAGCAGCTTGTGTCTATTATGCTCTTTCCACATTCTAGAAAAGCGGGGGCCGTGAAAACTGCGAAAGAGGGATGGGCGTGGAGCGGTCAGCGGCCAGGGTCTAGTAGGAGCTGCATCTACGCAGTGCCTCCAGTGATAATAGTAGGCTATTGGACCAATAGCTAAGATGAAGAGCCATCACACACAATAGAGCATGCAGCGCCCAGATGAGACCCGCGAGCTGGGGCATCTAGGGGAGCTGACAGGTCATGTGCTTGTGTGGGATGGGAAGGTATCAGTAATACTTCCTCTGAGAGACCAAAGAAGGCAGCTGCAGGTAACCAATGGTCACTCAGCGCTCTGCTGGTCACTCTCTGCATGGTCAAGCATAGTGAAGAGCCTTCGACCAGTTTAGCAGATGGGAGGCACCAAAGTGTGGAGGGAAAAACTAACACAGGGGCCATGGGCAGATGAGTATCACAGCTGGAGATACAAGCCTCTCCCCAAACCTGCTACCAAGGGTTTATGGAAAGGGGGTTCTAGAGAATTCCAACATAAGCAAAGCCCCCAAGTCTTTTCCAGATAGTGTAAGAAAGTCACGGTGAGCCTGGGACAATATCATTAATTCCTCTACTCCAGTGAGTGATAAGATTTCCTTATCCTCTCGTCCCATGTCCCTCTGTTAAAGACCTGACCTCCAGTCAATATCCAATTATATTTTCAAACTGCAGGCTGGATGAACAGGAGTGTGGCCACCTGTGGGGCCCCTGAAGGGTCAACGCGGCGCTAATCCCCCATAGCTAACAGGCCTGCAGCGCTGATGGGGGTTATAAGCCCTTGTTGACTGGAGGAGCCCCTTTCACCCGTGTAGGTAGTGCATAGAGCACCCGTGGGCCTGAGGTTAGCTGTTAGCCACAATGCAGGGACACGCGGCACAGCTCCGGCAAACCTCTGAAAGGGGATTAAGCATGGGACAGGTTCCCCATCAGATATTTTGTTGGGACGGAGATAAAGGAAATTATAAAGTAGGGGGAAATGATTTTTTCCCCCCTGGAGAAGGTTATCGTATTTGTCTTCGCCTTTGACTTATAGCAGAGGGCGCCAAGAAAACTTGTTATTGGCATTTAAGAAATTGATGGGGGTGGGGGGGACTCCTCACTGGCACACATAAGCAGGATCAATCGTTTTCTTCTAGGTCTCCACTTCAGCCAGGAAACAAAAGAGTTCCGACCCGGAAACACACTGTGCCAATAAGCAGAGACAAGGGTCACAGCACAAGCTAGTTATGCAGCAGGTTGGTGGAGCCAACCCACTCATTCTTAGCACGTCTCAACTAACCCACAACGTGATTAAACTGAGATTAGTTCATTTTAAATGTCATAAATTAAATATAACTAGAATATGAAATGGATTGGGGAGGCACTAGGAAAGGTCTGGGAACCTCCGTGACAGACACATGCGGAGAAATGTATATGAAGAAAGGATAAAAATATTTATTTCTTCGAAAAAAGGAGAAATTTTTGTACTCATTGAGATATAGCTAATGGGATGGGCAGGGACTTTGCCGGTTCTTACTCATAATATTTGATTAACCCCACCGCAACACCACATATACACTGAAATGTATACAGAAAATGGATGAAAATATTTATTTCTTTGAATAAATTAGAAATAAATTAAACTGTAGGGATAGCTCAAGTGCAGTGGCATACAATATAATAACCTTTAATAGCCTGTGCTTAGGCAGGTGACAATACAGAGAAAAAGAGTTGAAAATACAGACGATCCTCTACTTACGAACTTTCAACTTACGACCTTTCAGACATACGAACAAAGAGGACTGTAAGCCCAAATTGTGTTCATTGGGCTCCTATTTCCTGTTCGCAACCTCAACTTTTTTTCTGCGCCAATTCCGCCTAGTACGACCTCTGGCCGCTACTCCCGCCGTGCAGCAGCGTAGCGTGCGTACTCCCAGCATCCTAGTTCTTTATACTTGCGCATATTGTGTTGAATCTTATGAACATTTAAAGTTACGAATGGCTGTTCCAAACTGGTCACATTCGTAAGTGGAGGAGCATCTGTATACTGAAAATAAACTATGTATAGTTTTAAGAATTTTAAGAACAAATATCAGGGCAAATGAATTTCAAGAACGTTTTTAAAGACAAACAGATATCTCATCAACTATCCAATGTGACATACATTTTTTGATAAAGTGGGATCATCAGTCCCTGGAGGGGGCCTTATCCAAGGGTCCCACAGTAAAATTACTCTGCCGACCCTGGGATTTGAACTGAAGACCTTCTGATCAAAGGTAGAGTGCTGTACACCACTGAGCCACCCCCCACAGCGAATAAAGAAAAGCAAGAATAAAGTGATTCAAATTCACAATTTTTTGTCTTTGCAGCATTCTTAGCTTTGGCTGACGACTGTGGAGAAGCTCAGCAGCGTAGCATAAAGTGAAGGAGGCCCTTTGTTAACTTACTACTGGAAGCTATTCGCGATTAGAATTATGGACACAAACCTCGTTTTGTGACTGAAGAGAGATTAAGGTGAGGAGTGAAAAGTGGGACTAGGGGAGGTCACTGGAGGAGGAGCCCTGGTGTATATTATTCAAACACTCCACTTTAACACACGATACCCATAACCCCCCTCCCCGCCAGCTCATCTCAGCCTGGCCTCGGACCCTTACTTCCAAAAGGACTTTCTTTTGGGGGGAAAAACCTTGATCCTTTATTCCTTTTATACAACACATCCCCACACACAGTCTGATTTCTATTCTCTGCATCCTCCTCTTTCATTCTGTCATCAGCTCACCCTTCGGGAGGTGAAAGGCTGAGACAATGTGGGGTAATAGCTAAACCAACTCCTCCCCCACTCAAACCAGACCATTACCAAATTTCACCCTGTATCGTCATGCACAGATACAGACAGGATGTACAAAAAAATACTAGATCCAAACCGCCTCTGTTTGCGGTTCCATGTTCTGCTGAAAATGGTGTTAAATCAAGACAATATTCCTGGATTCCATATTTCAACAAAATAGACATATAAAAAATTAAGCGGGAAGAGACCGGAGATTTATTGTTTCTTGTTAAAAGCTTCAGACTATATTAAAAACAACAGATGTTTAATACAAAAATAATGAAAATCATAGCCATTCCAATAACTTAAAACCTTTGTTTTTGTACCTATTTGCATATACTTTTTAAGAGTTAAAAATGTAGTACTTACACCTTCTATAATTTAGGCTTAAACCTGCATCAGAGTCTTACCTGTCAAGCTAAAAATCTTTAAAAACACAGTACTGTCAGGATCTGTGAGGGTGTTTCACAAGTCAGTCTAAAAAGCTGACCTTGAAAAGCCCATAATTACAAAGCCCACGGCCACATGAATTGCAAGCACTCACGAACTCGAATCACTAGGAATCTACAACAACAAAAAAAAAAGAAAGAAAGATGGAGCAAGTCGCTTAACTGTGTCTGGAAGTGAGGTGTGGACATGATAATCACTGTGTACACAAGAGGAAGAGGTTATCAGTCCATCTCAATGGCTACAGCTGAGTGGAGGCCTTGTTCCGGCACCAGAGCTGCTGTGGTAAGGTTCATATCCCCATATCAGCATCTGCATGTACAAACAATGAATTTACTCACAGGAGTCCGTCTGTAGAGTGACTGCTAAACAAACACGCTAACCAGCGGCGTACATGGTCCAAGGGAGCGCCTTCACAAGGCCTCTGCATACGAGAAATCATATTCTGCCTATCTTACCATAGAGATGGTAACCAATCAGCACACACTTACAGGTTTATTAGTCTAGTGCAGTGGTTCTCAAACTCAGTCCACGGGCCCCACTGCGCTACTTGTTTTCCAGCTATCCCTGCTCCACACACAGCTGATTACCTGGATCAGGTGTCTTCAGTCAATCAGAAGCTGAAAGACAGCTGGGACATGTGTGTGGGGGAGGGATAGCAGGAAAACAAGCAGGGCAGTGGGGCCCGAGGACCGACTTTGAGAACCACTGGTCTAGTGGATCACAGTAAAGGGAAGTTACCCAGCGACACCTGAGAAATTCGGGAGATTTGTCCTGTCTCCTCCTTCTCTTGACAGGGTACAGCCCTGTGTCCTTTTCCCTTGGTGTTTGCTCTGATTACCTCAGGCTCTGCCACACGCAACAGCTGCATTAATGCTCTGTGAATGTCCCTTTTTAGTCAATGCATCTCTCAGCAGTTCACACTAAAAGACGAAAAGAGGCAGCACCTGGCCTCCTGGTTCCATCGGGGGGGGGGGGCTGGGGAGGCACTGGGATCAGTGCAGCCCCATCCCAGCTGCTACACCATCTTTTAAAATGAAGACCCACCCCCGCCAAGGTTCCACACAGGCTAGGACTGAACGCAAAGCCGAGCCGCTCACCGCGCCTCAGCTGAATATTAAGCTGGTATTTAACAGCTAAAGAAACGGCCTTTAAAGAATCTGAAGATTTTTTTTCTTTGCTTTAATTATGGGTCTATTAACATATTGGAAGCATTACAACTTAATGAGGAGAATTTGTGGAGAGATGGATACTATTCGAGTTAGCAGGCTACTAAATAAATGAGGATCACAGAGGAAAATGAAAGTGAGGAAACTTCATCAAGCACAGCTCAAACTTTTGACAACATTTTGGCATAAATCCCTTTAATTTGTCCAAGACCAATCACCTTAATCCCTTCTATCCTCAGTCATCTTTATGCAAGGACTCCGGATCAAATGATGCAATCAAGGGCTTATCCCCATTAAAATACATGACACCATGGGGCAAAAGAGCAAAGAGGTGCTGATAATCTATGCATCATACTGTCTCTCCTTAAAGGTCACGTGAGACCCTGAAAAAGGGCGCCACTCAAATCTGGAATGAAGGTTCAACTCAACGAGCCTAATTAGCAGTGGAAGGTTTCTCCCAGAAGGGCCTGTTCAATGCAGCGTTGTGAGATATTACAGAGTGGCAAGAGATAAGCATCCCATCATCCAGGGGGGTGTTTAAACTGCAGTCTTCATTTACAAGCCCAGATCAAAGCCTTGAGGATCTCCACAAGAAGGACATCTACCTTGATCTCTTATCTCCATAGGAAGTCTTCGTCTGCCATCCACAGAGCAATTAGTTCATATTGTCTTATTGTCACAGCCTAGTATCCACATCTAGCCATCCCTTGTTTACCTGATACCAATGTCATTATGACCACATGCAAAGACACAACTTTCAAGAGTGTGCTTGTATATGTGTAGGGGGAGGGGGGCTTTGATTACAGGGCCCCTCTTCATTGTGCTACTGCTGTGAATAGCAACCCCCCACCCCCAGCCCCCAACCTCCCATGCTTCCCTGTTGCTCATGGAGGGCTGGCAGCTGTGGAAAAACACCAAAGAGGAGACTGCGGACCAGAAGCCTAAAGGCTGGTGCATACTTCACGCGGACACTCCACCGCACACGGCTGCGGTGACAATTTTCTTCTCAGGAGCCGGCTGCAGAAACCGCATGGGGGGGGCGCTGGAGGGCGCCTACCACTCGGAAACTGAAACAATGCAGAGGCTCTGTTCAGTGATGCAAATGTAGCTCAGTCATTCATTGGCCAGGGAGAGAGCAGCAGAAAGTCAGAAAGGAGACTGGACCAAACTGTACATAAACTCTTTCTTTCTACTCTCTTTGATCAGACTGAAAACAAAACAGCAGCTGATTCAAAGAAAGTTTGGCTGAAGAAGTCAGGAAATGCCAGCATTCAGCCTATATGATTCCTCATTACGGGATTATAAAGACTCCCAGGTGGCTACAAACTAAAGTAAAATACATTTGTAACTGCAATGCCACATACCTGTCCTTGAATCAGTTTATGATTGTTTAATTTAGTTTTTATATTACTTTCAATTTTCATTTGAAATCCAATTGATTGTTAGTTGTGCTTTTAATAGTTATTTATTTTATTTTGATGTGTTCTATTTTCTATTTTAGTTTTTATATGTTTAGGTTAAGTTTCTGTATTTTAATTTCTAGAGACAGATGGAAAGTTGTAGGACATCGCTGACTTGGACAATATAATGTCACAATGTTGCGCTGTTAGCTGTTTCAGTGCTTTAAGTGCACGATGGACGCTCAAATATAAACAAATCATTACTTTAGCTAAATAGTACTTAAAAAATATTTGAAATTTGGTTTGTTTCGGTCCGTTTCATAAGAAACATGTTGCTTTTTCGTTTAGCTGTTTATTTTGTTTTATTTTATTGCATTTTACAAAAATATTTTTTTTAACAGTAACTTTGTCTTGCATACTGTAAATACATAGTGCATGGTTAGTTTTAACAAAACTGTTATATTTAATATGACAACCATACCACACTTTATAAATGTGACTTTTGCAAATGTGTACAGCACTATCTCAGGCCTGATGTGAAAGTATGTGGCTGCCTGACGTGTTGGAGCAAGAAGTATGAACATTCAGGACAGTGGATAGTACGGCACTACAAGCCACGTGCCATGGTGCAACCACGTGTGCACGAAGCATGAACCAGGCCTAATGGCCAATGCTCCCCCCAGGGAAGCCAATGTCCCGTGTGATTGATCACACCAGAGACAATCCTGACACCTTCAGCACAGCCAGTCTTTTCACAGGGGCAGTGGGGGTGACATTCAGAGGGCTGGTGTGGAGGACGACCGCAGGTCAAGCTCAGGAATCTGGCCGAGTATCAAAGAGGGGAAACAGAACAGCGTGGTCTAGAAAGGGCAGTGCTAATGCTGCTTGCCTCCACCCTGAAAATGCCCCATGACCCCCTCCATCATCCATCCATTCTCTGATCAGCGTTTTCAAGCATGTTGCCAGTGCCTTTGCCCCTCTATGTCTCCCATTCTTTACAATAATGCACAGTGAAGCATTGTTTTGGTAAATCCCCCTCCGATGTAGGGAATGTCCCACCACACTCAGCCTCCCCTAGGTACCCACAATTCAAGTGGGGTGGGTATACACCATGTGCACCTCCCAATCAGCACTGATGGGCAAGCATATGAGCGGACGTGTGAAGGTTGCTCCTAGGTCAATTAACTGGGCTAATATGATTGAGATGTAGATCTGCTCTCAAGGTTAAGTCAGTGAGGGAGTCTCTGAGGATGTATAACACAATCAGTGTGCTATGCACCCCATGTAAAGCACCTGGAGAAGTAATTTTGTCACAACGGAAAATAGCTCGTAAACAATTACTCCACATACAATCAAATCAGCTGAATTGATTTCCTGCAAGGACATTAAAAGAACTAGACTGGCTGTGATTGATGGGTTGCAAACAAGAGATTTGTTGAGTACAGTGGCACGACTTTCATGAACACATAGAAAGAGCCGTAATCAAAATACAGCGAGGCAACGTATCTTTCTGGTAACCACATAACATTCCAGAACATGGCATGCTCTAACTGTGCACCAAGGCTAATTTCACAACATTTGGTATTCCTTTGGACCAATATTAGCAATTAATCTGGTTTGTTTGTTGAAATATATACCTGTGTGTCTATTTAAATATAGTATTAATCTATAATGCAAATGTAGATCCATGTTTATACTTTATACAATCCCAAAAATGCAATTTCTGACTAACCAGTATTGTTATTAATACTTTGTTCAACCAGAAGAAGAACTTCTAACATTTAATGCTCTTTGATAATAAATGTGGGGGGCATAGTGGATCAGTAGGTAGCCCAACTGCTGCAGACCTCCAAGACGGCTTTGAACCCCCTACTCAGGGTCTGCATTTGCATGTTCACGCATAACTGCGTGGATTTCTAGCAGGTTTTCTTTTGCACTCCAAGGATATGTCATTAGGAGGAGATCAAATTGCCCATGGTGTGTGCCCAATCACATGCTGCCGTTCTAGGATTGTCTCCAGGCTCCCCATGATGCTGCCCTTGATAGGTAGCTGGAACATGTATGGATAGGAAAATCAAGGGAGCCAGACTAAGAACCGTACCAATGAATGGTGCTGCTCGACACGATGACTCTTGGGCAGGTATTTGGGTTGATGTGCCGTCAACTAGATCCACTGCAGTGTTGATCTGGTTTCTGTCTGCTCCTGCAAACCCCCCCCCCATGCCCCCCGTCACCCCCAACCAAAGTCTTGTCTTTCCATAAATACAGACAGCTGATCACTGGCAGCTTTCGCTGAGAGCGGCAAATTACTGAGAGACAAACAGCCTTTGCCCAGCTGAGACGCTGTAGGACTTATTACAGTCCCAGGCGACTGGTCAGAGGCTCGCTCACTATCCAAAGCTCTCTTTTCCTTCCTCAAGACAGTAACAATTAAAAATTAACAATCAAACTGTTCTACGGGTCAACAGTGGGAGACGGGGGAGAAATAATTACTGCAAGAAGAATCCATGGAGGGATAAAAAGACATGCGGAAGACATGTGGTCTCTGGGGACCTGCAGGTTTTGCATTAAGAAGCAGCGTGAATCTTTAAATGGTTGTCCAATAACAATATGCAGATTGTCTAAGACCAAGCCTGGGTAATTAAATGATCTCTCCTGCAGTGTCTGCTTTGTGATGTGCCAAGAGGGATCACAAATGGATGGAAGAGGGAATAGACAAAATCCATAAACTGATGTGACCCCAGAAAACTGTAATAAAAGCTATTTTAAATACATACCAGTTAAATCTCAAAGGTGAACTTCGTTCCAGGACGGTAATGCACCAGTAATTCTTTGCCTTTCTGCTCTGTTTGCATATCCTAGTTCAGTAAAAGCTAACAGGCCGGCTACTGGTCACAGAGAAAAGTTCATTTCGTAAGTCTGCACTCAGTCCGCACTCAGTTTGTGTTAAGATGGCATTTTGTATAGTGAGTAGAGCATATGACTTCAAGCAAGCTGACCTAGGGAGGGGAGCTATACAGAAACCGCTTGGAGATATGGACCAAAAAACCTAATCTATATGGTTTTTAGGCAGAATAGCGATACACAATGAATATCTCAATATTTTCTATGAAGTGAGCTCAATAGCGAGTTGTAAATCAAGTGAGATGTCACTAACAAATTCTGCAAATTATGTTTTTATCCAACCTGGCAATTTTCAAAAACAATATGAGCCATATAACAAAATTTCCTCAGCATGTGGCTGTATCGGCTTTCCAGTGAGACGCTAACTGGATGTTTCCATTTTAGCTTCTGAGATTCATTGTAGCGTCTCTGCCAAAGTTGCCATATTATTTATCTTTATTTTATTTAGCAAACCTTTTGTCCAGAGAGACATATGTGAGGCAAACAGGCACCTTTCAAATGAACCAGGAAGGAATGCTATAGGTCTCCATTAAAATTTTTGCTCATACTTTTCCCAAATTATTATATCAAAATATCGCAAATCAAAGAAATAATAATGCATCATGACCGTAAAATGAATGGCAACTTTCATAGCCCTAATTTTAAAGCACAAAGAAAGTATATCGATATACACAGACTGTCTCATCTTATATCTTATTTGAAAATATAGCAGTATACCATAAAGAATCAATGTACTACCCAGCTCTATGTGCAGATATGGGACAATATATTGAAAAACCCTGGAATAATTGCACCCATTTGGGGAAAAAGCACTTGTGGAAATAGCACATCACGTTTAGCCACTTGATTGCAGACTAGCCATGACATCTGACCCGAGAAACAACACTTAATGTAAGCAGTAATTTCATTTTAAAAGGCTGAATTTGTTTTTTAACACAGACTTTTTCAAAACTAATCTACATATTGGGAAAAAAAACAACAGCCCTTTTCAGAGTATCAGTGAAAGACAAGGATAGCGAATAATAAACACTGACTTCTTTATTACAGCAATAAATGCATAAACTGTATTTACCTGTCATCATTCCAGCCTTTATTACATTACTAACCCTAAAAGAATGAAGGCTCAAAGTATTTGTGATGAGTAAGTAAATACAAACATAAATGCACATGCATTAAGCAGATTAGTGAACCCGCATTGTAAATGTTCCAGGATAAATTTGTCCTGAATCCTTCCCCTGGATCATGTGCACATTTACTGCCTCATTCCTCTATGATCTGCCTGAACCCCCCCGTTACCCCGGTTACGGAGAACCGCGGCCCGGATCGCTGAGTGTGTCATTACGGCTCCGTTTGAGAATCGCTAGCGTGTGTCCCGCCAAGCTCCGTGCTTTTCTGCTGTAAAAAAACCTCAGAAATAAACACTGTTATTTCATATGCCTGCATACAGTATTATTAGCACTCTGATTTATAGAGAGGCCCAACGTGAGCCAGGTACAGGGCCCTTGTTTATCTTATGCTATCACTCGCAGCACAGAGAGGCCTTCAGGCTTGGCAACGGTGACTGGCGACATTTCCCACAAATGTGCCTCTAGTTTAACAGGCCTGTTTCATCCAGAAGAAGATTGTGGACATGCTGCAGGAGAAAGTGGACAGCTTTTAGCTCAAGTCCCTGCCACTGAATTCGTAAATAAAACACCATATACGTGTGTGTGTAATATATATACATACACACATACATACACACACATATACATATACATATGCATATATATATATATTATATATATATATATATATATATATATATATATATAATTCTTTACACTAGAAAAAGTAATCTGTCTCTGATGATAAACAGATGATATTTGCCAACAGGACCAGCTGAAATGTGGGTGCAGTCAATCCAGTGTCCCTCAACAAAGTTTGAATGCTTCGAATTCACTATAAACTGGTCCCACCCCATGAGAGTCCTATCAGCCAGTGGAGTCCTAAATAAAGACCCCCTCCTCCATGGCCTTGATTAGATTACAATAAGAGCCTTGCTGACAGCTCTTGTGTGTCCTTGAGAAGCTGCTGATATCTGAGAAGCCCAAGCCCCCAATCACCCAGAAGCACAAACAGACACCCTTCGTGTTCTTTATGTCCCCCTCATCCTCATTCAAAAATCCTGCCTCCATTCGCTATGAGAATAAAACTCATTTATTGCAGCAGTGGGTGAAATACGTTCACTGCCCCTGTCCACCAACATCTCATTCTGCCTTTACCGTGTCAAAGTTTTTGTCCAGAAAGATCTCAACTTCCCACTTAGAATAACCTTATCACGAGGAACCTACACAACAGCAGAGGGCCTACTAGGAATGGACAATTCACAAAGGAAGAATAGAAAATAATTAAAAGAAAAGGCTCGCTCTGGCAAAATCATCTCAGTCTCTCTGGGTCCACAGTGAGAGCAGCTATGGGGTAACGACCACCTATGGAGATCCCCTCTTCCTTAAGGGTTCGGTGTGTAGGGATTCCCACACAAGAGGCTAGAGAGACTCACAGTCTAGCTCCGACGAGATTATACACCCCAACGACCACATTGAAGGAGGAAATTGAGAAAAAAACCGCGATTCAGCTGCCCCCCACCCGTGGAAACCAAGGAAACAGCAGGAAAACAAAAGCTTGAGGACTTACTGGCAACTTCAAGTGAAGCATTGTGGCTGACAGCCTCGCCCAGGTAGTTACGGGCCACGCAGATGTAGCTGCCCTCGTCCGGCTTGCTACGGCGGCCGTGGACGATGCGCAGGAAGAAGAGCGATCCGCTGGGCAGCAGCATGCGCTGCGAACGTGGGTTATCCCGGTCCGTCTCCACGCGCTCGCCGTCCTTGTACCACTCCACCGTGGGCGTGGGCCGGCCCTCCGCCTTGCAGTTTAGGGTGGCCGGCTCGCCCTTGGACACGATCAGGTCGGAGGGGTGCTCCACAATGCGGGGAGGGGAGTCCTCCTGGCGCAGACGCGATCCTGGGGGGGCATAAAAGGTTGGAGGGAGGTTAGGTGGGAGCTGGGAACGTACAGGCCAGGGAGACACAGGGATTTGAACATTGAGCATCCAAGTGGATCATATTTACATACACAAATAAAATATGTACTTATACACTCAATTTCAAGCTCTTCTGTGAAATGGTGTCGTAACAGAAGCACTCGGGCTTTCAGAGGTAAACACATATGTCTGCTTGTTTATTGGTGGGTGCTTGTGGGTAAGTGTGTGTGTATTTTGTCGGCACAATTACCTAACCATGTGGGGAATTTCTACAGGAAACATGTCCACAAGGACAGTGTAAAGTATAATATACATCCTCACAAGATAAAGTACCTAAAATTACAGAAATTGCCATTTTTTCCGGCTAGGAGCTTTAGTAAGTTTTTGAGGTTTGGCGACATGGTGTAAAAACAGTATATACTGAAATAAAAGGTGTGAGTCAGACTGAAGTACCCAGAGAGTGTGCCGGTGTGTCAGCATGTCTGTAACTGTCATACCTGAACAACAGTCATGTCCTAACAGGAGACTGTAGCTCTGACACGGCCCAGCCACAGTATCTAGAATCACCACTGCTGATGTAATCAACACTGTCTTTGCCCCGGTTACCCACAGACAAGCACAAACGGCACCCCGGGGCCCGAGTCACAGAGACCGGCACGAAAGTGGAGGAGGCTGACGTCCGCCACGATATCGCTGTGGCTCCATTCCGCTCCCAACTGGAACCACGTGAGCATGCGCATAATTCCAAAAAACCCAGGGATTTGCCAGATCAAAAGCAGGAAATGGGGAGATGACGGGGGCTGGGGGGGTGGCTGACTCATGGGACAGCGGCTGAGATGCAACAGCACGGCTGGCGGTGTCAAGAACAAAACGGATTACAGAAGGCAATAGCAACCAGAACAAACGAAACTGTAAGCACCCCCAGCCATTAGCATGCTTGGGGGGCACTGAAGTGTGGCACAGGCCTGGTATAAATGCAACTGAACGTGGACATTTTCCTGCCTGCAGGGGAAATGGAATAGGAGATGGGGAGGGTCCCAAATATACACGTCCTCTCCTTCTGATTAAGGCTTGAGAGCATAATCAGATCCAATTAGAGGCACAGAGACTAATTGGCCGCACATGGCTATGAGTAATTTACCCCACGCCCCATGGCAGCCAGAGCACACTCACCCACCCCTCCATCTATCGGCTTATGGAGTCAGCTGTTTATTAGAGGAAGAGTCAGCAGAACAGGGTCCAGCGCCAACCCCAGATTAATCACCTTCAAACACACACATACACACACACACTCAGGCGGACAGACCTCCCCCACTTTGTGCGTGGGTTTAGGGGTCAGCTGCTGCAGTTGCGACACTTGTAGCAAAAAATGACCTATGCTTCATTAAACGCCTTTACCTGCTCACTATGTGTCATGCATCTCATACCCAGATACACAGTATACTTTTATAACCCATTAGACTGGACACAGACACTGTTTAAGGTAAGTAAAACTCACACCTTTTCATTAAGCCTAAAGAATTGCTGTTGGCACAACTAACAGGGCAATTCCATATAAAGGTCAGACTTACCATGGAAAAAAGCTGTGAACACAGAAAAATGTTTACAAAAATGTTTTAAAATGGTGCACTCGTGCAAAAACAACTAGCTATACTGTATTATTTCAAGAAAAAGGTAAAGGGAGATAAAAGGGAGTTTTTGTAAAATTCTATCATTTGGCAAAATGGCAAGAGAATGACAGGGCAACGTGTCTGTTCGCTTTGTGTTGGGTTCTTCTGTACCCGTTTTTTTATGTCGTCTTCCATTGCCAAAGACCAGTTCCAGGACTCAAGAACAGAAGTACAGAGGCTGGTAAAAATCTCCGGATGTCGTTCTTGTCCCACCCCAAATATGAAGAATACATCAGCTGTGTCCAAGTTCAGGAGCTGCATCCTTTGAAGGGCAGGGTCTAAGGTGTAGCCTTTGTGGGCTGCATTCGTCTGAGGTCCAAAAGAAACCGTTGTCAAATGGGACGGTCTAGCCTATGGATAATTCCCTATTTGAGTCACCAGCTGTTCCAACCCTTACCCTTGAGTGACGAAGCGCCGCTGTTATCGCCTAGGTGGGACACGCCCATTTTACCTCTTGGGATATGTTGGGCTGCAAAGGATCCATCAAGCGTATCCTTCAGGGAGCAGGAAAAGATGGACGCATTTCTAGACTGCTTTTAAAGGGGCCTTGGAAATGGGACAGGCCAGTCGCCCCTTTTTCACGGATTCGGTCTTCAAACAAAGACTTCGAAGGATGTCTGTTGCATCCTCGCCCAACCAAGGCCGATCATATGATTTACTGTGGCTCAAGTTCGGTCATGGCAGGTAAGTTGGCAAGAATAGAGGTGATTCTCAATAGTAAGAACGTAAAGATCGTTCTTGTGGTCTTGGCAAGACCGGTCATGCTACCTTGCCTTCGAAGAACGATCTCACAAGAACACAAGGACAAAGAACCAATAGTGGATTGAGACAGATGTGTACTTGTGTACTTGCTGCTACTATGCTATGTGCCAAGCTGATTACGGTATGATATGTTATAGGCTTACTTTTAAAAACAATTAACTATTGTAATATTATAAGGCATACAGGTACAATGAGATAACTGAATATTTAGACATTACGGGGTTCTTACCAAACTATACATTTTCTTAACAACCATTTCAAATCATTCATATAAAAATGACCATGTAAGCTCATCACATCCAGGACGTAACGTAACCTAAACATTTTTCATCCATAATGCCAGTTTTTATTTAATATTTTCCTTTACTTGTGCTCATTCAAGTCACTTTCATGTTACATGTCATAAAAGTGTCCATGCTGTGTATTTGTAACATGCAAATTAATATATGAATATTGAAAATATTGTTCTGTATTCAACTCAAAAGGTTATACAAAAAGATATACAAATACTTATTGGGCCTTGTTCAAGATTTGAGGCATTTTGTGTGCTGATATGAGACTAAATGTCACATCTATAAGGCTGTAATGATCCAATTATATTTTCATAGTTTTATCCTAAAGAACACAATGTTCTAAACAGACAAAAACAGCTGAATTTCTTGTAATCCAAATAAAGACTACAACAGAATTGTGTGTGTGTGTGTGTGTGTGTGTGTGTGTGTGTGTGTGTGTGTGTGTGTGTGTGAAGGTGAGCCACAACCCGAATTAGTGTAGGGTGCAAACTCACAGCACACCTGGCCTGGACAGTCATTGTGCAGCTGATAATTAAAATCCACATGTGTGTTTGCATGAACACAGCTAAATCTCACCTTCAGTTCCCTGTGTGCTAGCTGAAAACACCTGGGGAAGAGCCCCCATTACCCCCCCCCCCCCCAAATAAAAAAAAAATTCCAGTCTCTGCTATCTGAGGTCTGATGAGTGGCTGAAGCGGCAGACCCCAGAGTAAATCACACTCGCTAATACTTTCCGCTAGAGGGGAGAAAAAACAGCCAGTATGAGTTTACACCCTGAATCACCCCTGATCTTCCCTGCCTGAATCACGAAACAGCCCCCCACCCCTCGACACCCACCCCCGTGCTGCACCTGTTTCTCTTCCTTCATTAGACTCTCATTAGGGAAGCAGACATCACCGATGTGAAGCAGGGGGCTCAGATATACTGCCATGCCCTTCTCTACAGGTGCCTGTTGCTCACAGGCTGAGTCACTCACACGCCCTCCTCTCACCTGTCTACAGGTATGAGACGAGGAATGACACATCCAGCTGAATAAGACGAAAAAACACTCGTCTAGAATCAAAGATACAAGATACCCATCAGAAAGGTTCCTGCTGGGAAACGCGCCTCGGATGTTCTGTGCAATCTGTTTCCACTTGGGGTGGGCTGCATCTCTGCGCGGGCGAGTGCATTCGAGGGCTTGAAACCAGTAAAGAGACCAGATGTTTCTGAAGGGAAATGGGGAAAAAAACCCCTTTGTCATCCAGTAACGTCCACCATCTGCCACAGCTCACCTGATTTATGGCATTCAGTGTAAGAGGATGCAATTTTATTCGCTTTTATTGCAGGAGGGGGAAAAAACAGAATAGTGATTTATTATCTTTAAAAAGAGAACTCTGAAACAAAACTTTGACTTAACTCCCCCCCCCCAATAAAACAGAAGATATACCCCCTCTCATGTGACTTCCTGCGGAGGCAGTCAGAGATGGAGGCGGTGCCTGAAACAGATAAAAGCCGGCGGCTGCATAGTATTTCCCTCTGGGCTGGTGAACTCAGAGTCGGAAGAACAGCAACTAATCTGACAGCCAAGATGCCACGACACCCATTTATGGCTTTAGGGTGAAATGAAACGCCTACTGAGGCCCCCTGGGCAGAAGTGAAGAGGAGACTTGGGGTAGGAGGGTTGGTGCTGCTTTGGATGAAGGGGACTATATAAGTAGTGATTAAAGCAGTGAGTAGCCTCTTGTAGACTCGAGGTTGACCCAGGGCCCTCAGTGGAGACTTGGTGTTCTGCTGCAGGTGTCCATACTGATCAGCACTCCGAGTGAGATTGTCCTCACGCTACAGGGATGCCAAGGCACCACAACCACCTCCACCCCTCCAAAGCCTTAATAACCGTGCTACAGTAATTTCTCCAACAACAGCAGATTTCATACTCTCTGGTATGCCTCAATGTCACTCTGCCCTTCCCCCCCCCCCCCCCCCCCGATGTGCAACCACCTGGGAGAGCGTCTGCGGCACAGTGAGGCAGTTCGCGTCCTGCGACCAACAGTGAGCCTCAGGGCAAGCGGACTGGAGCATGACTGAAACCTGCAGTGAGGGAGGTCGGTATTGTGGGGTCAGTGATGCCTTAGTCACTAGTAATATGTGATACAGGATTCAGGATATATAAGGAAGGAGAAGAGACTAAACTAAGAGCAAAACCAGAAAATATGTAAGTCAGTCCATTGGGAGGAAGGATCATTTCTGGTGGACGTAATCTGGGGTGGGGAGACACACAGACATCATCGTTTAGTTAATTAAAGGCAGGGAACGCTGCAATGAGGGAATATCAGCCCCACTGTAACTCGCACTGCCTGTATCCGCACATGCACAAAGGCATGGGAGCTAGCTGCTTACAGATAAATCGATTTAAACTGGCCCTTCCTACTCAGTCCCAGTCAGAGGTACAGCATCCTCAGTACATCACTAGGGCTGCACTCCACCCCCAGAGACAGCCAAGCTCAATTAAAAAAACATACATTTTATATTTCCATTGCCTTTGTGATCCTTACATGGTGCGGGGGTGGGCTGGGGTGGAGGCAGAATCAGGTAGAGTCCCCCACCATCAACTCTCTTTCGAGGCTTGGGGGTTGTAACAGCTTTACACACACAAGCAACTCCCCTGCACCCCACCCGTTCTCCTGTCCTCACTCGACTTAGAAGATGGAATTAATATTCCCTTTAAATGGATGATAAAGTCTGCGATGATTCTTCCTGTACAGGATTAGGCTCTGCATCAGTGCACTACTAAGATTCATGGTAATGCTTAATAGTAAGTCTTTTATTATTATTATTAATAATAATAATAATAATAATAATTAGCTTTCAGTCCATGATTCAATTATTCCTGCACTAGGAGCAGGAGTACAAGCAGAGTGAGACTTTTTGACCCTTTGAGGCTCCTGTATGACCACTGATGAGCTCCATATGTTAGCAGAAGAGCAGATAAGAGACACGGGTGCCTCTTTCTGTCATGTAATTAAGCGGCGATTAAGGGAGCTTTACACAGGAGGAACTGAGCCTGTGATAAGAAGGAAGGCCTCAAGCTGGGGAGGGGGGGAGTGTGTATGGGGGGGGGGTCTGCCCATCATCCCAGTAAGAGGATCCAGGCCTCAGTGGAGAAGCTCTCATGACCAAGGAAGTGGAAAGAGGAGGGTTAGAGGGTCTGGGGGTTTCTGGTGCTGCGTGGGACCAGGTGGAACAAGCTGTGTGCAGCTGTCTCTCTCGGTCGATTATGTCCAAGGAGGGGACCATCATTTTGGGGTGACAGATCAGCCCAGAGGAACAGCAGTCATAAGCTGGCCTATCGGATGTCCTGAGACAGGAAAGTGCGGTGATATCTTAGACCGTCTCTTTGTCAGGGTACAGGCCCGGAATGCATGACATGGATGACTGTCCGTTGAATCTGATTTGGACTGTTTTTAATGTTACACAGGGATATCCATTTCATTGCTGGAGAAGAGGATTAACAATGGTGCATGACTGACTGTACACTTCTGTGTTTCTGTGTGTGTGTGTGTGGGGGGGGGGGGGGGTGTGTTTTGTGTATGTGGTCTGTATACATCTCACCTTATGCGGACCAAACGTCCCAGCAATGGGATGAATACTGTTTTTTTTACCTTATGGGAACCAGAATAGAAGGGAAAACTCAATTTTCAATTATAACTGCAATCAAAAAACTGGAAATGCTGGAAAAACTCTTGCATTTTGTATGGTTACTTATGGTTATGGGGTTAGGGCTGTGTAAGGGTTCAGGTTGTCATAGTCAGCATTAGCATTTTTCATATAGAAATGAATGAGCGGTCCCCACAAAGATATGATTACAAGTCTGTGTGTGTGTGTGTGTGTGTGTGGATTAGGCTTAATATTACATTGTGGCGACCAAATGTCCCCCACAATGTAACAAAAACAAAGCATTTGTGAATGCAATCAAAAAACTAAAAACTCCAGAAGTCTCATATTTAGTTTGGTTACTTATGGTTAAGGCTAGGGCTGGGTAGGGGTTAAGGTCGTCATGCTGGGATTAAAGTTTCCCCCAAGAAATGAATGGAGAGTCCGAACGAAGATGTAATTACAAACCTCTGTGTTTGTGTGTGTGTGTGCCTTATTAGCACTTATGTCATTCGTAAGTTCTATTATATACTACAATAAAAGTTAAATTACGGCTGGGGTAATTAGCTAGACACATAGCATAACCAACTTTGTCTCAATTTTACCAAACAACCTAAAGAATCATATTTGAGGAGGTGCAAGCACATGAAAGAAGGCTTCAACCACAAAACAACCTAGACGAAAAAGTGGTCCTCTATACATTAAATGCACTCTTTGCGCCCACAGTGACATGGAAATACAATCCAGCATGACTGCACTGCAAACATCTATGCCGGGTAAAGATTCTACATTGGTTTCCAAATTTGGACGAGGTTCTTGCACATGATAGAGCAGTAGGGACACAAAAAGGGCCCCTATCACCTTGTGCCTCCTTCTAACGCAGGATGTACTCCTACACCACTAAAAACCTCCTCTTTCCTGTCAATGCCTCTCTATCACATGGCTTCACCTGTTGCTTCACACGCCAAGACGCAGAAATACTATTAGCACTCCTGTGTAGCAAAAATATGCAGCGGACTCAGTATTCTGTCTGTGTGGCTGACGCCGTTTCTTAAGGCCTGTGAGCATGTTGTGAAGCTCATGATGATGAAAGACGGCAGATCTTTCCTGTCCAGCTCTGACGAGTAAATGCAGCTGGCCGTCAGCTGGAGGGAAGAAGCAGGACGACTGGATCGCTATCCATGAAACCGTCGATTCACTCAGCCCTCCTGGAAGGCAGAAGGGCTGTTTTGACACAAACGTCAAGAGAACGTCATTTTGACAGAAAGCTGATGTAGGGGCAGACAGTCGCTGTGGTAAGATCCCAGCTAGGGAGAGCTCACGTACCCAGAAGCAGGGCCACTGAGTGCCTAATTTGTGATACCCACCCAGCCCTGGTCCTGAATCGCAGCCAAGCAGCAAGAAACCACCCCAACCCCCTCCTGGGCCTGCTTGAACAGAACAAGCCTAATTTGTCCAGGAGATAAGCTGCGAGCGGTCGGACGAAACAAGAAACAGACAAAGGATTATAACGTTCACCTTCAGTGTGCTAACGGGATTCATTCCAGGACTTTTAATGCTATTGCACACAGCAGTTTAAAAAAGAAAAGAAAAAAAAAATGGATTAAAAAATTGTGACAGTAACAACAACAGAGAATGATGAAATCGTCCACAGAGCCCGCGGGAAGACATTCAGAGTGAGTTGTAGCGCCTCAGTGTTCCAAGCTGCTCAACCAAATGTTGTTATAAAGAAATAAAGCCTGTCAAACTGTAGGAAGGGGCAAGAGGCTAGCTGCATTCCCGGGGGGACAATAACCGTCAGTTTCTCTTATTTCATTAATTCTCTGAAATAAACACATCTGACTGTTTGCCACGCTATTGAGACAGGCTGTCCAAAAGACGCAAGAATGATCATTCAGAAACTCTTTGCCTTGGCATTGATCTCTTTCGGCGTCCACTGACCTCAAACTCCACAAAATATCTGAAAACGTATTCATAGTTGCCAGAATTCATAAGGAGAAAAAAAAAGTTTAAATCCACATTCTCAGGAGAGAAGGCGTTTCCACTATAATGGATGTCATCCATCGCTGACTGTTCTGTTTTGCCATCATATAATTAAAAGTTTTAAAGTGTGAGAGGCAGAGATAAGCGTGAGCGTGAGGCACAAGGTTGAGAGTCAAGAAAAAAAAGACATCAGACGAGAGACTAGAAAAAAACTGGTTTTTGGTGACGGTTCTTAAAGCTAATCGGGAAGAACTGAGTAGTGTGTCAAACAAGCCAAGTAAGTGAATATTCCGGAAAGTCCAGATGGAGTGGCAATCTACCGCTTCCCATCCATATTCATGACTGCATACCTCCCAATCAGATAAATCCTGCTTTATTCCTGCCCTTGGGACCACGTAATAAAACCAAAGGGGGCAGGCCTTTTATACCAAGGTAATTAATCTGCAGAGCTGTTTACAGCCTGATTAACGCATACGATTACAAAGAAATTGGGTGAGATCTGATAGCCTTTCCTATCACATGAAAAGACACTGACCAAACTCCCAGACATCACATTATGGAGACCCTTTGGAACACGTGTTTTTCCTTCATGAATAGAGAAAACACAGGCTAAATTACCCCCTGTAACCTCAAAAATATCCTAATGAGCATGCTAGTTGTTTTCCATCCATCCATTTTCAAAACCGCTTATCCTACTGGGTCCCAGAAGCAATGGGCACGAGGCAGGGAACAACCCAGGATGGGGGGCAAGCCCATCGCAGGGCACACTCACACACCATACACTCACACATGCACTCCTATGGGCAATTTTGCAAGTCCAATTAGCCTCAGCATGTTTTTGGACTGTGGGGGGAAACCGGAGTACCCGGAGGAAACCCCACGACGACATGGGGAGAAAATGCAAACTCCAGACACATGTGACCCAGGCGGAGACTCGAACCCAGAGGTGTGAGGCAACAGTGCTAACCACTGCACCACCATGCTGCCCCATGCTGGTTGTTTTCCGACATTATTTTTTTTTTTTGTTGACAACAAATATATAAATAATATAAAGATATATTTTTTTTCATAGAGACTACACAATTTCATTTTTTTTAATCAAAAAAATCAGACCACATATGAATAGCAGTTACATACATGGATACATAAATTCTCATTATATCATAAATAAATCAACCCCAACAGTGAGAGAATAATTTAATAGGGACAACTTCTGTGATCACTTGAACAAAAAAAATGTTCAAGTTCCGGGTATCATCTTAAAAAAGGGCATTATGGGAAAATAATATAAAATCTACTATTATAATTGACACATGGGTCAATGTTATATAACTCTGCGAATTTTTCTGTGTCTCTGTGCAATTAGCTGATAGCTCCGGCTAGTGCTCAGCTTTGGTATGTAGGAGGGAATGTTAATCTGGTCTAGGCTAAAGGTCCCTGGTTTCCCTCTTATCACTGCACAGTAGGTGGGAGAAATACAACCAGCAAATCACAACTCACATCGCCCCGCTCCGATAACAAAGTAGCAAAAAATGCACAGATTTCCAGATATTTCTAAGAGGAGGGGATGACTTTACTCTATCCCTGTACTGGGAGTCTTCACTACCAGCATGTAACCTACATAGAATGTACGTCGCAAAAACACTGTGCCCCCTCTCCATCTCCCAACCCCCCTCCACTGCAGCGGAGCTATTCCCAAGGTCACGCCCCCTCGCTGCAGTATTTCTGTTCCTGCAACACGCCACGCCGGGAGGCGGGCACGGAGAGCGCACTGCGCTGGCATGCTGCAGTAAGAGAAAGCATGGCACCAGGGACCCTGTGCCAAAGAAAAGGAAGGGATCTGCAGCACGGCCAAACACCAGCGGAGCAGCAAAACCCCAGTGCCTTTCCTATGTTATTGAGGAGAGGAGGAGCTACTGAGGAGCTAGCTGCCACTGCAGTTTTGGTATGCTGCAGATTGTATAACAGATCCTTTCAGTGCAATTCAGTTTGCGTGATTTGTTCCATCCGATGGGAGAATTTCAAGCTTGCACTTGCAGGAGAGCATTCTCATGGGATAAGAGGGACATGGTATCTCGCTTCTTGACCCACAGTCATGAGGGTACATTGAGGCTATAAGCAACCAGGGTGCTGCAGACTGCAGTTACTTAAATGATCTCGACAAGGGTTTCACAGTTCAGCACCTCAAAACATATATATGATTTCCATTAGGATGTTACAGGACAACAGGACAGATGGCTCTTGTAGTAAATGCCTATAAAACCCACATCATTTCTGTGGCCGCATAAATCCTGCTGGTTTGTGTACTGGGGCATGGATTCAAGGAGAGAGCAGCAGAGGTGGAAAATGGCCTAAGTTTAGTCCAGTGGAAGCAAATTGTCCCTGATCTACCAGTCGCAGTCTGGAAAAATGACAGTGGGTGATGAGGTTTACCGGTGAAGGTAGAGTAAATATTTGGTCAGATTAATGAGGGGGCAAATTCTGCCAAAGGGCCAGTGAGCCATCTGCAGAAATGTGCACAGGCAGACATTAAAAAGACATTTCCTGCCCCGGATGGCAGCCCACTGAACCAGCCCACTCACAGAGCTGGAACCGACTAGCCAGGTCTTCCTCCAATTGGCCCACCAAGTTCTAGCAGATTCACCACGGTGCAGCGAGGACAGTTACTGAGAACACTGGAGCTACTAATATCATTGGCTCTTTATCCTGCACTGAAGCTACAGTGTTGTGTAAACATCAAGCAGGTTTGTGTGCTAACAGCGGTGCATGAAGCACGCCTGCTGTAAGCCTGTATGCCTCCCACTCTTAAACATACCCGCCCCCCACCCCCCCAATCGGTACCTGTGTCCTGCTAAAGTGCTCCAGTGAAGATGCTGTTCTCATCAGCTTCCCCACTCCCCGTTCCCCTTGCCTGAAATTTCAGTTCCTGTTCCTATGACCCTTCCATCATCTTTCTCCCAGAAACCACACATCTGCCAAACACTTTAACCTTTCAGACCTTTCAAAGGCAAAAAAAGGAGATTCTAAAAGATAAAAGTCACACAAAATCAGGACGTCGATTCATTGTGATGAATGGTCCACTGGGGAACTGTAATTATCTGCTACTTTCACAGGACTTCTGCGATGGCTGAGGGGTTACCCCACGTCATAGGCCTCGTCAGCTTCTGCCAGCTGAGATGGAAAGTAAATTATGCCAATAAAGTCAGAATGAAGAGACTCCTACCATTGGTGTCTATGATGTATGATCACACAAGATCCTATGGCAATTAAGATGCCTCATCTATGTCATTCCATATGGCAAAATGCCAAGCTTCACTGAGTGAGAAGAAGGCGATGGAACAGGGTCTGTGGTACGATGAGGAACCAGTAAGACTGCAGGATATCATGGAATAATTAAACATACATGTAATAATGAGTAAATCATCATGAATAACTTCTAGGAGTAACTGTTAGCTACCAAACTGCGCTGTGGTCAATTCAACCACTGGTTAGATCATTTTACCAAGTACCTTCTGACAAGTGATCTCACAGGGCCATATGGCATGGTTCTGCCACCCCCACCCCGATGGTCACATCTAACACAGCCACATACCCCATGAATCATAAGCCACACCCCCAACCTGTCCACACCACTGAAATACCCCCCCCCACTTATCCAAACACAGTAGGTATCCAAAACAATCCGACATTTTTTTCCGGATTGAAACAGATGTGACATCAAACACAGTATCTGCTGCTCCTGCAAAAATGCGATTGGCCATTCCTGACATTAATAGCAGCAGTCAGGGCTGTGGAGGGGCCCCTGAACATTGAGGGCATTGAGAGAATCAGGTGACACGGCATGGAGTTCATGGAGTTCCTCAATGCCAAGCTACCAAGCTGACCGCTAAATTTACATCCCTCAGTGGGGCTCTCAAGGAGCCTTCATCATCTCTGACACCCTGGAAGGTCAAACGGGCTACTCAGTAACGGCTACCTTCTGTGAACCAAATAGGAACTGAGCACCTGCATAGGCCACAGCTATAGCTAAAGCATAAAGAGGACCAGACTGAGTCATACTGCAAGCCGTAAAGAGCTTTCTGTGTCCATTCAAAGACTGTTATTTACAATTAAGGAAGGGTCGGGCAGCAAACACCTCGGAGCTGTCAAGAGCGAAGTATGTATTGGGCTACGATGAACAATAATCGTGAGAGCTACTTTCAGACAGCTACGTCCCACTGGCCATAAGACACATAAAGCAGTTTATATATGTATAAATCACAAATGATGACCCTGTATATGCATACAATTTATCCATTATGCTACTAATGAAAAGAGATATGATTCACTAGAACTAGGTATCACTCACATACATCCTGTAATTCTCCTCAATTTGTGGTGTTTCTCAACCTATTTATTACTTCCTTTGAAATGTTGGCAGATGTGTAGCTCTTGCCCCTGTACTGCCTACGCTTGTACCTGGGCATTCATTGGGAATGAGTTGACTGCCTGACAGCAGTATGTCTGCCATGCGCTATTTGCTTTACCTGTACATCACTTTGGACAAAAACGTCAGCTAAATAAATTAATATAAATGTAATTTTTCCACACCATGGAGAACTCTTCCGCCTTCCGCCTCTGCGCTGGTTTGCGATACATTTCAAGGTCATCCCCAGCTTAATTAACCCTGAGAGGAAGCTGTCTTCAGAGACAGACCTCTACCCTCTCCTTGTGTCCATGACGAGACTCGCCCTGAGGCAGCGTACGGGAGAATTTGCTGACAAAGCTTTGGACGTTCCAGGCCTCGATCGCCCCGACTTAGAATGGGCTCCGGTCAAGCAGGAAAAATGGACCGGTTGTGCATTCAGAAGGAACCTCAAACCCTCAGAGGCTCATACTGATGAAATAAACAGATTCTGAATCCAGGCTGAATGCTATTGAAGTGAGGGACTAGCCAGCAACTTGTACAGAAAAAGGCCGGAACCCACTCATTACTCAGCTATAAATTTGCTTTTTTTAATGTTCCCTGTAAGCCCACATTGGGCCCAGTCATTAAAAGGAAGCTCTACCTTGTACATAGTTTATTTCTGCCCATGGGGTGAATGGGAATATGAATAAAAAGTCCATTAGTCACTACCCGTTTTCCCCCAATGTCTGTTACTTCCGCTCTCGTCTTGCTCACATCCTCATCTGCCGATGCCTGGGATCTTACTGTCCGTGCTGAATCCACTCCTTCCCCAGGCTTACAGGGACAGCCCGGGTCTAGGTGGGATGCCTCACAGCGGGGCCTCGTCTCACAGCAAAGTTATCCGTTCAGGAAGTTATTCGTCTTCCAGAGGAATGCAGCCAAACCCCAGTTACCAGTCTCACATAAACCGTGCCTCTCAAAATTAAATGCATTATTGAGAAAAATGGAGACCTTGGGGAATTTGCTGTAATATAAACATACTTCTGAAGTGCTTCAAGGCAAATGCTGAACTGGAAGCAGAGAAATGTTAAATCAGTGTTTTGGGTCCGTCTTACTGTCATTCAAGCCCCCCCCAGAAACACATCCCCCCCCACCACAAAGCAACTGAGCATGAGGGAAGCAGCACAATGGAAGCTGCTCTACTCCCTCATCCGCATGGGGTCTCCCGCCTGATTGGCCAAAAGGGCCCAAAGCCCACCGGCTCCATCCTGAGGTAAAAAGGGGCCAGCTAGGAAGAAGAAGGGGACAGAAAAAAGCACAAGGAAAGGGGGGGGGGGGTAGGGAATGGAAAGCGAAGACCTTCATGGAGACTGGCTCCTGCTGAGCCGCTGGGGCTGCACGCCATGGCAACCGCAGCACGAGGACGCCGCAAAAACCATGGAAGGGGAGCAGAGTCTGTCAAGAGACGAACACTGGCGAGCCGGAATAAAATGGACTGGCGTCGGCGCAAAACTGCACGTGTAGCCGAGAGATTCAAAGCCAGACGTGCTGCGATTTCGCACGAGGAGACGAGCGAGCCGTGTGCTGACCGCTGCCGCTGTAGGCGTCTCCGCAACAAAGGATGGCAAACTAATTGGACAAGCTTTCATGGAAACGCCAAGGTCCAAAACAGGCTGCCAAAGACAAGAAGTGAGCCTGGGCCCCGAGGAGCCCGGCTTTGGGAATCGGTTACGTCAGCTAAAAACGAGCGAAACGTCTCACAGCATAAGCGAAACGCCTCGCAAGCCAGCCTACGGAACACTACAAAGCGATTACGCAAATGCTCTCATCAAATTCTTACACAGCTCTAATGCTATAAATAATGAATCTGTGGTATCGCTTTTGCTATTGACTAAATGAATCAACCATTTATCCTTTAATAATGTATTTGTTTCGGGGAAGTAGTACATGATGCGACATGTCACATGGCAATATAGAGGGACTGCCTCAAACAAACTGCCACCCTTTATACATTGATTATCCCAATAACATTTAAACATTTGGGAGAGTACAGCTAATCACATATGCATATTTTGTGTGATATTCTAAAGTTTCTATTTTTGCATAGCATAGATAAACATTTACCTTTTTTAAAATTTCTGTCTACTCAAGTTTATTACAAAGTACATAAAACATCGAAATCGAGGCTTGGCTGCAATTTGAGGTTTGAACTGCATATTAGCTAATTCAGAATTTTTATTAAACAAAGTATATAATACAAAGACTGCATGCATCCTGCCAATTGTTTAGCTGTTTCATAGGAACCTTAGTACTCAGGACAGTACTGAGTATTCCACTAGTGTCTGTCGGCACACAAGTGAAACTGGCAGGAATTCCAGCATGTCCCGTGGGCAGACAGATGAAAGGCTTATCAACGCGCTCGCCATTTGCCAATAATTAGACAAAGCCGGTGGAGCCATGACAATTTGTGCCTCACTGGAGACCCAGAGACGGAGACCCGTGACACCAGCAGAGCCCAACCTGTGGGCCCGAGTGGCCGGGAATACCCGAAGTATGGTAATATAAGGTGCAGTGCACACGCTTTACAGAGAACATGCAGAGGCGCAGTGCATCCGCGAAAGGTCCTCACTGCGGAGAGGGAATGCACACTGACGGATGACAGAAGCCTGGAGCTGTGGGAGCACAGTGACCCTCCCGATGCACTCTGCCCCGACACGGTCATTATCCCCGCCCCCGTGCTCTCCAGGCACTTCATCCCCATCTCCCATCCCAGAAGGTCTCTGCTCTTCCAGAAGGTCCCTCTGTAATCGTGAAGCTTGATCCCTGATAGGTACCCAAGTGCTTTAATTAGCTTGCTGAGGCTGCCTGCGCACCCCCAGCCTTTGCTCCGCCTCCTGAACAGGAAGGAGTCGGGGGAGGCTGTGGGCACTGCACATCCTTTCCACTGAATTATGCAAACGACTGCATCTTTACAAGGCCCCCATTAGATGTGCCTGTCGAGATGAACTGTGCCTTGAGACTGACAAACTACTGCCCAACAGCAGACCTTTGATGGGCTCTTTAACGTCACTCAATGGAAATTATCAATGCAATGTCAGAATATCTTTCAGCGCTGAAAGTGGAGCACATGCTCACACATCCCTGTCATTTTATTTTTGAAGTGGTGATTTAGCTGATGGCTAATAACCAAGGCTAGCAATTTTTTATTTTTTTTTTACAATCTCATTGTCATACAGGAGATAAACAGGCCTATCATGTTCCTTCACTAATGACTCAAAGTGGCTTAACAAACTCGTGATTAGCGCTAATCCTGTACCTCAGGGTGTAAATTCAGGCTAATTAGATTTAAAGCCACGCTAAAACAGGCTTTGTGTGATGGCACCATATCGTGGCTTAGCGGTTTAGCTCCCTGGCCACTGCCGCCTCCCTACAGGTGTGTTTGGCAATACCAGCATGCAGTTTGACCTCTGATCTGGCCGCTCTCTCTCTCTGACATGTTTGGACACCGGCGATTGATTAACATGTCAAGGGCAGTCACATGACTCGACTGTGCTTTGATTGTGTGCATCCTTGCTGAGGTTCACCCACTGACACGACTCCTGACCCCTGAGCTGACACTGTCCAGCCTCAGGTCTCTACATGAGTACCTACTGTACTGCAACTGCCATCCAAACCCCCCGCCCCACCCCGCAAAAAAATGCACATTGCACATTTGACTTCTTCCTGCTGTGAAAAGCACACTGTAACCTAACGAACGATAGTCATATTTGCATTTATTTTGCATACAACAGTATGCAGATTTAGGTGTCTAACTGGCCACTGGGCAGGGAGCACTAACTGTAGTCTTTGCTTTAACACGTAAGCAAACAACTACTCCCTCAAACTCTTCCTGTACATCTACAGGCACGGTGTGGCATGTAACTAAAGGCAAAGCCTTTAAGCAGAAAAGTTGACACAGGCTGCTGTCCCAAGGCTGTGTGGCAGGGATGTGATCCTCAAACTCCACTACTGGGTCATCAGCAGCCCCCCCCCCCCCCCCCCCGTGGCTGCACGTGGCAGCAGAGGAAACACACTCTGAACATGTCATGTTTGGGTTTCCTGTCAGATAAAAAGTGTTCCATCCATCCATCCATCCATCCATCTTCCGTAGCCGCTTGTCCTATTCAGGGTCACGGGGGTCTGGAGCCTGTCCCAGAGGCTACAGGCACAAGGCAGGGAACAACCCAGGATGGGCCACCAACCCAGCAACAGAATAGCAGCAACAGATAAAACAAAATATTTACTTTATCCATTGAGAGCAGCATACAAAGCAGCCTTTAGCGACGACAAGAAAAAGCAGAGAAATAAAAGGAGGACGTAGTTTCCACAAAGACAGAGGCATGTGATTGTTTTTTTGGAGGGGGGGACGACTCAGTCCTGAGTATTGTGTGCTGGTGTTACTGTCCAAAGTTCTGTCAGAGTAGCTATGGGGGGAGGGGGTTAGTTGCAGGGAGAGCAATTTATATCAGCACTTAAGAGTCAATTTGTCAGGGTGTGAGCTGCCCAGGGCTGCTGGGGTAAAGCATGATGGATGAGGCACCAGGAGTGTAACAGCATCACCGACAGCAGGTTGGGGGGGGGGGGGGGGACCTGCACAACTTCAGCTTAGCATAAACACACCCCTGGCCTCCCGTGGCTCGGACCTCTCATCGGCGTTTTGTGCTTCGTGTCCCAGACAGTGATGTGCTTTTCTGCAAGGCTTTCAGGGATCCATTGGTGAATTACATCACTAATACATTTATCAGTCCATCTGCACTAATTGCTCAAATTGGCAGAGGGTTGTGTTTTACCTAGATGCATTTAGCTGTACATCTTGATATTAGCACATGATGATTGTAAAAAGCAGCCTTTTTAACTATAACGATTCTGTAAAAGATATGTTTCTGTATCTATATGTAGGCATTTCGAATGATTTCCAGCCCACAGAACAGGAGGGAGAAAAAAAAACTGTTCTCCATTAATGCAGAAGACAGACTTTGCCGGAGGAAGACATTCCGGTCGATTTGAATGGGATTCAGACATGGCTGTGTGCACAGGGAGAGGGTGCTGCGGACCCTGCCAGATCCGCCACGGGAGAGGGGCTCGCACACCCTCCTCGTAATTCAAGTGGAATCTCTACTGCCTTTCAGCGGGGACTCGGTGCCTGGGGGGTGGGGGTGGCAGGAAGGAGATTGCTGACAGATAAAGGCCGTGCGGAGCACAGCAACGCTGTAGACTGGCCAATGCAGCGCGTGGAGAATGTGTATCCATTTACTGGCTCTTATCATGGAGGGTTTACCAGTAAGTCATCCCAGACATGCGGGCAGCGGGCCTAACTGGATGGAAAGAATCACCAGACGCGCACATGAGCACGCACACGCGCGCGCACACACACACACACACACACACACACACACACACACACACACACACACACGGGCTCGTGTCCAGGCTGATGCATAATCCCACACACACAGTGTATCCAGTGCAAATTTCACACCTTTCTGGCATTTAATCGCATGTCAATGTAAGATTGACTGCCTCTTTGTTTTCGGAAGTAAATCCAATTAGGAGCCCCGTTCCAGGGACAGACAGCCAGTCCCCTCACTGCACCTCCACTGTGTATGACTCTTACATCTATGATAATGCTAGACCCACTTTTAAACTCGAATTCACCCGCTGACATGTTTTCAGCCCCATTCTCTCCAAGGACAGTGGTGACAGGCTGGTCTTCTTATTCCAAAGGTTATTTCAGCAAGTGTGAGAGTTTCGCTGAAATTGCCGAGTTCACACATACTTGCTTATTTGAAAAGTGGGAGGAAACAGTCCCCTGAACTACATACATATTCATAAAACCAAACGGAAAAGAGAACGGAGGCTGGATCACCAGGCCAATTATCCAAAAAGGGACTGGGATCCATTTCGGTTCCAACCAACACTTACATGCTAGGAATGTTTACAGAAGGAAGAGTGGGCGGTCCAGAGTCAACTGATTCCTGTTAACGTTCCTGACTGTACCTCCTACCGGTCGAATGCAGTTGCCTTGGAGATACAGTACTGTCACGTGTGAGAACAACAGAACACACTGTCAATCACTCACAGCTGGCCTTAAGAGGCCTGCTTTCAGACCGAGGTGACCCTCTTCTTCAGCACCTCCTCAACCCCCCCAGACCCTGAAAGGGTAAGCCCTGACCTCTGACCCCAAGCCCCCATGGGTCTGTGCTGAGAGATATGACCTGAAATCAATATCACAATTAACTGATCATTTTACCTCGATTACGATTAAAGACCGATTGCTTTGTTTCTGATTGTTGCCTTCATATTTCATTGACAAGGTTTGTACTATAAATATGCTCAACTATTAAAGATGGAATATTATTTTTCTAAAGAAAGACTGTACATCTGGGGGCGGCATGGTGGTGCAGTGGTTAGCACTGTCACCTCACACCTCTGGGACCCGGGTTCGAGTCTCCGCCTGGGTTACATGTGTGTGGAGTTTGCATGTTCTCCCCATGTCGTTATGGGGTTTCCTCCGGGTACTCCGGTTTCCCCCCACAGTCCAAAAACATGCTGAGGCTAATTGGAGTTGCTAAATTGCCCATAGGTGTGCATGTGTGACTGAATGGTATGTGAGTGTGCCCTGTGATGGGCTGGCCCCCCATCCTGGGTTGTTCCCTGCCTCGTGCCCATTGCTTCCGGGATAGGCTCCGGACCCCCTGCGACCCAGTAGGATTGAAGTAACCGAAATGGGCAAGATTACGTCAGTTAGAGGTTCTGAATTACGGTTTTGATAAATTTTCGATTAATTGCTCAGCCCTACCTGTGATACATTTTTCTGGATAGGACAAGCACTCGCAGAAATAACGAACAGCGCCTTACGAATGTTCCCCGCTAACCTCAACAAACGGCGAGACAAAATGCTCCACTTTCCTCTCTTATCGCTCTCATTTTATATCAGTGATCTGGGTATGAGGCGGCATGGCTACACTGCATTCATATACCACCGGGATATAAAGAATACAGAAAGGATAGCCTACCTGCCTGTGCAGACAATAAATGCTCTCAAAATACATTGAATAGTGTTAGCTATACCTTGGGATAGCTCCTTCACGTGCTGCACTGCAGCTTTGAATCTGAGATTCTCCCGGCAGCTGGTAAGACGAGCACAAAGCAGCGATTCTTGACAGTAGATCAGTCCTGCCAGGTATGAACATATCACCTCCACCATCTTGTTACACCCCCCAGCCAATGTGGGGATGAATAGCATTTTCTTTATCCTAGCCTGACAGTATTCTGAGCTATAAGTGCACTAAAAGTCACTTTAAATTTGATTTGACAACACACAAGGTAACACTGAAGGAAGTACGGAAACAGTGATCCGAATCGTTTCCGATAAGATTCTGCAGGTAGGATTAACAATAATGTAGCAAATTTGCAGATAGATTTCAGTCCATTCCATGATCCCATTGTTCTGTACAGCCAAGCAGAGTCAATGATAGGTTAGAGGAGCCACAAAGATTAAGCTGAAGGTGTAGATGTTCACCGGAATAATGGAGGGACTCTCAATAACCGGCCTTCACTTGTCACAGTTGGCATGTGAATGAAATGAGGTGGTTAGGATACTTTACCGCGAAGCACCACAGCAAAAATGTCCATTTGTGCAGATGTTATATCAAAGGGCAGGAAACAAGCAAATACACCCCAGAGGAAAAAGCACCATTTAATCTACACAATGTAACTAAATGAAAGAGGCTTGCCAAAGAAAAATGGTCAGAGTGCTACAATATGTAAATGTATTCGATTTAGCTTTAATAAAGCCCAGTAACCCTATGAAACGGGCAGGAACGACACAGCTGACAGTCTCTCCACACATACAGACAAATTTCGGCCTCGGACCCACTCTACCCACTAATCCCATCCTCTCAGCTGTGGATTTGTTCTTTATCGCATTGTCACTGCATGACTGCATAGCCTATTAAAAAACATTGAATTCAACGGTCTGGTTCCCCATAACACCCCCCGATTTTAAACTAAATTGGAAACCAGACAGGAGGAATACTTCTTCCTCAACAAGTGTTTTTTTTAGCTTTAACATGCCATAGGAAAAAGCTAATTAAGAAGGATTTGTGTACCATACTGTAGAACACATTACCTACTTTCTACCACGGGTTCCTCAGCTCCACATCGCTGACATTTTATTTACTTAGTAAACTCTTTTTCCATCAAGTATCACTGCAGTAGTCGAACTGTTTTATTATTTGGTTGTTTATTTTCTCTCATTTTCCACTATAATTAGCTATTATTTTATAATGAGAATGTGGTATAATTTTATGGACCAAGTAATTCAAGTCTTACAAACATGTCAGATAGCCAATCAGATTAATGTATTTGGGAATCATTGAGTATCTGTCCTGAAATCATTCTTGCAGATTATCTGTCCCACAGAGGAAGGCTGGTGTCTCACAGGCATCTCCTCATAGCTGCGGAGCAACAGCCAAGCACTCTGACGCGGCTGCAGGGTCTCTCACTCAGCCCATGTCGTCATGGTGATGCGGTGTCCAATCCCAAAGGGTAATGGGACAACTGGGGGGTGACAGCCGAATGCTGGGAACACACTGGGAATGGACACAATCCCATCTGAATGTTGACAGTGCTTCATTCATGACTGCACTGTTGTACTGTATGGCTGGTGGGGGGGTTATGGCATCCAATCCCACCCCCCCCCCCCCCCCACCTTAACGCACCCTACGGCCCCAGATATATGGGGATACTTAACTTTACATGGATGGATGGATGAATGGATGGGTCGAGGAATGGATGGATGGAGAAGCAAACTAATTATAAATAAATAAAGTTTAAACAAAAAAAGTGTGGCAGTGATTTAGTACGCGGCTCAGTGGTTCAGGATTCTGTGCCAGATATCAGAAGGTTGCTAGTTCATATCTCTGGGTTGAACTGACTGACTTTATTGTCTCAAAAAATATGCATCATCTTGGCCAAAGGCATCTGCTAGGTAAACAGCTTCCCTCAAATTGAATTGTGTCATTATTTCTAAACAGAGCTCATTACTGATACATTCATATTGTTACATATGTGTCATTGTCACAGAGCAGCAGAGAGGATGATGGGAAACAGATGAACCCTTACAATTTTTATAAACTGCTCTGAGTAGAACATCTAGCAGTATATAAAAACTTAAAAGTTGCTTTGAACAAATTTTGATTATTCAGCAAAACAACATTCAGGTCACAGATAGGAGTCAGAAATGAGCTGCATTTTGAGGCAGATGGTCAAAGGAGGCCATCCTGTCACGGAGGTGCTCACACTCATCAGGGCCCTGCTCAGACACACGCATTCCTCCGGCTTATCTCTACCTCTGCCCTCCCGCTGGCACACGCACACACCTCAGGAACAACCCTACCCTGCCCCCAGGAGGACCAGGGAGTCTCCGGCTGCCGGCCGGCCCAGAAACCCGAGTCCCGAGAGTGCTCATTCATGCCTCCAGTCCAGGTGTCCCCCATCATGCTCTATAAACACCCATCGGAGCAGCCTACCACGACGGATTTTACCCCATTGAACTGGATCCCCCTGTATCAGGAGCATCGCATCCCTCCTTTGTTACTGACCCCCCCCCCCCCCCCCCAGCAGGCAGGTTCTCTGCTGGGGTGGGGGGGGTGACAGAGCTGCCCCTAAGGCTACCACAAGCCTTTGATTGGCCTTGTGTCACTTTCACAACTTCCAGCTTTATAGCCACAGTTTATGAGCTTGTTTCCTTTGCTTATTGCTGGCAACAAAAGAACAATGAATAAATACCCCCCCCCCCCTTCCCCCACCCCCATAAAGTTCTGCGTTTAACTCATTCTGGTGCTTTCAAGTCTGTAGCCCTAAATAATCTCTGCAGAAAAGCTTTTAAGAAGAGACCAGCTCAATCCCAATTTGTCTGTGTGGTAACTGCTGTCGTTTATAGATAGATTAGTACTTACAAAGGCGATGCCTCTCTTATTTTGTTGCTTAAATTGTTAACTGACAGGCTTACTAGATGTCTCAGTTAAGACCAATGAGATCACATGCAAACAAAACTGCATGTTACCAATGCTGCAATAAAATTAACCAATGGGAGGTACAACACAGACTTCTGAGCACAGGCTTGATTAACTCCAGAAAAAGGTTTTATTCCCCATTTAAAATTATTATCCAGCTAACTTAGGATACTGATTTAAGCTCTGTAGGAAAAAAAACCTGTTTTGTGTGGAATGCAAAATCAATAAGGTCATCATAGTATACAAGTGGACTCAATTTTGGACAAAAGTGTTACATAAGCAGCGTCCAAAATAATAATGAAAACACCCCTAACAAAAGACACCCATTACTTAAAGTCATCCAGTAATCTCCTGATGAGAGAAGAGGCTGAAAATCCAAGTTCAAACACCAGCTAAGGGCCATAGGTCTTCCTGCCTGGCAGAGTCACATCTTTCCTAATTATCAGCAGTGCACCCTGGCCCCCCCTGGCACAACTGACCGGCCAATGCTAAAGAAGCCCCTCAATAACACACATCACGTCAAAACTACGCATGTAAGCCAAGACCCAGAGCGCCAACACCCCGCACAGTCCAACAGGTCGCCGCATTCATTATAGACGATACCTCCAGCTTCCAGCAGGCGATGAAATACTGATTAACAAAACTCAGTCATAAAGCGTTCTGAGATGTAATCATGCAGTCGCACTATTGAAAGCTTAATAACAACTACAATAACAATAATAATAATAATAACTTTACGCTATATATGAGAAGGTACATAAAGAAACTACTGGACTCCGCATTTTCATCTGAATAAAACCATATGTTCAGACAGTAAAAAAGAATAAATTGTGTACCACCAAGTCCTGATATACAGCTAGCATACACCTTTTGCAATACTCCCCCCCCCCCCCCCCCCCCCCCCGTCTACCAAGCAGCATAATAAGAAGCACATGTGAGAGATGTTAGAGAACCCCTGCCCTCCATCCGGCTACCCACAGAGCACTATCAGAAGGATCCCTCTTTCCCCACATGGCCTTAAGTGATGAGTACTAATCCTCAGTGTGGAGGGAGTTATTTTTCACCATTTCTGTTTATTTTCACAGTTAAGGGTTTTACCTTACATACACTTTTGCCTGTTGGTACAAGAATAACTTTAGGTTGCTGAACAACAATTTACAGTCATTCTGAGAGGTTTGGAGTTAAGCAATATAGGTAAACAAGGACGGATGACGAGATCTGAATTTAAACATCCAGGACCCTTTACCCTGGCACTAAAGCATTTCTAAATGCCGTTAATAGTACGGTGGTATGAAAGGCAACTTTTAAATCGTGTATTTTCCATTCATCATTCAGCAAACCACAGTCCCTAGTAATTATCTAGAAGAGATTATTCTGCACATCCAGGCCATGGAAACCAGATGGAAGACGTGTAGCTGCTTACAGTCACTTTGAACAGTGCTTTTTGAAACTTTTACACGCTCTACTGCCTCATGTCATAATGTAATTCATTAAGACGAGATTGTCAGGCTCTTTTTTTAACTTGTTACAAATGCATTATGTTACAAATTATTTTCCATTCAGCAACTTATTGTGTATGCATATAAGACTGTTACAGGTACTTTCGAGTAACACTGTTAAAAAGTTGAATTTCCTGTAATTTTTTTTATCAATGAAAAACAATTCCTATCTCACTGCCATTGAGTCTGGAGTTTGTGTGATGAAAAATACGGTCTTTGATAGCATCGTATCATTTCAAGTTTAGTCTGTTTGCAAGCAGTAAAAATGCAAACATAAACAACTGCAAAAAAGTAACATTTTTAAGACATGACACAAAGTTACTTGGCAGTTTGTTGTGATTCTCTGGGATTGTCAGCAGACACGTATGAATAAGACGGAGACTAAAATTTAAACTTATAATATAGAACGAGCTAACAGAAATAGGTCACTGCCCAGGACCAAACCTCCTCTTGCCCACCGCGAAAATAGAGATACGAAGAAAAACGTACTGACAATCTTCAATTAAGCAGCTCAGAATAATTGGGGTTTGTTACACGTTATTTCAACTTATAAATCTAATTTATTCGCTGTACGTTTATTATCCAAAGAAATATCAAATTAGGCTTTAATCTAGCTGCCAAAAAAATCAGAATAATTCTGCCACTAATTAAAGGTCGCCCAATATTAAATATGTAATCAAGGCAAATTTATCTGGGTGGCTTATTCTTTCCTACATTTCGAAAAACCGAGAGTTTAGAAGTCTCACGTTCAAATGGAGACTCTAAACTCCATCATCGGTTATTTTTAGACAGGCTCACATAACAGCCGTAAAATGAAATTTGAATAGTATTAATACTATGGCCTTAAACTGTTTAATTATATAACCACCAAATTGCAGCGAAATCTTAAGGATAGGGTGTACTTGCCTGAGCACATGTGAAGAAATCCGGCGAAAAGCAAAATTCCCATAAAACTTGCAGACATCATTCCAAAGCTCTCGACTGGGAAAAATACAATCCGCAATTTATTAGTGCAGCAGTATTGACGGCCGGTCCTTCATAATCCTATGTTGAATTTTAAAACCCTATATCCCTATTTCCAAAGCAGAACTGGTACTTGTTTCGACTTATAATTGATGGTGTCCAGATGCAAAAAAATAAAGAGCAGCAAATCCAAATTAGTTGTCCCTTTAAATGGTCAGCAGTCCTTTCAACATAGAAAATAAACATTCGCTATTATTCAAACACTCAAGATGTTGAGGATAAATTATATTATTTATGCTTATCATGTAATGACTAACTTTCACTGCATCGGGACAGTGTTGGGGTTTGTTTTTTTGCTTGTTTAAGAAGTTCAATTGATGCTTGCACCCTGCTACCCCCACAAGCTCGCCATGCCTAGCCTAACTTGCACGCCAGACGGGGCATCTCTGCAGACTGGGAAGGAATCGGTATAAGAAATGTAAAGAAAGTGGTACTCCGGGATAAAGTCAGCCGTGTTAATCCTTAATATGTGCAATGACTTTCTGAAATGAGCTGTGAAAAATTGCTCCTGATTGTACACGTCAATGCTCCCAGTCACATCATCCTGTACCCTTTGACTTTCTCTCTCCTCTTTTTGGATCCCCGGAACTTTTCTGGATTTCGTCGCCCAGATCAGGAGTAATTGCTTGAGATCCAGCAAGGTACATGCATCAGCAATGGACCACACTCACTTCTTCATCTCCTTTATGTTACAGTTCTGTTGCAGTTCCAGTAGCTTTTAGATGATCGATGCTTATTCAAGTTGTATCCACGATATTTAATTGAGTTTCTGGATCCCTCTATGGGCACAAGTGGACCCCTTCACCTCCGGCATGGGGGACTGGAAACAACGGCTCCTCATTCAGTCGAGTTGAAAGGCTCGTGGAATGGTACAGACCACTCCCCCCTCTTCAGTGGCAAACAATGGACTTTTCCAAAGAGGCCGTTTAACCTCTTACGCGCTGGATTCCTTTACGCACTGCAGTCAAACTACCTTCAAAGTGCCGTTTAATGTCATTTTGCTGTACGATATCAAATTCTGAATCCTCTTCATTGTTCCAACAGTATATGAAGCAAAAGATTTGAGGGGGAAAAGTAAAATCCACATTTTTAATAACGTACATTTAATAATGTGTATTTTTTCATATGGAAGTTTTACTTTTATAATGATTGTTTTAATTGTACTCTCCTTAACGCGCACAGTATCGTTGAGTCAAACTGACATTTGGCAGCTGAAAGGTCCCTGAAACCTTAAAACGGTAAAAACTGCAGCCCGTGTCGCCAAGTTGTAGTATAGCGCTGCATAGCCCCGTTCCGTGATATTTCGCGCTGGACTTTAAATCCCAAGTGCAATCCGCTGTAGCAAGATACCATCTTAATCAGTCAATTAAAATTCACTTTAGAGGCGATTAGCCGGGAACGGGGTTTTCCTCTCCCCGCGATCAAAGATTATAATCTGCTTTACAAAGTAAGGTATAAGGTTTATAAACGCAGGGAAGCGTGGCGTTACGCTTATGGCATGGCACTAAGTCGTTTTTTTTGCTTTTACACACCTTTCCGAATACATAAAAGTGCTACAACAACTAAAAGAAAAAAAGAGTGAAAGAACCCTATAATTGACTTTTTTTATTCAATATTCTATATAATTCGCATGCGCCCGGGAATATGCATTTAGGTCAAACGTTTAAATGTAGTATTATTGATTCAATACACATTTAACTAAGGGCATGGATATTATTCTAAATATTTAACGAGCAGGGATGACTCAGTCCCACATAGACTACGGAGATCATAGCTTGCTCGTGTCGGCGGAATCAAAGAAATGCTAATGTACGCAGGACATAATCCTATATGTATGGTTCAGTAAACTGTAGATGGTACATGGTTGTTGATACACATACGCACACACACACACACAGTGGATTATAAACGACGCCACAGTGACCAATTCAGTAATATTTCTGAAATGCTATTTCTGTATACAAGTCGCATTCCAACAAAAATACAAAATTACAGTTTAAATGCTGTAATTTTCTACTTTAGTTCTCCTACGCGCATCGGACTTGCTCACTGTGGTGCGGTTTTACTGCCTGATGCCCGCAGCTCATTACCAGCACAATACCGCCCTCTGCAGGCCACTATCATTTACGAACTGCAGACTTCCGTCTGTAATTCAAGTGCACAAACAATTGTTTAAATGTTTTTTCTCCGTCTGTTACCAGATTATATGAACGTAACCTAAGTGTACATCCATAATACCAATAAAAATGTATTTAATTATAGAGCATTGTGAAATAACAAGGCCTCCATGGTGTCTACGCCTAAGTGCAAGTTTCTCTGACGTTCCGTTTCACTCTGCTGTGACAGGCTGTATACATATGAGTATACAGAATATATCTTGTCTCGCCTTGAGTGGCACCTGTCTTTCTTTGTCTTTTTGCTGAAGTACTGTAGTGTCCTTTCCTATATACCGATCTGCTCTGCCTGTCATGTGTGATTTTTGGAATCATTTTTGCAACATAATTTGTATTTCAGTTAATTTCATGTTAAAATGTCCTTGTTGTGCTTATTCATGAACCTAAAATTAACATCTTTTCTATATGCATGTATGTTTCTTGCACTAGGATCTGGGACAGCCTCTCTCCTTTATTCTTTCCTTCTTTCCTCCATTTTCTTTTCCCACAACAAATATTAAAATTTTCTCCACTCCGCCACTGCTGTGTGGCCAGATCGCTGCCGCTGAAATGAAAGTGGTTCTGCGACACGGGGAGACATGCAGGCTTCCCTCCGCACGCCTCACCAGTGCCTTAAGCAGTTTGACACCAAGATGGGCTACTGGAAACAGGTTAATGTACAGCCTTTAAAAGTCAAGTTGGGAGACATTGACTGAATAACAGTTTTTATTTTAATTATCGAGTTCATCATGACACAGACGCCAGATGCCCTCTAAGCAATCATCATCCTGTTAACACTTATTATACACTATGCTAACGTTAATTATAAGCATGCATGAGACATATCAAGTGGGCTGGATTGGTTCTCCTGGCTTTCTTGTAAAACAGCACCTAAAAATTAGGCATAGGTTCTGGCAGATGTAACCGGTAACCACACAACACAAAAGCAAAGGAGAAGTGCTTTGGCTTCACTGGATCAGCAGATCCCACCCTTAATCCCTCTCTCCCGCCCGATCACATCAGCCTCAGATAATGTGGCTTTATGTTGCTATACTGCATTACAGCATGAGAGAAAACAGGAGGGGAAACAGCAGTGCATGCAACCAGTGGAACAGAACAGCAGGACCCCGGACTACGAAATATCACAGGGCGAGATGTAAGCGCTTGCCGTAAATCTGCTGTGGATGCAGACGTTAGGGCTGTAGGAGGAGGGTGTGTCGGTGTCGAAGGCCTCAGGCTCACCTGCTCTTCTCATGTTTCCCGGTCACCTCATAACTTAAAGGCAGCTCAGAGTCGAAAGAGAGCAATAAATGCTATGTATAATACATAAACATCACTTTCAGTTAAAGCTGAGCTCAAATTTGACCTCTTTGGAGAAACATTTAATGAAAGTGCCTACTGTTGGTGGTTTTTACCTGTATGTCACCAGTGAGAATAATTTGTTAGGCCGCAATAAAGATATTTCATCTCCTTCCTTGACCACATTTTATAATTTTTTTTCTTGCTTTGTAAACCAGAAATGGTGCCAGTTTTGGCAGACATTTAGACTGTGGTTTGAGGGGACATGCCACTCACAGTGTCATGGGGGGGGGGGGGGGGGGGGGGGGGGGGCTGGGAGAGGGCTTTTGAGACCAGTAAAATGTCCACAAGCACAGCTGTGCCTGGCAATGTCGGACCAAACTATTAACCTTCCACACTTTGGTGTGACTGTACTGCGTCTCGAGGCAGCGAACAGGCGCGTCAGCTGACTGGCAGAGAGGTAGCAGAAGGCATGGGCTGGTTTCTACGTTCATTGACAATAACGTTTTAAAGGCTCCTGGACATGAAGCAAACTTTTATTCAAATCTCAGCACAAATACAAATTTAAAGAGCTGCATTAAGTTGGATTAAGTTGAGATGGAAAGTGGATAGAGTAGCTGGTTAGAATTCCCAGAAGAAGCCCATGGGCAAGGAAATATCCAAAGCAAGATATTTTGAAATAGGTAAAAGAAGTGAAATTAGACCTGTAACATTAATCGTCATTCCTATCTCTAAGCCTCATCCATGCATTTTCCATAAGCACTGATTCAGTACAGAGTCGGGGTGAGTGTGGAGCCTCTTCTTGGCACAGAGTAGCAGGCATGGGACACCCTGGCTGGGGGGAAAGTCACAGCGTCCAGAGGAAACTTCCACAATCACGGGGAGAACGAACCAATGATGGGAACCCAACCCATAACTCTGGAATGGAGCCACTGTACCACCCACTCAAGCCAGTCATTTTTAATAGCTTATTAGTTCATTATTTTAAAGTGAAATTATGAAGCATAGCCTGGGATGTAGCCCTTCATTGATGACATTTACCTCTTCACCTGAAGCACATGTCTTTTCAGCATGGGAACAAAGTCCAGTTCCCAGAGGAGGCGAATTTAATGCGTGGGAACACAGATCACAGAGCTGAGGCTAGTTTCAAACCTGAAACCCCGCAGTCACCATGCTGCCTGGCTTCTAGCCCTGTCATGTGAAAGCAAGCAAACAAGCCAGCAGACAGCTTAATGTGTATGGAGGTCAGATGCATCAAAGAGGACAGATCAATCAATCAGACAGTCCAGGGTGACTTAAAGGAGTCCTCGCTTCCTGCGCGTGCTAACAGCAGAAAGACCTTCCCGCCGTGTCAAGGGAACTGTTCTGGAGAGGACCTCAGGAGAGGAATCGGCTGAGAATCGGAGCTAAATCACTCCAAACAGCATCGGCGTGCACCGTATATATTGCCCTGAAATCTCCTAAGGAAACAGGAGCTTATCATATATGGTCTGTGACTGGAAAGACCAGTCGTGCCATGACATGCGACTCCATGACAGATACAGTCACTCCCTCACAGATGTATTTCACTCTAATACAGATTGTTTAACAGGCACAAAAGTGAACTTCCATTCTGTGAGACCAGTTCCTATGAACTGGTAAGTTGGTGCAATTAGTGTCAATCGCGGTATCACCCTAAAGCATCGTCAAGAAAACTACGTTTCCTGAGAGATGCACAATGTGGGGGGGTCTCACTTACTGTCCGGGTTCTGATGACACTTCTGTCCCTGATTGCGGAAACGGCGTAGGGGAAGGGGACCCAGTGTCACCGCCAGCACGTCCCCCCGGTGGCGCTGGCATCGGCGGCCATGGGCACTTTGATGCTTCGTGGGCCAGTTCTTGGTTTGGAGTCCGGTTACCTCCAGCATGACCAGAATGGTTAACAGGAGAGTCTTGGTCTGCATCTCCCAAACATGTATCAGCGAAGTCCACACTTGCTTCGTGAGAAACCCAGCTTACTCAGAATAATCGCAATCTGGAGTTAGTTTGGCATGTTTAGATAGTGCTAGTACTTCTTCGGAGCTAGCTACACCTGCTTTCAGCATCCACCCAGTCCTGCCTCTGCACAGTCAGCGCCCGGCAAAGACCGGAATGCTCACAAGATCCTTCTTGTGCACCTCAATCTGATGAAGACCCACTCTGAGGTTCCCTCCGTCGTGAAAAATCCTCAAACCATGTTGCTCTGAAACAACAACCTTGACAAGGGGATTCATCTGCCCAGTACGGCAGAAAATGGACCAACCACGTCAAACGCCACACAAAATATTGGCTCCTTACTCGCCCACCCACCCCAGCCACACACTCGCCCAGTGATGATCTTGTTAAAATTCAAAGAGAGTTTGGGACAGTGCTTCTTTTTTTGGGGTGATGTTTCTAGTGTGAAAGAGGCCAGCAGACCCCAAGGTTTCCACGCTGAGCTTCTCTTTCAAAGCAAGGGGACCCTCCACAAAGCCCAGACCGCAGCACCGGTGGGGTGGGGGGCAGCAGCAGCGGCTGGGCCCACATTTCATCCCTCTGTCTAAAGCTGTTTAATGGCCTTCATTCATGCCAAATCACCTAACAAAACAAAATGACATAAAACAAAAACATTCCACGAAAAGATGCTTACCATAGAGAGGCGAAACCCCCCCCCACCCCCCACAAAAAGAGCATATGAGAACATTCTTTTTATTTTCTGGAAAGGTCTGCATTTTGCGTTCTGTCTCAGTATCTGTTCTTCTAATTGGAAAAAAATGTAAATACTTTGACAAAACTGACAGCTTTGACTTTGATGACTGTGTTCTTTGTGCTGGATGAAATGTAAAAAAAAATAGTTTCTGTTTATTCAAATTAATGATGCTTTACTATAATTATACACCATACAAGACAAGTTACCTTCTTGTACATACAAATACAAAAATGTTTATTGATCTTTGTGCAGTTCTCAGAAACTTGAGAATTGGTATTTTTATTGAATGCGATCTTATGTGTGGATTCTATTCATGTCAGTATGAAAAGATAGACTATAGAAGTTTTATGTTTTTTTTATTTATTTTGACTCATTCCTGTTACATTCCTTTCATTGCAATCCACACAATCACAAAACACCGAGGAACTGAGCGCACCCCATGTCCATGTGAGCTGTGAACCATGAAGTATGTGCAGAAACCTTGTCTTAAGATAGCGGGGGCCCTTTGAGGTGTCAGGAGGGGCTGAGAGCCCCCACGCCTCACGCTTTGGCCCGCAAGGACGTCTGAAGCTCTTGTGAGAGGAACTTGTATTTATATGTCCAGCAGAAATGGACCATTAGACAGCACTCAGTCAGTCAGAAGTCTTTTCCTAGAAATAATATTTTTAAAGCTACTTCATTCAGCCAAAATCTCTGGACTCCAAGCACTAGAGTTTAGGTTGATACGGGATATTTAAACCACACCAGATTTGCCAATTTTTTTTTTCTTTTTCTCACAGCTAATTGATGATCGTATTCTTAATGTGGCCCATGTGGGCCTCATTTCACAGTTTGGACAGACGGAGTACTTGAAGTTAAAGATGGTCACACATCTGGAGCGAAGCATAAGGAGAAAGAGGAAGTGACCAGCGGGCCGCATGAGGAGATGCAGATGATCTGGCACTCACTGGAGAAGAGCAGCTTGCACTGCGTTGCCAGAACACCTCAGGCATCCACAGCTCTGGGAGTCTCACACATATTCGCCGCAAACACCCAAGACTCCTGAGTCTGACTCACCACATACTCAAGCATCACAGACTGTTTCCTGCCAGTTACACTAGAGCCTTTTGCCACCTTGTAGCCTGTTCATCATCAGAAAGATTCACACCTTTCTCTCCGTAGATGCAGGCTTGGTGGACTGTTCCCTATTAACACCCTTACTGCCTCAACACAGTGACTATACATTATCACTGAGGTCCTCTTCACCTAACTGACCTTACAAAATGAAAGCAATGCAATTATACATGCTCCAAAGACTTGCAATAAAAAAGCACATATAATGTTAGTTAACTTAACTTTTTAGTTAACATATTATTGTTTACCTTTTGGATTGGAACAAATCAACTCAGAAACCTTTGTGATGTCACATCCTGTTGTAAGTAACGTACCAATGAGTACTGGGCCCTGTGATGAAATCTGTCCAGGCCAAAGTGTGAATCCCCTATGAAAAGACTCCATTGTGTATGCATGTGGTCTTTTAGTGGGCTTCCCTGGTAACATTGTGTGGTGGTACCACTTCTGAGGGTCAGTCACACTAACGGTCATACGGACCGGGCCCAAACTTTTGTGTTTACCAACACAAATCCATCAGTCTGCTGGATGGGCCCAGGCATTTGAATTGAATGAAGGAAAACACAATATTGTATTAATAAGTGACATAGGAAAAGTAGGTCAGTAGGGGGTACAAAAAAGAGAAAGGACTAAAGAAAAAATACAAAAAAGTGCTGTGAAGGACTTCCAACTTCCCGCTATAAGGCCAGTAAAACAGTATGAAATGTAACAGAAAAGACACAGAGATTCCCCGAGGAGTGGGGGTCATTGGAACAGATCTGCACATGTTTTATCATTCAGGGGGTGCCCCCATGCATGACGCCCGCAGAGAAGCATGACAAAAAAGGGCAAACGGGGAGAAAGAGGATGCGAGGAGCAGTGAAAGGGTTTCCAGTGCCAAGCCGACACGCACAGAGAGGGAAACGCTGGTGGGATTCGGCATTTCTGCCCTCATGCACCCTCTCATTCTCGCTCTCGGTCCCTCAGCCGCCCCTGACAGGCCGTCGGTCTCGCCTGTTCGCACGTTAGCATCTGCCGTGTGTGACCCCAGTCTGCCGAGGTCCACGTTTGCTTTGTTTCCACACTCCATTCTAACAACAGGGCTGTGAGCCAGGACCATTCTGGGGGAGGGACTGAGGGCAGAATGGTGCATAACAAGGACAGGATGCTGCACAGTGGCCAGCTTTGAGACGACATGCGTACAACTGCTGTACCATCTTAAGCAGGTTTCTCAGCGAAGTTCAGGATCTTAGTTCCCGATTCCAAGTTCCTGGGGTTTCTTGACCGGGAACTTTTGTATTTCTTTTGTATTCCTGGGTACTTTTGGGGGCCGCTTTGCCATCACACAACAGCAACTATAACCTTTTCCGTAGGTTCGTATGTTAAACTTCACATGTAATTCTATAGGAAAGGAAACTATACCATCATCCCAAAACAAGAGAGAATGAACATCCTTATTCTTATGAGTATCCTTATCTGTCAAAATTTCCACTATAAAAGATGGCAGGAAATTCTGGGAACTTTTACACTGAATTGCGAAGATCGAAAATTCTGAGCCAGAAATATGCAGATGCAAGCAAAAAAACAAAAAAATCTCACAGATGCATTTAATGTAATTAAGATACAGCAATAATTCCATCTACTCCAGATCTGCTCCACTACTTCCCTCTCTAGTCCACGCATTTATGCATAACTTCCAAGTTAGTGTCAATGCAGAATGTTAGTGTCAAAAAAAGTTTTTTTGCAAAGTCACCATCACTATAAACTTAAACAGAGTAGGAACTAAGAAAATGACCAGGAACTATCTTCCAGGAAATACAGCAGGGCCAAGTTCCTGTGGTGGGAAATTGACAGATGTTTCTGATTCCTAAAAAAGTTCCTGTGGTGGGACTTTAGACCCTTCTTATTTTTTTTTACTTATTTAAAGATCACTATATGATTGTTTCAGTGTGGCTGGGTGGGGCGGGTGGGGTGCTCACTGCATTCTCCATAGTTCAACTGAAATAAAAAAAGAAAACTTTATGACACAACTGAGCGATTAATGCTTTATAGTCACAACCATCTCATCTTTCAAAGATAGTAACAAGTTAGGTGCACTGTCACACTACATTTCCTTAATTGGTTAACTGACTGGATCCCCGCCTTGTGCCCGTAGCCTCAGGGATAGGCTCTGGACCCCCCCCCCCCCCCCCCCGACCCTGAATAGGATAAATGATTTCAGTAAATGGATGGTTGGATGGATGGGTTAATTGACTGCAAATAGTTTAATTAATGTGTCTTGGAGTAATCACAACCTAAAAAAAAGCTTTTGATTTCTGGATTAATTTTAACATTGTAGCTATCAGAATGATCTTTCGTTTTTTAATTCCAAAAAATGCATCTTTATATATATGTACAGTCAAATCTGGATACTGACTTTTAATTCTTTTGTCTCTATTTTAGCTGTTATTCACCTTATAGTAAAAGGTCTTGAGGCAATGGAGCAATAAATATCAAATATTGTAATTACTAAGAAAGGTGTTCAATATCTCCTCAGATTTTAAACTCTTCTTCTTCTGCTTTGATAACAATATTGCAGACTCGCATTCTTTCAACCGGCTTCCAGACATAGCCACTTGGAATGCTTCTCCAACAGTCCAGAAGAAGTTTCCACAAGTCCACAAGGATTGCTATCTAGTTGAAAAACAATTGATTTTCAGTCGGTGTGTCCAGAGTTACACGTATATCGCTTGTGCCCTGCTAGACCTTTGTAATTGCAGCAGAAGAGGAGCCTCTTACAAGAAAAAAATTTAAAGTTTTTTAATGTTAGATTAGACTTCAAACTCCAGATGTGTGCATGTTCACAGGAAAAATAGCATATAGTTGATACAGGTCATTGAAAAACTATTGACAGTCTCTATTTTACATTTCAGCACTAATCAGTACAGGAGTACCATACTCCAATTCTCAACAAATAGCTTCCTTTAGAGGGCCATGTCAACAGACCTAATAGCTCAGCTACTTGGAGTGTCAGACTTAGGTTTCATGTTACTGTTTTCATGCTGTCTGCAGCTCAGAATTCCAGATGAACCACAACAAAAGAGGGTGGACCAGCTGGTCCTGATTAGCCAATGAGGGGCAGGCATCTCTTGGCCGCACATCTGCTTTGAGGCCGTCACAGCAAGGTGACGGAAACCTGTCGAATTCTTTGCGGACGTGGTCTAACAGATGACTGAGCAGTTCTGTCTCATGGCTCGGGAGGCGCCTTGTCCCAGCCGCCCATCAGGCTCCTTCAGGCGTTTGGTGCCCTGGCTGCTGTCTCTCAGCCGAGAGGAGTGCTTCCACTCCTGGGGGTTCAGCTCCCTTCTCTGTAACAAAGCCCATCCCCAAGAAGCTTCTAATAGGGACACCGGAGCCCATCTGGGAAATGGACTAAACCGGGAGCCTCCTTCCCTCCCTTCTTTACTGCTGACCTGAAAGCAGATGTGCAGTTTTGTAACGTACAGAGGTGGATAGTTCAGGTCCAGAAAGTAACAACCTCAACCAAGATTTTGTTTCAAGCTCCAGTTGAGTAATAAGAGTCACAATCACAGAAGACTCGCCTTGTTGGTTGAAACAAAATCTCGGTTTGGATTTTTTGGACACTGTCTTTGAGCCACCCCCACCCCCCCCCACCCACAGTGCTTTAAGACCGTGGTCCAGGATTGGCAGGATTCATAACCTGAGGAGGCCTCATCATGCTGTGACTGTTTGCTCTCTTTACGTCTCTCCTTCCTTTTCTCTGTCGTTCCCCCTTCCCCCCCCCTCCCCCACTGCTGTCTCCCTCTTAGATGTAATCAGGTGCCAAAACAAATGGTACAGTGTGATGGGTTATGAAAAAATACTCTCTGTTGCCAAAGCAGCCCCAGTGACGTGCAGCCGTGTTGTGGATTAAATGACTGTATGGCTTCCATATCCAGGCATGTCAGCTTCTGCAAGCGTCTCTCCCACATACATGACTGACAGGATAGAGGCACAAGTCAGTCATGCTAATGCTACGCTGATACCTTATACCAGGAAAGTAACAACTGCAAGCAGTTTGGATGTGCAGCAGGCCTGGTGTGCTAATAATGCTATAATGAGCCAGTACTTCATTGTTCATCCATACATCTTTTGTCCAGTGAGGCTGGAATCTGTCCCAGGAAGCGCTGGACCCAAGGCAGGGAGAGCTGCAGGCACTCAGAGCAATCCAGGGGAATCAGTTCACCTAACTGCAGATTTTCAGACTGTAGGAGGAAACTGAAGTGATTGGGAGAAACAGAGAGACGCCACGTACACTGCAGACACACCAGCCGGGGGGGTAGGGTGGGGAGGGGATTCAAGCTAAGCCCCCAGTGCACGGCGACACCTGATAATGGCAGTGCCACGCTGAGGCTAAGGCGTGTCTTTGGGCAGAAAGACTACACTACTGTGCATGGGGCTCCGCTTTCACCGCGGCTTAAAGACACGCAGATGAAAGAGGGCAGGTAAGAAGGAGGAAATTGGCTGCCATTCAGAGTTACTTCAGACTCTTTATTTAATAGCTTAACCTGGAATGGCTCCCCCAGCCTCTCCTTCTCCTCATTGTCTCGGGTGAAAGTGGAGGCGTGGGATTTTAAATTATAAAATAAAAACACACAAAACAGTTTATACCATCCCTGCCCCATGGTCTCAACGTTACCTATACTGTGCATCTGAAAAGCTGCTAGTGGAATCCTTTACAAGGTATTCAGAATGCTCAGACCAGCTCCTTCACAGCCCTGAATAACACATATTCTCTTTTCTAAACGGATAGCCCCCTTACATGGGGTGGGGGGGGGGGTGTTGCCTTTGATATTATCCCTCTCTGAACTCCAGCAATACTTCAAGGCCGAGAAGCAGCTCATCAGAGTCCATGTCTCCGTTGTCAGACTCCTGCCCAAACCGAGTTCACCTCACGTGGACGAACAAAGACACAAAGAGTGCTGACCGGCAAGCATTCTCCCAGAATCCTTTGTGTCTCTGTCAGTCACTCCTAAAATACGCTGTATGCCTCAGACCTTCAAAGTCCTAATGTAAAAATCCTCTCATTAGACTTTCAAATCAGACACGTTACATAGGAGGCACAGAGCAGTTCGCCGCCTCCGTTCCGGATATGTCCTTTTATCTGGCGTCTTTGTTCATAAAGAGGGAAACGCACTGGCGGTAGTGAGAATCTCCAAATCGACAGCAGTGTCAATAACGCCCAGTTAACCCCCCCCCACCCGGAGAGCTTACAGCCCCATACCCTGAAGACCCACCGCTCTCCCTGGCCTGTGTTATGAAGAGCACAGCCGTCCGACAGGCGCAAGGCACCATATGGACAATCAGCCAGAGCACAAAGGCAGGCCCCCGGTGGCAGAGGGTGGAAGTGAGGGTGATTTACAATTCAGAGAGGAAACACAGGGATTACCCAGGAGGTCCAGCCTTTTTGAATGGGGGGGGGGGGGGGGTTACTTGGCTGCAGAAGGCTCAGGCTAAATTTCCTCCTTCCATAATAATCACAATAATTACGATGATAAAGCCGACTCTATTCTGTTCACGACACACTCCAGACGGAACAGAGTCACCCCCCCAGATTGTCTTTCTCTTTGACCCTCTTGTCGTACCCTAATCCCTCTTTACCCCCCCCACCTGTGATTCATTTCCCTCACTTGACTAACTTGGCCGCTTCTGTAAGTGCTGTATGGTGGGAAGCAGAGCAGCGGTATCCGTGAATGAGAGGTGGAGATACAGAGCGCCACTTGGAGCATGAAGGCCGAACCTAGGGCCGGGAAGCCGCCCGAACCCGGGGCCCAAAAGGCCTCGTCACTCCCTGGGAGACGTCCGAGCTTGGGGACCAGGAAGCCGCCCGAACCCGGGGCCCAAAAGGCCTTGTCACTCCCTGGGAGACGTCCGAGCTTGGGGACCAGGAAGCCACCCGAACCCGGGGCCCAAAAAGTCTCATCTCGTCAGGCTGCTTTCTGCACAGGGAGCAGGTTTTCAGGTTCAGGGAGCCCTGGCGCAGGGGGGCAGAGCACCTGGGACACCCCCACGGTCTCTTGAGGATAATGGAAGCAGTGCTGCTTCTCCTGCATGACAAGGCCATGTGCCAGCAGCTCAGGATCACAGATCGCGTCTAAATATTCATGACAACCCAAAGTGCACGTTCACTTCTGGCTACCCAGATAAACCCCGGGGTGGGGGCCGGGGGGTAGCACAGGAGTCGACATTCAGTGTCCTATTATTATGCCATGTCTGCATCGCTACACCCCTTTCGTGGCCTGGTTGTATTTCATGGACACACTGTGCTTCTCCGCAAGGCAGGCGTGCTCTCACACACAGGCCTCGACGTCCTAAGCCCCATTTCATAGAATTTTATTTCTGTACGAAAAGGGGAAAATGAAACAAAAGCCAGAAGCTTTGTGAAGCCGGATGATTAATGTGGACTGAGAGAGAGGAGCTAGGCGCAGTGAGTCTGGGGAATCCGCATTCTCATTGCACTGTACCTGTACTATGGCATGGGGGCAAGATATTATGCCTAAGTGAGATTTACAGTACCTGTAGAAGGACACAGGTAAAAGCACCACTGACAGTCAGCCTAACAGGTGGAACAATCTGCACACACCTGAACTCCTAGCTGCATGTAAATAGTACGTTTGAATGATGCCAAAGGGAGGCCACAGTCAAAGACCCCAGATTGGGGTTCACCTATACTACAGTCAAGGCCGAAATCATCAGAATTATTCCAGAAAATGCTCCACCATTGCTCCCAGAAAATTGTTGCAATGAGAAATGTTTTGGTATACAGATGTTTATTTCCTTTTTGTGTATTGGATCAACCCAAAAAAAAAACAGACAAAATTTGCATTGGAACTCCAAAAACTGGGCATTTTTGGACATTTTTGGCACCTTTTCAAGATTGTGGGTAAATCGTTTTATTTCAAGCATATAGCAATTACACCTGAAGCCAGTTAAAATGGAGAAAATTTGACTCAACCTCTCTGTTGTGTGTCTTTGTGTGCCACACTAAGCATGGAGAACAACAAGAAGAGCAGAGAATTGTCTGAGGACTTGAGAACAAAAATTGTGGAAAAATATCAACAATCTCCAGAGATCTTCATGTTCCTTTATCCACTGTGCGCAACATAATCAAGAAGTTCACAACACATGGCACTATAGCTAATCCCCCTGGATATGGACGTAAGACAAAAATTGATAAAAGACTTCAACGAAGGATCGTCCAAATGGTGGTTAAACAGCCCCAACCAACTTCTAAGCAAATTCAAGCTGTTCTGCAGACTCAGGGTTCAACAGTGTCAGCTTGAACTATCTGTCCACATCTGAATGAAATGAAATGCTATGGCACGAGACACAGAAAGACCTCAATGCTGACAAAGAAACATAAAAAAGCCAGACTGGAGTTTGCCAAAATGTACTTGAGGAAGCCAAAATCCTTCTGGGAGAACATCTTGTGGACCGATGAAACCAAGGTCGAGCTTTTTGGTAAAGCTCATCATTCTACTGTTTACAGAAAACAGAATGAGGCCTATGTGGCGTTTTTAGGGGAGGAAGCAGCGAGGGATATGGAAATGGACAACCCGACTACGCCACTCTGGGGATTTCACCCAGAGAATTAAAGTACAGGAGTTGGCAACCCGCTCCAATATAAAAGGACACAGATTCGTAATCACCATAGGGGAGACCTGAAGACCATGAACACTGCCTTTATTAGGCTGCTGTTTAGTTTGCACTCAAAAGGAAAAAAAGAAACCAAACAGCAAACAAATAACTCAAATCATGTTAAAACACTCCATTCGCACGAAAAGAAACCCAAACCCGGCAGCCGTTATGGGAAGGGGAATGGGAGGCGAACCCTCAGAAAGTACTCCAAGGGGTCATCGCATCACATGGCGTAAGTACATCCACCCAGGGGGGGTGGGCCAAAAAGGCAAAGCGGACACACAGCGCTGTATCGCCCCGACCTGCCGCCCCAAAACAGATCCTCACCGCCCAGCACCAAACCTCCCCAACGGCGCCCCACAGTTTACATCCAACAAACTAACATTAATACTTAAAAACTAATTAAACACAAAACAAAAACATCCAGGCAAAACAGCAGCAATTGTAGTGGCTTAGTATCCCGCCGGTTGTCTGGCTCACGTCGGTCCGGGAACACTCCAAGTCGCGATCCACTAGCAGATCACACGCGGTATTAAAAGGGAAACCTTAAATGCGGGAGCAACCGCAAGTGGCTAGATATACCGAGCCCTCGCAACTGTAAAGAAATATACCGAAAAGCACATTGCAACCACCCATACAGCAAGCAAACGACACCGTCCACTGGTACCCTACCTGCAGCGTTGGATATACCCACAACTTTTAAAAAAAAGGAGATACTGGCGCACGGAGTGTCACGTCACCGGTTACAGAGCAGTCCCGCACGCAACCACAACCGGATCTTATATACGCACGCTGGCCACAACAATTAATCAAGTTGATGAAATTACTATGCCCCAACAAGATCGCACCCTCCAGCTCCACCTCACTACAGCTACAAAGAAAAGAACACAGTACCTACAGTCAACCATGGTGGAGGTTCTAAGATGTTTTGGAAATGTTTTGCTGCCTCTTGCTCACAGTGAAGGCATCATGAAATCTGAAGACTACCAAAATATTTTGAGGCGCAATGTAGGGCCCAGTGTCAGAAATGTGGTTCTGTATCAGAGGTCATTAGTCTTCCAACAGGACAATGACCCCAAACATACCTCTAAAAGCATCCAGAAATGGTTGAAGACAAAGCGCTGAAGAGTTCTGAAGTGGTCAGCAATGATTCCGGATCCAAATCCAATTGAATAATTATGGAGAGACATCAAAATTACTGTTGGGAGAAGGCACCCTTCACATCTCAGAGACCTTGAGCAGTTAACAAAAGAAGAGTGGTCAAAAATTGCAGTTGAGAGGTGAAACAAGCTTGTTGATGGTTATAGGTAGCAACTGATTTCAGTTGTTTTTTCCAAAGGGCGTGCAACCAAATATTAAGTTGAGGGTGCCAATAATTTTGTCCGGCCGAGATTTTCAGTTTTGTGTGAAGTGGTGTGAAAATAAGCTTTTTTTCTCTGTTCCAATGCAAATAAAGGAAATAAACATGTGTATACCAAAACATTTATAATTGTAACAATTCTCTGGGAGAAATGGTGCATTTTATGGGAAAATTCCAGGGGTGCCGATAATTTCGGCAATGACTGTATAGACAGACAAGTCTTACTATTCATTGCTGAATAATTTCTTTATCACCACACCCAGTATATCAGGAGATCTTTGCTGATTCTTCTGCTGACCCCATTAATCATATACAGCCTTGCATTCCCATTTGGGGCCAGAACCCCATATCCCCCTGTCTCGCTAATGTAACTGTCCATCAAATTCATTATTGCATGCATTCTGTATCACGAGTTATATATGTACAGTGGGTCATTATGAACATGGGCTGGCAGAGCTGCATATTCTTCTGCACCTGTTACACTAAGGCGAAACACCCGCCAACTTCCCACTACGTCAGCTGTCTCTCGATCATTTTTTATTATTTACTATAGACCTGGGACGTAAATGCGATCAGGAGTGACTCGATCAAGCATAACTCGACGTAAGACTGTAAATCAGTTTCAAATATTATAAGGGAATCGATGGCATAATATAATGAAATCTATTCTTTTTCATGGTGTTATTCCACAATATTAGTTCTATGAAAAATTATCACGGTACTTCATATATATAACCAATTCAATATTCAATATAAATGAAATAATCATCGTCTCTCATGGGAAATAAAACAGACTATAATTTCCCCGTGTCTAACTTTCCACTCAAAGGTAAACATTTACACAGGGTGTCCATTGTTCATTATTTTCTTATATACACTCACCCCCAGTGAGAGGGTTTGAGATCTAAGGTTGAGTGAGACCAGCATCCCATAGCCAACTCACTTTACACTGGCATCTGGCAGAGTAATGCTGAGTTCCCGCCCTGGCGGGGCCCATGTGGGCCACTTCAGGACCCTGACGGGGTCTGTAGCCTCTTTGTTCCGTCAGTAACCAGATGAAGCAGCACGACACATCAGCTTCACGACGGATTCAGTGTCTGGGCCAGTCAATGTCCCTCCCTCGCCTGGGCATGGGGATTAGATGACTGGATTAAAGATGAATTTCGGGAGGTGTCCTTTAAATTCTAATGATGCAGCAGACGGACAGGTTCGCCAAATGCCCCCTCTTTCACCCCGGTAAAATACGGTCTAATTGGTGCGCTTTGCCAGCAATGCACTCCCCGAAATACCAAGCTGGATCTTCAAAGGTGTGGAGGTCTGAAGGGCCCTCGACTGCTGCCAAGTCGCCCCTTCAGCCCAAGAGCTCGACACGCATTAGCTGAACATCTCACTGATTCAGCGTTGCCCAGTCCTTCTCTGCAGGGTTTTATTACCTGAAGTGGCGATCAGAGCAATGCCGGTCACCTTGGCGCTCTCACGACTTTCTGATGTTATTCAAACAAATCAGCACCACCCTGCAGCCCCACCTAAATGAATGGATGCAGTAACCATGCAGTTCTCCTCTCTACCTCCTTGAACCCTTCCTGCTCTCACATAGTTTTCTCAAACGTGTAGCTGTTTCATTGGCTCCCTCTCCTTTCCGAGGCCGGATGCAGCTGAGAATTGTGCTTCGTCATTGCAGTGGAAAGTGGTGTGGTGGTGCCCCCCCCTTCCCCCCCCCTCCCCCCACACACACACACCCCTGGGAATGGGAGCAGGCTAAGTTAAAGCAGGCATACCCGTGGAACTGTTTGCAGTCAGACCCTCTCCCCTGCTTGTTCATCAAACCAGAGCCCCCCCACCCACCTACCCCAACAGCCCCCCATGACCTTTTCCTGCTCCACACCTCTCTACTGCACATCCAAACAGCATGACCTGCTAATAAAAAAATCTCCCGAGAGGCAGCAGAAGGCTTTACTCTCCCACAGCTCTCGCCTTACGGTGCCGCGCCCCGCAGGTGACGCGCTCCAAAGCAGAGGCCCCCCAGCCCGGCTCATATCCACAACAGCGCGGCCATTGTTTCCGGTGTAAGCAGTGCCGGGCTTCACTGCAGTATGCAAAGGAGGAGGAAGAGGAGCTGGGAGACCCGCTCACGGCACTGACACGAGAGCTCTGCTGCAAACACCAGCTACGCACCATGTCGCCTCCATTACGGGTCATAACGGGTCAACATGCATGATCCACACATGCTGACGCGCTCATATGAACTGTCAATAATCTCACTTTGCTGCCACTTCTCCTGGTGCAGCTCACAGCCAATTTTAATAACATGCCTTTTAATATGTCAACGGGATTTTTAAGTAAACACCCATCCAGAGTGATGCACAGCACTTAATTTGTCAGTGTTGCCTGTTTATGGGAACAAGTATTTTTACCACAGTGAAGCCTTTCTCATGGACAAGGCATCACAGACTCTCCGGGACCTTGAGACTATGAGTCTTTTCATCATCTATGATACATAATCAAGAAAACAAAAGCAAAGCCTGCATCCGTATAGATCTTAGCAAACTTTAACAAAGATACGATTAATTCTTCCCCTTTTAATAGGTGATATAAAAAGAGGCGATTCAGGGGATGTCACACATATTCTGTGCCAACTGTCTGGTTAAGGCTTTCATTGAAATTGACCAAAACACTAAGGATGCCGGGACGCCTTCATCAATGATAAAACAGACGTATAAGACATGTCCGTAAATTTTTGAAATACGCATATAAACATTGGCATTTATAAATCATTATAACTGAACAATGAGCATTCTAATGAATACACAGTGTACTTGCAGCTCAGTGTACTGGCAACAGTGAACTTTCTTCCTACTGAATGTCTGGGATCTTTTTCTGGCGCACACTATAATTTCTTCTAGAAGCTACAATGCAGTGAGCCCCCTGTCGTGTATTGAATCGAAGGAGAATGCTCTGAATGTAGCGTGAGGACCAGGCCGGTCCGCAGCTGGAGAAGGAGAGAGCGGCAGCCCTACCTGTGTAGCCCAGCGAGTTGTCGTCATCATGCTCAGAGGTGGGGGCGGCTGTGACACTTGCACCGGCCCCGTCCTGCCTGACCGCGTCTGTTGGAGACAGCAGCACAGCCCCTGAGACCTGGGCTTCCACAAACACAGTGGTCCCTCTGAAGCCCACAGAGATGCAGCACAGAAAGAGGGCCAGCAGGGTGCGGCCTGGGCGTGAGCCCTCCACCCTGGGGCCCCGCTGCAGCCGAGATCCAGGCGACCTCGCCATCCCACCCGAGATTACACCACGGAGCACGGAAAGCAGCCTGCTGAGGGGAAGGAGGCTGTTGATCCCCACTCAGCTGGGGGACCCTCTAGGCTGCAGGTAGCTGACAGGTGGAAGTCCGGAACTCAGAGAGATGGACGTGAGGTCCGGTAATCCTGCTGCTGGGGCACCCGGAGTCACATGTGAGCCTACGCCTTGACGAGATACACAGCAGCAGAGCCCCCTTTCTGGGGCAGCATATGGACTTGATGGGGCACAGGGGGTGGGAAGACTGGACGGGGTCGGGAGAGTGGCTGAGGGGGCAGGCCAATTCCCCACCAATTTAGCTACGTCACTGTCCCATCAACACACACACAGACACACACACACACTCTTTATTGTGGAGTGTTGGAGGAGACTTCATCATTGTGCCTCACCTTGGATGGGAGACTGACTGTTGGCCGAGTGGGGGGGGGGCAGATTAGTATGGCTGAAGAAAGGAGGAACAGTGGGGGCCATGGGAAGAAATGAAGGCACTGAAGGGAGTAACTGCCCCCTCAATAGATGGGGGTGGGATAAATCAAGGGGGCTCACGCCCACTTTCATTGTGGGACAATGATGGGGGGTTAATTGGGGTTCGGAGTGGGGTTCATGCACTGGGGGGGGCGGGGTTTCATGAAAGCCCATGTAAACTGGGCAGAGGAGAGAGTGCTGCCCTGCCGGGGATGGTGAGGGACAGATAGACACAATGTGTCTCTGGCGGGGGGGGGGGCTTTCCCACAGAACACTGTGTTTTTGGAGGGTGGGGGTTAGGGTTAGGATACTCTGTGCTGCACAAACTTTAACACCGTTTTAAAGACACAGACTCTGAAAAGGCGATAAGCCAATTCAATGAGGTCGCCTTGGAGATCATTGTGGGGAGGCTGGAAGTGAACACATCTCCCTCCGTCTGGGACACTGTAATGACAATTTAACCCTCATGAGATAATAGCAATTTGCTGGGGAGATATAATTATAATTACCGCATTTGCCTCTTCATATGAGGCCTGTCAGCAGCTGCCTGCACACTGGCAGCCCGTTTGGTGACGTCTGTGGTGAGGTTTGGGTAAACAGTGTAAACAACAGAGAGGTGATACACACACAGATTAATGGTGAAAATGGGAGACGATGTGGGGACGACACGATGGTAAGAGGCTCTTCCCTGTCAACACTCATTTAAATGCTTTACGGAGGCGGCAGCAGGCAATGAAATGTGCGTCTTCTCTCTTGGGGCCACACGGCACGTTGAGAATATGGATGGCGTTCAACGAAGCCTGCATGTATCAGTAAGGTCTGACATCTCTGGGGAGGACGTCGCGATCAACGCACAAGGGCATCGATCTAGGAGGCGTCGCTAAACCACTGCCGCAGCCTTTGTAGAAACCGATCTGGGGAACGGCACGTGATTTGAGTTCATGGTGATAAAGAGCACAAAGGGCAGTGGTGGCCTAATGGTTAGGGAAGCACACTTATAGGTTTGAACCTCTGACCAGCAAAGTACCCTGAGCAAGGAACTGCTCCCTGGGCCCTAATCTAGCTGCTATGTCACATATGGGGTAAATGCAGAGGATGCCTTTTGCTGTTGTGCGCTGTGTGCTGTGGTGTGTCAACAATGATCACTGATCACCAAATTCTAATGTAACTTTTTCAATAGGTCTGCAGGAGGGGCTGGGCTGAGGGTGGGAGAGTGTTGAGTGCCTCCTATGCTAAACACCCCCTCCATCCTCCCCCACCCTACTTCTTACCTTTACCCACCAGTATTTGCCTAGACTGATAACTAAACAACAAGAGCAGGAGATTCTGCAGATACTTACAGGATCATGGTTTCTAATGACTGCATCTGCTCTGCATGTTACGTCAGATCAGACCTACAGACAAACTCCCTCAGACTCAGGAAGAGCACGGACTCAGGTGGCATGGAGACCCCAGTGGGGCAGAATGCTTCAGCTTCAGCTTCAGCTTCAGCGCCTCACCCCTCGAGGCGACTAGCCCACCTGACCGTGTTATATACACCTCATACCATGTCACGCCTCCATGGGGCACCTGGATGACATCACTCCAGCCAGCAAAATGGAGGTGACCCAAATCTGGAAGGACAATAGCAGCTCCACCTTCATGGCCATGCTGTTCCGGATCTGTCCTGAAGTCCATAATGCCCAATCTCCCAGCTGTTCTCCTTATATATACAACACATTGGTGTAAATGTATTAGCTTAGCTTGTGAAAACCTCTCCTAAACTCCTAAAATAACCATTCAACATACCCACGTGTTTGCTGACTGCTACCGTACCATTGTTTGACTAGTCATTAAATTATTGAGCTACGTTAATTAATTTAAGTGAACAGCCCCTGAGGAAAGGGTTGGGAACTGAAGCAGTATTCATCTAGCCATCCGACAAGACATCAGTAACTATTAGAAGAACAGAAGAAATTCTTGTTATTTTTTTATTGTTACAATTCATTTGCATATATATCTATTTTACGAATACAAACTTAATAGACTGATAAATAGACAATTTAAAGGCACTTTCTTTGACAGCCTGAGGCTTCTGTACAATGTTGCGTGTTACATACGCAGGGCCCCCCCCCCCCCCCCCACGTGGAAGCAGACTGTCGGTTGCACTGGTAAGTATCAGCAGTGCTGCCTAGCAGTGTGACTGAAAGATACGGATGCACTGTAACCGCAGTGAAAGAGGGCCGTGTACCACAGCGCAGGGGTAGTGCAGTGCTCTCACACACCTGTCGATGGCATGTCACCCAAACTGCCACCACCTATGGCCCAGCCAGCCAGATTCTGGCAACAAAAGGGGGCAGTGCAATGATTTCACACCCAGCAGGCCATCTGCCAGCATTTAGGGACTGTGACAGTCTGATTCTGGTTTAGGTCACGATCATTTTAACAGCCGCCTTGTTTTAGGATCGTGGAGATAACAGTTCATCCATTTATTTTAAGGCTCAGTGTCGACTCCTGGTCACCCCTGAGGTGGCTGTCTGCCTGAACCTTCTGTCATCAGTTTAGCCAAGGTTCTGGAGATTGCTAAGCATGTGGAAAAACTTCAGGTGGAACAGATTATGTTTTTGTGCTGCTGGTAAAAACGTCCTTCCTTCCTGCTGGCCATGGTCGCGACCAGTATGTCGCAGACATAGTTTCTTATTGGTCGCTCACCATCAGGGGGCAAAATTTGTGATTATAAACTGGAGAGATGTTAGCGCTGGGCTTTGAATAGCGGCGAGCCCATCCGCACTGTGTCTGCCACCCCATGACTCATTTCCATTTTGATTGCGCTTCTTTCTCACGTGCCACGCAGAGCAATTAGGGACAGACAAAGAGCAGTTATCGGGGGGGGGGGGGGGGGGGGGGGGAGGGGGGAAGAGAAAGGGAGAAGAGAGACGGGGAAGTGCAGAGGCAAAGGGTCAACCGTACGAAAGAAAATAAATCTAAACAAAAAACAGAAATGTGCGATAAAAATATACATGAGCTACTGTCTGTAAAAGCCTCCTTCTATAGTCAGAGCTACACTTAATTACACAAATTCAATAAAGTAAATGTAACTCTTCTAATAATTATTTAAAGTCAATGTTTTCATTGTTGGATTATCCACATATCTACTCTCTACAAGCCATTTCCCCTGCTTTTCCAAAGCGGGATTCTGCTTGTCGTGCCCGTAATTTTTATTGAAGTTTGAAAGGAACGTGTGGGGTGCTGGTGGGAAGAGGAATGGAGAGTGAGGGAGCAGGAGAGGACCAGCAGTGACCAGGAAAGATAGAGAGATAGAGGGAGAGGAAGGAGGTGATGTGGGGTGACTGTCCACAGTGTCCTGCTTTAACAATTATAATTATCATATCTATCCATCTATCTATCCATCCATCTATCCATCCATTTTCTGAAACTGCTTGTCCTATTCAGGGTGATGGGGGAGTCTGCACCGTATGCCAAATAATGGGCACAAGGTGGGGAAGAACCCAGGGCGGGGTGCCAGCCCATCACAGGGCACACTCACACAGGCACCCCTAAGGGCAATTTTGCAACTCCAATCAGCCTTTTTGGGCAGGGGGGGGAAACTGGCATATCCAGAGAAAATGATGACATGGGGAGGGCAAGCAAACTCCACGCACATGGAACCCTGAACCCAGGTCCCAAGAGTGTTAACCACTGCACCACCATGCTGCCCCAATTATTATGACATATAGATGATATATATTATATACTGTAGCTACATATTTCAACTGCAGCTGGTATTAAGTACCAAGCAAAGGACGCTTTTTGAATCAGAACAAGCTGCCTCTTTCAATTACACATGCAGTCCTTTGTCATGAGACATGAACATGAGATACTATCAGCTGAGTATGTGTCTGAGTGCAGGGGACATCTTTCCCAAAATGAGGGACCACCTTGACCTGAACGCATCATCACATCATAGAGGCCAAGCAGATCTCCAGGATCACGCCCTAGAGCTCTAAATGAAATCGCAGTGTGTGAGCTCTGGGCGGACAGCTATAGACATTGAGCAGAGCCCCCTGATGTTCTTAGGGGTCATGCAGATTAACCACCGTTTATGAGGTCATCCACAGGCTCCTGAGGAGGCATCTCCTTGGCTTCCCTCCCTGCCGGGAATCTCCTGATCTCCTGACTTATTCTGTCAACTAGCACCTGTCTCAGCCCGCAGCGACTGGCATGTGGAGGCTGGACAGGTGCCAGCAGAGCAGCACTCTGGCACAGGCCCCGGCTAACAGAGCTCATGTATTGCCCAGCGTCATACTAGAGCAGGAGACCCTCATTTGCTGGGAGATGCTGTGCCTGGAATATAAAGTGCCTCCCACTGCACTCATTCACTGCCGCATCATTCATTTACAAAGATACACAAGTAAACACAAATTCAGGGAGATGGGCAGAGCAAAAATGTACAAGGTCACATTACTGCAGAATTCAGTAACACTTTACCTAAAACCAGTTTTTAGTAATTTAGAAACATTCATAACAAATAATAATGCATTCATGAAGCATTATAAACATGATTAAATATTTATCAAAAAGCATAACATATATAGCCATGTGTATTATGCATTATGAATGCTTTATGAAGCTCTCAATTATAATGAGCTATAGATACCTATATGATGCATTATAGTCAGAGGTGCACATAACTGGTACACAAGTACACATTCACTTTGAAGAACGATACGTGCGACAGTCCATTGTTTGTAAAAGTGCAAATTCTTACTTATGTGCATTTGCGCTGCTATGAAAACAAGATATAATGTATTTTAATCTTTATATGCTAACTCTATTTCATTTGCCATATATGGCTTAAAATGCAAGGTATTTTCTTGTCATAGCAGCACAAATGCATGCTCTGTATGGATGCTCTGTACTGCATTATGAAGATATCTATAGTGCATTATAGTGTCATAGAGCATTTGTGGTGCAATCCTACTACCTGCCCACTGGATCCAATCCCTTCCACAATGCTCCAGACAATCTCTCAAGACCTTCTCCCCTTCATCACCACTATCATTATAGGCTATAATTTATAGCTCCATAACATCTGGTCATGTACCAACGGCATTCAAAAAAGCAGGGTTATTCCCATCCTGAAGAAACTCATTCTGAATCCCTCATACATCAGCAATCGATATACAACTATCAATCGATATCACTTCTTTCTTTTCTTTCAAAAATCCTTGAACATACAGTTTACAATCTCTCTCAGAACAACCTCCATGATCCTAACCAATCTGGCTTCAAAGCAGCACATTCCACAGAGATTGCCCTACTGGCTGTCACCGAGAAGCTACATGCTGCCAGAACGGCCAAACTGTCATCTGTCCTCAGCCTCCTTGACCTTTCAGCAGCATTTGACAACCACAAGACTCTCTTGTCCATTCTTATGAGTCTTGGAATTTGTGGCTCAGCATGGCAATGGCTTGCCACCTACCTACCTAGACTCATCTAGACTCTTCTGTTTCGGCACTGGTGGAATGAACTTCCCCTAGATATTCAAACAGCTGAGTCATTGAATGCCTAAAAGCCTACCTTTTTTGGAATTACCTGGTTTAGCAAATCCAGGATCATACCCCTATTTTAAAAAAACTGCATTACTTGCCAACAGAGTTTTTTTGACTGATAGTATTCTTATCCCGGGTTCTATTGGACCAGTATCAGAATGAATTCCCTGATGAGACTTCTAAGCATTTATGTACTCTGTACTTATGGCTAAGGGTGTCTGCCAAATGCCATAAATGTAAATAATGGATAATAAACATGTCTATAAAGTGTTATGCCTTTTTATAAATATTTATAGTGATGTTTATAATGCTTTATGAATGCATTATAATGCATTATGAATGTGTTCATAGATTACTAAAAACATGGCCTTAAGTAAAGTGTTAGCCAGAATTCTTTGTAAGAATAACCCATTGCTCCAGTGGTCTAAATGGGGTCTAAAATCCTTCTGCTCACCTATAAAGCCCAGAACAACCTAGCACCCATCTACCTCATGGATCTTCTCACCTTATACAGTACAAATCCACCTGCACCTTATGCTCTACCGATGCATACCTTCTATCAACCCCCTCCGCTCATCTCCATTACATGGGTGACAGGGCATTTAGTGAGGCTGGCCCTAAACTCCGGAACACCCTCCCACTTGCACTACATACATGCACTTCACTCTCCATATTCAAATCCATGCTGAAAACTCACCACTTCACTCTTGCCTTCTCAGCCTAGTCTTGACTTTTATGAGATTTTCTTTTATATTTATCTCATGTTTGTTTTGGTTGATGTCAATCTGGCGCTGGTGTGTCTTTTAATCAATGTGTCCTTGTCTCTACATGCTACCAATTTGTTGTTTATAGCCTAACAACTTTTATAATTTATGTTTTGCTTTTACTGTATAGTGTCCTTTGAAAGGCATGTCAAATAAAATGTATTATTATTATTATTAAAATGTGGCCAAATAACAATAATAATAATTAGAGAGACAATTGTATGGGATGATGAAATAATGATGAATGTCCAGGAGACCAGGAGAATCAGTTCATATTCACAGGATGCAACAGTGAACACTACACGAGTTTAATGTCCTGATTATATGGATGACTCTTGTGTGGGGTCACCATGTTGGAGATCTCACAGAGCATAGTCTGGGAAGATCATGCAAATTACTGCATCCCTTCTGCTCTGCAGCACTGGAAACCTCACTGTTGACCACCAAGTGGGTTTCACACATCCGGAAAGGAATTCCTGCTCGTTCTGCTGCTTCGGGACCCTGAGAACAGCATCTCAGAGTGAGGCTTCACCAAGGCTTCTACCACTTACTGACACGCTAATGGGATTTTATTTTTAACTCCTGGAAAGTTACAGTACAGAATGAAATATTACACATCTTCTGAAGACCGCAGGAGGCAGCAGAAATAATAGTGGCAAAATAGGGCAGGTGTGGCAGCAATAAAAGAAGAAGAGGAATTCGACTGAGGCCATAGCGCAGGCCTCCGAGAGCTGAAACCTAACGGGCAAAAAGTGAAAGGGGGGTACAGGCAAGGGACAACAGCAGCCACAGCTAAAGTCTGCAGGTCTGCCGTTCTATAGCTCCTACCCCTAGGGGAAGCCTGGAGGCCCGGCATGGGGCAACTGGCCTGCCGGCTGAATGTGGAGAGACGCCATTTATGCAGCATCTGCTAAAAGCGCAAGACTGTGCTGAAGTACACCTTGGAATGACAAGACATACATTCCTGGATGTTCTCACAGACTGTATGTGTGTGTATGTATTATATATTTATATTAAATTTCCCACAATGTAATAAAAACCTGTTATTTTGATGTTGTCAGGACCATTTTCCGGGTCCCCACAAAGATCTGTGAATGCAATCAAAAAACTAACAATGTAAAAAGTCTCGCATTTTGTTTGGTTATTTATGGATAAGCTCAGGGCTGGTTAGGAGTTAAAGTCATCACGGGATTAAAGTTTTATCCTTAGAAATGAATGGAAAGATACAATTACAAACCTCTGTGTGTGTATGTGTGTGTGTGTCTGAATCCTTCCTCTAGTGGCAAGTGTGTGCACCCCCCCCAAACAGCCGGGTTCCCGCCTCACCCTCCCCCAGTCGGAGGGGGCTGCCCTCGCGTCTTACACCCTCTCTTCCCGTTTCTCCTTCCCATCCACATGAAACAGAGCGGAGCCAAAAACAACTGAGGAAAAGGCCAGTCGGCCACAGCAGAGGAATTTAATTGTCCAGAACTCCGCAGCTTCCCAAACTACTTCTCCTCAGGCCTGCATGCCCAAGAGCTTAAAGTAGCAGCTACTCCATGGTAGCTTTACAGACAGTCTGTATTCTTATAAGGGTCTCCACCCTTCCTATGCTACATCCTAGGCTCATCTTAAATAGGTTTGTACAGGCTGAGGCAAAAAGCTTTGCCTCCTTTAATTTTATTGTGGATTTGAATATTGACGAGAACTTTCCACACCCAAGAGAGCCGCTCACCCCTCGAGCAAAGATCCCAAAGCCAAACCACGTCAGTCCGTATCTGGCTCTGAGAACAGCAACGGTCACATTCGGAACCTTAATTAGCTGCACTGTCGGGCTTGTGGCTCAGCCTCAGGTTTCACAGGATCTTCCAGAGAATAAGGGAGACTAATTGCAAAATTGCACCGATTACCTTGAATGCTTCTAATTTTTATTTGTTAACTTGACAGGTTAGCTCTTTAAGAGGATAAACAATGCTGCACTGCCAAGAAGGCTACATGATAATCTCCCTTGAATGAGCCATTCTGTGCCTCGGCTGGCTCTGTGAGGAGCACTGTAGCCTTAAACCTCAAGGCTTGGGAGGGTCTGATTCTTCTTCTCTCAGTGGGTGTGGAGTTCACAGCTTCTCTCCCAACGTTCAGCCAGGTTTCAAAAAAGCAGCGTGACAGCTGTGATGGACCGGCATCCTGCCCAGGGTGTCCCTTGCTTTGTGCCCTGCAATGGACCAGCATCCTGCCCAGGGTGTCCCTTGCTTTGTGCCCTGCAATGGACCGGCATCCTGCCCAGGGTGTCCCTTCCTTTGTGCCCTGAAATGGACCGGCATCCTGTCCAGGGTGTCCCTTGCTTTGTGCCCTGCAATGGACCGGCATCCTGCCCAGGGTGTCCCTTGCTTTGTGCCCTGCAATGGACCGGCATCCTGCCCAGGGTGTCCCTTCCTTTGTGCCCTGCAATGGACCGGCATCCTGCCCAGGGTGTCCCTTACTTTGTGCCCTGCAATGGACCGGCATCCTGCCCAGGGTGTCCCTTGCTTTGTGCCCTGAAATGGACCGGCATCCTGCCCAGGGTGTCCCTTGCTTTGTGCCCTGCAATGGACCGGCATCCTGCCCAGGGTGTCCCTTGCTTTGTGCCCTGCAATGGACCGGCATCCTGCCCAGGGTGTCCCTTGCTTTGTGCCCTGCAATGGACCGGCATCCTGCCCAGGGTGTCCCTTGCTTTGTGCCCTGCAATGGACCGGCATCCTGCCCAGGGTGTCCCTTGCTTTGTGCCCTGCAATGGACCGGCATCCTGCCCAGGGTGTCCCTCGCTTTGTGCCCTGGGTCTTCCTGGGACAGGCTCATCATACCTCTGCACTGGATAATGCGTTGTAGGCCATGGATGGATATTATGTCCTTTCTTTCACATAAAGCAAATGCTCCTCCTTTTGTGCTCCCCTACCCTGGAGGAGACGTGTGTGCGGGTGGATTTGATAAAATGTTGGTTATCTTCCAGGGGATAAGTACATACGTGAGCCACGCCGAGTTTGCAAGGGACACGCTTCTTGTCCCACCCCGGCAAACCACTTTTTGCGGGAGAGAGACATATGTACATCCAATTTTTCTGGAAGCTGGCCAGGCTATGGTGGAAAAACGATGTGAAGCTTCTGGAACAAGCAGCAGTCTTTAACAACGTGTGTGGCTCAGTGGGGCATGTCTGGCCCCCTGCCCCAACCCTGGGGTGCACAAGGAGTCTCCCCTACAGTTTAACAATGATGAAACATAAATGTACAACTTAGGGGTCTCACTGCAGCAGAACTGAGAAGGTCTGCACCAGGCTGTCACCCTGGTTACTGGTTCAGAGGGACACTGAAATAACAGAACCAAATACAAACACTTATACATGCTTTAATACCTAAGAGAAATTATTAGAATTAGAATTATTCAGTAATGCTTTAAATTAACTGCACCTTCATAATGCATTCAAAGAAAATTCATAAGCAGCATGTAAGTAAACCTTAAGATATCTTAAAGCATTGCATTTATAATACTTTCAATAAACAAGATATGACAGCTGTAATATATATTAATAACAAAAATTATAATCATTAAACCACATAATCATGTCATGTGTTTTACTAAATTAAAACTGTTATGGTATGTTGCGATCTTAAGGTGTACTTACATGCTGCCTATTAATGTCCTATGAATGTATTATAAATGCATTATGAAGGTGCACTGAATGCTCTATGAATGCATAATGAATGCATTATGAAGGTGCAGTTAATGTAGAGCACTACTGAATTAGAATTAGAAAGCTATTCTTTACAGTAATACACATCCTACTGAAGTGCATAAGGCCTTCCATGATTTACGATAATGACTAAGAACCAATTCTTTTATAATGGTTCTTGCAACACTCATATTAAATTCTGATTTCACTCCACCGGCTTATTCATTTGCTCCTGATTTCTCCCACAGGACATAGAAACACACACAAAGCAATTTTAACAATACAATAAAGTCTAATTTAAAATTCAGACCGGTGGAAAAATACTTATCATTATGCAAAGACTGAAGATGTGCCAGTTTCCGTCAGAGGCATTAAAAGAAAAGGAAACTGCCGCAGACACAGCCGGAGCCCTGAACACGCCGAGGCCCCCAGCAGATGTCCATCTCCACAACGGCGCATGGAATTCCATATCAGAGGCTCCCTTACATCTAAACACATGAAGAACAGGAAAAGTCCCCTGTGGAGAATGTCCTCCAAAACGAGCCCAAATGTTTAACATGAGGCCCAGAGGGAGGAGGGAGGCAGCAGTCTTGTGGAGGTGAACTTCCTGTGAGTCCCAGAATGGACATGCACCGACACCCAGGACATAAAACTGGCCGTTAGCCGCACAAGCCTGCAGTGACAGCCAGCTTAGACCCGCACCAGTCATCGAGCGAGTCACCAACACTGAAGCATGCTAACTTACGCTGACTGTCCACCATGAATGCAGCTGAAATGGACACATTTTCCACCCTCTCTCCGTGTTAAAGTCACTAAATTTAATCCTGGGACGTGGCACTTTCAGCCTCACTGTTTCCTCCATCTACCCATAGAGATCTTTCTGGTAACTTTCCCATTCAGCTCCACGGCCAGCTTTCATCAGCCCCTGAGCGGCCGCTACCAGAATGGAGCACCTGACGTGACTGACTGGCAAGTACAACCTGAACAATGAAAATGAGTATTTTTGAAAGCACATGCTGCCACGATCAAAGTCCCCTGCTGCTAACTGGAACAACACACACACAGACATACACATACAGACCTTTTCCTTAAAGCACACATTCCCTGCACACATATATACATACATACAGTACTGCACACAATTTTTAGGCAAAAAATGTTTAAAGCTATTTATCTGGGGAGTAAGTCTACAAAAAAGACATAATATGACATTAGAACAGGCCTATATCCAAATAAACAAGTAATACAATTCAAAATATGTATTTCTACTATTCTTTATAAGGTACTGATACCTAATTGGATGGCTAGATGAACATTGCTTCAGTTTCCAAACCTCTCTTCAGGGGCACCCCAGCGGACCCATGTATTCATTAAATTTCACCACCAGCTCATTTGAATTAGCTAACTTAAATAAACGTATGAGGTATTGATTAAGCCAAACAATGGTATACCAGTAGTCAAAATAAAATATGCATTGGATGCAAATACTGGGGTAACTTTAGGAGAGATTTTGAAATGGCTAAGCTGATACACTTTGATAAATGTAATATCATAGTTTTAGAACAATACGAACGTCAATCTAATCATTATTTTCTTTGATAGTCTAAGACTATATTATACAGAAACGACACACGCTGAGTTCACACGCAAAACAGATTGAACTCATAACTCCAATAAGACCTCTGAGCACATACACAAACATATCTCGTTCTCCCAGAGGCAGCAAAGTCATTTGGCCCATATTCCCAGGACAACAGCGGCAATTTTTCAATACTTATTAATGTTGTTTAATTAAGCTGTGTTAAAAGCACACATGAGAGTGGGTAAACCACCAACACTAATTTATCTACAAATATGCCTTTGTTCCTTAGCCTATTTTTACTTTTGGTACAGACTTGCCTTTGTGGTCAAGTGGTATATGAGTGGGTGATTTACCACTGTAATGGCACATTAGTTAATGAAAAACTGCAGTAGAACTTCAGAAGGAAACTCTATCTGTTGTAAATTAGCGTCTTACCGCATGCCTTGGGTACTCAGAGGCCTGTGATTGGAGTTTGGGTTCGCATGAGTGCAGACATGTTTATTCGGATACTATACACAACGATATAAATCACAAGTATGTTCCATGCAAACCACTGTGCTTATTCCACTGCATAACTATTCTTAGAAGAATATTGCTCCTTGGATATTTATAAAAGACCAACATTTAAAGGCGCATCCTGGTCAGAGAGCCGGGAGGCCGTCCCAGGCAGCACAGGGCATTGGTGGGGGGGGGGGGGGGGGGACCCTAGACTGGAAGCCAGGCCATCACAGGGTATACCTGTATACAGCCACACATTGTGGCACTAGCCTAAATGCATGTCAATAGACTGGCAGAGCGCCCAGCAGACACCTGTGCGATATGCAGCACATGCAGATCCCCAGTGCTGGGGAGGAACTAGTTACATGTAATGCAATTACACAATAAAAATAGAAAATAAATGTCATTGTAATACATCACAGTTACTGAGAAAAAATGCCTTGTTTAAAGTCATCTTACTTCAATGAATAAATAAAATAAAATAGCTAATGTAAATAGTTACATTTTTAAGAGGGTGACTACCAATCAGTAGTCTATTAGATTTCAAAAGTAACTTTCCCAAAAGTCACACACAGCAGTGGTGGGATTCAATCCCTAACCCAGGATAGATAACAGTGCCATCCACTCGGCCACCCAGTTTACATATGTAATACCACATATATCTCTTTTGTCATTTTTCTTTTTTCCCTCTTCTCTGAGATCCCCGGGAAAAACACATGGAGATGACATGTGATCCCAGACCACACCCGCTCGGCATGCTGGGAACCCTAACAGTCACTTACAAAGAGATTTTCTGGTCTGTGCCGCAGCCTTTTGCGCTGCTCTGCCCCCAACGCTACAGTCCCGGGTTGAGGCCAGCCAGTCGTGCCTCGCACCCCCCCACAGCATGTCAGTCCATCACAGGGGACAGACGCCCACAAACATGAGGGACAATCTGGAGATACCACTGCACCTAGCTGCTTGCCCTACGACGCAACACAGGAAAATAAATGCAGCCCCCATAATCAAGTGACACTGACGGAGAAAAACAAAGATGGAGAAACTATGACAAACGAGCCTCAAAATGTGGAGCTGAGGGATCTACCCGGTTTGTTCAGAAGACATAAACTGTGAAGCTGCCGTTGGACTCGCAGCAGATCCACTGCCAAGTCTGCAGCCATCGTCTATGACAGACACAGATGTGCTGCTGCCATAGCGGGGAAGAAGAGCAGCTGGAATCCTCTGCTGTTCCACGGCTCAGCCCGAGCAGCTGCTCCCTACCGCCGGTCATGTGCCCGAACTGGGAAATCCCCAAGGAATTGCAGCATCTGCCTGATCCAAACCGAGAGTCAAAGGAGCTGCAGCAGAGCGGCTGGCCAAGGCAGCGGAGGCTGGGTCTGTTCTGCTCTGGGCTGGGGGGGCGGGGGGGCGCCATCGCGGGGTGCCGCCAAGGCCGTGGAGCAGCCAGAGCACACAAAGGAATGATTGAAAATGGAACTGAGAGGGAGGAAAAAACTGGGAAAGAGCTGGGTGTGCCAAAATCCGAATGCGGATAGAAAAGATTTACAAGGCAAAATTTCACAGCTTCTGGCAGAGGGATTATTTTCTTAGAGATGTTCTGTTCGACATCGAGGCACTTTTAATATCGCCGTTAGCGTCGCACACTGCTGATGAAATGCGGCCCACTTGTAGGACAATAACGTACTTTCTATTTCTACATCTGAAACAATCTCGCAAAACATACAGATGTGTGAAATTTATGGGGTGGAACACGGAAAAATTGTTACACCTGAAAGTGACATAAAACACAGGGGAGAGAGCATTAGGGAACAGGCTGCAGGCCCAGCGTGAAACAATGGCCTGCTTGTTTAAGGGTGCAGAGCCTGAGCACGGCCCTCACAAGGCACTCGGAACGCTGAACACCTCTCTTCCCGTCTCGGGAACGCACCTGAAGGGTCCCTGCGCTTGACTCTCTGCCAAACCCCCTCGCATAAAACGAGATAAATTACAGCCTGTTAAAGAACAGTAAATAGTTCATAGCATCATTTAATATAGTTCACATCAATCTCCTGTCAGTCCTATTACATCAAATAAGACTTGTGCAAGAATAATTGTACCGCTAATAATTTTATAGAAAAAACTTGATTTAGTGTAATTGCTAGACTTCTCCAAAATATAGTGCAGGGTTAGACGCTTGTATGTAATGTTTTGTAATAGCATAATATCTTATAAACTGCTCCTCATAATAGCCATCATAAAACTTGTTATTGCAAAGAAGCTCCCTTAAACAGCACTTTAAATGCAGCTTCTGTTATTTAACCGTGAAGCTGCAAATGCAGATGTCAGAGTGCAGTTTCTGCTCCTCCTTCAGCTCCCGCTTCACCTCCGAACAGAAAGGCACTGAGTCTGGCCAAAGGAGGTCCGCATCACACAGCTTTAACAGCACACTGGAACTTTTCCCGGGTTTGAGCATGGGACCCATGCTGATGTTACTTCCTGACAAAATAATCCCTCCAAAGAGGCAGAACAAAACTGTATGCCAGCATTTGCTCAGCTTCAAGGATGTGTTTACCTCTCTTCTGCAAAAATTATATTTAGATTAGTGTTTCTCAGCCTGGTCCTTGGAGTCTCCAGACTGTCTGTGATTTTCCTCCCTCCCAGTTCCAGGTAGGACAGGAGGAAGCAAAAACGTGGACCATCTGGGTGTCCCTGAGTATCGGGTTGAGAGACACATCTAGACACTTAAAGAATGTTGCCAAATCCAGCATTCAAATCCAATGATTATGTTTACAGGGGATCTACCTTCTTAAAGGGTCTCACATTAATCTAACAGCACCCATTAGGGTCTTCCTAAGATATTATAATATGCCTTTAAGGAATTATTCCGTAAACAGGTTGATCTGACTTCCATCTCACTGAATCTCATTCATCACACACTGCCAAGCCTATCTGAACCATCTTCCCTACTCAAGTCTATCACAAAGCAGTTGGCTGTCTGATATTGATTTTCCTCAACATGCTCATGTGACCTCTGTCCTCATGTGTCATTGGCAGTCCAAGGTGGGTTAAAAAGAAGTAGTTAATGCATCAGATGTGCCCGTCCTGTATTTCAGACCAACAGCATCCTCTTGAATTGGGCCCTTTGCTTCTTGCTTGCCTCAGGCCAAGAGAAGCCCCACCCACATCGATGCAGGTTGGGGATGCAGCCTGCTCTACTGAGTCGCCCAGATGAGGGAACACTGAAGGGGTTTATGCAAACTTCATATTTACTCTTTTATCTGCAGACTTGTGCTTCTTGCTGAGCCAGAGAGCAGAAAATTGCCTCCAAGATGTTCACACTTCTGCAGGTGAGAATGAACCAGACAGTGTGTGTGTCTGTGTGTCTGTGTGTTACATGGTTGTACTTTCACTTAATTCTCAATTAACATTCCAACCGGCTCCGTGCAGCATTTCAGGGGAATTCCCACAGCAGTGATACAGGGGGATGGCTTCTGTCTGGGTGCCACATAGCAGCAAGTCTTTCTCAATAACAAGGAGGTAAATAAATGTAGATTAATGGGTGCAGACACAGACAGGCACTCATCTTTAGAGAGCCAAACGCACAGGCCGACCTGTGCAGGCTGATCTTTGCAGGCCAAACTCTGCACGCCGACCAGTGCAGGCTGATCTTTGCAGGCCAAACTCTGCACGCCAACCTGTGCAGGCTGATCTTTGCAGGCCAAACTCTGCACGCAGACCTGTGCAGGCTGATCATTGCAGGCCAAACTGTGCACGCCGACCTGTGCAGGCTGATCTTTGCAGGCCAAACTCTGCACGCAGACCTGTGCAGGCTGATCTTTGCAGGCCAAACTCTGCACGCCGACCTGTGCAGGCTGATCTTTGCTTGCCAAATTCTGCACGCTGACCTCTGCAGGCTGACCTGTGCTACCTTCAGCACCTGCAATGTCACTTCTCCCAAACAGTTGTATGCAACATCTCCTCTCTGGTATAAAGTGCATCGCTCCAAAAAAAAAAAACCAAAAAAACAACACTAATCAATTAGCAGCAGCTATCTTCTTGGATGGAGTAACACTGACTGACATGCTGGAGATATATGAGCAGCATCTGGCCGTGCCTAAACAGGGGGCGTGAAAGCTCCCTCTCTTTAAAGGGTTCGTTACGCTGTCCTTGAAAGTTTTCGCGCCCATGAAAAATGAAAGGGGAAAAAAGTGCCAAGAAAAAGGGAGACACTGAGATCTGTGGACTGGGATGTGGTGCTCCACCATAAATCTGACATATAAATCACAGGGAATACCAGCATCAGCTTTTGTTGCATTCTTGTCTTTAATCTGAGGATTTAAAAAAAAGGGCCCTATCGCAAGGTTCTGTCACGCATCTGGTGTTAATGCGCCCAGTGCAGCCCGCATGTGATGCACTGCCGCCTCTGCACAGCCTTCCCTTCCTGCCCAGCACTCTGCTGTATTTTGGGACTTGTACCCTGTGTGCATGACGCACCTGAGGCCTGAAGCTGTGGGCACAACCACAAGGCCTGAGTATGAAAACAAAACCGGGAACCTCGTCTAACCACAGCATATTGGGCAGTAAAAGTTAAAAAAAAAATGCAATCAAAGCCCAGATGGATTCACCCGGTTACCAATAATCGATGCGGGTGCAGAAAAATGAATAATCCTTCAGTGTGGAATGCGGGGAATGCACCACAACAGATGCAGGCTGCCGTAGGCAGCACGCTAAAGGCAGATGCGTTCTGCATGTGTGCATGGAAGGAGGGAACCACAGTTATTTCCTAAAACGGGAGGACAAAGGGTGACTGTGTCCCCATCCATTTTGCTACAGGCCACTGAAGCCAGTCACTGGCAGGCGGAGTCTTAACTGGGGTTAGTATATAGCAGTATAGCAGTGATTCAGGACCTTAGATCTTCTGCAGATGGTGACTGGTTCAAGTCTCAGGATGTTGTATTTCATATGCTAACCCAAGGTTCAATATTAAATTAATATTAAGTAGTTAAAATGTTTGGTTAATTAGAGTGTTTGGTTAATTAATGCCTTAAGTAAGAGTGTAGCAATACATTACTTGTGTCCCCTCAAGTAAAGTGTTATCCAAAAGAAATTCTTATTTTTCACTGTTCATTTACATATATTATAATGTTGATTGTTTTTATTTTTTTGAGAAAAAATATACTGACTAGCCAGATAAATTGTTTTACACCTTTTCTTTGTCTGCCTAGGACAGTCCTGTGTGCACACCGTAAACCCTTGTCTTGGACAAACAGGAAGATAATAATATTCTGCTATGGTCCACATAGATCACAGTCAGCTCATACAAAACTGATGTTTTTATGTTTTACATTGCAAAAGAAGGGACTGTAACCTGGGCTCCGATCCTGAGTCTCCCTGCTGTCCACAGTCATTTCCTGCCACTCCTCAGTCCTCAGAACCGGAGATTGTTGGTGGCAGTACATCTAGAATAGACCTTGAGTATTTTGCAATCAATGGTGCCTCTCCTTTTGTAATGTAAGATATTAAAATTCACAGGTGAATGGTTCTTCCCGAAGTTCTGTGTAGCACAAATTTAAATGAAAACCAAATGTCAATTTCAGTGTCTCCTTCACATTCAGGAACAATGCATCCTTCCAACTTGGAGCCAGCCCAGAATGCAAGGCAGGGTAGATGGGATGCAATGTTAGAGCGCGAGCACACACACACACACACACACACACACACACACACACACACACACACACTTCAGAGATACAGAACTGTCTAAAATCTACATACATGAAGGAGGAAACTGCAGCCCACCCAAAAAAGAACCACTGTATCATGGACTCCACATTTCAGAATTATCAGGTTCTACCAACTGATTCGCTGACCTGTATTCACTAAGTAGTAAGTACCACAATCAAAGGATGATCCAAGAAGCTCTCAAGTGTAATCTGCATCCAGACTGACAGATAAGTGATTGGGCCTCTATCCTGTCCAGGTTCAGAGACTCAGGGTGCTTTTCCACTGCACCAGGTACCATACTTTTTCAGAAAGTACTAAAAGTAAGGTTCTTCACTGTTGGTTTTCCACTGGTGTGAAAACTGGAACCGGTGCCAAATGACATCAGAGCGTGAGGCAGGGTATTTTATACTGAATTTGAAAAATGGCTGTAGTATATTAAAGTGCTGCACAATGTGCGATATCAATAACAAGATAACACTGTTATGCACATGCAATTCTCACATCGCTTGTCAGCTACATTAAGAGACATTACAGAACAGCTATATATGCTACAGCATATGCTATATACGCTATATACGTGCTGTATTAAACAAAAGACTTTTTAAATGTCTTGTCATGCAGTTCTGATTTTTTTTGTTACATCTGTTCTTCCAACCAGATTCCAGTTTTTTTTTTTGGCCACATTTATCGTTGTTTTCTGAGTCTCAAATTTTTACAGGATGGCGGCTGTATTGTTTTTCCAGGCTATTTGCATAACCAATCGACAGAAAATGTTTCACGTCCCACCCCAAGGTACCAAAGAACCAAAGAAGTGCCCCAGCTGGTTTGGCACTTTTGATACTGGAACTTTCGGTACTAGTACTCGACCAGAAGTCGATGGAAAAGTGAAAGAACAAAAAATACCACGCCAAAGGAACAGTGCTGGCTTGGAAACAGGCCCCAGCTGGGCATCCCGGAAGAACCTGACTGTGCTGTGTCACCCCCCATGTGACGAAGAGCAGGCGAGGCACTTGGCACCCCAGGTGATCTGCACACCTCAGCATCTAAACGAGACAGTCTCATCTCTCTGCAGGCAGGGAGCCTGGGATGGGCAGCGCAGCCCCCAGATGCTAACCCTCATCGGGAGGATGAGCTAAAAGTATAATCAGCTACTATCAGCAATGCCTAACATTTCTCTGCCCTTATAGCGTGCCTGTTTGGGGGGAGGGATTGTGTATATGACTTTGGAATATAAAACAGAGCTGCAAGCCTACAGAAGATAGCCAGAAGTCCACATTGGAGAACCAAATGCCCACAGAGGTGAGCAGAAAGATCACAGAGGGTGAGCAGGAAGCTCACAGAGGAGAGCTGGAAGCCCACAGAGGGCTGGAGGAAGCCCAGACAGTGGAACAGGAAGCTCACAGAGGGAAGCTGGAAGCCCGGACAGGGGAACAGGAAGCTCACAGAGGGAAGCTGGAAGCCCAGACAGTGGAACAGGAAGCTCACAGAGGGAAGCTGGAAGCCCGGACAGGGGAACAGGAAGCTCACAGAGGGAAGCTGGAAGCCCGGACAGGGGAACTGGAAACTCACAGAGGGAAGCTGGAAGCCCGGACAGGGGAACAGGAAACTCACAGAGGGAAGCTGGAAGCCCAGACAGGGGAACAGGAAGCTGACAGAGGGAAGCTGGAAGCCCGGACAGGGGAACAGGAAACTCACAGAGGGAAGCTGGAAGCCCGGAGAGGGGAAAAGGAAGCCCACAAAGGGAAGCAGGAAGCCCACAGAGCACAGCCATGATGGAAGATAGAAGCACAATCTGTAAGCTAACCCCTCATAAGTCTGGGAGTCTCTCTCATGATGTAATGGTTGCAACAGGTCTAGCAATCATCAAATTTAGTTAATTACAAGTCTGCAAACTGCAGTCCCACAAGCTTGGAAAGCAGAGAGGTTTATTGTACAAATACGGCCATCTGTTTTTCTTCGGGCTCATTTGTTTTTCCCTTTGGCAATTTACCACAATCTTATTTGTTTCTACAGGCAACCGACTGAGACAGAAACTTGTGAGAACCAGTTCCCTGATTAAAACAGAGAGTTTGGCAGATGGACACACCTGTGGGTAATTAATGCACTTTTTCTTACAGTAAACCCTTTATTGTGTTATGATGGCTATGAATAAAAGCTCTGCATTTGACAGCTAGTCAGGAAAACTGCCTCATAAATGGTTTAAATCACCCAAAACCTGCTTTAGGCCTTTCAGTGTGACAGCCTACACTGCATAACAAAATTCATTTTAATTCATTTGTTGACACCATTTTTTGAACTGAAAACACTACATAGCAGCAAACAAAATGACAGCTATATTAGAGACAGAGAAGGGTATTTCAAAAATCAGCTGCAATCATAACAATTTGTGTTTTTTCTTGGAAGGCAAATATAAAGACTGGGGACAGTGGAAAGCACAAGCAGCAGGGGTCAGCTAGACAGAGGGGAGCACAGGGGACAGTGGGAGAGAGGAGAGCACAGGGGACAGTGGGACAGAGGGGAGCACAGGTGGCAAGGGACAATAGGACAGAGGGGAGCATAGGCGGTAAGAGACAATGGGACAGAGGGAGCACAGGCAGTAAGGGACAATGGGAGTCAGGGGAGCACAGGGGACAGTGGGAGAGAGGAGAGCACAGGGGACAGTGGGACAGAGGGGAGCATAGGCGGTAGAGGACAATGGGAGTCAGGGGAGCACAGGGGACAGTGGGAGAGAGGAGAGCACAGGTAGCAGGGGGCAGTGGGACAAAGGGAAGCACAGGCAGTAGGGGACAGTGGGAGAGAGGGGTGCACAGGTAGCAGTGTGACAAAGGGAAGCACAGGCAGTAGGGGACAGTGGGAGAGAGGGGTGCACAGGTAGCAGTGTGACAAAGGGAAGCACAGGCAGTAAGGGACAGTGGAACTAAGGGAAGCATAGGCAGCAGGGGACAGTGGGAGAGAGGGCAGCACAGGTGGCAGAGAATAGTGCTTCTACAGCCTATCCATCTCACACACCATTATCACCGCTTTGTTCTGCTTGGAGAAATCTGGCTGTTGGTCTCTATTAGTAACACACAGTTTAAATTGGGGAGGGGGGCAGTGTTGCATTAATAGCCCTTTTCAGTTCAGTATGCTCCGCAGACCATTCCTCCTTCTTGGCACTCACTCCAGTTCCTTTCTCTGCCCCTGTCTTCTCATCATTCATGTTCATTTCCACCAGTATCTCCTTCTTACCACCCATTGAAGTCCATTCTATTCATTTCTTCCTTTTTCTTCCTTCTATTCATTCTCTTCCACCCATTGATTACTGTTCCACTGTTCTTCCATACTGCTTCTGCACTGATCTCACTTTTGTTCTAGTGGTCAGACTCCTTTGCACTGACATATCCTTTTCCGTGCTGTTATAAGAACATCACAGTGTATCACACTGTTGCAACAAAACAATCCAGTGTGATTGGCATCAATCTTAATCCCTTTTCATGTCATATTTGCATATTCTTATCGATAACATCATTTTGACCTAATAGCAGCAAGGCAGCAGTTGCATGGCTGACTTGCATGGCTGCTGGTTTGCTTTGCACAGCCCTTAAGATAAAGTCACCATCACCACAGTCAGTGGTGCCTTCCTCACTTGTTTACTAGCCTAACAACATCACTCCAGCAAGGTGCAATTTGGACATAAGGAGGCAAAGCTGCACTCCAGCAAGGTGCGATTAGGACATAAGGAGGCAGAGCTAGACTCCAGCAAGATGCAATTAGGACATAAAGAGGCAGAGCTGCACTCCAGCAAGGTGCGATTAGAACATAGGGAGGTAGAGCTGCACTTCAGCAAGGTGCGATTAGGACATAAGGAGGTAGAGCTGCACTCCAGCAAGACGCAATTAGTACATAAGGAGGCAGAGCTGTACTCCAACAATCTGCGATTAGGACATGAGGAGGAAGAGCTGCACTCCAGCAAGATGTGATTAGGAAAAAGGGAGGCAGAGGTGCACTGTAGCAAGGTGCAATTAGGACATAGGGAGGCAGGGCTAAGCCATGCAAGGCTTCATCTTTATTTGATCCCTGTTCATGCTTTAGCCAAATTCAGAACAGATTCTCTTTCTTAAGTGCATACACATGCTCACACTGAAGAGGATCACATTATTGACAGAGGAAGGAAAATAATAATTAAGCCCTTTTTTCATATGAATGTTTATGAACATAGAGATGCATTTACCTGACAGGTAAGTTCACCCTATATGCTGCTGAAAGGGCCTTAAAAATTAATACTGATCTACCACTGTGTCCATCCCCAGGATGCACGGGGGGGGCGAGGTGTGAAATACCCTGACCAGGATGCCAGTGAAGCAGAGGCCAGTTTTGGACAGCAGGGGGGAACCCACATAAAACCAGGTAATCATGCAAGTGTCATATACAGAGCAAGGAGTACAGTTCAAACATCCCTGAAGTTTTGCGGTTATAGTATTATCCACTGAGCCACCATTCCACATAAAAAATAAACAATAATGCTTTGATAGATATCTGAATACTTGGCTTAAACATCACAGATATCACTCTGCCTGAGCAGGGTACCTCCTCCCGCCAGGGTAATGAGACCACGGTGTATCAGTGCCATCGTCCGTTAGAAAGGCCAGCATTCTGCCTGCATGCAGACCCAGCCTTCTGCCAAAGCCCACTTCGTAACTGGAATCCCAGAATGAATTGCAGTGGGCCACAGAGTGCAGCTCTGCCTCTAGTGCTTAGTTACAGTCACTGCAATAGAATCTGTCTCTTTACTCAGAATATCAAGACAAACTAGATGCTGTATCTGAGACATCAGGGGGAAAAACAAGAGCATGACTATATTGAGAAAAAGTTGAATCACAAGTATGATAGCATGACAACATTCGCAGGGAGTATTTTAATGCTGGAATGAAATTGCTCTCTGTTGTCATGCAGTACCAGGGGTAGGAACAGCTTATGTCAGAGGTTTACAGAACTGGCAGATCACGGATAATTTAGGGGAACCCACACATTAAGTCACCTCTAATTACTTTACTTGTGCCTCAGGTTATAAAAAAAAGAAAATGAATGCACAACAAATACAAATGTCACATCTAATTTCCAGTCACACTTGTGAGATCTTGCTTTTAATAGTAGAAGCACAGCGTTGGACAAGGCAAAAGAACTAAAGCAGGCCACAGATCTGATGTGTATGCCATTACTTTTGATTCAATTTCTATAGCTGCTGAGCACATTGTGTTATCAAAAGTGACATCCATCCATTTCCTATGTCCAATTGTACATTACAGGATTTCAGTGCTTCTGGAGCCTGTCCGAGAAAGCAGAGGAAATTTTGCAGACTTCCTGGCTGGGATATCAGTCCCTTAAAGAGCAGACATTCACACACACAATTAAACCTTATGGGCAAATTAAAGTCACGTTTTTTGGGCAGTGGAAGGAAACCGCTGTTCAATTTGTCAATTAGTCAATTGTTTGTCCAATCAAGTTTCATTAAACATACCATTTTTATAAACAAATCATAGTGTACGTATGATGTGATCCTCGGGATAATTATGGAATGCATGTGAGCCCTGGTGTGTGTATGTGTGCGAATGTGTGAATTCATCTGCATCCCTGAGAAATACGTGCAAGCCATTAACTATGGAGGAAATGAGATAAAACTTGAAGAGGGATTCTCGTTCGGCGTGAAACTCCCCTGAACTTTCCCGGGAAAGCAGTGACCTCCTCACCCCAGATGCACTTCCTGAGATCTGAGGCCACCCCCGCCGCATTCTGCGGCCCCCGTGCCTTTCAGGAACCTCTTATTTATGGGATGTGTCTGAACCTAAGAGTCCACCTGTTTTTCCACTTTCTGAGTTGAGTGTCTGAGTGGCAAATCGCCACCTGCGAGCTCATCGGCCGGTCAGCAGCGAGAGCAAGGGAGGGAGTGCATGAGGGGTAGCCATATTCAGTTAGTTACTTTGTAGCAAATCTCAGGACAGCGTGTGCTAAGACACTCCGTACCCCCCCCCCCCCCATCCCCCCCTTCCCAGCCATGCGCCTGGCAGTGCTCCTGAATCAGTTAGCGGGCAGTGACCTCCAGCTGAACTCGATAGGCGGCCCAATTCCTATCCTCATTCCCTTGCCATCTTGGCTCGCCCAGGTTGTCAGTCACTGCCTGGCAACAGCCAGAGGACAGGAACCTCTTATCAGGACACTGATTTATGCAAAGTGCCATTTTTCTACATTTCATTGTAGCTCATTCAAAATGTTTTATGCAATTGTTGTTTTTGTGTTTTATGTATGAGGATTTTTTTTATGTACCTCAGTTTGTCAACGTATTTTAATGTTCACCCATGCCTGCATTTCATCATGCACATCCATTCTCTCAAATGGATGTATCTTGTCATTTTCCTCAATGTTTTCTCATTATGACACACAGACAAATGGTATCCAAGGAAACAGGAGGCTCTGAAACTGATGAGAAGAACTTTCACGAATTCAGTCGACTCCGAGTCCCAGGAAGTCCGTATAGTGCCTTAGATTAGGACATTTCACCTGAATTAATTTAGGGGAAAAAAACCTTTATAGTTTCATAAATTCACATGAACTTCACCAGCTTAGTTAAATATATCTTCTAATCAATAGTGCTTAACAGTGAAGCCCTGACACAGCGCAGACTCGATTAATGACCTATAGCCCATACGAACATCCACAGCTTCATTTATCCTCACAGGCAACACACCGTACTTGTCTTCAATTTCTTGGTTTCTCGGGCAAAAAAACAGAAAAACAGAAACGAACTTTGAGAGGCTTTCAGAGAGGAAATCAGTTGCACAATATCAGTGATTTATTGCAGAGCTGTCTGTCCCAGCTGGGAGGCATAGTGAGTAACGGAAGCAATCATCCTCTGATCACGCTCCCAAAATACCTACAGCTTCCTCCTCTATCTGTCTTTTATTTACCCATTTTTTATGCCTTATCAAAAAGAATCATAACAATGATGCTTATAAAGTTATTAAATGTATTTTTTTATGCAATCTACACTTTCATTCGTGCATGGTGGGAAATGTTCCATGGAAGTTCAGTGATTTAAAGTGAAGTGAATGCCATACGCCTTAGTGTCAATATGCGTGTGTGTGTGTGTGTGTGTGAGAGAGAGAGAGAGAGAGAGAGAGAAAGAGAGCAAGAGAGAGAGTTTTTGTTGGATGGGTGCAGAAATGTCACAACAGATGCCTCCACCTCCCCTTGCCCCGCCACCACCCCCAATCACTCCCCCAACCCCCCGCATGCCTGGCTGTCACCCGCCTTAGCACTGACCTTGCGGAAAGGACAGTAATTGAGATTCCCTGCTCATTGTCGGCTAATTAAAAAGCGTAAAACCTTCTGGAGTGTGAGCGAGGAAGGGAGATGGAGAGAGGGGGAAAGCTTTTGACCCAAAAAGTGACCTCCAAGAGAAAGCAAGCATGCACCTTCCACAGCCCGCCTTTCTCTACTGCACCCCCTGTTACATCGGCTAGCGTTTAGCTCATTGTGTATTACCTAACTGCCACCACAGCTTCAGAAAGCTTCAAGGAGGCGCAGCAGAGGTATACAGACAGTAACATTACCCAGAAGCACCAGTGAGGAACACCAGTGCAAACGCGAAATACCTGAGGACCCACCACAGAATTCGGTGGCTTGGATTGAATTCAGGAAATTTGGGGATCGTTTTTTACTGCATCACCTACGTGTAAGCACACGCCTACATGGAACGTTCATGCATCACGCCGTGAAGACTAGGAACCATGGGCTGAGACTTGTAGCCGGCCATGTGCTTGGCACAGCCTCACTGGGGTGTCAGGGACAAAACGGGTGAGGATCACGCCGAGGGAATTCTGCCGTTTATCCTTGGCATCGAACATCTGTGCTCTCAACTGTACCGTAAGTTCATCAGCATTCTTTCACCCCGCCCCCTCCCCCGATATTTTCCTCCCTAAGGAAAAAAAAAACGCAGCCTGTTTGTTATGAGCTCTAGTTGAGATCATTCTGTGACCATCTGTTGGATGAAGGAAATGACAGAGCTGGAAAGTATCTGCTGAATATCACTGCGGCAGTGACAAGCCGCCGCTGCAGCTGTGTTTCATCTGCCGCTCGGCGATGCGGCGATGAATGGGAGGTTCTCGAAGAACATCGCCAGACATAAAGCACCCTGCATCCTGACAACATGCAACTACACAGCAGCCTAAAGACAGAGTTGGATAATTCAGGTCCAGAGAGTAAGAGTCCAGCCTGAGATTTTGTTTCAATCAACCAGTTGAGTATTCTGTGACTGTGACTCTTTATGCTGAACTAGTTGTTTAAACAAAATTTTGCTCTGAACTTTTACTCTCTGGACCTGAATTACCCAACTCTGCCTAAAGGTCACCACCTACAAGGAGACATAGAGGTGTGCGAATGCACTCATTCACCTTAACCTCTCATGTGGATTAACTAGCTAAAGAGGCGTGCAATAGCCATCCCGTCTGCGTTACTACCTACTTCATCGCAAAAAAACTGGAAGGATGTGGATAAAATCACTTCCTGTGTACCTGGTGCTGTCCGTGACAGTCAGAGGAGGTTTGAAATCCATTCTGAAGTGTGTGAAGATGACCTCAGTGCAAAAACAAAAAACAGTTGCAGCAAAAATATGCCCAGCCTGGACAGCTTCATCTCGTAAGCGCAGAGTAAGCGGGAGAAAACTGGATCACAGGACTCATTCTTTAGCCCAAAGAGACAGCACGTCTCTGATAAAAGCAGAGGAGCACAGGGAAGACTTCTGTGTTTCACCCCACATGCCTCAGGCTCTGATGAGTTATCCAGCATGAATTGGGCACTAGCTAAAACGCTTCAGTGCTTTAAGAAAGAAAAGTGAGACCAGCTTTAATTTTCCTTTTCTGCTGTGTGAATAAAGCTCCTTTAGTCAGCTATGCCTTTAATGCTCAGCTTCGCGGGGCCCTCTGCTCCCTCTATAAACTCCCCCCTCACCCGCTTACTTCTACTTTCCACTCTTTTAATTGGCAAAAGCCAAGAGTATCTGGCAATCATTAGAGACAGAAAGTTATATATTTGTGTGTGTCGGTGTATGTGTGACTGTGTGTGTATCTGTGTCTGTATGGTACGTGTTTGTGTGTGTGTGTACTGTACCTGTGTATGTGTGTGTGGTGTGTGTGTTTATGTGTGTTTTTTTCCCCTTCCGTAGTTGCTGACAGTCCCATTTGAATAGCACCTCCAAATGAAATCTCATTCTGCTCTGTTCAGAAACATAAAACGTACCAGGAAGGTCAGGTCTGGAGGCAATCGGAGGAGAGTCTAAGATGCTTGTGTGTGAGTCTTTGGGAGTGACTGTAGGACTATGTGCTGAATCTGGGCCCAACTCGCATATTGCTGAGCTGGTAAGCAGAGCAGAGGGGGCGGCTAATCATGTAGCCATCGATCTGAAGGCTGGAACGAGGCGGCCGTGCACACACATCATTACGCCGTCACTGCGCCCTGATAAAGTGGCTGCTCGCCATCACTCAGATTATCACTCAGTACACCATGCAGGTGGAAATGGAGACACATCACCTCTTTCTGGTTGGCTGATTGCTGGAAATAAACAGGGAGGCTTGTGACATATTCACATACAGGAAGACTCATACCTTACTGTGTCAGTACAACCTGATGGTTTCCTATATGCCGAGACACCAAACACTGTTTCAAGGCAGCCTTGACAGCAGCACATTGAGCTGTTTGCATTGAGGAAGGTACCCAGTCTAGAGCAATGTACTGGAATAAGTGTGACTATGGGTGAATTTGGAAAGTCAGCTCAGGAAAACACACACGAGTACATATACGTTAAGTCAGCAGACTTAAGTGCCTATCAAATGCAGCTCCCGGAAGCAGCTCAGCCTGCTGAGTATCTGTGTCAGCACATAGATATGAAAGGTAGAAGTCAGCCGCTGGTCAATCGATGAGAACTCAACCAACCTGAAGCACCAGCCACACAATCCCACCAGAGGGCAGAAGGCCGTAATGGTGCTACTCAAAGGGGGCTCTCTCTCCTGCTCACACACAGCATTCAGCAGCCGGTGCTCGTCTGAGACGCTCCCCAGCCCTCACATCCCCTGACACACCGCGATCAAGCCCTTTGAAAACCCTCCCTTAATGAGGGCCTGCAAGCTAATGTAGAGAAAAGAAGCAGTGAGAGGAAGAGAAAAGAGAGAGGAAAGATGAGCAGAAACAGAACTTTGACTTGACACAACAAAGCTTCAAAAAAATAAAAAGAAGGGTTACGGCGCCTGGTGCCGCACATCGCCTCCCGAAACCATAGAGGAGATGTGACAGAGACAACAAGTGCTTTTTCATCTCTCGATCCGTTTCCCTTCTCCTTTGACTGTTTCCCACAAGGACACAGAGCAGTGATAAGTGTACAGCCTTTTAAAGGCTGTTCCCACCATAGGCAGCACCAAAGCTCCCTCTGCCTTAAAGGGACCAGGCACCAATGAAGCGAGGCAAGGGGAAGGAGGGACGAATGGACAAAGGGCTGAAGCTACTCACGGATCCTGTTCTCCTTTGGCCTCCACCTGATCTTATGCCTTCCTGGACCTTCAGCAGCTACACTGGACATCAGACTCCACAGGAGAAGGAGAAGCAGGGCTAGGAGCTGAGCCTGGGCTGCCATCCCATTCGCCAGGGTTCGAAGACTCACTGGAAGCATGTGGCAGTCCTGGAACTCTAGCGCATTGCCCCCTGGCAGTTAGAGGTCTAGATAATTTCACTCCGTGCTGTTACCCGGAGAGTAGAGTCGTCTGCAAGTTTTATAGTTATCCACCAGCTAGATACAGTTCAACACTCACCCGCATGGGTAACCACACAAAGTTGAGCAAGATTTGGGTAGCTATTTGCTGAAATGTCCCTCTGTTCCATGAGCATGTACCCTATCGTTCAGGATGTGCTGTACGTACAGCTCACCCTCCATAACATCCATTTGCGTGAAAACATTCTTCGCAAAACTTTTCTTATATGAAGAGCAAAAACCAAGAAAGTTTCATCTAGGCTGATCTAGAGGAGACAGTTCAACACCCCAGAATGGCCACAATCGACCCCACCAGTGCCCCCACCCCCCTGTTCTGTGCAGGTTGTATATCCCTCCTTTGAACTGCGGTGGAGAGGGTTGTAAAGAGCAGCTCTGTCATGGGGAAGCTGGCTTCTGTCACAGCAAGTAAGTGCGGAGGATGCTGGAGCGATAGAGAGGGAGTGCGAGGAGGCAGGTCAGAGAGAGAGAGAGGAGGCAGGAGAGAGAAGGGAGGGCCGGGCCAGGAGATGCACAGCGGTAGAAGGACGGAAAGCAACCATTTCTTGAGTATGACAGCTATCTGAATTGTGAAGATACTTCAGACTGTAAGTAGACTAGCCTGCTATTCCCCCTGCACCTGCTCTGTGTGCAGACATGTCTAATCAAACTCTGGTGGCAGGAGCAGCAAAGCCCCACACATCCACCCATCCTTTCAGACCCGAAACGAGAGTTTCGTTTGGTTGAGCCATATATATGGTCATGCACATTTATACATACTGCAACATAATATTCAACATTTTAATAAATAATATAGGCAGATACACACAGTATGATCTTAAGTGTTTTAGCTAAGCGCATAAATAGAGTGCACATTCATCAGTCCCTGCCACTCCCCCCATCCAATCCCATCATCTGTCAGGGTTACAAGAGCAGCCAATTAAAGAACCCGGTGGCTTCTTAGTTCTCTACCAGCTACGGCCAGGTCAAGGGGATGGATAAACACCAGAATGCATTCAATTAGCTATAAGGACATTAACCTGAAGCAAAGGGAAAAATCCACCATATTTCTTCCATTAGAAACATGCACAAGTGAAGTATGATCGTTTTGCTAATAACTAATAATAACTATTCTAACAATGGCAATAAGGTTAATGCTGCACTTTGGTCAGCTAATTTCTACCTGATTTCATGGAGAATCTCCAGCATAAGGGTGTCCCAGTGGACTGTGGTGCCACACCTGGTCATGTGCTGCCCAGTGCCCTCTTAGGATAGGCCTGGATGATCAGACTGGCTGAAAGAATGCATGTATCCAAGTACAATGGTTCTCCGCTCTTCTGTGTAGCAGCCGAGCATTTAAACATTTAGGAGCAGCTTGGGAAACCCCAGCCTACTGATCAGCACAGTGCGCTTCAGTCTGTCATCAGCTCTTAATCTCAATCGATTGAAGTCACTGATTTCGCTTGGTGTTTGGGGGTCACATGACGTGCCATTTGTAAATACTGCTACAACCTTCAGAAGCAGGATGCTAAAGGGCTAAATTAGGGACTAACCTGCCAGCCACGATGTGCTCAGGACTGAAGTCACCCTGACTGTCTTTATAGCGTGGGGGATAGGGAGAGGGGGCTCTGCACTCTGCATAACTCTAATGCTCAGTGCCACACAGCCTCATCCTGAAAACAACGGAGGCCGAGCTTATAAATCCAGCTACGCTCTAAGCAGATTTACAGTCACCCTTATCAGTGGCGGCTCAGGGCTAAATGATTACGTGACAAAATAACCTCAACCCCTCCGATCCCAAACAACCCAAGGCTATGACGTCCCCTAATGGGCATGAAGAACAGCCTCCCTTTTGCTGTTGCTCAGCCTGCAGGGTCAATGTTAACGGGCAGCCGCATCACCACAGCTAATCAGGCTCCTGATTGACGACAAATATCCCACTGTGGACAGGACAGGATATTCCAGCTGCTCCAATGAAAGCACCTTCTTGTCACCTTCGGATGCAGCATCTCTTGGCACCCGGCCTAGTGCTGGTTTTACATTGTAGTTACATTATTTAATGCATCGCTTACACATGCCACTATGTGCCCAGACTAAATGGTATTGCAGCTCACGTTCGGGCTTCTTCAGGATCCCTTGCAGACCCTTTGCTTGTGTTTAAGGTGTAATGTGTATTTTTGAGGGATGCACAAGGTTGTGGGGGCAGCCAGCCGATCCTAAGGCTGCATTATAAGCTCTGTGTTGTAGGGAGAGCAAAGTTTAGAAGGAAGCAGAGAAATGAGCCATTTACAGCCTTTCACACGTAACTATCAGATTCATTACTAACTATCTGGCAGGCATTACTTGATAATCAATAATGCAACTAGGAATTCTTAGGTCCAGGAGCAAAATCTGTGTTTCCTCTCACTCTCTACTGCCTCTGCTGCCCTTCCCTGGGCCTGAGGCAATGTTTAGATTGCCCCCTCTGTGGCATGCTTGCCGATAACACTGTAACAAGGAATGCAAACACAATTTCTCTGATTGCAGTATGAATTATTCACTATGATTGCAAATGTTGTTTAATGGCCCCAGTTTGTTTAAAAATGAAGTCCATGAAATGACACAAAATGCTGGTCTTTCGTAGCCATTACTGCAAAGGAGGTTCCACATGAGACTATGAAACTAGGAGAGGACAGGGTTTTAATTCAAAGGGGCAATCATGTCAAATTTTCCCATTCCATTGGGACTCCATTTCCCAAAATGCCTTTGCTGATTGTACCTCCAAACCTGGAAGTGTGAAGCTGCAGTAAGTATCTGGGGGCGCAGTGTAGCCCTCCCCCCGCCACACCCCCCACCACAAGAATGATGCCCAGGAAGGGAGAGCTTATGGCAGCACCAGAAATCATCTACATTATACATCTCCTATATTCATTCATCCATCCATCCATTTTCTGTAATGCAGGGTCGCATGGGTCTGGAACCTATCCCAGATGCTATAGGCACAAGGCAGCAAATACCCCAGGAAGGGGCGCCCACCCATCACAAAGCACACCCACCATTCACACTTCACCTTAGCACCTTACCATGACAACACGGGGAAAACATGCAGACTCCACAGACTGGGGCAAACCCCAGTCCCAGAGGTAGAAGACAAAAGCCTCTTACGCAACCCTTTACACCTCTTATATTCACATTTTTCTTTTATTTAGGAGATGATAACGTCCAAAACATTTTTTGGGTAAGCAGGGTAAGGTAGCCCCTGGACAAATTGAGGTTAAGGGGCCAACAACAACATCACTCTGCTGACACTGGGCTTTGAACCGGTAACCTTCTGATCACATTCCCAGCACCTTTACACACAGAGCCCCACAAAGCCCCTTATCACATTCTGCTGCCACAGCATATAAATTGCAGCTAAGGGCATGCATGTGTCCACACTATTACTCTAGAATAAGGGAAGCGTTTTGGGGTGACAGGCATGGGCAGCTGTGATTGACTTCCTGAGCACAGGTCACGTCAGTCAGGGATTTTCACCTCACACACGCAAATATGCACTATTTCAACACACAATGACAGGGTGACATAACCGATGATGGGAAACAAAAGAGATTCCTGCTACTGATTAAATTTTACAAGCCAGCGGCTTGCAGTGGTGGAGCTATAATCTGTCATATCACGCTAACCCTGATAAAATTAATGTCGTGTCTATCAATCCATGTTATTTGCTTAGTGTAATTCCTTGCTTAGGAAAACTGCATAAAATGTGTACGGAATCTTACCTTATTAGACACAACAATTTCAACTTCATGTAGGCGATGCTTACAGAGATTCTTAGCAGAGATAAACGCTGTTTACCCCCGGAGCGATTTCTACTCCACCTTGCCCTTTGATGACACAGGCAGCTAAGCAGTTATGTCATCTACTTAATGCCCTTTGAAAGCAGATATGAGCCTGTTCCTCTTGGTTGATGGAGAGGGACCCCATCATGAAGAGCAGCTGGTTCCTGAAACAGTAGCGAAGCATTTTGTTCTGCCAAATTCTCTCAACCCTGTTATCTATCAGAAGATGGCTGCATCTACGACACACAATTCACAGCCTTATAAAGATGACCAGTCACAGATTTAACACAGCTCAGCTGGACAGCAATGCCACTCAAGGATTTGAACCTGCAACAGCTCTTAAACTAAAATACCTCACAATGTAATTGTAGATATTATGTACATAATGTTGCATATATTTGAAGTGTATCATCAACTCAAACAGCGGTTTACTTCTACTGTGCTTTGTTGATTTCGAGCCCTTGAGACTGTTAAGCTCTCAGTGATGTTTTTGTTTCTTCAAATCACCTAGACATTCCATTTGATGCAGGGGCCTGATCAACCGCTAATGATGTCAGCGTAATTTTAGATAGCATCGCCGAGCTGTTGTTGTGAAAGCACGGAGGCTGCGTTTTGCTCACTGCCTGCACACGCTCAGGCTGTGTGTGTGTCTCTGGGCATTTCCCGAACCCTGCAGAGAGATAATAATATAGCCTGTGCCACCTGCAGCGCGTCCTGACAGGCTTACGACAGCATGTGGACAGTATGATGATAGCGTGTGGACTGCGTGATGACAGCACCTCGTCACCTTCCCAGCTCTGCCGGAAGGAGCCACCCAATACGTGGTCTTGAGTCACCGCGGACGCTGACATATAAGCCCCGTAAGGCACAAGCGGAATGTTCCGGAGGCCTCCGCTGGCTCCTTCAGTTTCTGAGCATTTTGCAATGTGGAGGCAGGCATGGAGATCTGGGTGCAGCTGGGGGTGACATCTTTTGTGACAAGCCTCTGTGGTGAAGTTGCAACTACCTTTGCTGTTCCCCGCCCCCCCCCCCCCCCCCCCAAAAAAAAAAAAAAAAAGCAAATTACAGGCATGAAAAAAACAGAAACAGAGCTAAACTAATCAGCTGCAGTACAACAGTTGGGGGTGGGGGTCAACACCTACAGTCCAAGCACACAGCAGACAGCACTATATGAATTTAATATTCACCGGGGAAGGTAGCTAGGATACTAAAGGCTGAGTTACATCAGGGCTTCCCCACCTTTTGAATGGGTTGGGGGTCGGGTGCCGGCGGATCGATCGGCGATTTCATACCTTTAACTATTTCCATTTTTTTTTCAAATGAGAACAGAATGTACAAGTGTGGGACTGCTAAAAAATCGATTCTATATAGTTTATTTTGGGAAATTAACCCCTGGACTACATGACTGAAACTGGAGATGCTGCTACGTTACACAGTGCATGATGTCACTTCCTGTCGCCTGTAAAAATAGCCCCGAAGATTCTGGTCGACAAAAAATGTGACTTAAGATTTACGAGCTAATGTTTCACTAATTGCTATTGTTATATTAGCAATTTGCTGTGCATAACCCAGCCTGTTAAACATGATGGAACTGATGCATAAATAGGTTGCAATACGGTATTGACTAAAGATGCGGGTGAGAGTGGAGAGCAGAAGATCGATTTCTGACTCCTGGGTGCTGTCGCTTACGGCAGCCAATCAGGGCCCTCTATGTTAAGACTGCAGTGTACAGAGGAAGACAGGCAGCAAAAATGAGAATGAGAAACGAGAACTCAGAAAAAACACATCACATTCTCTGCTGTTTTCTTGCCTCCTTGGCAAGTCAAGGAGCCACAATTCCACTCTCAGCACGGCCTCATCTCAAGGCTGTGCTTCCTCTGCACTCCCTCACGCCACATTTTGCCTCTCTGCCTGTCAGCAGCCCCCTCCCACTTCGACACGATTTACACCCCTGATGGAATGTGTTCGCGACCCCCGCCGACAGTGCATACCCCTTCAGCTGACCTGCCGCCCACACCGGGTGACTGGGAATAAAACTCAAATCCAATCTCAAGGTGATTTGAAGAAGCAAAAACGTCCTGGCAACACTAAGAGCATAACAACCTCAAGGGCTGATTTCACAACATTTATTAAAGTAAATGCCTTATTGCATGTAGCATGTGGCGGGGAAAGAAATTACATGTCAGCCATTTAATCGAGTTTTAATTACTTAGCTTATGACATTTTATAAACTTCACCTTTAATACACGTGGCGTTTGCGTTGCCTCATCATTATCCCATTTGAAGTGGAGGTCTGACCACCAGGGGTCAGTAGTGTGTTCACTTGAGTTCACTGTATTTGCTGGTGATCAATTATTCAAGAGAATCTCTCAAGACGGCCTCCGCAGCCAACATATAACACTTAACATGATCAACAAATTACCCAATATCTTTTAGCAACACGATAAACAAGCACAGTAGTTCACCAGTTGCACACGCCATACGTACGAGTACCTGCCAAATCTCACAGATGTGTTACCCCATTTTAAAAACATCCCTTTACACAGTTTATCCACCAGGAAGGCCCTGAACGCGATTTATAAAGGTTTCTCACAGAATATGTCACTCATCCGTCTTTCAACTGCTTATCTAGCTCAGTTTAGCGAGGGAGCATGGAGCCTGTCCCAGGCAGCTGGGGAGAACCCTGGACAGCATGCCAGTCCGGTGGAGGGCCCACAGGCACGCAGGCATTCAGATAAACACCACGGGCGATTCACTGACCTGACTGCAGGAGGAAGCAGGACAACCCAGAGTGACCCCACACAAAACTGAGCGGACATGCTGACACACTAGCATAGGTGCGAACGGCCCACTCTGGATGTGTCAGGCGACAGACTAGTGCACGCACACACACACACACACACACACACACACACACACACACACACACACAGTGTTTAATTTGAAATTAGAAACATGATGCTTTATTTGTATTTTGAAATTTGACTGAAATACAGTACAGCACAATAATGATACTGTAATGATGAAAACTGTCCAGTCGGTGGCGCTGCACGCGCAGGTAATCGGCGGAATGAAAAATCTGAGAAAAAGTAAAACGTAGAGCGACCCGACAGCGCAGTACGAGTGGAAATGTAGCAAAATGGGAGGTGTGCGACCATGGAGTGCCATCCACCAAGCATTACATCTTCGTCAAATGGTAATTCTATCCATGCTTTGCTTCTTTTCCTTCTGGCGCAATAGATGTACTTTCATCACAGTTGTGCTCTGTAATAATTCCTTGACATATTTATTACTAGCTGCAAAGGCGCGAGATGAACCGACGTCGTCATTAAAAGTTCATTTAAACTACTTCTGGTTTAAGTTTTTATTATTATTATTATTTTAAAAAAAAAATTCCTTTTTTTGAACATTTTTTTATACTATTAACAGGTAGGCTTAGTGGCAGAAATGTACCATCTGCTGCTATTGTACATCGCTTTGGACAAAAGCGCCTGCTAAATAAATAATGTGAAGTAATTAATAATTTAAAAATAAAAGCAATGTTGATGTAAACTGCAAATTTCTGAAACATTACGCTATTTAAGTGGCATATATTTCTTTTGAGGGTAATGCCATAAAATGAACAATTCATTTAAATTTATGATTTTATCCATCCATTAATCCATCCGCCTTTTGAACTTGGTCAGATCCTTGTTAGTGACGAGAGCAATTTCTAATTGAAGCATATTAAAGACGCGGCGTCTGTACAAATCTGATATTCGCCCCTAGGGGGCGGTGCAGCCCCACAATAATAAATTCTCCGTTCGCTGACCATGGGTTTCATATAGTCGCTGATGAGTGCGACTGCTCACGGTTTCTGTGGGATTAATTATTGTGTCCTTCATCAAAACATATTAATGATTGATGCCGCGTGTTCCCAAACTCACCAAAACGGCCAAGTGTGGGCGTGTGTTAATTGCTCTAAATAAATACATAATACATACACTTAACACTGGCGCTGATCATAGCGCTTTCAATTTCATCACGCTAGTCTGCGCGTTTTTTTTTAATTATTATTAATCAACCAAAACCTTCCCATGCGTAATAGCCGCTGGTGGAATAATTTTTAATTGCATAGAAAAAACAGCAAATAAACAAATGATCTTTCTAAAGAGCCTTAGTTCGAGTTGGGTAAGCTAATGCATTAAGTTAAAGTCAGCTCTCAACTTGCGAGTATCAAAATATAACAAGAGAACCAGATATTTTCAGGCGTGACGGAAGCCGATTATCATACTGAACGCAATATTACTCATCATTGCCATCGTGAATATTATCAACCCATTCCATTCTGTCCATAACCAGTACAGGCAATGTAAATTTGAATTCATATTGACTTCATCCTGTATTAGGTGGTTTTTAAATAGCTGAAATGCTTATATCCTGTATATTACATATATATGCAAGTAATACAACCACACTCATTCATAGAAGGCAATGAATAATTTGGGAATGACGACGACACAAAGATAAGCCCATTCCCCCATTTAGATTTACTATTAAATTTCATTTTTCTAATCCTTTTAATCAGGAGCATGCGAATAAAACCAGCTGGCAGGTACCCGTGTTAAGACATAATTAAGTATCTGATTGAATTTCACCGTATACCAAAGAGTATCTGTGCCCAAGGCATGTAATGGGAGGGGTGAATAGGGCACAGAAAAGGAAGGGGGAGCTAGATATTTGCACACCAGACTGGTAGCTTTCATTAAGGGGGTGTTACCATGCCAACGGACAGATGCAGACAATTGCCTGCTCCTGCAGCTCTCGCTATAGTAAAAATAAGATCACACAAAGCCCACGTGTCAATCATCCAGACCACTGTCTGGTCATGAGTGATATTTCATTGGCCTTTATACCTGAAGAGATGCAGCCCCCCAAGCCCATCAGCTTCCATATTCAGAATGGGGGTGGGATCACGCAGCCAAGGTGTGGTTAGGACCATTGATCACCGATGGGGGAGTGGGTCAGTTGGTTTTGGACAAATCCTTGTCTCCTCAGAGCATGCCCACATGCAGTCCTCAAACAGGCCCTCTCTCTGTATCTGAGGGCAGAGTTGTTGTTAGAGATTTTGGGGCCCAAAACAGCATATCATATTGGACCTCCATCCCCTGTCACTGACCAGGAAGGGGCTGCCTGTCTTGGTGACTCTTCTGCATGGACAGGCGCATGAACACACAGGGTGTCGCATCTTTTTAAGGGCTGAGGGGGGAGGAAAGGGCAACCTGGTGCCTTTCAGCAGCTGATAACAGTGCACCATTACACCTGCGGCCTACCGACAAGGCCCATAAAAGCAGCCTGCAATCAGAAACATCTCTACTGGCGCCCCCCAGTGTCTACAAACGGGATGACATGCGCTGTACATACTGTTTAGTAGAGCCATCAGACACCTGCAGCCTCCTAGGACAGTCACACATACATTGATGCCTAAATGACAAAAGCCTGACATTGTCTGCCTCTTTTTACTCTTCGGGATTTTTAGTAAATACGGCTGCGGGCTTCTAAAGGAGCAGGAATCACTGACATCACATAAACACCTAAACCTTCTCATTACGTGCTAATGATCCTTTCATAAATATTCATTCAGCATGTATCTAATCAATTCTACAGGAGTCCTGAGCCCATCCAGCACCTCTTTGGTGTCTGGCAGGGTGCTCAGTGCAAGTGGATCCTCTTTCCCGAAGAAAAGCTTAGAAGTAAGTAGATTAAGGTAAAATATGACTGGATTTGAAATCGATTCTTTATAGTTGTGTTTACCCAGTCTTCATGTGTTAAATATTAGATATAAATCCCATATATGTACTTTGTCTTTCCAGTAACATCCCCAATAAAGAAAGTGCAGCCTTTGCAATAAAGCCTTGAGTCAAGAAAGCAATTTAACAAAGATTTCTTAAAAGCTTTATTCAGGTGCTGAATGACATCAGATTAGCTGTGTGAAACTATCCTATGAACAAAAACACAATGTTTGTAATTAGATGTATATATTATTTAGGTTAGACAAATCATCAGCTATCCATTTTATACACTGTGCATGTCATACTAGCTGAGGGTGAATTAATGACAATATGATGGTGAAATGATATCACTCATGTACACTACCTCCAGGGTAAAAAATGATCCTCTGGGGTTGGGGGGGGGCAAAGCCCATCAGGCTGCCCTAGTCTTTATGTAGACATGATCAGTCTTCATTAGTGTGCATGATGCCTGAGCCGTGCCCCTCTTTCTGACAGACTATCACATTCTACATGGTAGCACTACGGTGTAATATGACAGAGCTACATTGTCATGGGGTGCAAAAACTACTGGGGAATGGTTTCTAATAGTTATGCCTCTTCTGGATGGGGGGGGGCAGTTTGAGAGTGCAGGCCACTGTGGGGAGGGGGTGCACATCAATACATGGGGATGGGCTGAGGTATAATTGTGGTGCCCTTATTGGTCAGTGGTTCTCCTCCACTGGGTAGTGCTAATTACCCTGAGGACAGAATTAGATAAATGGGAATGGGGGGGGGGGGGGGGGGGCTTTGTGCAGTGTTTCTGGGCAGGTTGTACTCGGATGGGTATTTCTGTGCTCTTTGAGGTGCAGAAAGGGTCAGGCACACATACACATGGACTGTCTGAGCTTAGAGATGGTCATGACTCCCTAAACCAATGATGTTCTCTTAATGGGCACTTCACACAAGAGGGTTTCACCCCAGCAGACAGTATGTGCAAATGGGCAAATAGGGAGTCTATCTGTAGTGGAGGTGGGAGCCTGTGTCAGGACTGCAACACAGACTTTGTACCCCAGTAGGACAGTAGGGATCCTTAGTGCCTGTGGAGTATTTTTATCAGTTGGTCAAGGGGATTTTTTTTAATGAGGGTGTTACACTAAATGGGCTTTTTATTCGGTAAACTTGGCTAGTAACTGGTGGGAGCCCAGTTTGCCTCCAGATCTGCTTAGAAGGAACCCAAGCAGGGCATTCAGAGCAGCCTTTCTGCATGCCTCTGGTATTACTTTTGCACTTGTAGCCGTCCTGTTGGCTTCAACGTGTCTGACCTCTCTCATTAAAAGAGGTTGTTTTGGCTGCAGGAATCCCATTCATGGATGGATTTTGGGTCATCACACCATTTTCTGCATACAACAGGCACTGTAGTGGGAGAGAAACCCCAGACAGTGACTGTGTCTGAGATGCGGGAGCCACCACGCCTGGCACCAACTATCACAGCATGTTCATATTCGCTTAGATCAGGAGTCTCGGCTGTTCTAATGATAAGCTGAACGGGAAGTTGCCCTCTTCATCTTGCCTGTATGCTTTGCGTATTGAGTCACATCCTTTTGGAGCATGTGAAATAACACAGCCACCCAATGGATATCTAGGATATGTTACTGTCTCAGAAGAGCTTAAAACTACAGGGTATCGTCTGAACAGCGCAGTATCTCTGAGGGACGTTTCTGTCGCCTGATTTCTGCCATGGTGTGGTGAACAGAGAACCAGTCAGTGTCTAAGCACCTTCAATTAGCATCCTAATCTCCGAACTACCGTCGTGTAACACTGGCTGCTCTTATCCCAGAACAGACCACAGCCAAACATTCTCAAGTGCCCAAATCTGAGTTGTTCTCAGTCATATGTGGTACATTGACCTTCTGCTTCACACACACGTCTAGACCTTGTGGAATATATTACACTATTTCAACTTGTCTGTTTCATTAATGTAATTTTCCTACATTATGCTTTTATGGAGGCTCAGTCCCAGCCCTGTAACATAAAAATAAAAACTCCATCTCGCTCCAGCACTCTCACAAGCTGCTCTAACAGATGTGGCACGCTATATAAAGGGCGCAGCTTTTCAGCAGCTAATTGTGGCGTGTTGAACACGACTGTATCACTTTACAGGGATTAGCGAGCGGGGCAATCACCCGGAAGCGGCGGGTTAGGTGCTTCTTGGCCTCAGAAGGATCGGCCTCTTCTGGCTTAATCTGTATGTGTGGGGCAAGCTCTGCCCTCTGGAGGATGGAGATTATGGAGGGGTGGCCCCTGATGGCATCTTCGGGGGGGGGGGGGGGGGGGGGGGGGGGGGGACACTGCCCGCATAAAAAGATGCTCCATCAAAGGGCTTAGAGCCAGTAACATCTCATTTGCATTTGACTGTATAGTTGGCTTTGCTGCAGGTCTGTCTGCCTTCATTGCTTTCCTGAGTGCTTCTCACACGCCTGTTGATTGTAGGCAGCAGATTTATCAGGATAACAGAGACAGGAAAAGGGGGCCAGATGTGTCCACAGACACCCCAAGCCAGGCAAACACCCTGGGGAGACATTATGGGTCCAGCCAGCCTTTAATTAACCAGCTAAATGATGTAAAGTTTCAGGCACAGTTTCACCTCCATGCTACTAATTCATGGATAAAGTGCACAAACACACACACACACATACACACACATTTGTATTCATATCTTTGTGGGGACCATTCATTTCTAAAGGCAGAACCCTAATCCCAACAATGACAATCTTAACCCCTATCCAGCCCTAACCTTAACCATGAGTAACCAAACCACTTACAGTTTTTGGATTGCAGTTACAGATTTTTTATAAAACTGAGGTTATTGAGGACATTTTTTTCGGTCCACACAAGGTAAAAAGTTACAGCTTTTTATCACATTGTGGGAAAATCTGGTCCCCACAATGAAATAATTACCGAAACACATTTACAGACATATAGACACCCTTCCAATCTTCTGAGGCCCAAAATATAAAAGCTGGTAGCTGTGAAATCCTGCTCCATATGGGCTGTTTGTGTCACGCTCCTCTCTCTTACTCACAAGCCTCGTCTGTTCTCCTCTTTCCGTTCCTCTCTCTGTTTGATAGCTGTTCCTCGTTGCCACAACAACGGCAGTCAAATGCATTCCTTGTGTCAGTTCCAACCATGTCGTCTGTGCAGTTATGAATATAGGAATTGCGATCTTTATCAGCATGTCGATATGTTAATATTGAAAATGGTGTGATGATCACCTATAACACAGAGTATAAGGAGATGATGTCTGATCCCACCACGCCTGTAAAATGATGGCGATGTAATTTAAAAAAATGATCAAATATCATGATATATTCCATATGTTACATTAAACTGTACACTTGCAATGTACTTCCTGTAAATGACTTCATTTAATCATCTACAAAGGGTTGCATTAGTTAATATAATTAAAAATGCACATTCTGCCCCAGAAAATCCATTATTTGTAACACTGTGTATAAGTTAGTTTTTAATGCAGGTAAAATGGATATAAGCACATAAATTCACACTGTGATGCATTTTAAGGGAAATTAGCGTAAAAGATTAGTAGGTTCTGTCACGACTGAAAATGAGATTACAGACACAAACACACGCAGAGCAGACGCAGATGAAGGCACATTCACTCGCACGGGTTGCTGCTCTGCTGTGCTGCTGGGTTTAATACGTCCACTTTTCTGCGGCACTCAGCCGCCGTACTGATTGGCACGACTTAATGGCAGTTTCAGTGTAATTCATCAATATTGTTTCAAAACAGCTACACACAAAAAAATAAATGTTAATTTTACTCCCAGCTCGAGACACATCTGTGTGTAGTTCTCCGGGTGAAAATCTCATTCTTTACGCCTTGAATATTGGTGTGAGAAGCGGAACGTTAAGTTTTTCATGAGTCTTGGTTCATTATTCAAAAATGATTTCCTATTGTGAGACCAGACTGTATCTTTGAGGACTAATTTCAGCGGCAAAACAAAAGCGGAGTTAAAGACCGCGAGAATGCCCCCGCCCACTTCATTATCATCTGTACTCATTAAGAGTGATAGCAGCTCAGCATGATAAGCAGCCAAGAAGACCATCAATCACGCTTAAAGCTGATGTCGGGAGTGCACTGGAACACAGCCAGCATGCAGCGCACGTCCCCATAGCAAAGGACGCTCAAGACGAACTTACTGCACTTCTTTCCGTCTTAATGATGACGATTTGGCAAACTTTCCTTCTGCTATTAATACATAGAAATACAAGAGAAGCATCCATGCTGCTGATTTCACCACTTTACAGCCTCCAGGCAGGGACAGGCTCTATTATGGGCTCCATTTTTTATGTTTAAAAGACGTTTACGTTTTTCCACCGGCTCTCGATAAATCATTTTGAGCGGCCAGACTGAGGTGACGCGCACATGATTTGAGCCTGGCTTACAATCACGGCGCTCGCTGAAAGTCACACAGGGGAATGATTCAGCCTGCCAGGCTGTCGCCACGTGTGACCGCACGGTCCACCGTGATAGGCCAGGACCCAATGGAGAGGTCACATGGCACCAGGCCTATTCATTTAGCTTGTTAGCGGTCCTGCTTCACTGCCTCTGCAGCAGTAATTGTTTTGACCCTGTGGTCACTCCTTTTGTTTTTTCACGACATGAGACAACCACTCCTCCTATACACCCCCCCCGCCCCGGATCCGTCATTCCATGCCTCGCTAGCTAAATGAAGCGAGCTGGATTATATGCGGGCTGCCTGCATACTGACACGACCTTCTGAATGTGTCTCTATTTATTTCTAATATTCCTGGATACAGCAAAGACAATGATGGGTGACAGAAGTAAGGGAAAGTTTTGTAATGAGAGAAAGAGAAGAAGGTGTAGGAGGAGTGTGTGCGACCCACTTTGGTAGGATAAATACCAGGCGTGTGTTGTGTGTGGGGGGCACGCTTCCTGAAAAAGGCCAGGCCATGCACTCTCATGAGGGGACAGCAACCTCTTGTAGCGCTGGGTGAGTAACGATGCCCTGGATGTGGAGTGGGGGGCACTGTGTTGGAGGATGTGGTGGGGCAGAGCCAACCTGATGTCACAGCGCTGTGCTGGGTGGGGCTGCCGTCAGAGCCATGTGATGTGGGAAAGGATGGAATAAACTGGGATTTTACATGAATGTAGGAGGGGAGCTGGTTAAAGGAAAAGGAGACGGGGGATTAAGGCAACAGACCCCCCCAAATGTAGCGCACTGGTTATGTGGGATGGTTCTGAGCTGAAAAGCAAATAAAACTAAAGCCTTAGATGTTTTTTTAATGAATAAAACGCATAAAGTAAACATGGATAATAAGACACCCCCATACCCCTCCCAGCCTAAAACAGAGTTCACTTGTGATGTAAATCCTTGTTTTTTGTTTTAATCCTATTAACACAGCAATATTCTGTGAAAAAAATTGTAATAATAATGTTAAATGATTTTCAGACAAATTAGATTACTGTGGATTTTTCAGTAAATTTTTAGGCTCGTCATAGTGTGAAAAAAAACAAAGATGACCTTCTATGCAGATTCTAAGTGGATCTTGGATAGAAATGACCAAATGACTAATAGCATATGCTGATCTTGGAACTACTCCTGTTAAATATCCCAATTGTGTGAAGTTTTCAAGCAGCTGTAAAATAAATGTCTGATGTCTGATCGAGTATGAAGTTCCAATGTATGTAATTAGTGAGGAGAAACACCGTTAAGATATTAAGAATGAGAAATGTATCCACAGAATCATAGAATGGGAAGTACTGTACTGTACAGGAGAGAGAGTATAAAGAGAGAGAGAGAGAGAGAGAGAGATAGATAGATAGATAGATAGATAGATAGATAGATAGATAGATAGATAGATAGATAGATAGATAGATAGATAGATAGATAGATAGATAGATCGATCTTTAAATCCATGGTTTCTAAAGCCTGCACGTCCTCCACAGGAAGCTCCAGAAGGTGAACCACGAAGTCAGAGCAGGTCACTCCAGCTGGAGCCGGATCCAGGGCTAGAGCGTCTGCACAGGCTGAACCACTTCTCACCCCCACCCAAGATCACAATGCCAAACACGTCCTATCTGTGCTCACCTGGATTACATGGCCAGGAGCCCCCCACCAGCCCCCCCCCACCGCGAGCTGCCTGAACAGATGGCAGGTGTTTGCTACTCAGAGATGTAGCCTGGTAGGACCCCCCAAGCTGGAGAAAATGCTAGAGATCCTTCTCATGAGCATATGCCCAACGGAGCATGCCTTGTTAGTTAAATGCATGCTCCCTCCCCCCTCACCTCCTAATGTATGGGGGCCCTAGCAGACAAGCAAGGAGCCCATGCTGTACCTCCCCCATACTCCTCCTGTGCCCAGCGGGACCACCGAATGTATGTGGATCAAGGGCCTCCCCTCAGGGGGGCCTGACCACTCAGTGCTGTAATAGGACCGCCTGGGAGTTTGGCTTCCAACAGAGGGGCGCAACTGGGGCAGCCCCCCCATATACACACACACCTGGCTTAATTAGACCCAGTAGGGAAACTCCTTAGTGCTCTGTGTGATAACCCTGTATCCAAGGAGGGGCTCTCCGTTAACTTAGCGGAGTAAGTGGTGACAGCAAAGGGCTTTTCCCTTTTTGGGCCAACCTTCTTAAGCCATAAAGAATTCATTTCGGAAAACAATTATCATGGCAGGTGCTTTCCCAGCCATATATGGAGCTGTGCTTCTGATGGATGTATTTGTTATATAGAGGCAGCGGAGCATTGAGAGGTGTAGAGATACATCAGCACACTGTCCCCCATGCTCAGCTACATTTATTAGCCTTAGTACTCCAGGCTGAAAGAACAATTCTGAGGCGGTAAGCTTGACAGGAAAGAAATTCATAGTAAATATTAATAACATCACTGAATCTCTAATTATGCAGATCAATTACTTGTAGCTTGCTTAGTCTTCTTCTAGGGTGAGTTTCTTCTGTGGAATGGATAGTCTGACAAAATGAAACTTGTGACAGATCATCTGTCAGGAGACTGAGGAGTGAAGAGATTATTTCTTCAGCCAGGCCATGTGAGCATCTCACGCTGGGATGAGACCTGGGTTCAGCAATCAGAGTGTCCAGCTGGAGAAGCTCAGCAGGCTCTACGTCCTGAGGCAGCGAAGTATCTCAGTGAGTAGGTGTCGGCTTGTCAGCTTGGTCTGTCTCCTGGTGTTTGTGAGCGTTTCTTTCCTGGACCCCCCCACGACCAGAGACACGATGTTCAGGTGAACTGATTGTGTATGTATGTGTGAATGTGGACTGTTCAGGGACAGGGACAGAGACCTTGACTGCACAAAGAGGTTCTGCCAAAAGAGCCGATTCATTTAACTTGGCCTCTGTGTGCTTTGGGATGGTGACACAGAAGAGTTTTTTTTTTAATTAATTAATTTAGTGGGATGTCTGGTCACTTTTAACAGGAAGACAAGGTAGAAGGAAATGAAAACTGTATTAAGCAATGGGTTTACCTGAAAACAGTCAGGAATGACTGAAGATAGTTTTACTGGTGGGGGGCATGGTGGCACTGTGGTTAGCACTGTCGCCTCACGCTGCTGGAACCAGCGTTTGAGTTTCTGCCATGGCCCTGTGTGTGGAGTTTGCCTGTTCTCCGCATGTCATTGTGGGGTGTACTCCAGTTTCTCCCCACAGTCCAAAGAAATGCTGAGGTTAATCTGTGTTACCAAGTTACCCATAGGTTTGTGCATGTGAGTGAATGGTGTGTGTGTGTGTGTGTGTGTGTGTGTGTGTGCTCTATGTTGGGTTGGTGCTCCATACTAGCTTGATCCCTGCCTCATGCCACAACTCTGAACAGGACAAGTGGTTAAAGAAGATGGACGGATGGAATTTTACTGTCAGTTTTCACAATGTGCATATTGACTTCTAATAATTCCTTATTGGAGTCTGTTTACACTGTTTACACTGACTTTACACTTTACAATGACCAAATTACCTCCAGTATCATCACCATATGGGCCAAAGTCACTACAAGCTTCGTATCAGAACTTGACTAGGCACAAATTTATAGTATAAAATCTAAAAATTATAAACAAATATGGTTTCAGATAAAAGATGCATGAAGATTCATCAATGATGAACAAACATGAGATCGGTATTTCACTTGTGTTATTCATTACTTGTTCAATCAGTAGTTCGCAAAGGTTTACAGAATTAACAGGTATAGTAACAAATACAGTAACTGCTTGAGAAAAAACGTGTCACTATTCATTAATTATGAATTAACATCAGAATGTAAGTTATGTAAGTATGTAAGACTTTAGTTTTCGGCTGCATCACATCATACATAAGTAATAGCATAATATTTTATTTGCGCCCTGTCAAGTAAAGTCTTACTGCATGTTTCTACATTGGAACCAATTATCTAATGAAATAAGAGTAGCAGCAACAGCAGGCAGGAGAGAGAGGGAGAGAGAATATTTGTACAGGGCAGAAAATCGAAATGTGATTGGTCAAACCCCAGAGAATGACCATACAGGGATCAGGGACTGTGTATCGATTTCCACTGCTTTGGCTTACTGCTTATTTCAGGCCATGGCATGGGGATTAACTTCCTGAGCTGGACCTAAGAGACGAAACGACCCATGAGGAATGAAGACAGCAGGCTTCACCATGTAGGACACACTCAGCGACTGTGGACGTGCCAAGAAGCAAAGGAGGTACCTTCACATCGCTAACATGTTTATACAAGAGAGAAATGAATGACAAAAGTTAAAATGACAAAATGAAATAGATCAATGAGACTGAAATGGAAAAGGTGAAATGCAAGCAGAGGAACTTGTGCTGCCGATGTATTTGGAACATACAGTATATACTGTCACTTTAATTGATACTAATAGGTCTATTAGTATTAAATGGTATTATCTGTCTTAATAAAATCCACATTATGCACTATCAACAGTACTTAAAGAGGAAGCACAGAACTGCTGACCCTTTTTAAGAAACCAATGACAATAAAAAGCACTTTCCTCTGAACGTATAAACAGCCACATAGCTACACATAGCAGCAGATGTGATGTGATGTCATGCCTGTAGCAGGTACCGGGGAGGCAGAAGGGGATGACAGCCTCTGCCATCGCCCCCACTCTCTCTGAGGCACAACGCAATGCACCCCTCCCCCCACCCACCCCCAGAGGACCCGGTCAGCTGCCTGAGTTCTCCGTGTCAGCGGGATGCAGAGTAATCCTTCACTGGTGTGTGAGCAGTAAAACCAATTAACAGAGAGATGAATGATGTTCTGCTGTGGAATGACACTACAACCCTAATGTCCTCCAGTATAGAGGAACCGTCCGTTGGACTGGCCGCACTGGGAGACCTGCAGGCCCACGCTGGCCGCCTACACCTACAGCCAGGACCTTCAACACAAGGTCAGCTGGTCTGGGTGCATAATTGGCGAGGACATAAACATTTGGGTCATTTTGGACCCCAGGGGAGGGAGGGGGCTTATACATATTTATGGGTAGTAATTGAGGTAAACAAGCCCTTGTGTGAGTGTGTGTGTAATAAATTTAATAATTGCACATTTATCGCGTAACACATTAGAATTTACTACTTAATAGTCCCCAATGTTTCCTTTTTCACAATGTAATTTATAAAATTTAAAGTTAAATATATTTCACTGTAATAATGGAATCTGCCAGATATAGCATTTTCGATGTTGCTCCCTGACTAAAATTGTATTATGTTTTTAAATATCAGTTCCACATGAAAACCTGTTGAAGCTGAACATTCCTGAGTCATTGCTGTTTTAATTCAGCCCCGCCCCTCCACAGTGATCTAAAGAGATTTAACATGCATTTAATAAAAAAAGTAGTGAAAATACCCGTAGACCATAAAAATGGCAATAACCAGTGGCTTACCAGCAGGCTTCATGTGCAACCCCATCCAGATAGGTCCACTACCCATAATTCCTTTCGACATTTAAGATGTGCTACATAACAATCTGGGATTTTGCTTATGTTGCAGAGTTTTTTTTTTTTTTTTTTTTTTTTTTTTTTTTTTACAAGCAATGCATAATTCATTGAAGTAATATATTCAGCCTTGTGGAGGACGGTTTTACTGGAGGAGAAAAGCCTTGGTTTTGGCCTCTGAAGGTACCAGGATTGCAGATACATGGGGGCACTGCAACACTGTTTGACAGAAACGGAAACGTCGGCAAAAGAAGGGAAAGGAAGACAATGCGAGAAAAGCCCAGAGCATTGAGGTGAACACGGATGCCTCCTGAAGGTCTCCCAGCCCTCCCACTGTCAGCTGCAGCCAATATCAGCCGCGCTGCCTCAGACTTTGTCATTGATGCTCATCCCCTGGAGCTGTTGTCAGTAGCAAACATCAACCACACTACTCAAGTCAATGTACAGCAGAGAGACTGACCTTCAGACTGAAACTTCTAACTGCTGAAAGTGATTTATATTCAAGTTGCTTGGTATGAATTTAAGAGGAGTCAACTGCGAAGGAATAGAGGATAATCGCCTGCTCTTCCCATCTCATATCTGAAGGTCAGATCTACATTGTGATGGCAGAAATCAGCAGCTCTTAGCATGTTGGCTTGCATCCTCTACCTTGATCCTGTGGACCCCTGTCAGCAGAACGGCATTAGCATCAGAGGATTTTGATAAAGCGACCAGATAAATGCGCTGACTCTGGCATAGTAAAGAGGAACATTCAGGAGCAGAGGCTTGCAAAGAAGGCCAGTCAGATGCCTGAGAGTACATGGATACGATATTAAGGTCAGTAAATGAAATCGATCACGGGTCACTCTTCAGCTTTAAAGTGCGTCAAGCCAAGCATATCAAAGGAAGAGATTTAGGTATAATATTCAAACACCAGAGACGCAAGTCACATTGTGTAGAGGCAAAGAGCGTCATTTGTGCGCATACCACAGACAGAGAGGAGCACAGGTGCGGAGTCGGAGAGGCAGATGATCCGGAAGACAGGAGCCTGGATGTGGTGTCAACAGGAACAAGACAGCAGCTTTGGCCCGTCTGCTGACAGAGAGCTGTCAGGAGCAGGGTGGGGGGTGGGGGGGGGAGGTCAGCGAAACCGTCTGTCAGACGCAGCGGTAAAGGAGGGTGTGTGCTAACTGACACACACCTGGGGTGCGTCCGCACTACGCACACACTACAGCCTCCAAGAGAGTCACCGCCGAGTGCCTCTGCATACATAATACAGGCAGGTAACATGCCACCCCCCCCCAATTAGGGCCCTTGTGAACGAGGCATTGACCCACAATGCTGGAGTAAACATTGAGCCACATGACTGGGCATTGCTTGTGAATTTGCAGAGGCGTGAGTGTGTGTGTGTCGGGAGGGGGCACCTCTATTTCACAATCAGCAGCACACCAGCTGATGTTTAACCTCCCGCCCACTTAGCCACGTATTGTCATGTGACCAGGCCGGCGTCCTACCAGCATCCTTGAGATGCAGAGATGGGCAGCCAGCCAGCCGCTTACTGATCGGCTCCCCTCCTTCCTGTCAGCACTTCTTGCATGGTGTTCTGTCCTCTTCGGCTCCCCCAATGTCATTCCGCTCCAGGTGGAGTTCAAGTGCTGCACCGCTAGAGGTCTCGCCCTGGGTTTTATAGGTGTAACTGGCTGCGTTCGCTTCATCATTCCATCTCCTCAGGCCGTCAGCTCATTCCAGGGGCAATTGAATAACAGTTTATTTCCCGTTTAATGTTACATCGGGAGTGAGCTGCTGCTGTGTTGTAGCTGTCTCCCCTCTTTGACTGGCACGTGTTGTGCTGTAAGAAGCGGCCTGATTAATCAGAGTGAGGGACTGTGTGCCCTCTCTCTTAATTAAAGTTGCCTCTGGTTTCAGGGCATGCTCCCCTAAACCAGGCGGTAAATCAGCCCCCTAGACGGGTACATTAATCTGCTGGGCATTGCTTTCGTGCACCTCACACATCCCCCCCACCACTACAAACCACTGCTCCCAAATTCTGCGAAGGCAATGATTCGCTGTGTGCCACAGGAAGGGGAGGGGCCAGGACAAATGTGGGGGCAGTGGAACAGGCAGCATCAACTAATCAGAGAAAATTTCATTGGAGCACCTGTTAAATTGGTGGAAATGAGACTGAGAGAGCATCAGCACTCGTCGATGGAGGGAGAGCTCATTGTACATCAGCAGCGATTTCGATCTTTATTGCTGTCAGGCTGATAAGGACCATGCTGTGCAGATGGCATGAGTGAATAATGCAGTATGTGGTGATATCAAACCGCAGCACCTCCAGATGGGTGGTCTGAACGGGAGTCATTTGTTAGGGATGTAAGATGGAGCAAACTGAGCGAGATAGACAGAGTAAAATAAACCTGATTCCTTGGGTATATCAAATAAGCGGGAACATGATTCATCACATAAAAAGGCTCCAGTACAGTGTTTAAAATAATCCATATGTGGATGAAACTCTCCTCACACTTAACATTACTGACCATCACGGCAAGTGAGGTTCTCTCTGCTTCTTACATTTTTATTTCTGCCAGATGGATGCAGGAAAACTTTGATTCTAGTACAGTTTCATATTCCTTTAAATACAAGAGATGCATTTTGATTCAAAATCCCAAAGCTGCCTGAGTTACATCTCAGCTAATGTAAGAAAGCGAAGGCCGTGGATTTAAAGTGATGAGTGTCTCAGTATGAAGCGAGAACCTTTGCTGAGCTTATTCAATACTATTATGCACGTAATTGTTCATATAGGTTTCCCTCTGGTTATCTTTGACTCTAAAGTTTCATTATTGGTGACTGTGAGTTACTATTGGCCTGTTATGGACAGTATTAACTCAGCACAAACCAGAATACCCTTGAAGAAACTCACACAAACATGGCAAGACAATCAAAGCTCTCACCTCTGTTTCTAGGTGCAGACCTGCTGCTCTGAACATGTAAGGCGAAAACAGCACATAGATGATTAAATGACAGCGTTTTTGATAACTGGCAGTAAATTCAGCCGTGCTAATTAACATGCGCCCCCAGATATTAACATACCATTGGCAAAAATGTTAAAAGATCTACACAGATTCCTAATTAGTAACCTGATTAACAACATTTACGGTGCAGTCATAAAAATTTCATTTAATCTTATCTCTGCCTCCTGATTGCCACAGTCGTATTTCACCTGTGTATATAACATGCCGCACAGACTGCTGCAGTAACAGCAGCACTCGATACTGCAAACAGGCTTTATAGGAGTCATCGGGGAGGACTAACCTTGCAGTGGGTACAGAGTGACCCTGTGGCTACCTGTGGAGATCATGGCTGAAGAAGACTCTGCCATGAGATACGAGCGGCTAATAATACACCAGTTTCACCTACACACCCTCACCCCTCCAGCTGACGTGTAATTGAAAGGCTGAAGGTGCTGCTGCCGCGTGACTGAGGTGTGGGGGCTGGTCGCATGGAGCACACCAGTGACCACTGCGGATGGCGCTTTGTCTCACCTCTGCATCATGAGTCCATCTCTGAAATAACTGCAACAACTGCAAAGTTCCCACAGGAAAAGCTTCCTCTGTTGAAACGCATGGGTAAGAATCAATGAGGTAGATTTAGCAGCCACTGAGCTACTGCAGCAAAGCTGCTTGGGGTATTGGGTCCTTCTCAAAATAAGTAACTAAATCCATCCATTTTTGGTACTTCCTTGTCTTATACATATCTGTGGGGTCCAGAGCACCAAGCCATCACAGATCACACACACCATTCACACCTACAAACAAGTTGGCAACTCCAACTCACCTTAGCATGTTCTTTTGGACTGTTGGGGGAAAAACACAGAGCTCTCACAGGAAATCCCACATCAACATGGAGAGAACATGCAAACTCCACACACATGGATCCAGGGTGGAGACTCTGGTCCCAGAGGTGTGAGGCAACAGCACTAACCATGCCACCACCATGCTACCCTTAAAGAAAATCTCTAAACAGCTACAAATCAGCTCTGCGGGTTAGTAGGAGGAGACAAACAGCAAAGCAAAAAACTTCATACAAGACTTAAGCTGAAAGCATCCATTTGGCTCAAGGTCTGGACAGACAATGCCGGACATTTCTCTGTGGAGCAGCGGACCTAAAATCTGCTTCCCATGGTTGTGTCTCCATGTGAATCGCCTGCTGGGGGGGAGGGAGACATATGGTAGGATGGGTTGGGGGGTGGGGGGTGGCTTCAAAGGTTTTGGTATTTTTTGAGGACTGCTTGGTACTGGCGGCCGCCTTTCACATGCAAAGCGGCGGGCAGAGGAGGACGCCGACTCCCTCAGCTTTGTGGCTGATGACAAATGGATGGTCTCAAGTGACTCCCCTTAAAAACAGCCTTTGAAAGGAGAGTGAGGAACTGGCTTTGCTCTCTCTTTTCCGCCGCAGCGGGATGGGAAAAGGGGCGGCGGCCATGCCGGGTTTGGGCTGCGACACACAGCGGCCATTCTACACAGGAAGTAACGGGCAGCAGTTACACGCCGGCAGCTGGGAGATCCAGAAAGGGCAAATTCAAACAAAAACCAGATAAATCACATAAACAGGACACACAGCAGCAGCCTGTTTCCCTCCGAAGTCAGACTGCTGCAGGTTGTTTTATTTTGCATTACAGATTTGTTTACCAAGGTTTTGCTCAGGTTAAAAATGGGCTAAATTCATTGCTTCCTTTTATTTAGTTTAATGTCAAAATTCAAGTAATGTACTTTGCTCAGATGCCAGTTACAGTTCAAATCAAATTAAAGCCAAGAGTTCTCTTACATTCCTTAACTGCCCCTATTAGCTCAGACTTGTGATTTAAGAACACTTAGTGTCTCTGGCAGTTCCATACTAGGTCTAATCCCTGTTTTGCAAAGGAGGGACACACGTGGAGATCTCATTTCCCTGAGGTGCATATTAGACGCTCCCCGATAGTCAATATTACCATAACTATGCGGAAAGATCTGTATTAAATTACATTTGATCACCAGTGCCATTTTACTCAATGCACGTCATTCATCCATCCCAATTTATTCATCTCCACAGGAAACATTCCTTGTTAAAAAAAAAAAAAAAAACGTAACTGCCCCCTGCCTGATCAAAACGCTCAGTCCTGCTACAATGACAGCTTTCCACTGCTGGAACGGACCATCAATATAATCTTTGCATGATGAAATTTCCAGACATTAAATGTAACCACAAACTTTGATACCCTCACAAGGATCATCCTTATATTTGTTTTGCATACTAGGATGCTAATTCATGGCTGTTCTCTGCTCTAGAGTGCTGAGCCTAATGCTCATTTTGTACTCTACAGTGCTGACCTCAATAGCTACTCTGCTCTAGAGTGCTGATCCTAATGGCCATTCTTTGCTCTACAGTGCTGATCTCAATGGCTACTCTGCTCTAGAGTGCTGATCCTAATGGTCATTCTGTGCTCTACAGTGCTGATCTCAATGGCTACTCTGCTCTTGAGTGCTGATCCTAATGGCCATTCTGTACTCTACAGTGCTGATCTCAATGGCTACTCTGCTCTAGAGTGCTGATCCTAATGGCCATTCTGTACTCTACAGTGCTGATCTCAATGGCTACTCTGCTCTAGAGTGCTGATCCTAATGGTCATTCTGTGCTCTACAGTGCTGATCTCAATGGCTACTCTGCTCTAGAGTGCTGATCCTAATGCTCATTCTGTGCTCTACAGTGCTGATTTAAATGGCTACTCTGCTCTAGAGTTCTGATCCTAATGCTCATTCTGTGCTCTACAGTGCTGATCTCAATGGCTTCTCTGCTCTAGAGTGCTGATCTTAATGGTCATTCTGTGCTTTAGAGTGCTGACCTCAATGGATACTCTTTGCTCTAAAATGCTTATTCTCATTTTATGCTGGGGACCCAGAACCCAGAGTTACATAGTAGAGTACAGCTACTGTGCATTCATTAATAAACACAGAATGGCTTTTAGATGTTCATCCAAAAAATATACATAATGTAATGTTGGAAATAGTCTATTATCCACATGATAAATATTATTTTATCTGGTTTTTACTGAATCAAATGTTGAGATAAAATTTTTGAAAATGTTGTGCACTATGGTATGATATGCTGTTTGCATTTTTTTGTCTGTCAGATGACCCTACATAAAGACGACGACCCTGTCAGATCGTGTGAGATCTGCTGTTGTATTAAGCCTTCTGTGTAATTCCATGTGAGACACTCTTCAGCCACTAGCACACTAACCAGTACGTTAACCCTGAAAGAGGAACGAGCGGAATGAACGGGCTGAAATGCCAAGCATGTCGGCAGCAGATGAGGTTAAAGCCGATTCCAAGGAGGTGGCAGGTGACCCCAGGGACAGGAGAGGGCTGACAGGGATCCCATCCCCTCCTCCCCTTATTCTGTATCTATCCCTCCCCCGTCTGCCCTCTGTACACTCTCGTCCAAACCATGCATAGATTCATTAAGCATTGCATTACATAACAGGGTTGTGGGCTTAGAGTAAGTCAGCTGGTAGAGGTCAGCACTTAATTATACTGCATGATGATTGACCTTAAACACCCAGACATCCCCTAATTTCTTTATCTGCAATAAATTAACTGTGGTGGGTTTCTTCATGTAATTTAATTGACTGAGGAGCATGTGCACAGACGCATACACAAATCCGTCTTAAATCATAGAGGCAGTAAGAGCTGACTCAACACGGCCATGAAACTTTTCCCTCTCAGCGTGACCTGGACCCCAAAGATTTCATTACACTTATAGCTGTACGCTCAATTTGCCTTGCCGTGTTTTGAATTTCTTATGTGACAGTGAAGAGTAATGGAAACCGTGGCAAGATGCCACCGTAACGTAGGTACGTGATTTAAAACACAAAGGACTGTGAGGCGAATCAATTTTCCTAAGTTTCCACATGATTTCCGTCCCTTATCACATGCAACGTCCTTTTAGGATTAACAATAAAGGCAATCATTTTCTAGCTAATATTCCAGTAAAATACTGGCCATTATCTGGCCCTGATGACTCGCTCCTGACTAATGTGAAGCTGCCTCATTGCGCCTATTCACTGCGCTCCCATTTACTGGAAGTGCAGTAACCTGCATACATGTGCTTCTATGTGAAACACTGGGCCTCGCTGTGTAATTGTGACAGCTTAGCTCACGTCTCGTGCCGGGCTAAGCGTTACCGTGCCGACGCTTCTGTGAGTGACAGGTTCATCCACGTGAACGTTGCATTTAATTAACTCTGTCACCATGCTGCACAATGTAAAATAAGGAGATTCTGTGTCTAGTAACACGTCGACTGTGGTGGATACAGACATCGCTCACGTTTGTGCCATAAGCTGGGGGAGAAGGGAACTGAGGGATATGGGGGAGGGGGATTAATTTGTGAGGCTTCAGTTTCTGCAAGGTGACACAGGCGTGGATTTGGACATTTCTAGAAAATAATGAAGCCCATTTTATTGCAGGTACCGTGAAGCTACAAAACACAACAATTTCAATGCCTCTTTATATTATAAGAATGTGCATTGTTTCTAGTTAAATGCAACCACTGGGAATTTTACTATTTAAGCTTTAAATAGCATATTTGCATAATACAGCTAGATGCAAAAAAGTACTTCAAAAGTACTTTTATTTTAAAAATCACGGTGACAAAAGTTCTCATGTGGAGGATTTTAATTTCAATGTTTACCATTGAGACCTTTTATTTATCCTATTGTCTAAGTTTTTTAAATCAATTTCCTTTGTTCTACTGAATATCTTCAGGAACAGGAAACCATCCTGTGAGGGAACCCCAGTGCTCCAGTTTTTTTAAATATCTTAAATAACAAACAAATGAAATTGTTTCAAACTGATGGGGAAATTTGCAAATTGGCTATTTTTTTTCCATGTTTCTAAAGCACTAAGTTCTCCCAGAAGATTAAGCTACATTGGCAGAATGATGATTATCAGGCAAACAAACATACTCTGTATGATGAATGTTTTGTTTGAAAAATTCAAGCAGATGTGCTCCGAATGGACAACTACCCACCCACAATTGGAACCAGTAAATGTCAAGCCTGAAATACTAGTCTTTAACTACACAAATGGCAGATTTCTTTATTGTGACAGTCTTCATATTCAGCATTCTCCACAGTGTGGGCCTGAAGGAAGTGCTGCGTTTGGTGCTGTGGTTCCACGCCTTCATCGATTACATGGGAGTTTCCTGTGTCACTGACAACGCTAGCTGTGCTCTGAATGTGCGCCGTGAATAAGTACCAACACTGTCACTATCGGAGGAAGATTTCCATGGGAAAACCTGTATCATATTCTGAAATTCCAAAGTCACATTTCTGTTTATGAGGCAAATCGGTTTTAGATTTCACTTTTACCCAAGGGACAGTACTTAAACACTAGCTAACATGTTAAACGTGTCAGTAATTGCTGTTAAATCTAGCTAAGGTCTTTGCCAAATGGGTTCCAGCATTTTAACACATAAATTCTGCACAGATGAAAGGAAAAACGCTTCACATTTAAAATGAATTTATATCCTGCCATTGTGCTTCCTGTCAAGCCGTTTCCCAGGTAATGATTAAGTTCATAAAAGCGGCATACCATTAACCAGAGTTGGATAATTCCGGCCCAGAGAGTAAAAATCCAGACCAAGATTTTGTTTCAACCAACCAGTTGAGCATAAAAAGTCAAAGTCACAGAGTACTTAACTGGTTGGTTGAAACAAAATCCCAGTCTGAACTTTTACTCTAAGGACCTGAATTACCCACCTCTGCCATAAAGAATGTTTAAATGACATTCTGGACAACAGTGATTTGATGAAGATGCCTCGAATTATAATTTTAGAATCATCGCTCAGTTATTTTAAGCACCTTGTAGAGTTACATTTAGTAGCTAACTGTGTTGGCTGTGCCCTGAGAGCAGGCAATATTCTCAGTCTATTGCTTTTAATGGGGTCCTCCGTAAAAGTGAAAAAACTGTAAAGAGGAATCCATTGACAGCAATGCTGGGAATGTTTCCTGAGTCTCATATTTTCCCTCACTTTCCATTACAGCCCCCCCCCCCCCCCCGCCCTCCACAACTCACTACAATCACTTCCCTGATTTTGGAGACAGAAAAATGAATATGTTGGACCGAAAGGAAATATTCCATCAAAACACAATTATGGGGCAATTTGTTGCCAGAGTGACCAGCATGGCTCTTCCTGGAAGTTCTTTATGTTATGGTGGGGGCTATGTCATGCCCCACCGCGCCAAACCTGCTCTGTGGAGGCTGTAAAAAGCCTTCCTCTGCGTGAGAGATACTTTAAGCCTCCATGCTGTGTCATAAAAGCACTATCAGTATAAATAAATGAGGCAGGACAGCTGGTTTACTGTGAGGGGTCTCCTGTTTGAGTGAGGAGGAAAATCTACCTGGACGGCAATTCAGGTGTGCTTTGATTTTTGAAAAGTGCTACTTTTTTTTATTTATACCAAACCCCTCCCTCACAAATTAAACTGGCCAATGGATAGAATGGACTGAGGGAGGGTGAGAAATGGAAGGTAAGGGGAGAGCAGTAATAAGGAAAGTGTCAGATGGGCTTTAACAGGGAATCCATTCTGTTGGGCGCCACACCACTACAGTACCTGTTATACCCCCCCCCCATCTTCCACAATAGACTCTACCATTTAAAAAGGTCAGCACAGATCCCCCATAATTCAATATTCTTACACCGTCATACTATCCATGCATAAAATCACCATGGGAGGGGGGGGGTGAAGGGGGGTTATCGAGGTGCATCGGTGATGCCTTCCAGGGCCACTGTGAGCCAGATTAAGAGAAAAACACGGACCCTAAGTGTGAGACAGGGACAGGCTGGGCTGGAGACGTGGGACGTCCAAGCCTCGGCTGCCAGAGGGACCAGATCTGGTGACCCTTGCAGAGGGAATGAGTGTCTGATCAAAGCTGGTGGAGCACTGAGGTGTATGAGACACAAAGGGCATCTGGCATAGCAGTAAAGGTGCTGAACTTGTGACCATGAGTCCCCGGAGAAGCCCTGCAGTTAGACCTTTTGACAGGTACTTGACAAGATTTTTTCCTGCTCCACGTTGCAGCTGTATTTCCAGATGGGTGCCAGTGCAGGCGTGTGCTGTATAAGCCACCTGGGACAGCAGTGCTAGCTAAACACATAAACCACATCACAATGATGATCCTGAATTACACCGCAGAGCCGTTTTATTACTTAAGAGAGAACAAGCAGAAATCTGAAACCCAGAATTGAAAATCCATTCGAGATTCGGCACCAGTTTTCTTTTTCTGTCTGTCCATTAAAAAAGAAAAATTTTGCCTATATATTTATACAAAGTCATTATTTGTGTCTAACGTGCTAGCAGAAAAGAGATAATGGAAAGGTCTTCAAAAGCTACTCTGTGAAAGGACTCTGTGTAAGAACTCTGAGAAAGGACTGGAGGGTGTGACCTATGCGTGGCCTCCAGCAGCCTTCATCTGTATTTCTGCTGCTTGCATGAAGAGGAGAAGATCCCCATGTCCTGAAAGAGTCACCAAGAAACTGGGAATGTGCATCATGAAATCTCAGCTCGTTCATGTGCTTGATCAAGAATAAGTGACACACTCACGCAGTTAAGCGTACCAGCCAGATTTTCGCTTATTCTATCAGTGTGGGAAGTACTGTAGTACTGTAGCTCGACTCTGTGATCCTTTGTCATCTCTCTTTGCCACTAAGCAGACACTTCCGATATCAAATGAAAGACAAAATGTTAAAATAAACCCTGCATTCAGTGGTTTCAGCATCCAGAAAGAAAGGATTCTGTTGTCCAAAAACAAGGTCTTGCTTTCTGAGTGAGCAGCGGAGCTGGTCACATGACCAGCCTGTTCTGTGAGGTTCGGGCCCTGATGAACAGTTAACAGGTGATTGCACAGCGAGGGGCGCTAAGGCGGACGGAGGGCAGGAAGGGATGCCTGGTGGCGGTCGTTAGGGCCACAGCACGCTCTGGTAATCCAGGCCCACGCAGGTGACGTGCCCTGTCAGGCCGCCCCGGCCACTTTCAGACCCACACAAGGGCACAGACATTAGACATTAGACATTAGACTAGAGTTGAGCTCACATGTCAATTTTCATTCCGAGGTGGAGCGAAAATCATAAAAATATAAAATTGAATGCAAAGCAATAAAGGAACATAAGGAAAGAGAGGAGGCACAAAAGGGGGAATTAAGAAAGGAGTTATTGGGCATGAAAATATGCTGATAAAGTGATCCTGTAGCGATCAGAATTACAGGGGAATGCAGGGAAATTCTACACGCCAGTGGGGGTGGCGTGTGGAATTAATCACAGTGACTGACAGGTAATCTATGCTGACTTTCTATTATCCTCTTTCTTTTTTGCCGGTCCACATAAGTTTGAGCCAAATCAGACAGAGAACACAAAGAATCAAACATCCAGCACGATCTACCCAGGCACTGACTGTAGAATGAAAGACGTGTGTTTTCTGTTTAAAAAAAAAAAAAAAAACAAATATTGAACATAAGGAAAATCTATTTTCAGGTATATTTTTCCCGGCATACGTCCAGACTATGTATTTAAGTTTTGTGCACATTTCATTCAACTTAGTCACCGAGCAACAATCTAAGAGTTCTGTCAGGTATTGGCATTAAGATTAAGTGTCTCCCAATTGCCTCAATCTAGATTGCAATAATCATTAAGTCAGCCGGATCTAAATTACCATCTTTGCCCTTATCAGCCATCCAGATTCTCAATTCAGTAGCCTGATAAGAGGAAAACCATTCGTCAAATTGTCATGTTGGGAATGATCGAAGGCAGACAATCAGACAGACAGACAGATGAACGAACATGGTGAAAAGATAAAGTGAACTCAAAGACTCAGCGGAAACGAAACACAGAACTCTCAACAATATCATTTTAAATTAGAACACGATTAATACAGCTGACTGATTATTACATGAAATGATCTAATTGACTGGATTAAATGATTAACATGGCCAATTGCAAAGGTAGATGGATTCTCTGACTACATAAGACTTGGGAAATGTTTCAGATGAAAACCCTGCATAATGAATACAGTTCCCCACCTGGCACGAATGGGCCGTCCAGGAGCTGACTTTGGGAGGCCTCCAGGACACTGGCCATGAGGAGGGCCACGACACCGCTCCACTTCACCCACATGGCGATCACTGCTCTTGCATCACTCTGTACTGGCCCCACGTCAGCTCAATCTGGAGGGATGGAGACAGGGATTTAAGCACAGGTCAGATAAACTATATGTGAAGCTCAGCCCGGCTTTCAATGTCCACAGGCTTGATCTGCAGGGAAATAAAGTACAGTGGGCTATTTTGACATTGCATGATCTGGTTTATCTGAGATGAACCATCAAAGGTGCTGATGTGGTATGAACTGCAACCTGAGAAACTGTAGAGTGAGAATGACCCCAGACAGGATAGTGAAGAGAATCACCCGACATGGTGATTGTGAGAAGGACAAAAGGCTTACTGGGGACAGATATTGGGGACAGGTAGGGGACAGATAGGGGACAGGTAGGGGACAGATTGGGGACAGGTGGAGGACAGATAGGGGACAGGTGGAGGACAGATAGGGGACAGGTAGGGGACAGATAAGGGACAGGTGGAGGACAGATAGGGGACAGGTGGAGGACAGATAGGGGACAGATGGAGGACAGATAGGGGACAGGTAACTCAATACAAAAATGATGCTAAGAAAAAAAAAATCCAGGAGACTTTTGAGGGGTACAGGTTTGGACACCAGCATCAATGCTTCAGGCTGAGATGAGATAAAACACTAAGGGGTTAATAGAGAAGTTTTCCAGACTGGAGTGGAGCCTTGCGATGGGCTGGTGCCTCATGCTGGCTTATTCCCTGCCTTGCGTCCATAGCTCTGGGATAGGCTCCAGACCCACTGCAGCTTTGCGTAGGACAATTGGGTCTAGAAGATGGATGGATGGATGGAAATGAACGAAATGAAAAACGTTCTGATAATGCAGTACTGCATAATTATGCATTTCTGACCAGAACTCCTACTTTTGATTTGAAAAAAATGTTTTCCACTGATCTCTTGGGTCTTTTTCAAGTGCGGTGCATTTAAACCATTTAGACCATTCAATATTGTTATGGTCTAAAGCGACTATAATAACACATTGATAAGATTGAAAAATTACACTTTAGATAATCCTGAGTATGTGAAAGGTGTGCTGGTCTCCCACCCACAAGGGCAGAACCCACTGGCTGGATCTGGCCAGTCTGGATACGTTCAGTTGGCTCAGTTGGTCAACCATCTGCAGATCATTCTGTATCCCTTCTAATTTAATGCTGTAATTAAGGCTCAGGCGCCTTCAGCTGACTCTCTTCTGCTCCCCACAGAGACTTGCGGAGCCCCTGTCCCTGTAGCCGCCTCTCATGTACTCTTCTCAAGGAGCAATCACTGGCTTAATACAGCATTTTTCACATCTAATATCATTACAATGCAAAGACACACCCCCAAAAGCCTTTGATGGCATAAGCAGCACTCAGTCCCAGAGTACTAAAGCCTGAAGATGAATCAGAGAAGATGACAAGATAACCAATACAGGCAGCAACTAAAATACTGCCAGAACAAAGGAAACATCAGTAGGAAGTACCTAGTATGAATGGGGTTTTGGGACACCACTGCTGTCAGAGGCCTTCACTGCAGCCTGCAGCCTTTGGTTCTTCTAGCTTTGCACATATAATATTATGTAAAAGTCTCGGGCAGCTACAGAAAATGTTTAAATCATATTCATGTTGGTGTAAAACAATGATATCATGTCTGTCAAAGCCATCCAGGTATTTGGTGACTCAACCACTAGCAAACCTCATACGGCTAAAAAATACCTAATTAAAACCGAAATAATGACATTATTTAATTAAGCTGGAGGTAAAATTGACCAAATCCATGGAAAGTCACTCAAAGCAAATCCAGCAAATCAATGAGTCATTTACTAAAACATGATCCATTTTGGCATTAAAGTCACGGGGGGGGTAGGGGGGGTGAGGGAGCATCGCCCCTTCAGAATGACTACCCCTTGACTTCTGTGAAGAAGATTAAGATGCAATTTTAATAGATTTTTAAATGTATTTCTTTTAATTGTAATATGCTAATATGTAATTTGTTGCAGCATAATTCGCTAAAACCAAAGTCACATCTTAGCGTACATTTTTATATTCTCAAAAAGGAACTTGATTGGCTGTCTGGGTGAGCGGAAGCTAACTAAAGTAGCGTCAGCCGGCCGGGCTGCCTTGTGTGTGCTGCTCGCCGAGCCGGTAGCCTCCTGTGCAGGCAGCTCGCTTAGCTCGTCACCTGGCTTTTAACAAACAGAATGGACACCCAGAAACGGGCTTTAGTTGCATGTGTTTGTTAGTAGAGGCTTCTTCACTTGCTGGTAGCTAATTAAATGCTCACTTGCTTTATGTTGTTGGCTGGCTCTGTTGAGATCAAGCTCAGTTAGTCTTTATCATGCAGTGGTGTGTGGATGGTTTGTGTTTCCTGGGATTTGTTGATCTGTCAGTGTGTGTGTGTGTGTGTTTGTACACGCATGTGTGGTGTAATGATGCACTTGACTCTTGTAAAACTGTGTGCAGCATGCATAATTTTTAGCGGTAAGTAAACCCCCTTCTTTGCATTTCAGTTGCCCCCCCCATTTATTTTATGCTGGCACCGGCTCTCCCTGGGCCATGAATGGTGACATACCATCACATACCATCATACGAAGTGCACTGAGTCACATTCACATGCGGGAAAAAACGCAAAAGCTCTTCCAGAATATCAGCTCCCCAAATAATAAAACTACTTTTTTGAAGAGGATTTAATTAAAGCTAATAAGACATATGTGAGACTAATCAGCCAGCTGGGATGAATCATATTTTAAGGCAGTAACGCATCTAGCACAGCGCACAGCAGACCCTCTGTTTTCAGCATCGCTCTGCCATAGTCACAGGTGCCCCAAATCTACTGGGAACTGCTAGCTGATTGGTAAAATGATGGAAAGCCCAGTTTAACTCTGATTATAATGTATAATTATAGTTTTCTTCAGGACACAGAAAATGTGTTGAAAAGGTTCGAATAGCTTGCTGTTGGCTACTTTTGCGAGTTGATGAGCTGGTGAGCAGGGCACCATAACTGCGCCACAGATAAGAGATGGCACAAACTGTCCCCCCTCCCCCACCCCTTTAAGAGCATCTGAACTGCAATAGCGACACCATATTCATTACCACAACTGGGCCCTCCATCTCCAGCCATAATGGGTTTGGAAGCAAGGGAGTCAAATCGCTTCCTCCGGCACTTTTTCAGTGGGCTGCTTGGTAAACATCCCACTTACCTCTTTTTATGAATTTTTGAAGAGAATTATGACTCCCTGTGAAAGGCAGTGCCTGTCAGGCATGAGATACAGCCAAGTGCGTTATCATTCATATTTTTAAAGTGCCCCAGTCACTCAGTGTGATTAGTTATTGTCTTTCACACAACACCCAAATGCTCACATGGCAAAAGCATTCATTCTCAAATGAGCAGCGAAGGCAGAAACGGCAGAAACATCTTCTCCTGTGAGACACAATGGGGCCTCTTCCTCACCTGGATCCCGTTGTTTGTGGAGGAGGCGTCCCGCTCCGTCTGACAATTGCAGGAGATAACAGCCTCATGTCTCTTTCATAGGCAATCTGATAAATACCCAATTACCAGTCTGGGTTTTTAGGAATAAGAGGGAAACTCACATGAATTGGGGGGGGTCAATGCTTGCACGCCACGCACGCTGCAAAGAATTAATTCCCTTTGCTGAAATAAGAAAAAAAATAGGGCAAAGCACAAAGATGCGCTCCCAGGAGTCCTCTCTCATCTCCAAACGGCCGTGTGTAAGCATGCGATTCCTTCCGACAAGTCAATCAGCGGGCGAAGGGTGAAAACAAAGAGAACAAGGCCGCCTCATTTCCTCGTCTGTCTGCCACAAAGCCTGTGACCTTTTTAGTACAAGTGTGTCATTTAAATATTATTTAAATTGAAAAGCTAGCCTTTTAATCTGGAATCACGTGGCTCAACGTGCAGTGAACAATGCAGCCTATTGTCTCTCAAAGTCTGTCAGTCTCAATGACCGCAGGAACAATTAATCAGAACTGGTCAAAAAACCGGCAACCCAACTGGGCAGCCCATTTCGGGCCCTCCTCCTATAGTGAGGACATCGGCAGCACGCTTGCACCACATAAATTGAATCTCTAATTCAAAAACAAAAATGATGCACTGTAATTAAAAAGCTGCCGTTTCCTTCTTGGATCTAGTGTTCCAGAATGTACACTTCATGGTGATTTCAGTGACTTACCACAGTCACTGCCCCATTCCAAAAAAAATAAATAAAAAAATCTGAGGTAAATCTGAAGTCCAGGTAAATCTGTTAAGTTGCACACACCCGTGATTAAAGGATTAGCCTAAATGGTACATGTAATTATTCACACGGCTGGATGTGGACTTCAGATTAAAGTAATTAATTCATTACTCAGGTGAAATAACAGCAGCAGAGTTTGGCTGGCTCTATGGAACAGGGGTCTGGATGCTGGGCTACAGTGTGCAGTGTAATCCCTGACTGGAGATTCATTGCACAACCCACAGGAAGCATAATTAATAGCACAATACCATAGAGTCAAGATAAGAAATGCATTATGGGAATAGTGATTGATTACAGCCAGCTAGAGCTACGGCACCTTGGAGAGTAGAGCACACTGTGCTTTACTTCTGCAAAGCATGTCCAGGTTTCAAAGCTTAATCTCCTCCTTCAGGCAGGCCTTCCTGCCCTGAGGAAGGAAGCAGAGAGACCTGCATATAGCTACTGTGTGCTGCAGTTCGTGCTTCATTTAAATAATCCTCAATGACCTCCTTTGACGGCTTTATGATCCAAATGCAGCAGACGGACTCGCTTTGGCCACAAAGGGTGCGTACAGAGCAGAGCGGCTCTCTGCTGAACCTTATTTGTCTCTGTTTCACGTCCACCTTTCCCCTTGGAGTGGAGAGAGGCCACTTCAGCATGCAATTAGGCGGGAACAGGACTCTCGGTTGAGCAGCCTTCGTCTCCTGGCACGCTGTATGAAAGGAGGCTTCACACGAGCCACCTCCTCCCATCACTTTATATACTTCTTTTTAGTATATCCAGTCTCCCTGTCCCTTTCTCCCCCCAACGTTTCACTCAAGCAGGTTCTTTCCACACAGACCTCCATACACATGTATTCACACATACACTCAATGCACATCAAACCGCTCTGAGCCAGAGATATTAAGACAGACTGCACCTACTACAAAAAACAACCCTATAATATTTCAGATTATACTTATAGCAGATTATTATGAGTATACTATTCATTATTAAAATGCCACTATTTTAAAGAAATTCTTTTGCCAAAAAATTTATAAATGAGGATGTTTTTAAATTTTGCAACGTGGAGTAACAAAAAAAAATCATTTATAAAGCTGGATTGAGTTATAATATCTACCTACCAGTGATCAAACTTGCATTTCCAAAACATGTATGATTACCAAAGCAAGAGGATTATGTCAGTGAGCTAAAGGTGCTTAGCTCAGCAACAAACCCCAAGCACTTCTCAGATTTCATACTTAAAGCAGTAAGTTTTTGGGCTGTACTTTATGGGACTGTGTTCATGTTTCTATTTAAAACTTTGACCTGAACATGAACCAGGAACTCAGACATAGTGGTTGCAGTTTCTGTCTAAACAGTCTGTCATTACACATCCCATATAGTGTCACTGCACAGAGAAAATGACAAGTCTGTAACACTGCGAATGCTTTACTGGGAAACAGCACATAATTTTTAATGACTGGACTTTGACTGCTAATAACACGTGTAAATTGCCTTGGCATTTATTAAAATCAAGTTTAAAGATTCACAGCTTAACGAAGTGCAAATTGCACATACTGTATATGCTAAAGAGTTTCTAAATAAATTCTCAAACATTGCTGATGATGCTAAATAATGAAATCAAGACTGAAGACCAGCATAAAAGCTCCACTGAAAAACTCTTTGCTATACATTAGCAATTTGCAAACTTGAATTACTTTTAATAAGCTTTCACCAGGAGTCTGATTAACGATACAATCCAATGGCACTCAAGAGCTTGAGTGGTCAGCAGGTGCTGATTTGAGTGTGTGACGTCGGACCTCCGGCTTTCATCCACGTCCTGGAGGAGAGGCCAGGCGCAAACTAACAGCTGCTCGTTTTCAAAGCGGAGGGACAAGCATGACCCCGGATTAATCAAAATTAGCCGAAACTAAGCAGCACGGCCACTTGAAGAGTGACGGGAGCGGCGGGTCAGCGGAGAGGCTGCGGCAGTGATCCATCATCCAACAAACGCCATCACTGATAAGCCAAAAGCTGATTATGCGCCGGTGGGGGACGCGCTGCTCTCCACGCACGGCCTCAGGCGGAGATGGATTGGTCTGCCGGGGAAGGACTTAGCACAGTCCCACATGCTTCCACCATGGAGAAGGAACCACGGCGGCCCTCTCTGGCAGAGGTGTAAAAGCCTGAAAGTATCACTTGTGCTTCCTCCTGCCAAAGTGTCCCGATTTACTGAGACAGCAGAACGAGTGAAGCCTAATCAAGTCGTATGGATTCATATTGTGCAGGAAGTCCTGAGGTTACGGACAAGATCTGTTCCTTAAGTCTGCCTTTATATCAAATTTGTAGATAAGTTGGAAAAATAATAACACAGCACATAATAATATAATAATAATAATAATAATAAAAGTAACTACATATGATACTGTACTGTACCATGAGCAACACGGCATGGAAGCGTCACAATGTTTTCATGAGTGTCGTAGTAAAGCGTCTGTTCCTTATTAGAAACCACTGTCTTTCATGCAAATTTTTTACATAATGGGTGATATGGCAATATTCATACAGTAAGTATGAGTTGAGCGAAAGCTGTCTGGATGTTCTAAAACCGGGGACTGCCTGTACTATTACAAAGGAAATGTCCACTGCTATATCTTTAACATATCGAGCACCAAGACAGAAGGACTGGGAGTGAGAATGGTGGGAGTGTCTGCTTTTCACATGATTGTACGCTTGCCTAAGATGTCACACAGGGGTCCACAAAGGCCGTCTCGCTTCCTGTGTCTCCAATTCCAGGAAGCCACAAAGCAGCAGCCACCCTGGCAGCAGACATTGTCTGCAGTGGAATCGCACCCATTATCCAGCCATGATCATAACTGTAATTATAATGCTGCACCGTAAGCAGAGCCGTTGCCGCATGTTAATTGCCCACGTGCCGGGCTGCCAGCATGGCTCTCTGTTCCAGGTGCCCCCGCCATTGTTTCTAGGTCTATAGCTGAACCCTGCACATAGAGACACGTCCGCGGTGGAGCGGCTAGCTTAACTGCTAATGCAGCTCTGTAATCACTCTCATTAATAACGCGGCTAATCATTTTTAATGTGTCATCTTTAACCGTATCATCGGACATTAGGCAATATGGCAGCGCATGTAGCTTTAAATTGATGATCCCATTCTGCAAGCAGCCCCTTGCTATGATTCAGACCTTGACTCTGAGTCATCAATTGCAGCCTGCCGGGGTCGCTAAATGCTGGGCATTTTTCACTCCAGGACCATTTTAGAAAGCCAAGGAAGCACTCTCCTCATCCTGGGCCACTTTATACGGGGCACCTTGGCAAGCAGACCCGTCGTTAAGATCGCGGTGGGTGGAGAGTCACATTCAAGACTCTCTTTGGTGAAATATCTCTGCAGCCCTCTGGACTGTCTCTTCAGATGCAGCTGTTTTATTCCTAAACGGAAATGTTCTCTACCTTTCTGCCAACTTTTCATGGGTCAATTTAGCAAAATGCTTTGCTCTCTCTGGAAACCTGAAGCCAGAATTCTCCATTTTTAGTCCAAAGTTGAGAGAACATTGCTACTGTAACATCAATGGAACATTATTTTGACGTTTTACATTTTAACAAAGGTTCTTTATTGTCAGCACGATATTATTATTACTTGAAGATCCTTTGAATGTAAACAATGTAAAAAAGAATGTAATTTTATTATAAAATAATATTCTATAAAAGTGATGCATGCCTACAGTATACTACAAAGGTGCCATCCAGCCTTGATCCCATGACTGACACTCACTAGTCTACCATTCCCTTCACACATACAATATTTTCCTTAGCTGTAGCAGTACTTGTACCATAGTAGTGGGATAAAGTTCTGGAAACAACAGGAAAACTGGACTAGCGGACTAGCAAGGTAGGGCTATATGCAGAGAAGATTATGGGGAATGATTCCAGTGGGGGAAAGAGGAACCTTCATCCTGCACATTGATGCTTCCTTACAGAATATTGAGCCTTTGTGATTTCAGAGGCACATCCACACCGGGGCCGTATATTGTCAGTGGTGATCGAGGGCTGCTATTCTCGGGAATCTGAACCAGAGTGGATTTGTCTTTAGAGAAGCATGACCTCACACAGGAAGAGGCTCTCATTTCTGATCAAACTTAGAGAGGAGACAGTGCTGTTCCTGCTAGCATGAAGGCCAGTGAAACACAGAGGCTTGCTGTAGAATCTATGAAGAGCTCCAAAAATCACTTTCAGATTGTGCAAGTGGATGTCGATTAAACTGCACCGCTAACTCTGCTCTCCCCATGATCTTTGTTACTCTCCGTCTCTCCCATGCCCGTGCACATGTCAAGTTGCACACATCTGTGCTGAAAGGATTAGCCTAAACGGTACGAGTAATTATTCACATGGCTGGATGTAAATGGACTGCATATTATACATATATAATATATATATATATATATATATATATATATATATATATATAAACGCTTTTCTACTCCTACAAGTACTCAAAGCGCTTTACATGTTATGCCTCACATTCACCCATTCATACACACATTCATACACCAGTAGTGGAGGCTGCCATGCAAGGCGCCAACCTGCTCACCGGGAGCAATTTGGGGCTCAGTGTCTTGCTCAAAGACACTTTGATGGGGTCAGGATCACCAGTAAAGGATTTTATTAGCATTACGCTAATCCACAATACAGTGATCCCCACCTATCGTGGAAGTTACGTTCCAGACCCATCAGCGATAGGTGAAAATCCGTGATACAGAAAGACCATATAATTTTTTTTTTTTTTTTATAGTTTAATCCTTAAAATACCCCTCCTACACGCTTTAAAAGCGATAGGTGAAAATCCGCGATATAGAAAGATCATATAAATTAACATGTTTTTATAGGTTAAGCCTTAAAATACCCCTCCCACACGCTTTAAACACATGTAAACTTATTAAAACACACTTTGTAAACACATATGATATGTGGATGTCAGGCTAAGGATATGAGTAACATAACATTAACAACGAGATATCTCTCTCTCTCTCTCTCTCTCTCTGTATACGTAATGATGGAATATTTAAAAATCAAAACATTTTAAGCTCAGTATGGGTTCACAAAAAGTTCGCTCACAACAATCGGACCACAAGCAAGGTACGCGATACGCAGAGAACTGTGATGCGTCGGGTAAAAATCCGCGATGTAGCGTGACGGCTGAACTGCGGGAAGGATCACTGTATATGACAGTAAGCAGAGAGCTTTCAGAAATGCAGTGTCTAGAACACCACTGACTGATACAGATGCTGTACAGTACAATATGTATTAACATTATTTTGATTGCAGATGACTGACGTACATTTAATTAAGGAATATGCCAATTAATAAATGTTAATACCACATATAAGGAGTAATTCTCCTCCTCTCTTACGTTGCATTAAATTTTGGGCTTATTCTACTGTCTGCATGAGGAGAACAGACCTACCCTCAAACAAAGATCCGCAGACTGACTCTATGGAGGGTTTACTGGGCTTTGTAAGCAATAGGACAGTTTTGTGTTTGGCAAGCTAGTTTGCCATAATGTCGCTAATGCAGCATGGATGTGGAGGGGTATCAAGGTGGCCACTGAACCAGTGGGTCTGTGAATTACTGGTAATGCAACGGTCTGTCCCGGCTGCAGCTGCAATGTGGAGACAAACATGTGGTACCTGACTGAAGATGTAAACACACACTTAAGGGAAGACTGGGAGAGAGAGAGCAAAGCTCACACTCGGAATGGGGCGGGGGGGGGGGGGGGGTTTGGTTCATTACATGCGCACATAAACAGCGGACAAGTGAGACTGACAAAACCGCAACATCCAACAGTTGATTATTCAACGAAACATGAAATGCATGATCAGGAACTGTATGCATGTACATCCCAACATCACAAACGCTACTGCTTACAATATGGAAAAACCAAAACAGTCTTTAGCATTCTGAGGACATCAAATAAGCAGGCAAACAGTTAATCACTCACACCCAGCCTAATTAAGTATACATAAAATTAATTAGTAATAATTATCTGTCATAATTACACATTGAATGTGAAGGAATTAAAGGGAGCAGGTTGTGACAGGGGCTTTGAATAAGTGTGAGTAGGCTGTTATTAGACTGATGCTTCCTTTGTAATGCGACGCTTCACTGCTTATGAGTCTCGTGTGAGTTTGGGCTCCACCGCACAAGTGCTCCAGTAAACTTTTAAAGTCAAGTTCACAGCTCTAGGGTAGTCATGCCGAACTAATGCTACTCCCTCTTGGGTTTTCACGGTTTGCCTAGAAAAGTAGAGGCACATCAAATGCAAATCAGGAGAACATTTAAGATGAGTTTATGGAAAAGCCACTCAGAATAAGGTCAACAGTAAGAATAAGGTCAACGATAATCCATTGTCTCTCAGACAGGAAGTGAGGGAGTGATGGGGCTAGAGGAGTGGAACCACGCACCACAGGAGATCTGATCATCTGCCTCTAAAGGCACTTCCTGTGTTGGCTTATTCTGCATGAACCCGAGGGTGTGACTCAAGCACATGACTTGTGAACCCTTGTGCCTTTCACATTCCCATCGGTGATCTGAAAGCCAAGGGGCCAAGCGTCAGGGGGCAGAGGACATGACAAGGAGAAGATCAGGGCCACAGGGGTCATGGACAAGGTGGCAACTGGGAGCAGGCTTCTGCTGTTTAATTCATAGCATATTCTCAGGGACATGCAGGCTGCTTGGCATGGAAATGGATGGAAATACATGAAAACAGAGATTTTGAATCTGGATTCTCTTTGTAGCTTATCCAGGTCAATAGATTACTTTGAAAGGGGGCTGGTAAAAAAGATAGGCATTTTGTTCATCCTGATGGAGACAAAGTCGATCATATATCCATTTGAGTGTAATGAAGAAGCCATTAACTGATGGGAGATTTTTGGTGTAGGCAGGTTTGCTGCTCTGTCAAGGTATCGGCTCCCCAAAGGTCAACCACAGACCAATACTGCTGCCTTGTGCATCTCGGTAACACTCTGTGTTTGCTAACCTGAATCAGCCATTCTAACACTGACCAGCGCTAAACAACAGCCATGCATACAGAACAGAGACAGAATATTTATCTCCTCATTACCCAGACGATCATAGACTGCTGCTTCGCTGTTGATGGAAAGCCCCATATTTTGCTGCCAAAGTTATTGTTGATAGCTGCATTATTAATTTCCAGTAATAAATGTCCTGTTTTTAAATAAATCGTGTTTTGCTGCATACATATATTGATATTTACTTGTATTCTTGTTTAGTTACTTTTAAATTATATTCTGCCATCTATTGAAACGGAAATGAAAAAGGACCCTCATTTGCCATAGCTGGTGTAAAACCAACTGATGATAATTTGATGTTGCAGCCACTTCTACCTGGGTAAATTATATTCTCATCAGCATTAATTTTGAAAAGGGTTTTAAAAATACCTTAAGATTCAATTGTTAAAAGCATAAAGGTGTATCTTAGGAGATGATTATAGAGTTAGACATTGAAGAAAGACAGTATGGGGTTAAAAAAAAAACATAAATGGCATTTGTCTGATTCATCTTTAAAAGCTTCTTTAAGAGCAATGACTCCTTCAAAAGCATGTACTGCCATTACAGATACTGCTGATATTAAACTCTATTAACCGAGACTCCGACCTGAACTATAGTCCGCAGTGGACCTAGGCCAGGTTATGGCCTGTCAGAGACGATGTCATTCTTCAGTGGTTTTCAACTGTTTTTTTACAGGCATTAGCACAATGACTCTTCATTGGCCTGTTCAAGAAAAACTGACAACAGAACACTCTTATTTCACACCTGTCACCAAGCTTCAGAATTAAAATTCAGCCATTTTTCTAGAACTGCTTATCAACTACAGGGTTGAGAAGAGTCTGGAGCCTGTCCCAGGAGAGATGGAACACGAGGTAGGGGGCGTCCTGTAGTGTGGCCTCAAAAATAATTAAATTCAGTCCACGCATAATGCGCACACCGGCACTATCCATTCATTGTAACGTCTACACGGAGCTGACATAACAAGCAGTTTGCAAGCTGTTCTGCAAGTCCGTTTGATGTTACATTCAGCGTGTCATTATTCAAACTCAGCCACTTAAGTTTGGAAAGCAGTACCCAAAAAACAAACCACTGTGTCAGTAATAAGCAGCCCCTCTTTATCTTGGGAGCAGCCCATCTTCAAACATGCCTGGCATTAAATTCAAACATCTCTCCCCTTTGACGTGCTATAAATCAGAAACACTACTCTGAATTAATTCACACTGGCTTTGAAGTTGAAGCAGCTTCCTCTGCTTCAGTCGGGCCCTTTTAGAGGTTTTAACAAGCAGGACCACTCCCCAACCGCCCTGCCCCCTGCAGGAAGAGTGGATTGATTTGGCATCTCCATAAACAATGTTTGTCTTGAAACAATCTTTTACGCTGAATAGCGTTTTCTCGAGGACGAAGGCAGCTGTATCCACGCGTTTGTGTGTGGGCCTTGTCTGGGTACATGTTTTTAAGTAGAGCTGTTTTTGAAATTGATTTTTGGCACTAATTAGGGGTGTATTCAGACTTTCATTAATCCGGGAGATAATGATTTCTTTGTCATTTCCAGGCAAAATAGCTCCACAGACACATACACAAAAGCGTAAATAACAACCAACCAACATCATCTCATACGGTTCCCGTTCCTCATGTCTGATGTGGATGGATAACCTCTGCCTGGGCGTCCTGAATCTACTTTAGGTCAAGAAAAACATACAAGAGGCCAACAGCGATCCCCATGTGGCCGGTTCTGCTTGGACGCCCGCGAGCCGCGCATATCGCCGCTATGACGCGCTGGGCAGCTGACCCAGCACATACATCCGTCTTCCTTACCCTGATGGCAGAGCCATAGGCAGACAGAGAGACTGATGGGGCAACGGCTTATGTACCCCCAACCCCCTCCCCCACTATGATATTGCATTAGAGGGCGTAATAGAGCGCGTCAGGAAATAGCCAAAGCATAAAAGAGCAGAGGATGCTGGGAAGAGTAATAGATGGCAAAGGCGTAGTGCTGACAGAGGCGTGTTCATTGCTGCTAATGCTCTCTTCGGGTGTTGCTGCGGGATGCTAACCTTTGACCCCACATCTAGAGGAGATGAGGCCCCAGCGTGTGCATTAGTGTCACACTGGGGGACACGGCAAGGCTGGCGAGATGACATGGGTCAGGACAGTCGGGATGCTACCACGTGTTCTCACTCACTCTGCCCGGCGGCCAGTTTACAGAGCCGTCACTCCATCGAGACCACCCCATCCCAGCCCGCTCCCGGCGGGGGAGGGGGAGAAGTGGCTACCAGTGGTGATGAGAAAATAGTACCCCATGGTGTCAAAGCTCAGTAGAGGAGGAGGGGGTGATAGACACCACAGGGAATTCGGATGAACTGACAGAGTGGCTCTTGTCACACATCTGAGGAGCAGACGAACCTGCAGCTGGGTGAGTTATCTGTTCTGTTCAGACAGTGATGAGAGAGAATCTCTCTTCTCTAGACAGGCTGCAGCACTTTAATGGGTGTCCATTTAATGACATCTAGGAGTGATCATCTTTATGTGAGGATGTAATGTCCAGGACACTTCATTATTCACCAAAGGACAGGGCATTCAGTCCAGGGTCTGGAGTTCTGCTGCATATATTCTTAGGCATAAATCTATAATCTTGCTTAAAAAAGGCAACACAATAAAACAATTAGATCAAGCAGGTATCTGATTAAGAAAGTATATTTCATCTGTATTCTCACATTCCGACAGCATTGGGGTAGAGAACTGGCTTCTTTACCGAAGTTCGTGAAGGTTTTTACTCTGACTGCAGAGAAGAGCTGGAGTTTCCTTCAGTGCCTGCCTTGCTTTTCTTATTGTTGTGCAGGAAAAGTTCAAGAAAATTTGTCATACATAAAACAACCTGATACTTAATCTATTTCTAGGAAATCCAATTGGCTTCTCATTGGTTTTTATCTGTTTTGTTGGTTTGGAGTTAAGGATCATTAAATGCATTATAATTCAAGTCAATGAGGCATCCCCACAAAGTACTAAGTTTGTGTGTCTTATACAGAGAATATGTGTACGTGTGTCCCTTCCAGGGCTACCCTACCATGTAGCTCATCCATTTTTACATATGTCTATGCAGCTCATCCAGTACTGGCTGGCAGACAACGTGGAGCCAATGCCAAGACATACTGTATGGGGACCAAGGTCAGGTCACCCAGGACGGGGCGACCATACATTTCATAACTGCCTAATAGTCTCTGGACAAGCAAGAAATGGATGAATCAATGAAAAATACATTCGTACAACACAAATAAAGAAAATTAGTTGGACTGGATGTTTTCTATTACTTTTCTGATAAAAGACAGATGCCTGGATTTGGGACACAGCCTTGCCGTAGAGGTCAGGTCCAAGGCTTCACCTCGCTCTCTGCTCAGGTGGCGAGCCGGCAGCCACTGAGCCCCCCATCAATGGAAACTCATTTATCCCACAAATATCAATAAGATGGGGCATTTCTCTCTAGTGTGAAATTAAAAGCAATGGAAGGGTCCCAAATAAAAACAGAGACTCGTTGGATAAATGAGGATTCAATGGAAAGATACTTAATCAGTTTTCCCTGTCGCTGACAAACGAGGACCTATCAATATTCCCAGCTACAACAAAAGCTTCCAGCATACAAGGAACCCCTCCCTCCACCCCCACCCCATCGTTTCACATCAGTCTCCCGTGGGTACTGCAGTGTACTGAAGCCCAAAGCCCATTTCTCAGGACGTCACCATTGAATAACAATTTATTTCTTTTTGTAATTAAAGGGGACAAATTATATCCACTGGGCAAACCAACAGGTCATCAAGCAAAATGTCCAGGGCCTCCAGCAAATGGAGAGTCCAGCCTCTAGCTGAGCACTGATATAGCAGCTCAGCGTCACAGTATTGCTCAGTGTTTCTGTCCTGTCCTGACTGCCCCAAAATCACAAACTGATCTTCATACGAGATCCTTCCCCCTTTAGACACATACTGCAGAGACAACAGCCAGCATTGCATTTCAGAGGCTGATAAACAAATAAATTAATTTAGATCCAAGAATGAGGAAGCTGCTGGTGTATTGCAATGTACCTAGTGCATCAGCTCAATAACTCCATCCATCCATCCATCCATCCATTTTCTGAAACTGCTGCTCCTTTTCAGGGTTGTGGGTGTCAATAATTATCCAGCTTTTTTTTAGATTAGATTGGAATCAGATTATGCTCTTATAAAGGAAATCCAAAACAAAAAAAAAAAACAATAGGTAATATTATATTTAGGGTACACACGTGTACACATTCACTTTCTCCATCTTTCAGAAGCTATTGTTGCTTCATGTCTGATGCTTGAGAATCGCACACTGGACAGCCATCTGTGTGAATGTCGTTATATATGGAGAGTGTTGCTGTCATTCTGCCAAGAAAGGGCCAGAAAGGTCTTAATGAAATGGAAAACAGCTGTAAGCACCGTGTATTTGCATCACGACATCAAGATCTGCAGAGCTGAACGCCAGCTGTGACGGTGGTGCATTTCCATGGGAATTGCCCTCGCACTGAGCACACATGGTCAGGTTTGTTTATAATTGATCATTCCGGTTTATCTTTCTATTGTTTTTTTTATCGCGCTGCTGCATCGAGGAGCTACGTTTTGTGTGTAGGGCGCGTGGAGGCCTGTCTCACTGTGAAGGATGAAAGACGGAACTCCTCCTCGTCCATCAGCAGAGAGAATTTGTTCTTTAAAAAGGACGACTTTCATTAGGGTGGATTTATGTTCCTACCCCTCCCACACTGCCTCCACAGGGAGCAGGAGCAGAGCGTCGCAGCCCAAGGGTAAGAACATCTCCGGGGGACCAGGATACGGTCCCTGACACCACATGGCATCTGTGCCAAAGCACAGGAAAGTCCACACTTAAAAGCTGCCTAAAAACTGCTTGGGATGAAACAAAAAAATTCCCCAATTACAGCCCACCTCCTCCCCAGGACCTCTTGTGGTTTTCTGACATTAAAACCTACTAAATTATACAGCAGCTACCTGCTGTAGCCACGCAAAACTTAAAGACCAATGAACGTCTCTCCTTCTTTTCTAAAACACTGAATTAATGAAGGAGGCTGCAAAAAAGAGCAGCTTCCTTTGCAGAGCCGAATGCCCCATTGTGGAGGAACAAGGCAGATCATCAAAGAAAAACCTTCAAAGGTCAGCTTCAGCTGGGATGTCACTAGGGGCAGGAGAGGTGCGACTTGGGAGTGCTGCTTTACAGGAGCGGCAGGAACGCGAGTGGCTGGGCATCCTTTGCGGCAGCCAAAGTCACAGTTGCTTTGCGACGCCAGTGAAAAAAGACCATGTGGCCGTAATTACAGAACTGGGTGGGAAAAAAGGAGCTGTTCTGAAAGATCACAGAGCAATACAGCATGGCTGCACTGAAAAGTGCCATTTTTACATACAGACTGAATCCGGAGAAAGGGACTGGCCCAGAGCCAAGGCCGAGATGGAGGAAGATAAAGCTCCCGTTTTGCTGGACAATTTGCACACAAACACATGCATTTATAGACAGATCAGAATGAATAAGGACTCCGAGTCAAATAAAAGGACTAAAATGGGGAGGAAAATGGAAAAAAAAATCTATCCTGAGCTCTCCACTCCCCCCCAATAGCTATTTTATTTGTAAGTCCACATTCAGGCACTAAAATGCAGTTCTAGAGCCCCCTCCCCACAATGGATACACACTCCCTTTCCTACTACACCTGTTCCTTATATTTAAATATTAGCATTTGATTGAAATTTTTCCCTATTTCCTTCATTCTCATCCTCTCCTCGTTTGATTTTCTGAGAACTATTTTCATTTTATTTATTTTAACATAAAAAGTTCATTTTATTTTAGTGTATTTCCTCACTCTATACTGTTCTTCAGAGAGAGTCTTTGTTCAGCTGCATTTCTAATTGGTTATGGATGCAGAATTGATTTAATGCCAGTGTAAAGACCAGCAACACGCCAAGAGAGTCCGATGGGCTGAAACCAATCAGAGACAGTTCGGGATTCCTGTAAATTATGTGGTGTTGCCACCAAACTCCACCTCAAAAGCTCCACAAGCCAAACAAAAAGATTCTTTAAGACATTTCAGATCCTTCAAGTCCTTCAGAACAATTCAGCAGTGTGGAGATGATGAAGGGAGGTGAGTAGGGGTCATCTGAGGAAGTGTATTGCGAAGAGCTGAAAACGCAGGCACAGAAATAGCTACAATGGATGCTCAGTCAAGTAGGCCATAAACTGGAGAGTCAGGAACACATAGACATTCAGACACAGATCATCCTCCTTGGAAATAAATTACCCAGCAGATGACATAACATTGAAATGGGCATCCTGATGCTTTCAAACATTATCTTATGTACTCACTGCTTGACCTGCATGCATGTGAAATTGGGCAGAGGGAAAACATTGTGTGTAAAGCACAGATCTATGTAAGTGTGAGCAGGGTGTACGCATTCACAAACGTTTGACAGAATAGTCTCATCGTGTCCGCAGTTCGGGAGAGACAGCTGTGACGGGATATCAGACAAAGAAGGTCAGGGGAGATAGACGGAGAGCAGGCATTGTCATGGTGACATGTGATGTTTGGGCCTCATCACTCACGCCAAGACAAACATGTGCCATGGAGTCTGTCAGAGAAGGGCTGTGTATGTGGGGAGGGGAGGGGGCTCCTGATTCACCTGAGGCTGTGGGAGGACAGTAAGGAAGGATGGCTGTCTCCTTTACTGATCCATGCACTAGCATCACACGTCAAGGTCTAAAGAAACAAGATGAGGTTTGATACTCTGAGGCCTTGGGGCCACAAGGGCAATCTCTACTGATGGGAGAACATTGTCAGGACCCCCTCAGGGTATCAGTGTTCCGAAACACAACGAGACAACTCTCCAGTCTGACAATGCCTTTATTAAACAATGGCTTCTCCTAGTCATTACTGAATGCTGAGTAGCAAACAAATACTGCCAGTCACACAAAGAATATATTACAGTACAATTGCATGACTGAAATGTCCTTTTACACATCCAACATACACTCCAAGCCCCCAGCACCCATCTGCATGGAAGTTCAGAGGATCAGTGGAAGTGACACACAGAACCAAAGATGGATAACATGATCATTCAAAGGGATGGTGCCGTCCTCAGAGACATTTTCGACATGCGATCTTCCTCCTTCATAGAACTAAATGTCTCATTAATTTTCCATCAACCTGCTTTCTGAAAATATCAGTAATCCTGAGCAGATGAAATCTGCTAATGTCCCCCATTGGTCTGCACACAATTGGCTGATAAGCTTCAAACTTGCCAAAGAGGCAGAATTCATACGCCTCTCTGGAGTACAGAGATTTATCTCTGCAATGAGAGATACAACCAGGGATTTACTGTGGGTAAACCACACCATTGTTTGACAAACACAAGCATCTGGGGAAAACAGATCTGCCTACCCCATATTCCTTTGCTGTTCATCCAGCATTTTTGTCTGTATTTTGGACCTTAAACCGAGTAGCATTTCAGCGGATTCAGTGAAGATTAAAGCAGAGACTTGATAAGAACGTACACTGCCCAGATTAACACCAAATCACGAAAATATATAATTGACAGGTAATCATATAATTCAAATATTTATTCTGCACATAAAATAAGCATCGACAAAGAAAAAAATCCATCAGAGATTCTGTCAATCAATAATGTAATAGAATTACCAATCTGAAGTGTCTTGGTTGTTTCAAATACCTTAACTAAATCATACTGGAGAAGTGTTTCTGTCTTGCAACACACAATTTGTGTTCCTCTGCTATAAATAATGCATACCCAGATTTTAATTGAAATTCAATGTGCTTTTTGCTCACAGGGACAAGGGTGTTGTCATGTTATCTTGAGATTAAAGCCTGAGGCTTTTTCGAACCCAGTGGACTGCAGACGATCCTGAAATCTGTTTTAAAATAACTGACTGAATTAAATAGCACGGCGTCTTAAATGATTCAATCAAACAATTTGTCTTTGTCAATGGACAAACAAACATTTGCAAATAGGTTGAAGATGAACCCAGGATGGTTAGTACGTGACACCAGTGAGGCTATGAACCGAGCCCTGTCTAATCTCTCATGTTACCGTTTCCCAGCTGGTACTGATGGACCCAATTTCAGTCTGCTATAGACATAAGGCTCAACTGAGCTGAGAAGGGCTATTACAAAAGAATTTTTAGTGACGGAGAATGCTTTTGATTTTATTCTCCATTCATATGTGTTATTTAATAACAGTCAGATTAAGCATATTTATAACTAGAAAGGGTGTATGATGATGGTCTGTGGTTTATAAAAAGCACTTTAAGTATTAAGAGTTACAAAAGTTACACTTTATTGAGTTCCATTTATTTAAACAAACCGTTAACTTCTGGTAAAATTACTTGCTATAACAAAGAAAAATTCATCAATTTTCTGCAATCGCTAGTCCAATTCAAGGCCCGGGGAGTCAGGAGTCTGGAACCTGTGGATGCAAGACAAGGAACAACCCAAGATGGGGTGCCAACCCATCACAGGGTAGACTCACACACAATTCAACCACACATGCACACCTACAGGCAATTTGGCAACTGGATTATTTGGGCTGTGGGGGGAAAACAGAGTGCCTGGAGGAAACTCCATGATGACATGGAGTGAACATGCAACAAACTAGGATACGGGATGAAGCTGGGGTGAGACTCAAACCCCATTGCCAGAGGTGTGAGGCAACACTTCGCTACTGATGGTATACAGTCAGTTTGTGAAACTGACTATATACCAAAAACTCGGCCACAAAGTGGCAGACCACATAAGGTAATAAATAGACTTGGATAACAGATTGTGTAAAAGTCGTCAATGGTCTGTTGACGCAACAACTGCAAGTTCTAAAATTCCTCTGGTATTGACTCCAGTATAAAAAAACTGCAACGGGAGCTTCATGGAATGAACTTCCCTGCCCGAGCATCTGCATGAAAGCCCGACATCACCAAGCGCAATAGCCAGTGTCGGATGGAATGGTGCAGTGCACTGGACTCGGGAGCACTGGAAATATGTTCTTGGAATAATGAATCACGTTTCTCTGTCTGGCAGTCTGATGGATGAGTCTGGGTTTGGCAGTTGCCAAGAGAATATTACCTGCCTGACTGCACTGTGTCAACTGTAAAGTTTGGAGGAGAAGGGATAATAGTATGGGGTTATTTTCAGGTGTTGGGCTAGGCCTCTTAGTTCCAGTGAAGGGAATTCTTAATGCTTCAGCATACCAAGACATTTCGGACGATTCTATGCTTTCAACTTTGAGGGAACAGCTTGGGGAAGGCCCTTTCTGTTCCAGCATGACTGTGCCCCAGTGCACAAATCAAGGTCCATAATGACATCGTTTGGTGAATTTGGTGTGGAAAAACTTGACCTTTGGCATGAACTCAAACAGAGATTGCAAGCCAGGCCTTCATGTCTATTATCAGTGCCGGACCTCACAAATGTTCTTCTGGGTAATGGGCAAAAATCCACAATCTTGTGGAAACCCTGTGGAAAGGCTCTCCATAAGAGTGGCAGTTGATGCCTATGGATTTACAATGGGATGTCGTAAAAGTATATAAATTTTCTTTTTTAGATATAGAGCTTATACCAGTCAGAGAACATCCAGAACTACCTACAGGTATACGTGCACATGTCTGTTGCTAAATAACATGAAGTTATTTACAGTAGCACCATAAAGTGTGAGCATATGTCATAATGGTATTCCATTTGTTAATGACTTGTTATGGCAAAATACGACAAGCATTGGTCAGCTGGTTTGTCTTTCACTTTACTCTTCAGTATGCATGTTTTCTTTGACATATTGATCAGCTGGACCAACAGGGAGACATAATGACATGTGATTTGTAGTACTGCCACACAGAAACCACACAATTTAAGCATAGCCAGATATCTCCCCTCTTCTATAACAATGGCTCATCAATCACTATCTGAATTCAATTAGTCAATTGTGAGGATGCTGATTGAAAGCCACAAATTACAATGATGTTAAGCCAGGACATGGATTCAATCAGATGCTTGTCCTTTGAAAGACGGAATATAATTTCAGCATTCTGCACCCATACAGTAGCTCACGAAAAATGGTCACTATTTGGAGCTGGAGACGGTCCCCCTGTTGGGTGTTGACATTGTCTACGTCACTATTTGCATGAGCCAAAACTAAAGACTTACTAAAATATTAAAGACAGTTGATTTTAACGGAATGCCAAGAGAAGATTCAGACTGATTTAAGAGACGAGAGGAGCATACCACAACTCCTGGTTTCATTCTGACTTTGGAAATTTGTCTGCGACAGTGAAATGGCTTCAGAAGTCATTTGGGGTAAGGCCACAGCAAGCTGATTGTTGTTTGAATACACTTGATAGCTAGCAGTACCCACACGGGCCTGGAGAGGGAGCTGCGGTTGAATTCCACAAAACAATGCTGGAGACACCTTACATACGCTGCCTGCAGAAATTTCTGTGAGGTTGTGACCTCCTCCACAATTAGGAGAGAGGGGTATGTACTGGTTTCACTGTGTGCCCAGTGCTGTAACACTTTTTATGGGTCTGTGGGACTCATCCATGCGCGGCGACTCCTACCAGCCTTTCGCTGCCAGCTAATTATTGAGACATATGTATCTTTTTATAAACCACATAATGGAGGATATCTGGGAGAGTTGGGGGCGGTAAAGGTATGCAGGCATTTGGCCTTTGGTACATTGAGATGCTGAATATGTAACAGGTATAATTAAGAAGGAACATGATAAGAAACAAATCCTGAGGTTTAAAGGTACAGATCCACAGCTTTGCCAGGAGAAAAGCACCCAGATGGAAAACATTTCTGTTCAGGTCTATGGCACAAAGTTGCCGGGATGTGTCAACTAGCCTCCGAGGAAGCCGCTGAGGGAAACGACACGCAGCCCAGGATCATACGTGTTCCTCATTACAAGCGGATCCAGCAGACTGCCGTCGAAATGGGGATTTTATGGCTGACTGGGCTGCTTCCACACAGAAATCCCCACAGCCGTTTTTAATCAAAGTTGCCTCACAATAGGACTTGTCGGATTAACGCCAGTCACACACTGCCTGACTTTCTGGGGGGAGAGGGGTGGGGGGGCTCTGAAAAAAGTTAGGCTAAGGTAGTGACAGCAGGTGCTGAGTCAGGATGGATCAGGACTGGGAAAGCCCTTGGAGCATCCAAGCAAGACTGTGCAAGACTTACATCGTCGAAACATCGGAATATAATCTGTACTGGGAGAGGAACCATGCTCTCAACAGGTGGAATTAAGCACACAGCCAGGCAATCTCCAACAACAAACACTGACAGCAGAATGTGGTCATGTAGAAGATGGGAGTGACATTCAACTTGGCACCATCATGGGATACTGTCTTTCCCAAATTTTTGCCTGGGTCAACCACAAATTAAGTGACTGTGAAGCAGAAATGTTTGGGAACGAGTTCAGGTGCAAAGTGGCAGCCAGGCAGACTCACAGACAAGGACCTGATCACCCAACATCAATACCCAACCCAAATGGCAGCAAGTCCCACCTGCAATGTTCCAGAATCTAATGGAAAGCCATCTCAGATGAGTAGAGGCTATTACAGCGACAATGGTGGAACAACTTTGTATTAATACCATTGGTTTCAGAATTAGGTGCTGGACAAGCCAATGTCCACATATTTTTGCCCGTATAGGGCATATTTATGTATTGTAAGACAATGGAGTCTTCAGAGGAATCGCCTCTCATTTTTTACATCATGATACAAACGCTGTAAGACTACAGGATAAAAATTGGCAAAATGAAGTGTAGAACATTTAGCTTTCATCCCTGGAGAACGGCTTGACAAACAAAACACACCATTAAAACTAGATACAGACTAAGAATACCCTTTTTGGAACTGCAATTCAAAGCAATTTTGAAAGGCTGACAACTTTATTATTAGAGTAGTGATGAGGAGGTTTTTCTGTTAATGCAAACGTGTGCTGACACACTCATAAGAACATACCTATGAATGATCCCTTCAAAGACTGGTAATCACTGTTCCCTAAGACAGAGGAATGGGAATTAGCCTCTGGGACTGGATTTTAAAGATCAAGACTTCAAAGGAAGCCCCTAAAGACAGGGCTATAAGTCTGACCCTCGACGTTCCTCTCACGACTCCCCTGAGAGAAACGGGGCCATCACTTGCTGACTATCACCCTTCTCCTGCCCCCGTGTCTGGGTGAGGGGAGCGTTCACCATATTCTGTGCACGCTGACGCAGCGGGAAAAACAAAGCGTTCGCAGCACCATTTAGTGAAACTCACCAAACACTGTAATCCAGAAATATTTTTACAGTTATAGCACAAAAATGAAAATAAAAGCTGCTTTTTGTGAATCAGAGAATGAAAACAGAATAAAGCAAAAGTACAGGCACCTTAAGCTTGTGCTTTTTTTTGAACATTTGCTTATAATGCATAAAAAAATTAATTTGGACAATTATCTGCCAGCTGCAGAACACTTTAATGTGCACGATTTCACAAGGCACCGTAGCACCGGCTTCTAGCCACAGTCAATTAACACGTGTGGGAATGTAGGAAATAAGGAGAATTACATTGTGTCCTATCTTGAAAAAACATGGGCATTTTCCAGTGACTGCCTTCGGTGTGTTAATTATGCATGCAAAGCACGGGACTGGGGGTGCAGGGTGTAGCCCTGAGGACTCGCACCCCCCAGGGTCTTGTGTCTGAATGCTCCCCCTGCCTCTGTGTGCGTCTGCAGGTCACCTTCTCCTGTGTAGCTACACTGGTTTCTCCCGCAGTCCAAAGAGTTGCAGAGAGATGAATTGGCATCTCTATAGTGTCTGCTGCCATACAAAAGACTGTCATTCTGTGCAGCGTGTCCTCTGCCTTGGTCCTTATGGTTGCAGAGCTGGTCTCCAGATTTGCATTCATCAAACATTTTTAGATAGTGTAAGTGTCCCCTTGACTGCTACTGTCTGTGGGCTTAATGGAGGGATATGATGGACATTTCTATTTAATAACGCAGTAAATATTCATAATCAGCTATGATGCCCTGTTTAAAGCCTCTGCCAGTTTTTCTGAGAGTAACTATCTTATAACCTGTTTGAGGGTCACAGGATTAACCAAACATTTTTAGACTAAAGAATGACGAACCCAGGTAGCTGTTTAACCTTTGACGACAAACCGCTTTATTCCTAAATCATTCAGACAAAACTGTGCACTTCAGAACTCAAACTCATAACCCATAGCAATTTGTCACATTTTATTCTCCTCAATTCAGAGAAACAGCAGGGATATTATTTGTTTTGGTCATGCCATGATTTCTTTGTGCATCACAATTGTGGCAGACCACCCTAAATGGTGGTCTGGTGATACCAGACGTGACTCTGGCAGGTGAGGATGACTTTATTTATGATGTTTTACCAGTAGTCTGTAATGGTAGCTAATCTGTAGAGGAACACTATCCATTAGGATGTAGACCTCCTCCATCCATATGCTGAAGACTGAGCATAGTGTTGCATTGTTTTGATCGCTTTCCTAAAGCAATCCATAATTAATTACAAGAATACATTACAGCACACATAAAAATACACAAAATTTATCATAATTATGTAACTTTCCCCATTTGCATTCCTTTTGATTTTTGAGCTAAGACTCCCCTAATTAAAACTGCATTTTTATAAATCCAATTTTGCCCAAACTTCTCTATTGACTTCAGTTGGCGTTCAGGTCCATGTTTTTCTGCACTAACATTTGCAGCTGCTTCGTAGCATAAACAAACATTTATCATGTTTTCCAATTATCACAAACATTTAAAGCGAAACATAAAAATGTCAAGACGGCAATACTACTGTTTGTGGCAATCGGGAAGATTAGACGAGAGCAGAGTCAACTGCAGTCTCAAGAAAGCTGAAGATCAGCAGACGAGTGCCAAAATTCCTGAAGGCCAAGAGCACTGGAAAAATAGCCTGGTGAGGGAAACCATTGTGTGGTGAGTTATGGGTCTGAAAAGTCAATGACATTCAATGGCTGGGAGGAGATGAATATGAGCGTTTGATTCCTGCATGGGGTTTGTAAGAAAAACACATTAATGGTCCTGCAAAATGTACGAAAGACTGGAGAGAAAATTGGAAGTTTTTGAGCTAAAGGCCAAGCATTCACTAAAGATCTGGTGCAGCAGCCAGTCACGCATGACGGCAGCAACGGCATCGTGTTAAGAGCACTGGGGATACTTATTAGGACTGCAGAAGAGCGGGGAAGGACCAATTTATAGGCAAACAGAAGAGGGAAAACTGGTTCTGTAAACCAAAGATGAAATCCTGAGGCGTAAATTAATATTTCAGTTGGACAATGACAAGCTGAAGGCAAAATCAACACTACAGTAAAACGACTTAAATACTAAAAGGCAACATACCTGTACAAGACCGATTGACTGCATAATGACACTTTAATTACAGAATGCAAACATTAATAATAGCTGAAATCAGTCTGTACTGAAATGGTTACAGGCATTGACCAAAGAAGACACATGCAATAGAGTGAGAACATGCAGGCTGCACATAGACTGTGAGGTGGGACAGTGCGCCAGTAGCAGGGCCATCATGTGACTGTGACCCCATCCCATTCCATATATTACATTTATATTTCTAAATTCATTGCAAAACAAATTTACTGTATTTGTTTTTATTTGCTGGCTTCTTCCAAGCAGAAGTGATTGGGAATTGTTTAAACATTTAAATTAGTATGACTGACAGTATTACATTCATAATTATACGTGACCTTCTCAATTTTGCATTTACACATGACATATGATAATGAGAGGCTCCAAATTCCAAAGCTCTGTTTTGTTATGCATGCTGTTAATTTCAAAAATTTGCAATTTAAAAGCTGGTGCAAATTATGCAGGACTCTCATGCAGGAATCATGCAGTGTATGGAAATTGATGTACACAAATCATAAATTATAATGTGGTTAATAAGACCATGTTTTCATTTAACCTATACCATTATTTTTTCCTACTGTTTTTATACAGATCCATTTCCCTGAAAACGCAGTGTTGTATTGTACTTCCCCCTTTGGCTGTCACGCCTTTGTACCTCTAAAATCAAAATAAATATTAAGAAGCACATGAATGTAATCATTTATGCGTTTTCTTTACTGCCACTGAAACCGACAGCTGAATACTGCCGAATACACACACTTTATAATAAACTTTCAGCACTACGGCGATTGAACAGCTCCCCACTCAAGCCCGAAGGAAACGTTGCAGCGCTACCAACAGATCTGAACGCGCACACTTTGAGCTTCATTCCGATGCTTTCATGTAAATGCACCAATCAATTGGTATTCGAACTGAATATGACAGACTATTGTATTACTGTTGTATTACTAATTCGGGTAATCGAAATAGACCGAAGTTCCTGGTAACACATTTGTTCAGTGCGCGGTTATGTGCATTTGATAAAAGAATTGTTCTTGTAGACGGAACTACGATGCCGAATGTCATGCAGTCTATGCATGTGTCATTCTGCAGGAACAATGCGGAGTAACTGTTTGATCCCGTCTAAACACCAGGAGCTCTCTTGAGACTTGGGCAACCAGCACCCCCATGACGCATCCAGTTCCCCTTAAAATCAAGTAATGTCAAGTAATGTCTTAGTTAAATTGTCACCTTTTCAATACCTTTTCTACTCCGAACATCACCGAAATGAAATATTCTTTCTTTCATAATTAAATTGTATGCCGGAATTACAATACGCATATAACAGTTTGAATCGAAATTATAGTTAGACGACCGAGGACTGAAAGGGCGAGGAGAGTTCCGAATTCAGCTGCACGATTTCGGTATTCAGATCAATAAATCAAATGGAACTAGCAGCACGAATTGTAGTAATCTAATATTAAAAACGAATGGTAACTGCATCATTGCATGGCTAAATCAATATTAGTGTTGTTGAAAAGTAATATGATTGGCCTCAGTGCGAACTGGGACAGGGTGACAAGGTAGATCAGCTTTCTTTAATATCGCAGTTCAGACATGCTGGGGACAAAACTTAAATAAGGGGGGAAACGCTCCCCAGTGAGTTAGTCCTCATCAGTGATGCAGGCGGGTCGATCCCAGGCAGGGATTCAGGAAAACTGTCATCGGGCAAATACATTCAGGTTCGACGTATAGCAAGGACAGACATGAAAGTTACAAATGTGTAACTTCGATCATGCAGGAAAATATACATGTGAACTTGTGATAAAGTTGCTATATATACTGATAGTATAAATAAGCGCATCGTACACGACAGATAATTAGTTAAACAAAGTGACAAATTTACAGCCTGTCGCTTCAAAGTGGACAGGTGATGCGGTACAATGATGAACTGAGATATTCAAAGTCCAAGGAAATTCGTGTCTTTCAAATAATGCATTGTGAACGATTTAGTCGTTCTATTACAATGACTTATATTTTTCTTTAGGGAGCAAAAGTGATAGATATATACTGTAAGTTCGCAAAAACGCGCGGTCACCATAACTCGCAAAGCTTCAAACCTGCGTGGCCACAGAACAACTTTCAGACAAAACTGACACTTACCCACGTTACTGACAACCGGTGTGGTCGCTGGTTCGCCTCCTATTTAATTTCGACACATATCTCTTCTACGATCACATTGATGCATGCACCTTCCCCTTCAGCAGGCAAATACACTGTACAAGGTAGAATAAGTAAGACCGGAAGTCAAAAAGAGTGGAAGTTGTATAAGAGTCTACTTTTAAGTGCTTAATAACACACCACCAAGTCAGGATCCAAAGGAGAAAGCTAATCCCTCCGTTGATGGGAATCTTGGACCGTTATCTGTGGTGCTGGTATTGCGGACAGCAATGCATACAGACCTATCCATGTGTACTCTCCTGCAGCTGGCGGCGCGCTCCCCCCGGGTCCTAAAGCTGAGCCCGCATCCTTGATGCTGCTTTCTCTGGTTCCTATTAAAGGAAGTGATTGTAAACGAAATGCAATTAAAGTGATTATCTATCTATCTATCTATCTATCTATCTATCTATCTATCTATCTATCTATCTATCTATCTATCTATCTATCTATCTATCTATCTATCTATCACAGCGCTGATGTCGGATTTACAATAAACAGCTCTTAGTTAATTGCATAATAGCATTACTCTAAATGCAATAACCAAATGTAACATACATCTTCTTGTGATATTCTTGGAGTATTTTCGCCAGGCTACCCGATGCTTTTTCTAATCGGATGGCTCTCTATCTCAGCCCTGTTTCAGGTTTGCAGAGAGTTTAGAACCATCCTTCAGAGTCGCCTACCTTCCCACCGCTATATATTACGGTTATATCATAAGGTTTATGGAAACAAAGCAACACCCTAATAGTTTAGGAGTGATTCATGCTGCTTACTATATATATCCAAGCAGCGTATTGTGGACAAATTTGTTTAAAAATGCTATTATGGATTTGATGGAGTAATTTAAAAATGGTGTACTTAAAAGTATTTAAAATATGATACCCTCTAATTTACAATACCATAAAGTGTTTTTTTTTGTTCTCTCTCTAACATTAAATATAATGATACGTATTGGCGTGAACCAACCACAGATGTATCTGTTGGACTTAGTAGAAATAAAGGAAAATGTGTTGCATTAAACGGCCATTCTACAGCAAGTAACTCCTGCCACTGGACAAGGGAGTTCATAAGATACGTCATTCGCGTCATACATGCAAAAACGTGATCCGTGCATTAATTAAGTTACTCATATTGATTACCTTTTTAAAGCATATTAAATTATTCTGCAGTATTATTCCTTGTTATGGTACCACAAGTTGCGTTAATAATCTAAAGAGAGTAAATAAATTTAACAAACACACACGTAAATAAATTAAAATAATACACTGTTACCATATATAATAGAAACTTTAAACAAAACTCAGCAAATACAAGCAACATCAAATCATGACTGGTAGTGGTTTTCTGAAGTGAGGGTAGTAGTTGATGCCTTATTATTAATTTATCTCTGTTTCTGACGGCTAAAACGAACAAAGTATAGAAATTACAATGTGGGCAGTCCTATGTATTTAGTAAAAATAATTTGGGGTTATAAATGCAGACAATAACAATAAATCAATCGGCAAAATGGGGGGGGGGGGGGGGGGGGCAGAAAATCAAATCATAGACAGGTCTAAGCTTTGAGGTATTACTCTACACAGTGCATGTTTAAATGTGAAGTACAAATACAATTAAAATCTCTAGCATGAGATTCATTTGTCCTCAGATCATGACCTTGTACGGTTGAGGGGTTTGTGTGCTTTACAGTACCAATCCACAGAGCTATAGCTATCACCCAAAGACTGATCTCCTCAAATCGCCTTTCTTACCAGACACAGTTGTGGGCATAAGCCACACAAACTGCAATCCAACTAAGCCAACTAAGGTTAGAGAAAAGTAGAGAGTCCTGTCTGCAATATGGTCACCGGATGCCATCCCTGTAGCCAAAGCTGTAAAATGGACACTGACTTTGGCAATGTTGAATGTTACCTTCCTCATGGGACCTGAGCTAATGCAGGAGATGGAAAGCTGTTGGCTTGACTGGGTTGGTCCTACCTTTATGCGTCAAGTGGGCAAAGCTTCCCATCAGGGGTAGAGTCTCTCCTGCTGTGACATTCCCCAAGGTGAAGCACCTCAGCAGGGTTTGGAAATGTTCACACTTTCCAGACTTAGAGCTATGCAGTTCATCCCAGTGGACCAACGGGTTGCCAATATGTGATTGAGTTGTAGAAAAGAATCATTTTCCACTTGTATGTGTGAATGTGACAGATATCAGATTACTCTGTCTTCTGGAAGAAAGTCGGGGAAGGTCTTGAAAGAGAAGGGTAACACATATGGACTCCATGGCCCTACTGGTGTCATGGTTACGTTCTGGGGAAGCAGCACAGAAGCCGTAAGGTCGGGTAAATGGGAGTTTATTTGAGGAAAATAACCAAAAAAAAAAAACACAACGCACAGACAAGGCCAATGTCAAAGATTGGACAGAGGCCACAGGGGCCACAGGCGACAATGAGGCAGGAGCCAGAGGGGACACTGAAGGGGGCAAGCAGGAAGGCAGAGGGACTATAGGAGGAGGTGAGGAGGGAGGCAAAGGGGACACTGGAGGAGGCAAGGAGGGAGCAGAAGCCACGGCAGGTAAAGGTGTAGCCACAGCCAGCCAAGGTGCAAGCGACTGAGTCGAAGCTGGGGGAACCGCAGGCGAATGACGAGGTGTTGGAGGCGGGACCACAGGTGACTGATAAATCAACACAGGGGTCACCTAGCCGACCATCGAGCCCGAGCCAGTGGGACTGCAGGTGACCACCAAGCAGACACGCTGACATGGTGCAGGGGAAACAGTGGAGAGAGAGATGGATCCCAGGAAGACGCCCCGCGTCCACAGTCCGGCGTGACTTGCTTCATTATATTTTCCGCCGCCCCCAATCTCAGCCGCCGCAGGTTCTCTCTCACCTCTTCAGCGAGGTGAGAGTCCTCGGACAGGGACATCTCTTCCAGGGTGTCCCTAGTCCGGAAAGCGAGGGCTTGAGCCATGGGGTCACGCCGTACTTCGGGCTGATCGAGCCAGTAAAGCACCTCATTCAGCAAATAGAGGTATTCCTCCTCAGAAAGGTAAGGTGTCTTCTTTATTGGTCCGGTCATTCTATCACCATTGCAGGGCCTGGCCATGGGCACGGGAGAGCAGGGCATGATAACTGGTGGGAACAATAGAGATTCCCATAGATGATGTCATGAAGAAGAATGGCCTCCAGGTGTGATGAATTGTTACATGGACTTCTCTGCAAGTCATGCGCTGTCCATAACAAACACCATGTTCGAACACACGAATGCCCGTAGGTGTATATGACAGCACAGCCCCTTAGGTCCAAATGTAATGATTGCCTTTGATGCTGTTGGAGGTCAAAGTGTGTAGATGGATGAATTTTGGAGAGGCTATGGATAGAGACTGCTGGCTGGCAAAAAGTTTGACTCAGGAGCAAGACAGGATCTCGATTAGCCAGGTGAAGAAGTGCCCTCTCACCAGGAGGCAGTGTTAGAAACTTTTGGTGAATCAGAATCTATCACTACAGCAGATGCTATGGTGGCCAGAGGTCTCTTTGATGGCAAAGCAGAAGGGGTGGATGAAATGCATTCACAGATACGCTGTTAAAAAAAAAAGCAACAGGATGTTGTTGGGGGTGATGCGGCTGACATGTATCTCCAAGGACTGGCAAATGGGGGTAATTGTCCCCATTTTTAAAAAGGAGTTTTTTTCCAGCTGTAGGGAATCACATTTCTGAGCTTTTGTGCCAAAGCCATCGGAGAGGTTATTTCTCCTGATGATTGAACCTAGGGGGAAATGCTGATTCCAGCCTCCATTCCACTCCATGGAACGGTGCACCAACTGTTATCTCTCACACAAGATTGGCACAAAGTCATTTAGAGTGTTTGATGGCTTCTGGCGAGGGTGATTCCACTCCAGCTTGTGATTTTTGATGGAAAATGATTCCTGTATACAGAACAGTTTGCAGATGTTCTGCCTCTGATCTCATGCAGCCAGGACCTGCACTTCCTTCTATGGCAGGTCTGAAGTAGGAAGAATTGCCAAATCAAAGGCTATGACGCCCTCTATGAAAAAGGGTTTGCTCCAATCAGGTGAAAGGGGAGAGTCTAGCCCTAGTGGAAGATCATTTTCAGAAGTAGCATGAGATTGACCAGTGGATTGTTCAGTGGTTGCGTCAAAAGTCCAAAGTTGTTTGTGGACTTCCGGTCAATCTGTCTTTACCTATGGTAATGAGCAGTGGATAATTACCTAGGTTTTACCTTCAAGCGGCCAAAATCAGGTTCTTCTGCAGGGTTTCCAGCCTCACTGTGTGATAGGGTGAGAACTTTGGTGATCAGCAGGCAGCTGAAGTGGTTCAGCCATTGTATACGGATGCCACTTGCTTGGCTCTCGAGGGAGCTGTTCTGAGCCCATCTCACAGAGTGAGCCCACCCAGGACGCTCTGGAGGAATTATATCTCTGGGCTGGCTTACGAATGTGTGGGGATCCCCAGATCAGCCTGGAGTATCTGTGAGGAAGGTCTGGTCCAACAGCATGCTGCCACCACAACCCTCAGCAGACCAAGGTGTGTTAAGGTACCTTCTATTTAGCAAAGTAGCTGCAGTGGGGTACAGTGTTGGGGTCATTGAACTCAGCAAATGAAATTGGATTTGGAATTGAGAAAAAAACCCTGCAGGAAGCAGAACTGGAAATGAACTGGAACTGGAAGAATGAATTCAATGCAGTTCCATTTACTATTCTCAAAAAGTGCAGAACCAAGACACATGTACAAAAATATGCCATAATGCAGATTTGGATATACTATTATTATCAGTTAAGGTTGACTTTATATGTGTCCTTGTATTATTCTCAGTTTCTTTCCATGTGTTAAAAAGTGCACCAATGTATCTAGTATAAAACAAAAAATATTTAAAGGTTTTGTTTATTTTTTTTTTAATAGCACGCAAAGTCGTATTGGTAAGTCAGGGGTGAATTCAGTATCCTGGCTATGACTGATTTCCTGCATGACCACAAATTTTAGATGAAGAGAAGTTTACTGAGTTTGATACATCCTGGTTGGAAACAAACGTAATACCAGTGAAAGCAGTTTATGGCCACTTTTCTCCCTCAGCAGAGGAACAGTGTACAATCGATCATGTGCTTGTGATTTATGGGTGAGTTTCCAATCACCTTTCGTGTTGAAGAGCAGTTTTCTATCAGGAAAAGGGAGATTAAGTTGAGCAAGAGGCTGGCCTTGATGTATGATGTGCCCACCTAAATATTTATTTGACAATTTGTCCCAACAAGTTTTCTTCACCGAATGAAGTGGATCAGAGACTGGAGAGGGATCGTGGAAAGTGAGATCGGCTGCATAAACACATAACTATTCATTCCAATGTCATTTTCTTGTTGGCGTTGCAAAGTGCTTTCATTGTCCAGCTATTAAACATAAATAGACAGCAACACACAATGAAATAATGTTTGTTAATGACAGATGTGTGTTTACAGCTAATTAGACATCTTCTCTCGTCTAGCAGACAAAATATGAGTCTAATATTCCTTTAGAGCAGGAGTGTCCAACTCTAGACCTCTAGATGGTTTGTCAATTACATTTAACCTCATTTCCCAGTGCCTTCCTTTTATTTATAAATATGTTCATAAAAATGCATTCACCGTAACCTACAGGGGTCCATGCCTTGAAGACGAGGAACAGGCACCACTGAGTTGCCGTCTGAGTTGCCGTACTGAACAATGCCTAGTGGACTGTAATAGGTGGCATTTTGTCACTATATGGTGTCCCAATTACCAGCCTGATTGCATATAATATTAGTCAGGGGTGATTCTAGAATTTGACCCTTAGAGGGCCTCAGTCCCCATGATTAAATTTGCCAGGAGGAGGAAAGATCCCCACGATAAAGGTTGCCAAGCTGGGGGTGCGAAATGTGTACGAAAATCTGGGACGAATAGCATATTTTTTTAGTGGGCAGAGACAAAGACATTTATATTGTAGCTATTATGTACTTAGCACATAATGTAAATGGCATGACTACCTTACACACAGGGATTTCTACTATTTGGTGTAGGAAACTTCTATTGTTGATATTCAAGACAAATCAAGAGAAGATTTATATGTCAAAGATGTTCAGACATAGCAAACAGGCACATATTTTAAGGGTTTATCTATGACCACTTAGAAGTACTTACACTTGCACATAAGCCACGTGATATTTTCTGTCCGATTTCTGACATTGTTACATTTTGATGCCCTCATGTGTCAACTGCGGATGTCAACCGATTTAATGAAAAAATGCGGGAACGCTGTCTTACGTGCCCTCAGAAGTCAACACTTCACTTTGTCCCCCATTAAACAACATTCCCTGTACAGTAGCCAGATATGGGCTATTTGAGATAATGGAAAACTAGATTAAAGTCTGTAAACACAGTGGAAGACTTGTCCCACGACTACTAATGCTAATTAACAATCAGTAGGAGGACTAGCAGTTAAATCAGGGTATGTTTAGCCCTGCTGTTATTTTAAGGAATGAGCTGCCATTGACCCTGTGACCTTGCTGGAAAAATACAGTAACTGTATAGAAAATTTCATAAAAGGAGTCATAAAAGGAATAAATCCATCTGAGCTTCCTGCCTTTTTTCTAAAAAGGATCCATTATTATTTCAGTCGTTAGGATGCTAGGATGCTTGGAAAAAAAACCCAATGAGGAGAGCTCAGAAAAGTACATCTGAATGCATGATGACCGAAAACAGAGGACAGGATAGGTGTTATATATAAAAGATGAAGACACCCTGGGCTACTTTCACACCTCACATGGCCTTCGGATGACCGACGGGATTGCTTAAACATTCTTCAATAATCATTTCCCTCTAAGGCAAAAACTACCATGATTGAAATTTAGCTGGGAAAAGCATCGACAACGATGAAGAGGCGGCAGTCTGATCAAAGAATGCCTTTGCTGGAGTGTTAGACTGCATATACAGTAAAGTGATGTTCATAGTCATTTTTTGAAGAGCTGACATTATCCTTCATACTGACGTGTCATTCGTGTTATTGTTGCCAGTACACGGTTCCCTTCATAACAGCTCACCCCAGACTGCGCGCACCTGTGCCGCGGCGTTTCCAGCCTGTCAGGTTTACTTCTTACCTGGCTTGCGTCCAAGCGCACGGCGCTGGCAGTACTCGGGCTGCGGACTGCAGACAGGTAGCTGAGGTGCTGGGAAGGATTCAAGCATTCCACTTCAATTGCTAATCACAGAACTGAGGGAGCGATCAAGATCAGAAGGTTAGCAACCCAGAAGCAAGGAACTGAACCAAACTAGAGAAATGACCAAAGTCAGCCTGATAGAACAGAACAGCAAGACTGAGTAAGGGACAGAGCACATGGGGCAGTACCCATTGAAATCAGCTGGAGATGGACGTGGTCGAGAGGACCAGCCACACCTGGATTCAGGACCACATGTTTCCTGTCACGGTCAGCGCACATCCGAGCCTGCCCTTTGTGTTCCTTCCCTGTTCTGACTAGCAGGTGGCTGCTCATTCTGTTCTCTCTCACATCATGTAGTCCCTTAGCCCTAGTGTGTTCTCCCTGCCCCTACATAGCTCACTGGGTTGCTTGTGTGACTCGGACTTGTCAAATCTCCCATTGTGGGTGTGAGACTGGCCAGGAGGAGCCTCACCTGTTGTTTATTGGTTCTCAGATTTCCATAGTGTTTCTTATCGGTTCTTTGCTTCCCTGTTTTGGTTGCTGTTTGTATCTGTTTGATTGTGTTTTATTTTTTTCCACTTAGTGCTTCCTAGTATAGGCAGCTCTCTGTTATTTTCGCTAGTGCTTCCCTGACTTGGTGATTATTAGTTCTTGTGTCCTTGTGTTCATTTAGTGTTTCCACTTCCACCTGTTTCGTATTGTTCCTGTTCCTCTCTTGATTGGTTAATTGATTATTAGTTGCACCTGTTCCTTGTTTGCCCTGGTGTTCCTGTGTATTAAAGTGCTTGCATTTGTTTTACACCTTAGTGAGTCACTGCGTCGCTCCGCCCGGTGTCGCCCCGCCCGGTGTCGCCCCGCCCGGTGTCGCCCCGCCCGGTGTCGCTCCGCCCGGTGTCGCTGCTTGTAGTGTTTTCCCCTCTTTGGATCTGACCCCTCAAGATCCTTTTACTTTGTAGTTTACCCCAGTGTGTTTCATTTCTTTAATAAATGGAGACACAAAAGTGGATCATCACTCCCATTCCCGCCTGCGCCATGCCGCCCCTTAACAGTTTCCCTCAGCCCTCACAAAGAGGGCCATATACTTTAAGGCCTTCTCTTAAATATTAACCATTGATTTTTATTAAGCAGTCTTTAAATGCATTAAATTTTTATACAAATATAGACATCAAGAGGAATGAACCTAAATCCAATTACTATTAGTCAATACCCATTTGTTATGTAAATTGGTATTCAGTCATTTAATTAGGGCTTATTTATCAAGAGGAATTCTAATAGTCATTATCTTAATCTTCATTTATTTATAACAAACTAGAAACCAAATTGTCATTGCAAAACAACAATTAATTAGTGCAGCCATTCTCTTTATAAAAATTTTCTATTCTCCTAGGTCTCCAGTTTTTACAAAGCCGGAGATCTGTTTTCTGAGGTCAGGCGACACTAATATATGGAAAATATGAGCCAGTCTGAGTTCCAGTGTTGTGTGCACTTATCCTCATTTCCAAGGACTTTCTTTTGAATTGATAGTTTTCTTGAAAGTTTTCTTGGACACTACATGAACACACTGGAAAAGGACAAACTTTTGTGATAAAATTGCAGTGACTTTCGTACAATAAGGCCTGAAAATTTCTGCCAGTAATAACGAATAGATGTTCATTTAAGCACTTAGGGTGGTTGACACCATTTGAGTCAGGTAGGGTTTAGGGTTAGTTCACAAATAAGGAAAAACAGGATGTTGATAATGCCTGAATGAATGCCCCAAGCCTCGCAGTGTGAGCTTTGTGGGAAGGTGGCATCCACACTCCCTGTTTCAAACCCATACCTCTCTCCTTTATCTAACAGTATCCTGAACTCCTCTCCTGCTCTGTCCTCTATACTCCCTCCTTGGCTTCCTATCCCACCCGGCTTCCTGATGCATATGTAAGTGCCAGGCTCACACAATATCCCCGCTGAGTTTTAAAAAACTTTCCTGACGAGGATATTGATTTTCAGTAATCTGTAGTCACGACGGCTGTGCAGTTACAAATAAATCGCAAATGGAAATATTCTTTTTATTCATGGAAAAATGTACTGTTTATAACTGCTAACACATTAAATGCCACAGCTTTGTTGATTGATTCTTGTGGCAACGAAAAATATGCCTTTAGAAACTGTGTAAGCTGTGCATGTATGTAAGCTCTTTATATAGCTTCTCTGTTCATTTATGAATTTTTTTTGTTAGGCCTTTCAAAAACACTGCATTCTATTCAGCATTTCAGGAGTAATACATTACAATACATCACTCTGGCCATAAAGACGTTATTGTTATCTCTTGGGCATCCACTGGACCTGTGCATCATCCAGCTGCATTAGAGATTTCCCCCTGCCACGTCTCCAGGTACGGCAGCAGCGTTTACAACCACTCAAAGCACACAATTATGTGGGGCCCCCTGTTGGCCACAAACAGTCACTGCATCATGGTGAATGGGGCTGGGGGTGTGGGAGAATATACCCACCCTCAGAGATTATGTTTGAGACTTGGAGAATCACTGTTAATACGTGAAAAACATAACACAGAGATGCTGAGTGAGATAATAGCACATGCTTATATACCCCAACATAACAGGCTAACAACCTTAATACACAGAACTAGTGCCAGCATCAAATTATGCTAATTACAGAATACAGTGAGCGTTACAGGCACAGTAGGTAACTGTAATACAGAGCCTGTGATAAAAACAGGGCACCAGCACAAGCTGAACTGACAGCCAATGAACTATACATTTATGAAAAAAATTAAATGTGACGTTTTTTGTACTGCAGAGTTATTCATAATGCAGGCATTGTGTGTGATTAGCCTGCTGGATTGAATTGAATTTTGCACAAGCAACATGTGTGTGGTGTAGTTGGCAAGTGGGCCTGTCCAGTTTAAGGACCAACGTTTATTTACAATTTGGTGATCAGTGGTCATTGGTGACACACCACAGTAAAATGTGTCCTCTGCATTTAACCCATATGTGACATACCAGGGGGCAGCTAATTCAGCACCCATGGAGCAGTACCTTGCTCAGGGTATCTCAATTGGGGATTCAAACCAGCAATCTTTCAATTGCAAGTGTGCTTCTCTAACCATTAAGACTCCACTGCCCACAACTGAGGACCTTTCATGTGTGAGGCGAATGTGATAAACACAACCCTATGGAAACAATCTGACTTCAGAACGTGAGAGCCATCTCTCCGCTTGGATTACAACTGCCTGAGGTCAGCTGCAGCACGGCACCTCGTACGAGAATTACACTTCACCCAAGACATAGCAAATGCAAACATTTTTGCAACTATGCTGTTTGTAATTGAAGGGCACTCTAAAGATGTTCGTCTTGACTGGGAAAGTGGACTGAATAACAGGGCAGAAGCGGAGGGATGAGAATAAATCCAACGTTGTTTGATTTACCCTCATGGTTATTTTTTTTCAGTCAAATCGAGCAAGAAGACACTGCTTATGAAAGTAATCTCAGCTACAGAGCATTTTCTCAAAAAGAGTTTATCAAAGAAACAGGCAGTGATCTTGGCCTCTGGGGTAATTATCTTCAGAGAGTTATGTGATGAAAGGTTTGAAAGTCCTCCCTACCTAAGAAGCTGACTTTACTTTTATCTCCTGCTAAGGCAGGGGAGGCACAGACTGGGCCAGATTGCCCCAGTGTACCATCAGAATAGCCAGTGCGAGTCCTCCTCCATTTCACAGCGCGGAGCAGCTACATGTGGCTTTATCTGCTGATACCCAGCACTGCCATTGCAGCATCTGTGGATGTGGATCTGTTTTTTTTAACTTCAAGTCGTCCTCATGTTATATGAAGGTACTTAACCACAGAGCTCATGCCTTTGTAGTCATCCACGTTCATGGCACAGTCTATCTTCACCAAATCATCTCTTCTCATCCATACAATACCCCATACAGTAGTTCCCTAGTTCCGGTCTTGGAGGTCCAGCTAATTGCCGGGTTTAATAGGTGTGTTTGAGCAGGGAAATATGGCAACTGCGGTGCAGACAACTGCCCAGGACTGGAACTGGGGAATTCTGCTGTACACTTTCCACCGACATCGTTCAGCCGTTTGTTTTCCCATAATATTTGTCCATAAATCCAAATGTGCCCTATGGAGTCATGCTTCTTCACAAAAACATTGATGATGTGATAGGTTGATGCAACAAGTTATCATAGGTGCCTCGGTAATTATTACTGGTCACCTCCGCCTCTCATCCCGCCCTCCTAATTGTGCCAGCAGCAGTTTCAGCGCCAGCTGGCCGGCTGCCGCTGTCATGTAAATGTGCCCCGCAGCAGCGCAGCTGAGCCTGACCAAAGGACAGCGTCATGTGACCGCTTTGGCCCTCAGCCTCACGCCCCCCAGTCCCTGATTTTGGCTTGCCCCTCTTCTACGTCCCACTGCCACCCGTGAGGGCATTGTGCTATCAATCTCCTTTGTCCGTGCTCCGTGCTGGATCGGCTGGTGGAAGGTTTTACAAAGCAGACACACAATAGTCCCTGCTGTTTCACTTCATGCTTGTAAACACGCTAATGCACTTATGAGATTAATGAGGATAATGCTTTTGTCATGGCACAACTGCCTGTCATTCATGACACTTATTGTCTTTTGTAACGGGGACTTAGCTAGATCCATGTGCCAGCTAAATGAATGGTATAAAAATATAAATGTTTTAATACTGGCCTTTAAAGAAAAAAAGCCCGACTGACCCCCCATCACTGTAGCAAGACTAAGCTTCAGCAATGATGGCTGCTTTTAACAACTGGGCAAATCATTTCCCGAGGAATACCCAGAGAAGCTTCACAAAGACAAGCCATAAGTCTAAATTAACCCTCTGGAGTCTGAGGCCTCTCAGCCACTGTCGAGGTAGTCTGACATGCCTTGACATTTTAAAATATTTCATCTATCTAAAAAACACTTATCCCAAAGTGTTACATGTGCTTTTATTCAACACAAACTCACCACCAATAATCTGAGACCACTTAGAATGTTATTATTCTATTTTTTGTTAAAATCAACTTTAAACACATACTTTTATAAAACCTATTTTCAGTGGTGCTGAGAAATTGTAAAAAAAAAAAAAACACATTATAAACATTTCTAACCAAGACTTTTGAGCTCCATGGTCCATGGAGCACGTACACACACCTTTTATAAAGGAAGATAACTACACAGTAACTGACAGATTGAATCTGATGAATGAATAGTATTTTTCATTATATCCCTAGTTGAAATGCATGATAATTCTCAGTTGCAGCTGGCAACAAACCTGGGCATCAAACTTTAACAAAGATGTCCTTTTCAATGACTTCTCCCTTTCCCACAATGCATCATTTTTCAGCCCCAGTGCCTCATCACAGAAATTGCCCCCGGAGAAGTTACGCAGAACTTGGACAGCGGCTCAGTTTTGAGAATTTCTTTTTTCGGTAATAAGGTCCTGTAAATAATCGCAGCATGGCACCTCCTCTCTTGCCGCACACCTACCTCGGAGATAATATGATGAGCTACTTCTTAGTCAGAGCACAGACGCACTGAAAGAAAATGAGAGTGCCTTTGATTTGCCATATCATTAGCAGCAGCAGACAGTAATATATACCCATAGGGGTCTGCAAATTCACACTGCATACCTCTCAGGCCACCAGACTACCTTGAAAGAGCAGGTATTTGCCTGAGTTACATGTGCACAGTGATCCAAGGGCCCATCCGTTTTGCATGAGGAGAGCGCTGTTAGCGATCAGCCGCCGGCCACCTCCCCAGCTAATAGCGCCTCCTATTGGAAGTTAAATCAGGGGTGGAATTAAATTATAAACCATGTCCAAACAAATTAACGTCAACCTGCAAGCAGACATTGCAGACAGGTGGCGGACATTGGCAATCTAGAGCCACCCCCCCCCCCACCCCCCGGCCCATTACTGCTGAGACTTTGTTCTAGGACGTAATGCAGAGTCTCTGGCCCCATGGCCCCCGAGCTGCACAGCTCATCAGGGTGGGGAGGGAGAGGGAGGGGCCGGCCTTGGCAGGCTGCATTAACCAGCTGTTTGCACTCAGATATATCTGAACAGAAGGGCCTCTGTTTTGTTCCAGTAGGACGACAATCAGCATCCCTTCCTGGTTATTGTGTAACCTACTAACCCACCCGGGAGGGGACACAGCTTCCAGAGGACCCTCTCCTCTGTTTCTCGCAAATATTGCACCTCTAAAATTGTTTTCTCTCCCTCTCTTGCAAGTTGCCTGAAGGAGTGCGGATGGAAAGCAGATTTGCAGAGTCCCCGGTGTGAATTATTTATTTAAACATATCGATATGTTGAGAGCAAGCCCCCCCCCCCCCCCCCGCCCCCTCACACACCCATATATACGTACATATAAGCATAGTGCTGAGAGGTGTGGGCCCACAGAGTGGCTATGTGAGCAGGCTGCAGTCTGAGGGCACGTCCATGCTCTTCCCTTTGAGAGGGATCGCATCTGTCAAAAATTCCCCACAGGGTCATATGCTCAGCCCCCCGAGGCCCCCAGGGCTCAGCTATCGATCCACCAGAGCTACAATACTACATACTACAATCATTTAAATTCAGCTAAATGGAACAACTTAGTGCCCCTGCCACCGGCTCTAGGAAGTGATGTCTTGATCATGAGACTTCAGACAAAGGACCCCAGTCCATCTGTGTGTGAGCCTTGGCTGGGGCCCTCCGTTGGCTGAGGCCCTTCACTGGCTGGGGCCCTTCACTGGCTGGGGCCCTCCATTGGCTGGGGCCCTTCACTGGCTGGGGCCCTCCATTGGCTGGGGCCCTTCACTGGCTGGGGCCCTCCATTGGCTGGGGCCCTCCATTGGCTGGGCTCTAAATCTTGTTGTTGGCTGTTTCTTGTTCATCATTATTTGTTGTTAAAGTCTGCAGGGAGGTATACAAACAAGTATTTTAATGTAGCTGTGCTAATGACAATAAAGCTTTGTAATTCATTTGAATCCTGCATGTTTTTTGTACATGATTCATTCTTTGCACTTACCATGCCATGTCTATAAGAAACTATGAACACATTCATAACACAACATAATGCACTCCTAAAGCATTATAAACATGGCTATGCATATTTATAAAAACGCATAACAGATTATAGCCATGTTCATTATACATTATGAATGGTTTATGGAGCTCTCATCTATAATGCACTGGAGATACCTTCATAATGCAGTACAAAGTATCCTTCATTTTTATTCCGACCATTATAATGCATTATGAATCTATAGTGCATTATAGGTAAGAGCTTCATAGGAGCTCATGAAGTATTACAATCAACACTATAATGCTTTCTGATTGTCAATAGAAGATGCTGTAATGCTTTCTTAATTCTTATACCGGCCATTATAAAGGATCATGAAAGTACCTGCAAAGCAAAAGGACATGACTGATGATCACATGACAGCCGCCAACAGGTACGTCAGGATGATTCCAGATAAAGTCTGAACACTGTACAGCAATGACATGTCTGCTTAAACTGGTACCCAGGGAGTAGGAGGCCTTAAAAAGCCATTTAATTACTCCCACTGAAAATGCACAGCTTGTTAGGAGAGCTGAGTCTAATGAACATGACTACAGGAGCATTTGACATCCACTTCTGCGACTCAGAGGAACCAGTCTCTGATTCGCTTTCCTCACTCCCTTTCTCTCTCTTTTTAAGTGTTTAAACAGCCTAATGAGCTACTTTTGTCACACTGCATAACTAGAATGCATGAGCAGCTTCAAGACTGGCTGGCTGGAGACTGAAAGCATTGTCTCTGTTTCCGTCTTTTAAAAAGTTTTAACAAAGGAGGGTTTTCATTTTAAGCTGTTCTTCCGTCGTTTGAATTAGAGCTGTGTTTTCCACCAGATTAATTTATCCTTTGGGGAAGGACAGAGAGGGGTCCAACAATCAGGGAGGTGTTATGGCAGCAGAAGAGGACCTTGGAACGATATGCCGTTTGTTTTTTTAAACCCTCAGGCCCAGAACAACCATGGAGGCAAAGAGGAGGACAGAGGAGAGAAAAGGTGATGGAAAAGCAGCTTCTGCCCAGCTGATAAAAACAGATGACAGCCAAAGATAAGGAATGCTTATTGATCGATGGTCCCTTTATCTGACGACCCTCAGCTACTGTCAAACCAGAGTGACCTGAAGGGAGCGCTGCCGTCTGATGGTGCCTTTTATCTTATTTACTCTTTTATCTCATTTATCTTCATCATCATAAACTCAAACTGGAGTGGGGACTGTCACACTCTTTATGGCGTGTTAAACCAGTCTTTCCTAACTCAGTCTTTGGGGACACCTAAGCAATCTATGTTTCTGCTCCCTCTCTGCTCCCCGCCAGACAGTCCAAATTTTTGCTTCCTCCCAGCTTGCTGCCAGACAGTTCACATTTTTGCTTCCTCCCAGCTTCCTGCCAGACAGTTCACATTTTTGCTTCCTCCCAGCTTCCTGCCAGACAGTTCACATTTTTGCTCCTTCCCAGACAGTCCACATTTTTGTTCTCTCCTATAGGGAGAGTTAAACCAACAGCCTTTCAGAAATCTATATGGCTCATCTGCAGTGAGGGCCAGGCGACAGGAATGTGACCTCAGTATAATCACCTAAAAAGGATTTGCTGTTTTGTATGGACTCCCAGATGAATTTAGTTGTAAATCTCTTGGGTATTTGCCCTGTGTCCTGAGAGAGACAACTCTTCTCTATCCCTTACCTTTTGCTGGAAACCTCTTGGCTTTATCCTCAGTAATGACTTTTCTTTTAAATGAGTGAAACAAAATTAATAGTAATCACATTTTAAGTAAAAGAGAAGTAAATGAAACACAAATATGATGTTAGTCTTCAATCTATATTTTTATGTTGTTGTAACTCTGCTGCTTTTATATGTATATACATATATATATATATATATATATATATATATATATATATATATATATATATATATATGCCTTTTGCATCCCTCAGGCGAATGCCAACCCCCAACACCCCCGAAACACACACTTTTCACTGCCCTCCCCCAGCGGACAATGAGCACATATTTACACATAGTTGCATCATCACTTGTCGATCTGTAGGAATCGCAACAGCCCCTAATGAGGGCTGGAGCCTTGAGAGAGTCCAGAGGAGACAAACAGAGGGCAATGCAACAGGGGGGCAGGAAGATGAGAACACACAGACACACACAGACACACACACACACAAACACACACACACAGGGCACACAAACACAGACACACAGACAGGGCACAGACACACACACAGAGCGTGTACACACACACACACACACACACACACACACACACACACACACACCCACATACAGACACACACAACTCTAATCTGAACATGATAACCTTAACCTCTATCCAGCCCTAAACTTAACCATAGATAACCAAACAAAATACAAGACTTTTGGTATCTTTAGGTTTTTGATTGCATTCATAGATATTTTTGATTAGACCTGAAAAAATTGTCCCCACAATGTCAAAATAACAGGTTTTTATCATATTGTGGGGGGCATTTGGTCCCCCATAATGTAACATAAACCTAATGCACACACACACACACACACACACACACACATACTTACACACACACACACACGCACACACACACACACACACACACACACACACAGACACTTTCCCATACCGATAAGTGTAGATTAGTATTACAGTGAGGCTATTTGCTTTTTACTTCAGCACCCTGCCAACAAACATCACATGGTAATCTTGATGGAACACACTGATCCCAGGTGGCATAGGGAGGATATCAATTTGGGTGATGTATGGGCCCGGCACCTTCTAATTGGGACATGGCTGGCTATTTAATAACACACATTAAAGTCCTAATTAGAAGTAAATTGAGCTACGTTCCATTGTCTGCTAATCGACTGCCTGGACTGTGAGGGTAAAAGCTGTTGCATCAGAAAGGGGGGGGGGGCGCAGAGGTATTGACATACTGCATTTGTTATTTTTTTAGAAAAAACCTGCGTCATTGTCTGACCCAGAAACCGAAGAATATTGTGCCAGCAGACCACTCTTAGGATGGTGCTGTACGCAAACTGAGATCAAACACGCTCTAATATCGATCAGCCCTTAATTTACTTTTATAATTCATGTCGATGCTCATTATTTGTCTGGTCTGTTTTACATGACAACAGGCAATAAGTAGATACTGTCATGCACTGGATATGATGAGCAGAGAGGGGGACATATTCAACGCCTGAGCCTGAATACCGAGCAGCATTAAAGAACAAAGGAAATATATTTGTGCCCAATTTGATTCAATTTAGATTTTACTAAATGCTTTAATATTCAATGGAAATAAACATTTATTCTGAGGATTAATTGGCCTGAGTTTCCATGGTCCCAATGAAGTGTGACTTTCTCAGTGACATTACGTCACAAACTTCAGAATACTTCCAGAAACATATTACCCTGCTACTTAATTATCAACTGTTACACCAAAAGCTTGGGCAACCTTTTTTTTTTAAATCATCTTGTTATTTCACAACAGGAACAGCGAAAGCCATTCCGGGTGACAGAGGATTCTTTCCATCAAGGATAATTGGAGACATTAGGAGTGGAGAACTGGCAGAATCACTATTTACCCACTGAGGTGTCAGATAAAGAACTTCGAAGTCGCTGACAGCAGAGCAGTAATAGAATTAACGTGGGAATAAAATGACAAAGAAATGTCACAGAAATGACTTTAAGCATTAAAAAAACATCTTAAACTGGGAATGTGTGAGAAATATATCACCCAATAGTATTTTTCAAAGATATTTTAACCACAAGCTCACACATACAACATACATCATATAAATGCAGAATCTAAGCTATATGCTTATTGTACATACAAATGCCTGCACATCTCTAATTGACCTGAGGTTCTTAGAAAGCCTGTCAGTGCAAACACAAGGAGAAGAATCATATTTATATTTTATCATTAATTAAAAGTGAAGAGACCACTATGTTTTTGAGTGATTCCAATGAAACCATTCACATCCTTTCAGAATCCTCTGTATCCTTAATGCAAAGGTGTACATTTAATATCAATTTAGTAAATCAAAAAATAGTAGCTTGTATGTGTAGAATCTATATGTTGTGTTCCTTCAGGTTTGCCAAATAATAAAAAAAATATATCAAGTATCAGGGAAATATGAAAAATATTAGGTTGTAGATTCCAGAAGATGTTGCGGTAATAACAGAAATCAGTCAAATCAAATAAAAATGTTATAAAAATATACATTATTTCAGAGTTTCAAGTGAGCATGCCTGTTAATAAGCAATTTTTTATGATTTGAAAATTTCTTAATGGTCTTCAGATGTTTTCAGACTGTTGCAGTAATGAGATTTTTAAGGACTTGTTTTGGGAAATGTTAAAAACGTTACATTTTCTGTAAATGATTTTAAATGTACCCTTACATAAACACTTTAGACCTGTTTATTAATGGATAAAAAAGAAATTTGTTGATCCAAGTCTTTTTAAATATTTAATGTTTATTTAACATTTTTAAACAAATCTACATTTTTAAATTCTGACTTGATTGTGGTTCTGCAGGCAGAAGGCTATGCTAAGCAGCAAGATGCTTTCAGGTTCAAAATTTTTAAGACAGCAGTACACAAGAACAAGAGCTCACTCTATATTTTTTAATCTACATTTTCACATCCAGGTTTAATCCCGGTTCTCCTAACAGAAAGCTACAGTGAGCAGCCAGTTGCTTCCAGGTTAAACATTTTTAAAACAGCAGTACACAAGCATAAGGTGAAGCAGGAGAGACAGGGAACGACCAGAAACGAGCAAGGTAGGGGGCGGAAGTGACATTCTTATGCAAGAGATGACCGGTAACTTAACTGACAGTTTCTCGTGAATCATAGGATGACATCAAGTGACCTTCCAAAGGAATGGAAAACATTAAGTGCGGGTGTGAAGTGCACTGCAAGTATAGTTCGTATCAGGCTCCTAGAAACAGGACTGAAGTCTCATAAACCAAGAAAGAAGCTCTTCATTCATGAGAGACAGAGAAAAACAGGCTGCAATTTACAAAAAAAAAAATATTACTCACAGACTCGCACATAGAAATTGAGAAATGAGTGAAACAGAAAATTGTGCAGTGGTCACTTCATGTTTTCCTTGGCTGTACATTACATTTAAATTACTGAGAGATTAAGTGTGATTTCTCCTGGGAAGCTCAAGCTGAATATGTTGTGCGGGCAGAGCGTGGCTCTGTGGGTTATGATGCTGTGTCTGTGATGGGAAGGTTGTTGCTTCAGATTTCACCGTTGGGTCCCTGACCCAAGCATTTAACTCCCAGTTGCTCCAGGGACTGGCTGATGCTGTTTTCCAAAATTCTACATCACTTTGCATAAACAGTTAAATAAGTAAAAATTAAAATGTTAATTGTAAAGTGTTCAATTTGTGTGACATGGTTACAGGGGGGCAGCGGCATGGTGGTGCAGTGGTTAGCACTGTTTCCTCACACCTCTGGGACCCGGGTTCGAGTCTCCGCCTGGGTTACATGTGTGTGGAGTTTGCATGTTCTCCCCATGCCGTCGTGGGGTTTCCTCCGGGTACTCCGGTTTCCCCCCACAGTCCAAAAACATGCTGAGGCTAATTGGAGTTCCTAAATTGCCCGTAGGAGTGCATGTGTGCGTGAATGGTGTGTGTGAGTGTGCCCTGCTATGGGCTGGCCCCCCATCCCAGGTTGTTCCCTGCGTCATGGCCATTGCTTCCGGGATAGGATCCGGACCCCCCCAACCCAGTAGTTTGGAAAATAGAAGGATGATTACAGGGAGAGCTGGGTGCCAAGGGCCAATAGCTTGGTGTGGCTATGCTGGGTGGCAACCACAAGGACTAATAGCTGTGAGTGGCTTTACTGTAAAAAATGAGTGTTCTCTAGTTGAGTAATCCTTGTCCACTAAATTCCTTATGCAAAGGATGGGTTTGTCCCAGTGTCACATGAATGTGTCAGATTGTGTCATTTTGTCAGAAAGATCATGCCTGTAGTGTGTAGACCATAAAGGTAAGTCCTATCTTTTCTCTAAAAATATTTATTTAAAAGTTGTGTCTAGATCAAAAGCAGATTTTAAAATGGTCAGTTACTCTAGTAACTCTGATAAAAATGAGAAAAATAATAAACAGCATAAATATATCTGATGTTTGTATTATTGGGATTCCAAGGAATGCCATGTGATGGCCACCTCTAGCCCTGCCATGGGTCGGCCCCACATCCTGTGCTCTTCCCTGCCTTGCATCTGTAGTCTCCTGAATGATAAAGTCAATAGTGGGAAGGTTGTACATTAATCAGAAAAAATATAGTTTCAAATCTACATTTATATTATATATTAATATTATTACAGTTTTTCTCCATTGGTTTGGCTCATTTCTAGGAACAGAAATGACATTATCAAAATAACATGGACAAATCTCCAAACCACCTTGCAATTGTTCACAACAGAATGGCATTTCTCATTGATTTCATCAAATTGCAAATGTCTTAGTACATGTCTCAAGTGTCTCAGTGCATCTTTGCAAACGGTTATGTACAAGTAGCCTACAGTTAGCACAATGAGGTCACATTTAGCGCATTTTCCAAATAAATAGATGTTGTTGATCTAAGCTGATTAGTTGATTCTCAGTCTAATGGTTGTTCTCTCTAAAACATGTCAGCATGATTTCATTCTGTAAGTCATCATATGCACAATAGTCTGTTCAATTGTCAAAATTAGTCAAGAACATAATACCATGAACACCATATATGAATTTCTTGGAACATTTGATAAATTCATGACAGTAATTGAGAGTCAGGTGAAATTAGAACTTGATTACAGTTTTTCTCAATTGCTTTGGCACATTTTTCGAAACAGTGCAAATGTCACAACTGTTTGCAGGAACTTCAAAACTTTATAGCATGTCTGCAAAATGTAGTTACTCACCCAAAACATTTAATTCATGCTTCAAAACCTAGTTATTGTGTCAATAATTTGGCCAAGGCCACCAAAATCTAAAGTATTTTTGTCATTGTGTGAGCCACACTGGTCAAAATGTTTAGTTGTTTTTTCACCACAACAGTCAACCATGAAAATTAAGGGTTTAAACAAAAATCTCATATTTGTAAAGTCAATAGTATGTAGAAAAGAAAAGAAAAAAATCTATGAACATTTGTATTTGTACAGTGTTTATTTTTGTACTTCACGTGTATATACACAATACAAGTGTATTACTGTACATGTAAAGTAACTGACAAGAGTAAGAAGATTTCACTTGACATTTCATATTTGTGTATTACCACAAATACACAAAAACAACAAATGACATTCATGGGGAAAAAAAAAACAAATTATTCTTGGTGGGCATCTTTTCGCTCACGTTGGTCAGGCCAAAGATTTTCATCAACATCACATCTGATGTTTTCCATTGCCACACACCGTGGAAAAAATCTCCTTGAATGCCACACCCATCCCCTGCAATGGTTAGCTGTGATGTCCTCACATGCAGCATTCATGGCATCCAACAAAGACATCTGATTTTGTGGTCTATGATCATACACTTTCCACCTCCATGCTGAAAAAAACTCTTCTATTGGATTTAGGAACGGAGAGTATGGTGGAAGGAATTCCACTGTTATCCTTTCATGTGCAGCAAACCAGTCACTAACACTGTTGGTTCGGTGGAAGCTGACATTATCCCAGACAACAACATAATTAGGCAAATGTGGTCTAACCAAACCTCTTTCTTGTTCTGGAATCAGGTCTCTGTAAAGTGCATTTAGGAAGGCCAGGAGAAGTTGGGTATTATAGGGCCCAATGTGTGGAATATGTGTGCTCACACCGTTCTCTGAAATGGCAGCACACATTGTAATATTGGCCCCACGTTGGCCTGGTGTGTCAATTGTGGCTCGGTGTCCAATGAGATTGCGACCACGTCTCCGGCCTTTGGACAGATTAAACCCAGCCTCGTCCACAAAAACAAGCATGTGGGTAGTTCCATGTAGTTCTAACTCCATGATTCTCTATGAAGGAACACAGGAAAAAATGTAACAGTAAATGTATTTTCTTATGGGTTTCTGAAACTTACAGTAAAGTAATACAGGCATCTTAGAAATACAGGAAAACTCACTAAGTGCACACCAATGGTTTACCTGGACATACTGGTACCGCAACGCCTTGACTCTTTCACTGTTCCTCTCAAATGGCACCTTATAGAGCTGTTTCATAGTCATCTGATGTCTTTCTAAAACTCTGTCTATGGTGGAAATGCTGACAGAATTTATATTTGCAAAGACCTCATTGTCATTTATGATTGCACTTTGGATCTCTCTTAGCCTGATGGAATTGTTGGCTATGACCATGTTGCAAATTTCTTGTTCTTGCAGTTGGTTAAATACTGCTGCTCTGCCACCAGCGCGAGGTTGTCGTGCAGTTCTATAGAATGAACAAATAGACTTGCATTTACCTTTACAATACTGTTGTTTATACTGTAAAAATACTTTACATACTGTAAAACAAAAAAAAACATATGTACCTGTTTTCCCTACGAAAGGTTTGCACAATTGATGACACTGTGGACCTGTTTACATTAGGCTGTACTCTTCGACCAGCCTCTTCCATTGTAAAACCATGATTTATGACATGATCCACAAGTGTGGCTCTGATTTCATCAGAGACTCTGACTCTTCTATTTCCACCTCTTCCTCGATTATTTCTTCCTCTACCACCACCACATATTCTTACACGCCTTCCAATTGCTCTTCCACGAGCATGTTGCTGCAGTTCAGCGTTGTGAACGTCCTCCATTCTCAAAACATTCTACAGCAGTGATTGTGCTGTGGGCAATCTACATATATATACTCCCAAAATTGATTGGTTAAATGGTTAAATGGTTGAGTCATATTAGAGGTACTTTGCAATTAGATTGCGATTGCAATTACAGGGCATGTGCCAATGCAGCAGACATTACAAACAATGTCAATGTTAGATATATTTTAGAATATACATTCATGTATACTAATTATGATAATTGAATAGATCGTTTTGAATGTGATGGCTTACACAATAAAAAATGTCTGAGAAGTTCTGAAGTGTTTGACAGTGTAAGTGAGAATCGAGTCATCAGTTTTGATCAACAAGCCATATGCAATTATTTGTTGTCCAAATTGCAGACAGTTGTATGTACTCTTTGCACACATGTGCCAAAGCATTTGCAATTTGCTCAAATCAATAAGAAATTCCAATCTGATGTGAAAAAGATGCGAATTGTTCAGAGATCTGAACTTAATGTTTTGGGAAATAAAAAAATCATTTGAGAACTGAGCCAAAGCAATTGAGAAAAACTGTAACGAAGGAGGAGTTTCCGACATCTCAGATCACCAACCAAACAGTTTGTTTAGTTACCTGACTGGTGCTGTCTATGGTTGTGAATGTTGCCACACATGTATATATAGAGCTTGGCCAGGGCTAGTACCATTTGCAGTATGAACATGGAGGTACCTAGCCAAGTAAATGCACAAGGGCCTCTTCCTGCTCGAGGAAGAGGAGGAGTAAGAAGAAGAGGAGGAGGAGTGAGGATGCGTGGTGGTGGAATGGGGGAAGAGGCCGAGGAGCACGAATACACCATGCTGTCCCTGATGAAATTCGGGCCACAATTATAGACCATGTTGTCAACCATCACCTCACAATGGCAGAGGCAGGTCGTCGAGTGCAGCCTAATGTACCTCGCTCTACAGTCTCCCCCATCATCCATACCTTTCGCAAGAAAAACAGGTATGTACTCAGTGGCCGTAACGTCATTGACCAGCGGGCCACGGTGGATGTCCCAGGCCAGCAAGGGGGCAATTTAACAATGTGTGCTGCCATATCTGAGAATGGTGTGGTCACACACATCCCCAGTTTAGGCCCATACAACACTCAAAAGCTTCTCATTTTCTTGGACCGTCTTTATACTGATCTGGTCCCAGAAAATGAGAGAGGTCTCGAAGGGTCTCACCTACCACACTATGTGATCGTGTGGGACAATGTGAATTTCCACCGTGGCCCGCTCATCAGGGCCTGGTTCACTACCCATCCAAGATCCAAGGATGCTCATGGAGCTACTACCACCATACTCTCCTTTCCTCAGTCGGATTGAGGAGTTTTTTTCCGCTTGGAGGTGGAGAGTGTATGAACATTGGGCTCAAGACCAGAGGTCCCTGCTCCGAACAATGGATGCTGCGTGCGAGGACATCACAGGGGATCAGTGTAGGGGATGATTGAGATATTTGCGCCGTTTCTTCCCTCTCTGCATCGCAAGGGAAAATATCCACTGCGATGTGGACGAATATCTATGGCCAGACAGAAAGCAGTGTGTGGATAGCCAGGAGGATGAGGATGGTGGCCAGGAGGATGAGGATGGTGGCCAGGAGGATGAAGATGGTGGCCAGGAGAGGGAGGGTGGCGACAGTGACCAGTGAAAGTCTTACTGTAGTTGTGAAACTTTATTTAAAGCACTGTAGGCTAGATATCATTTCTCTTGTTTTTTGTTTATGTTTATTTTTCATACATGTACAGAATACTGTATACATTTTCTTTTTTTTGTACTCTAATGTATGGAAGTTACTTTATATGTGTGAATAAAAATGGTTAAAATTTCCTTGGCAGTATGAGTGCAGTGTGTGTGATGTCAAACTTTGGAGGCTGCTCTTACTGTAAAATCCTTTTTTTTCAGTTTTATACATAATTGTATTCTGTTAGCTCAGACCTCTGCCATAGTGACAAAACATCTAGGCATTTTGGCTTACAGTGCTCACACAATGCCAAAGGGACGATGCATTTTGGGGGCACTGACTCCTTATATGAGAAAGGAATTTAGTTTTGACACATGGGTAAACTGTTTTGGGAGACATATGAGCTTTTGCAGGTGATCCATGGTGTTGTGCTGAACCATCCAGGTTATTTTGGCAAAAGCACTAAATGAATGCAAAGGAGCCAAAGCAATTGTGAAAAATCCTTGAAATGTTGATGGTACTGACTCTTTATATGGGAAAGGAATCTAGTTTTGAAGCATGTGTGAACAGTTTTGGGAGAGATATGAACTTTTGCTAATGAGCTGTAATGTTGCGCAGAACTGTAAGACTGTTTGGCTAAATGATCTTATAGTTTTAAGAATGTAATTTCTGTTTCAAGAAATGAGCCAAACCAACGGAGAAAAACTGTAACACTATATTTATCTGATAAAATATGAAAACCATTGACTGCTGTCAGTGAAACACGAGAAATATAATCACATTTTTCCTAATTACTTCATAATTATAATTATTCCCATGGATAAATAGACACATTACTTATCAGAAATGTAGAGTATTTTAATTTCTGATATACAGCTGTGGAAAAAATTTAGATAGCACTCTATATTTTCAAACAAATCTGCATTACTAAATCCTGGTTTAATTGTGGTTCTGCTGGCAGAAGGCTACACTGAGCAGCAGGTTACTTCCAGGTTAATATTTTCTAAGACAGCAGTACACAAGAATAAGGTGAAGCAGGAGACACTGGGAATGACCAAAAATGAACCATGTAAAGGGTTGAAGTGACTTTATAATGCCAAAGATGACCATCAACTTACCCAACAGTTTCTCATGAATCGCAGGCTGACATCAAGTGACCTTCAAAAGGAATGGGAAACATTAAGTGCAGGTGTGAAGTTCACTGCTAGGACAGTGCATATCCAGCTCCTATTAGCTGGACTGAAGTCCCATAAAGCAAGGAAGAAGCCCTTCATCATATTGAAGATGACTAGCTCTTAAGATGGACAAATAGTAAATAAAGTCCACTTTAGGATGCTATGTAAGAGTAACAAGTTTCTACATATGCCAAATGACATATACCAAATGACATATGCATATACCAAATGACATATCCCAAATGACATATGCATATACCAAATGACATATACCAAATGACATATGCATATACCAAATGACATATACCAAATGACATATGCATATACCAAATGACCATATGCATGTGCCAAAATGTAGCCCTAATTATAGAATCACCTCGCAGCACTTGGGGTTCTTTATGAGCACTCAGTCCCTTTAACGATTGCTGTCTATGCAGGGATGCCGTCTCTGTCACTCCCATCTGACCTCTAGGAGGCACCGTGGCCTTGGGCCAGCCACATATACAGCTCTCTCTTTTGTTTTGTCATTTTATTTTTCTACTTCTCAATGAAGTGCCTCCCACCTGAGCCTAATTCCCCCTGTCTATGACCAACCCCCCACCCCCCACCCACACATACATTTCTATAATAAAAATACATATTCAATAAATAAAATGTCTTCAATATAGACATGGTCGCACAGTTTCATCCCCACAATACCCCCAAAAAGCTGGTTTCTTTTGTTTCTTAAAATACCTCTAAAATCTGTAAATTACTGAAACTGAGCAAGGCGATAGAATATCATCATTTTTTACAATGTTTTATCATGAAAACTGAAGGATTTTATTGAAATCTCGAGCCTTCGTCTTTTAAAAGGACTGAAGGTTCTGTACAGTTCAGTTTACATGGAAAACTTAATGCTAAGCATTCCTTATGCTGCATCTGCTAATTCAGTTACAATGTAACGGCCTGAGGAAAGCCATTTTATACTGTTTTGTCCATCTTAGTCTCTTACTCTTGCACATCAGCCCACATGATGCCTGATTTATCAAATTCAGCCTTACAAAAAATTTTTGAATTAGAAATCTTCGAACATAGACCTGCGATGGGCTGGCCCCCCATCCTGGGTTGTTCCCTGCCTCGTGCCTATCACTTCCAGGATGGCTTCCGGACCCCCCGGGACTAAGAAGGATAAGCGGTTTGGAAAATGGATGGATGGATGGACGGAGGCCCGTGAACTGAGATCCATGGGTTCAGCTGTTGTACCCTTGAGAAAATTGCTTAGCCAAACTAAAGTAGAAGTAAAGTAAAGTCAGCCAGCTGGAGGATGGTTGATTTATAAAACTGCATCCGCTAAGCGGCTACAGACTACTAAGCTAAATTTATAAACATGCAGGGAACAAAGGATTTTAGTTCCCAGGAAGTAAATACCAAACAATACCGGCACGTTGTCTGCTCATTCTTCCAGTCAATCTCCATTTTTGATGGTCTATAGGTGGTCAGAGATTATGATTTGTGTGTGTGATGAAGCAGCCAGCATACTAGGGATGGTGGGTTGCTGTTTATTCAGCTGTAAATAAAGAGTTCTTATAGCAGGTCTTTCTTACACCTGTTCATTCATCCAGTCTGCATACGCAAATGTTGGCTGCAGTGTGTGTTGTACTGTGAATGTTTTCTTCCCACAGTAAACAGGAAAGAGGTTCTAAGGGGACGGAGACTGGGCTGTAAGCTCTACCAGCAGTGCAAAGTATAGAGAGTACAGAATGAAAGACATTCTGTACGCATTTTATTTTAGTGTCATAATGAATACAAAATGTACTGTTGCTGTATATATTTATCATATATTGAGAGGGAATTTACAGTAAGTGACAATTTTTACCACAATAAAAGTTTGGAAGCACAGTGGAAAAAATGAAACAAACCATGCTGAAAAATAAAGAAAGGAGACAGGATGCAGTGTTGACAGTGTCACAGAAGGATGGTCTGTCAGCATGAAGGATGGTTTCATGGCTGTGAGGGGTGGAGCAGGGACCAGACCACAGCACAAGGTAAGGATGGTGTCCTTTATTAACCGCCTTAAAACATTCATCTGCAGAAAGATTCCCTGAACAGAGCAGGGCAACATTTGTGTAGACGAGAGGTCAGGAGAAACACTGCCAATTTTCAGGAAACAAACATGCATGCGCACGCGCGCACACACACACACACACACACACACACACACACACACACATAAGGTATACCTATCCTTATGGGGCCCGCTCATTCACTTCTATGGGAAAAATGCTAACGCTGACTATGACAACCTTAACCCCCACCCTGCCCTAACCACAACCAGTAACCAAGCAAAATACAACAGTTTTTGCATTTTTAGTTTTTTCATGGGAGTCACTGATTTTTATAAAATAGAGCTTTCCCTCATTGGGACCAGGAAACCGATCCCCATAAGTGAAAAAAAAAACAGATATTTATCACATTATGGAGACATTGTGTCCCCATAAGGATAGGTATACCTGCATACACACACTCACACAGACACACACACACACACACACACACACACACACACACACGCACACACACACACACACACACAGGTTAGTAATTATATCTTTGTGGGGACTCTCCATTCATTACTATGGGGAAAATTCTAATCCCAACATGAGGACCTTAACCCTAACCCAGCCCTAACCTTCACTATAAATAACCAAACTAAATATGATATTTTTGCCATTTTTAGCTTTTTTGATTGCATTCAAAGATCTTTGTGGGGACCTGAAAAATCATCAAAATAACATAAAAATCCTTTTATTACACTGTGGGGAACATTTTAATATAAACATAATTCACACACACACACGCACACACATATTGATCATTTTCCCCTCGTATCTGACGGGTTATTTATATGGTAATGCTTTGTGAGGCCTGCACTCATTTTCTTACTGATCCTCTGCAGTTTCTGCCATTCTGCTGGCGCAAGCCTCTGAGTGTCTACAGGGGAACAGATAAGGCTATTTAAATGGATGGAGCATCATCCAGCGGGGTTATCGGACAGAAAAGCATCGCGCCCAGTCTGCTGCCTGCAATTCCCCCCGCTCTGCCCGCTCTCAGAGATTTCATTTTCCCAGCCAGAAGACACAGCTGTGAGGGAAGCAGCATTCAGAGGCACTTTACATAGAAATTGTTCTGTCTGTCTTAAACTATAACACTCTACATACATTAACTCTGCGCGGACGGCCTCAGATAACGATGTGAAGTGATGGGATTTTATGTTTCTTTCTGTGTGTGCCGCTTATCTCCAAAAACAACGGAAGAAATAAAATGCGAAGAAAGGACAAATAAGAGAAATAAATGAGATGATAGGAGGCAACAAAAGTGCCCAGTTATTGCTGACCGTAATAATGTACAGAGCTATAGTAAATGCTACACAGCTACCTGGAGTGAGCGTCTGCAGTCATGGTTATCCCTGCTAACTGAACCCCCTGTAGACCCACAGATGAGGTGTCCTATGGGACATCCTGCTGAGGGGGCAACACCCCCGCAGGTTTAGGCACAAGGCACATCCAAATTATAATGCACCAAAATGTGTGCGGCTGCAGCACCGTGCAGGGAAATGCACACGCTGCATGCAAAATGTGATGCAGGGAAAGTGTTAACCTAAAATGCACACACTTCTTCCATATCATGACATGCTTTAGCGGGAAATGCATACAATGCATGAAGACAAATATTTATGGGTTTGAAACAATGGAACTGTGTGTTTGCATGTGTGGGATTGTGCATGCATCATTAAACTCCTAAAGCTGCTGCATCCTACAGTCACACCTGCACACATGCATGCAGGTGTATATATTGCTTATTTATTCAAAATATTCTTTTTTTTTGTATGTTTGTCAGTGGTGCGAATGATGAGTAGATGCTTTATCTATATAATTTTTTTACATGTCTTTACTTCATCACAAGATGTGTGGTGACCCTGGAGAATGGTGGCCACATGGGGCAGGGCACACAAATGTTTGTGCTCACGTCTCCTTATTTTATGAGATCACAATAAAGTATCTTGATGTGAATCTCGAATCAGCATGAGCAGAGTCACACGCAGTGCCACAAGAAAGTGGCAGTTCTGCAAAACAGTTACCATGGCATCCAGGCGTGCTAGAAAAGCACAGGGCCAAGGTGACGTTTGTGTAGGCCCTTTCCCAGCTCAGGACCCCCAGGGCTGCTGTAAACGCGACACTTGGAGTTTGGGCACTGATCTGGCTTGCGGCGCTGGCTGGCCCTGGTTCCCTTCTCTATAGCATGGGCTCCTGCAGCTGTACACCTGTATACATTGAGGGTACTCTTGGCATTTAGACCGATTATTATAAGGCTTAAGTTACATGTTTTTGTTTGGCATTGTTTCTGTCTGAAACAGACAGATAAAAAGAGGAGTAGGGCTGCAGGATTCTGGGTAAAATATTGCAATTCCCCCCCCTGCCATTCAGAATCCAGATTGCAATTTTCTCTCACAATACTTGAACAAATTTCTCTCTTAATTATTTTGCATTACAGATTGTCTTTATAAAAATTGAACAAAAAATACGTAGACATGCATGATATACTGGCCAACACATATTTAAATTTTATCGATATTTGCACAGGAGCTAAAGACACAAAACTGAAATAAGAAAGATGATGGCATCGGACGATCAGTCATTTTACATAGTGAGGACAGTGGATTTCATCTGCTCATTCAGCACTTATGAGTGGTCTTACAGTACAGCCCCGCAATAAAATCAATCGTTTGTTTTCCACAAAATTAACAACTATGTAACCTCATTCCATTAAACTGTACCCGCAAGCTTCTCTGTCAGCAAACCCCCCTTTGTGGGAAGTGCTTCAATGGTTAGCTGCATATCAGTATCTTTGACAAAAAAATATCAGTTGTATATTTATTGGTGGTGCAGTGGTTAGCACCTCTAGCCTCTAGAACCAGGGTTCGAGTCTCCGCCCTCGCTCCATGCGTGTGGAGTTTGTCCTCTCTGTGTTGCCAAGGCTAAGGGTACCACCCGTCCCTTATCATACGAATATCATACACAAAGTGGAGATATCACATTGGCCATAAGTATGAATGAGATGTATCTGGGTTTATAAATGCCAATGAAAAGTTCCACGTTGATGACTGTCAAAAAGACTTTGCAGGGTAGGAAGAATCCACTCCTGGTTTATAACAAACAATTCATTTCTAAATGCAAGAAATGCTAAGCATAAACTCTTGTCTGCTTTTTATTGTATTACTATCTTCTATCCCCTTTTGCTGTCACAGGGTGTACTACAGACCTGTCAGAACAGGCGGGAGTGTGTCGGGGGGGGGACATAAAATCCTGCCGGTACCACAGTTACATGCAGCACCATTTCCTGCTCTAATTGTATGGGGCACAGCGTGAATGTGAAAAACTCAATATTTTCATTGGCATGAGAATGTGTTTATCTGCAGTTCATACCGTAGCGTTTGTCCCAATAGCTGTGCATGTATTATTTATCTGTACAATTTGGATACTTGTACAATGCATTCTGCATTTCACTGCCCAATATTTCACTGAAGCGATTTAAATGAACATTGCTAACCAGCAGCAAATCAGGGCCCTCCTAGGATCCAGCCTGCAACTTTCCATCCAGTTCCCTAATCATCATGCTTTCTCATTCTAGAATAAATTAAAAATGTAGCAGAATTCCCCTTAATGATTGACACTGTATGCGTGTGCATATTTAATAAACCCACAGTAGCTAATAAGCCCTCTGGCCGGCTGCATGCCCTGCCTAAGTCTGCCCTGTATGCCGGCCTCCACTTTGAGTGAAGAAAGTGTAAATTGTGTGTAATTACTGAGTTGGAATGCAGTATTTACACACCGGAGGCCTTCTGCCACCAGCAATAAATACAGCTAATTACATCCTTTATGCTCCAAAGCCCCCTTATCTCAGCTTAGCAAGTTGCTGCGCACCCAGCACTTAATTACGGAGCAGCCATCCATTGGAGAGTTTATGTTCTAAGTCACCTTTTCAAATTGCTTTTAAACACACGGCTGCTCCCTCCACCAGCGCGGGCTGTGCCCACTGCTCTTTATTCATTAAGGACAGAATAAAAAACAGTCCAAAACTGGAATCGGAGTCTCAGTGGGTTTGGGTACGAACTACTAAATAAAGGAAGAATTTGGTTACTGCTGGGAAATGGGGCCTGGCTTCTGCGGAGGGCCTCCTTGTGCTGATCGTGGAAGTTCAGGCTGCTCTGCGTCTGGGCCAGTGGGCAGGAGGCACACAGATCCGCACCACGGCACCACGTGTCTCGACTCTGAGGGACTCCCAGGCAGCAGTGGGACTGACTGGCATTGTCAGGCTAGTCTGAGGGTGTAGATTGCAGTGTTATGGGTTGTGGAAAAAGAAAAAGCATAGCAGAGATGACAAAAAGGAGAATGAGCAGAGGCAGGAAGAAATGGAGAGAGAGAGCAGAAAAAACTGGGAGGGGCAGCCAAATGGGGCGTCGTAGGGGGACGAGGCAGAGGACGAGGCAGAGGGCGAGGCAGAGGACGAGGCAGAGAACGAGGCAGAGGAAGAGGCAGAGGGCGAGGCAGAGGACGAAGCAGAGGAGAAGTTTTGCTGATGCAAAGCTTTTCTGGAGGCTCCAGCAAGGTCAGTCGTTCTTTAGGGGCTTGGGGTGGAGAGAGGAAAGCAAAGAGGTTATACATAACATTTATGGCAGTAATGCAGCGCCTGAAAAATACCTCTGAAAAACATGTGACATTTGGGGCTGGGGAAGCTGAGTGTCTGTGGAATGCGAGCAGACTGAAATGTGACCGCAGACCTGCACTGCCTCAGCTCCCGGCCGGCTTCCCCCAGCAGACTCATACTTTGCCATTTATGCATATTCCACTTCTTTACCCCAGCAACCATTTGCCAATGAAACTCTGGCCTCTCCGCTAACGCTAATGACTGCAGGGTTTCTGGTGGCAGCAGAGAGATGCTCTGATAGAGCCTCTTGTCTGTGTTCCCCAGTGACTGCAGCATCTCACGCCGCTCACACCGCTGCCCTTTGCTCTTCCGTATATGTCAGCATGAATCGCTTCCCTCACCAGTCAGCTCCTGGCCACACATGATGGGTAGCTGGACTATGTAGCACACGGCTTCAGCAATTAATTCGTTGCATGAGCATTACATTCATTTCTATAAGTAATGCATCTTCAGAGGCGTGAAAATATAATCAATGAAAGCAACAGCATGCAATGGGCAGCAAACACTAATCACCATGGATAGCAAAGCCTCGGGTATGTTGCATGCACACACTCATCTGGACCTTCAGGTGAAGCTTGCTGATGATTTGGTTGCTGGTTTGGATCCAACACAAAGTGCAGATAGAATTGGAGGCAGCTGGAGATGTTGGCCATACAACCACACTGTTCCCAGGAGCTACCCTCCAGATTCTACAGACCCCACTATAAGACCCCAGACTGTTTTTACTCTCCGGTACATTAGGCGCTTTCTCACCAATGTTCCGGAACCTGGTTCCTGGGCTGTCTCAACTGGGAACTTTTGTAGCTCTTGGCTACTTCCATGTGTCACTTTCCCACTACACAACAGCTCAGCGCAGGCAAAATGTATAGGCAATAACCCACATGAATTCCGATCTTACCGTTCTCATTCATGTTGCATGGCCATGAATCAGATACGTTATCAGACCACATATGAAAGTGACTGAAACCTGATTTGAAAAGATCAGATCTCTAAGTCCAAACAGCCCTGAAAATATCAGGTCTGTGTCACACAAGGCAAAAAAATCAGATTTGAGTCGCTTCAGCCTGGTAATGTGAATGTAATCATAGACTATATTTAATATGACTTCATGGTGCATTCCATTTGAACTTCCTAGTCTGAAACTTGAACTTGAATGCCCTTGACCTAAGCTCTGCATAAAATCCTTCTCTTCCTCCATTCAAATACTGGTATTACTGGTGCTGCGCTTACCAGCTTTACATCATACCTCAGAGACCGAGAGTATTTTGCTTCCATTGTCACACAGATCTGTTACTGCTCCTCTCACACAGGGTGTCCCCCAGGGATCAGTTCTAGATCCAACCCTCTTCACCATCTATATGCTCCCATTAGGTCAAATCATACATCACTATGGTCTCAGCTTCCATTGCTATGCTGATGACACTCAATTATATGTAAGTACTGTTACAATTATATCCATGCCACCATCTTCACACGACTGACTGTAAAATCAAGCACAGGATGACTTACATCTTTTTATAGCTTAATTCTGATAAAAACTGAAATTCTTCTGGTTGGTACTAAATCACTCCTGTCTACTTTTCCTGAGATACAAATGAATGTTATGGGAGTCCTAGGTGAACTATCAAGTACAGTCCGTAACTTGGCCATAATTTTCAATCAGTTTCTTACCTTTCACTCATATGTTAGCCCTCTGCTACAGACTGCATATTTCAGCTCCGCAACATCTCCATCCATCCCTCAGTGCTACTGACACTGAAACACTAATCCATGCCTTCAGAACTACCTGCCTTAACTACTGTAATGTATTATTCTCCGGCCTCCCGTCCATATTTCTCAACAGACCTCTACCATCAATTTCCATACACATATAAGAAAATCCACCCGCATCGCTCCTGGTTTTCATGAATTGTTTACCTACCACTTATAGAGTCAAGACTAAAAATTACCTAATCACTTACAAATCTCTCCATGGAGTTGCCCCTCAATATCTGTCTGACCTTACTGTACCCAAATTCAGATTATGCTCTGTGAGTGGAAGGCCGTTCTGAATGACAGCACCTACAGTTTGGAATGCGCTTCCTCACAGTCTGTGAAAGGTAAAGTCTGTTAATATCTTCAAGCTCCAGTTGAAAATTCATTTATTTCAGGAATGCTATAATGTGTTTACCAGTACGTAACATTCTCATTCTTGTTGCTGCGAGTATTGCTCTATTTTATTGTATTTGTCTGTATTGTATAGCATCCTTGAGTGTAAGAACTGTGTTATATAAATAAAACTTATTATTATTAAATCGGTTGTACACACAGTACTGTCCAACCGCTCTCTGTGGACATGTTGCTATGGTGTTGGTAAATGCAAAATACCAAATAATGTTTTCTTATCAACTGATATTGCAAACAATAGCTGACAATGGACCTGGCTAGAACTGGGGCATGTTTCATAAAGCAGGATTTCTTGCTTAGCTGGATAACCTGTCGGGATTTATGGTAGTCTGGGTTTAATGTGAGTGAACAAAGACAAAGACCATTTAAACTTAGGTATGTTAAATCCGGCTTTTTGAAATAGGACCCTGGTATTGCTAAATGTGTCATGACTCATGGGACATGGACCGGGGATGCAGGAGCAGGACTCCAGGAATCGCATGAACTTCGGGATTTAATTGGGAAAAGACAACCACTGCACGGCATTAATGACCAGACTCCCACAAAACACACAGACTTAAATACCCCAGACTAATTAACACAACTCCAAACAGCTGATGACACGGGGATTTCACATTAGGTAGTGAGGGGGGCGTGGCACACAGGAGGACTGGCACAAGCAGGGCATGAAAAAATGGCTGTCCGACTGGTATCGGGATCGGTTTAACTCAAATGTGATATCATTTCCAGCGTATTTTTCGGACCATAAGACGCACCGGACCATAATATGTACCTAGTTTTAGAGCAGGGAAATGAAGAAAAAAAAGATTCTGAACTAAAGAATGTCGTAAAATATTTTATGTCAACCATGTAACATTGTCAACAGTAGTCAACAGCAGCATTTAGAACCATCATCACTGTATTAATAGTTATAAATGTGTTTGCCCGTGTTCGATTTAGAGAATACCATATCGTGACCATAAACAGTATCCTAGCAGCAATATCAGATTTTTACCAGACTTGTCAGTGTCTTTGGTTTGTTTTTAGTTTGCTTGCCTCTCGAAAAAAGAATATCGCTATGAATGTACTAAAATATTTTATAAAGCTGTTAATGTGGTTTGACTAGTTCGTGTTTCTTGTTTGTTTGTTTCTTGGAAAAAATAATCTTACTCCAAATCTGCTAAAATATAAAGCAACAACACACAGCAGCGTGTTCAGGGAGGCAGCCATGTATGTTTAGAGATGTGGTAGCTCGAATGGGAGAATGTCGGACGTGATTTCACTCAACTCGGAATTGCCGAGTTCCGAGAGAAAAACGAACGCACCATTAACACTCCTGGACTGGGAGGAGGAAGGACCAGGAGGAGGAAATGGGCTAAGAATTATGAATGAAACGGAGAATTTGCATGCACATAAAAGGTGGGTTAGCCCTAGCATAGGGACCAGCACTTTACTGCATCTCTTCTTCTTTAAAGCATGTGAGCAGAGCAATATTCGGACCATAAAACGCATTGACCATTTTTGGGGGATAAAACGTACGTCTTATGGTCAGAAAAATACGGTGTTTATCTGACCTCCGAGGTAAATGAAACACAGCATTAGTATAGCCCAGCCATGGGTACAGTGTCATGAGCACCAGCACAGTGCCAGCGCTTAAGTGATGGTGGATAGAGAGTGCAGACAAGCAGCATCTCTGTGCCTGTGAGGAAGACAAATATCACCAGGGATAATGTAGGAAAGTATGTTGCAAGTCCTGATTTTGCCGAGTTTTATGAGTCCCTAGGTCAACAAGGGAGGGGTTTCTGTTTCACTTCTTCAACCAATCAAGCACACTGACCCACACATTGCCCCTAAAAGTAGTGATGCCATACAAATAAGACTTTGATTGGTTAAAGAAGTGAACCATAAGTCCCTCCCTTGTTGACCCAGGGACACATAAAACTTGGCAAAATCAGGATGTCCAAATGTGTTCACATTTGTAGAACGGTTAAACAGTGTGGAGTGAGCTTAACAGATGATCAGCAGACTTTGTGGGGAAGTGTTTATGCTCAGGAGAATTTTGCACATGTGCCTTCATGTTCATGCTTATCCAGCACCCGCTACTACATCTAGGAGCTTATTGCAGACAGCGAGAGGCAGGGTGTCTTGCTCCACTTGTCCGATCCTCCTGTGTATCATGCCCCCTCACTACCTCGTGTGGAATCCCCATGTTTCCCAGCTGTTTCTCATTCTGGTAAATTAGTCTAATGTATTTAAGTCTGCATTAGGTATGTTTTTTCCAGTCCGGTCATTAACGTTGTGTGATGTCTGTCTGTTGTGTTGCCTTGTGTTTGCTATTAAATCCCACGTTACCCAACTACCGCATCTGTCCTGCTTCCCCGCTCTGTGCCCGAGCGTAAAGCCATGACAGTGTGATCGGATTCCAAAAGATGCCTCAGCTGACCGAGGCTGAATACCTTGATCTGGTTGATGAGGTATTATACTGGCTGACACAGCCTGAGGTCCAGAAAGACCCTGTGGCTTACACAGAAAGAAGAAGCAGAAGAATTGTGGACAGGCGGATCCCTCGGGGAATCCCCTTCAGCCTGATGCAAGTCCTGCTTGCTTCCCCATGGCCCTGAACCCTCTGGGGACTCGGGGTATGATCGGGGGGTATGATCCCTCGGGGTAGGGAACACACTTTCACTGACTGGGGCATGGTAACACATTTCATTCAATATCATAAACTTAATTCATGCAAATAAATTATTTATTATATATTTATAAGAACAAGAACATAATAACATAAGAAATTTACAAATGATTGGAGGGCATTCGGCCTATCAAGCTCATTTGGGGAGAACTTAACTAATAGCTCAGAGTTGTTAAAATCTTATCTAGCTCTGATTTAAAGGAATCCAGGGTTTTAGCTTGCGCTATACTAGCAGGAAGACTATTCCATACTCTAACTACACGCTGTGTAAAGAAGTGCTTCCTCAAATTCATTTTAATGTTGTCCTGTTAATTTCCACTTATGGCCATGAGTTCTAGTATTTAAACTAATATTGAAATAGCCATTTGGCTGAACAGCAGAATCTTATGTACCTGATCATCTCTCCCCTTAGTCTCCTTTGCTGGAGGCTAAACAGATTCAGCTCAGCTAACCTCTCCTCATAAGATATTCCTCTAAGACCAGGAATCATTCTCATAGCCCTACGTTGCACCTTTTCAAAGATTGGTATGGTGACCAAACCTGCACACAATATTCTAGGTTGGGTCTTACTAAGGAATTATATAATCATAGCATCACATCCCTTGACTTAAACTCCACAGACCTAGATATGTAACCCAACATCCTATTGGCCTTTGTTATTGCTTCCCCACACTGGTGAGAGTGGGACATGGAAGCATCAACATACACACCAAGGTCTTTCTCGTAATTAGCTACCTTTATTTTAGTGGAACCCATAAAATATACTTTATATTTCTGCTTCCTGCTCAATTTCTCTTGTAGCTTGTAGTTTCCTAGATTTAGTTTTGCTGGAAACAGGTATGAAGTCCTCTTGCACTTGCAACAATGAGCTTTTAAAAAATTCCATTGGCTCTTCAACTGTTTTGCTGTTTTACTCCATCCAGTTTACAGTTTCTAGTTTCAGTCTCATATCATTAAAGTTATCCTTCCTAACATTATATACGTTTGTTTGGACTTTGGACACCTCGAATTTAACCATGCTATGATCACTACCGTCCATTGGTTCTAAACCTCTAATTTTTAAATCCTATCTTGGTTATTAGAGAAAACAAGATCAAGAAGGGCTTCTCCCCTGATAGGGGTATTAACAAACTGAGTAAAAAATCATCCTGTACTAATTCCACCATCTCAAGTTCATTTACAGAAGAGCCAGAGACTGTGTCCCGCTGAATCCCAGGTAAATTAAAATCACCCATAACCACCACATCAGTTTTATTACTCATAATCCTGATATTGTCATATAACATTCTGCTTTCCTCTGCAGCTACATTAGATGCTCTATAACAAACACCGACAATTAAGCCATTTGAGTTTTTAGCATCTACTTTTATCCATACAGATTCTGTACTTTTATTTTTATCAGTGAGCTCCCTTGCCTGCAAGTTTTCTTTTACGTATCCTGCAACACCACCTCCCTTCTGGCCTTTCCAGTCTCTACGGAACAATGTATACAGTAACCATCCATATCCTATTCTTCAGCATAATTGTCACTCATCCAAGTATCCCTATGTCTTTTAAATCATTAATTTTGTTTCTAATACTCCTAGCATTTAAATACAGACAGCAAAGGGTAGGCCTTTCACAGTGCCAACTTTTAATATTTATTGGAGCTTTCTGTCTCTCCCCACCTAAATTCTTAACTGATCTTCCTGCCCCCCAGTCCCTAGTTTAAACATTCCTCTACTACTCTACACATACGCCTCCACAATACACTCATGCTTGTCCCAGAGGCACGCCTCCTGGTACGCTTGCTTTTCATCATCCCAGTCCCTGCAGCCCTTGCCTTCGTGGGCACACGCCTGGTCCTTAAAGGGGCCAGGGCTGAAGAGGACGCAATTCCCCAGATCCCCAAGATCCCCAAAAAAGAGGTGTTGGCTCCACCCCCCGTGATTCCTGTGCGGGTGGTTTCTGCTCCGCCCCCGTGGTTCCTGTGCTGGGGGTTTCTGTGCCGCCTGTGCCCGAGACCCTGTACAGGCAATTCTTTGCCCTTTGGGGTTTATACTGGTGGGTGATGGGGGATCCGGCAGTGCAAGACTCCCCAGAGGCTGCCCTGCTCCGTAGATGGCTTCAAGGGGAGTTTGCCGCCTTCACACCAACATCCCTACCTAATGATATGGAGAAGGTGGAGAGTCTGAGGAAGCTGCTGCATTTAAAGATGGAGAAGGCTTCCCTGGTGGCCACAGCCACCTCACCCAAGGCACAACCCCTGCGCCAGTCCCCCTGGTTCCTGTTCCAGTCCCTGTGATTCCCGTTTCTGAGGTTCCTGTTCCAGTCCCTGTGGTTTCACTCTCCGTGGCTCTTGTCCCAGCGGCTCTTGCTCTGCCCCTTCTGGTTCCGGATCCTCCGGCCCCTGCTCCCGTGCCCCCAGCCCCTGTCCCAGAGGAGGACCCTGGCCCAGTTCCTGATCCCCCTGACCCTGTTCCCATGCCCCCAGCTCCCATGACCCCAGTTCCTGTCGCCGAGGAGGTCTTATCAGACCCTTTCTCCTTCTCCCTTGGTGGAGCAAGAGCTTGAATTGGACCCCTTGGGGATTTCCCTGATGGCCCCACTGGACCCCTCCAGGGGATTACCCCAGTGTGGCAGATCCCGGCCAGGTCCCCACCTCTCAGTTTCCCGGAGAGGAAAAGGACACCTGCACCGGCGTCGTGTCCCACGTGTCCGCTTGGCGGTCACCTGCGGGTCATCCAGCTCCGGCTCGGCGGTCACCTGTGGTCCCCCCGGCTTTGGGTCCGTGGTCGCCTTCGGTTCCGCCTACGGCACCTCGTTGGCCGGCTGAGATCTCACCCTCCAACTCATCGGTAACCTACACCTTGACCGGCTGTGGCTACACCTTTGCCTGCCTGGGCATCTGTTTCCTCCTCCCCTCTGCCATTGTCCCCTTCATCTTCCTCCTCGCCTCCTCCGTTGGCCCCTACACCTTCTGACTCGGCCCATCCATTGGCCCCTCCACCTTCCTCCTTGCCCCCTCCGACATTCCCTCCTGCTCCCTCCTCACACTTACCGAGGGACCCTCCTGCTCCGGCCTCATGGTGAGGGTGCGGCTTCCACCTCTTGCCCACCAGGGTTCCCTCTGGCTCTTCGTTTCCTCCCGCCTTTTTCCTCCTTGTCCCCTGCCTTTGTGCCCCCTGTGTTTGCTCCCTGTCCCTCCATTCCTTTGTTCCCTACTAGTCCCTTTGTGCCTCCTGTGGTTCTGGCCCCTGGTGTTGTCCCTTTGTTATCCCCTTTTATGTGGAATCCTGTGTTTTCGTCTTTGGTGTCTCTGTGACTCTCTACATTCCCTGTCATGTGTCGGTTGTTATTTGAATGTCCTCCTTGTGCCTGTTCTGTGTGTCCATGATTTTCCTCGTAGCATGCGGACGTTCTCGCTTTTGTTTCCCCCGGTCTCGTCCTTCGCTCCCAGAGTGCGTGCCTTTTGGGGGGGGGGAGGGTCCTGTCATGCGTCACTCATCCGATCCTCCTGTGTGCCATGTCCCCTCGCTACCTCATGTGGAATCCCCATGTTTACCAGCTGTTTCTCATTGTGGTTAATTAGTCTAATATATTTAAGTCTGCATTAGGTATGTTTTCACCTGTCTGGTCATTAACATTGTGTGACGTCCGCCTGTTGTGTTGCCTCGTGTTTGATAATAAATCCCACGTTACCCGACTACTGCTTCTGTCCTGCTCCCCTATTCCGTGCCCGAGTGTAGCTCCATGACACAGGGAACACCCTGGACAGGACGGCAGTGCGTTCTGTGTATAAGAAACTAAATAAATAGGCATGAGGATTGGACCCTTATTCTGGGAGTGATACCGGCTTGCTTTTGTAGAAAAGCTGTAGATTTATGGCAATTTGAAGATTTAAGATGGAACCCAGAGGCTGAGGCTTTGAAGCTTTAAACATCAGAAACAGACCCATGCAGTGCAGTGCGACTCATCTCAGCCTTAAACATTAAAAGCAAAATGCTGCCAATTGGAAGTAAAAAGTATAAGAAACTTTGAGGCTTTTTATTCCTGGGAGAGCAAAGGCACAGCTATCAAATAGCCAGAATAAATATTTAACCTCACTAGAGGTACCTCTAGAGCACACATACCTGATTCAGGCTTTCACTCTAATGCATGGTTTTCATATTTATCAAAATACAGCAGTTATATACTTTTCAGCAGAATGCAGCATGAACCTATACAAAATTCTATCCATCCATCCATTTTCTTTACCTGCTTTTTTATTCAGAGTCGCTAAGGGTCCAGAGCCTATCATAGAAGTTACAGGTGCAAGATGCAAGGCAGGCACCAGTCCATCGCAGGACACTATCTGAAATTTTTTAAGCAATTTAATAACTGTAAGCTCAGTTCTGCACGATGCAATGGTGCACATACATCACCGGCTTGATTATTAAGAACACCTGCCAGTGAGCATGAGCCACCTGTTGCTTCATACAGCAAATCATGTGGCTACAATTCGATACATGCAGCCTGCAGATACAGCCAAGAGCTTCAATTATGGTTAGACTAAGCATCAGAATGGCTAATCTAGATCTAATGATTCAGGTATGAATGTGGTGTGACTGGTGGTGTCTCCAGCATCTAGGAAACAGGTACCATCTTGACTCTTTTCTTCTCAAAAACCAGTGTCTAGTAATAAAGAATGGTGTGATGAACATATAACATTCAGTGGATAGCATTTCTGTGACCAAAACAACCTTTTTAATGAGAGAAGTCATAGGACAATGGCCAGAGTCATTAAAGTAAACAGGACAGCCACAAGTACAAAAATAACAGCTTAGTACAACAGGGGTGCAGAGTGGTTTATAATGACTTACAACTCATCTACACTTGGATCACACCTGACATTATCTAGATGTACCTAATAAACTAACCACTTAATTGAATATACATGCCTTCCGCAAAATCTGTCCGTCTAAAATTCTCAGAAGCACTCGCTCAATATCTCTGTACATCTTGACTGTTTTTCTCATTTTCTGCTTGGTTCCAAGCCAGATCCCCCTGGAAAGCACAGGTCAGGCTAGCTGGGCTGTGTCAGCTGAATGTTTCCCTGCTTGCAGAATGAGAGGAGAGATGCAGGTTCTGACCCTCAGGGATCTAATCTCGCTCCTCAATCCCATCCCCTGCTCACCCCCCCCCCCCCCCCCCGCCCCCCCACATCCACCAGGAGAGGAGCCTCCTCTCTCCTCTTTCTCATTCCAGCACTCACTTTCAATTCAGCCCAACTCAAAGCAGACTCACCGCCATCCCAGAGGCACTTTCACGTTCCTGAAGAGCAAACCCAAACTTAAAAAGTGTGGCAATGTAAAATATCAGGCAATTCAAGGAATAAAACAGTGAAGAAGTGGACAGGTAAAGTATGAACTGCATATGCATCTGAAATCCGTGAGATTCCTGTTCCACATATGGTTCTATCTTCTGAAGTCATGCTGTTCCAGGGAAGTTAGTCTGTCCTTGTTCTAAGATATGAGCACAAAATGCAATTTGTCTCTTGTAGCTATGTAGCCAGTCATTTCTTCATAATCTGGGCTTTTCCCTTTGTGTTCAGCCTTTCATGGAAGATTATCACAATGTTTACGACAGACTGCCAAGAGGGGTGGATTTCTCTATATACCAATGAGGTTTAAGACTTTAGGCAGTACCAGTAACACTGATTACCAACTGAAGTACTGAACTGAGGCAGGCACAGAGAACAGCCCTGTCATTCTACTGTAAGATTATACCTTCGCACAGTACTTAATATACGTACTGTACAGCTCTTTAAATTAAAACCGTTTTCGCACGAAATCCGACGGTGTGATGATTTCAGGAAGTTGACGTCACACAATTATGAAAATGTTGCTTAAATGAAACTAAGCTGTACAGCATTTGTCTTTTGGACAGCTGGTGATGACAGATACCTGAATGAGTTACTCAGCTGAAGAAAGTTTTGCCAGCCTTTATAAAACTGATAACAATGACACTTTATTGATCCCCATATGGAAATTCTTTTTGCCCACCACACCTTGCTCTCCGTGACACATACAGGTATGTAGGTGAAAACAAGTTTGGCAGTGAAGGGCAGCCCCCTGCGGCAGCGTCCATGCAGCTGGGGGCCAAGGGCCTTGCTCAAGGGCCCACAGACATGTAGCACAGCTCTACAGTTAATAATTGGGATATAGAGGTATTGCTGTGTTTCTCCTTTTTCTTAAATATAGAAAAAGCAGCAAGAACACATTCCCACATCCCGGTGCTGTGGTTCCCAAACCGGTTCTTTGGGGACCCCCATAGGGTCCAGACTTTCGCTCCCACCCAGCTTCTTGCCAGACAGTCTGCACCAGAGCAAAAACGTGGACCGTCTGAGGGTTGCTAAGGACCGGGCTGGGAAACACTGCTGTAGACATGAAGAACAGAACCCTGCTCTCTTGGGCTGTTTATCAAAACGCGTACTTGACCATTCCTGCGTTCTTGCGTTCCCAGTCTCCCATTGCCGAAGACAAGTTCTAATTCTAAGAACAGAGGTACCAAGGATGGGAAAAAAATCCCTCAATGTCATTTGTTTTTGGGAGAAAAGTTAGCAAGACAACTCCTGCCATGACCACAAGGACAGTCTACTTTCTTGGTATTACGAAACACTGTCAGTCTGGCACATAACTGCATGAATGTGTGACCCCCTCCGACCAACCATGCCATAGAAACATTACAGAAATCATTTCACTGGCTTAGGCAGCCAGTCATCTAATTAAGGTATTCAGACAGTGGGACCACAGTGTGCCTTATAACACCTCCCTCATCAAAACACACTGAAAGCATGAATGAAGTGAGAACAATTTTTCTATCTAAACAAACCAAGCAAAATTTTAAATAGTTTTTCCACTGTTTGTCCAGTTTTATAAAAGAACAAAGTTAATTCTAGGCAGGACAATATAAAGAACGTTCCCCGATTCAAATGAACATAAGCATTCTGGGAGGCTGTTGTAGAGCCTACTCAGCATGGAAACGGAGGGGCGGAGCCTACTCAGCATGGAAACGGAGGGGCGGAGCCTACTCAGCATGGAAACGGAGGGGCGGAGCCTACTCAGCATGGAAACGGAAGGGCGGAGCACAAGTTATTAACTATGTATAGGATTTTGATCTTAAGACATTTAGATTTCAATGCCTCTACTTTAGTTTCAGTGTACGTATTATTAAAAGAACAGGTACTGAAGGTCAAGGGTGGTTCGAGTGTGCTGGAGATAATTAACCACTAAGGCAAAGTCTGTATCTTCACTGCCTCTTCCCCCAATAACAGGCTTGTCTAGAGTTCCATCAGAATGCAGGTAACCCTCAGTTAAGCACTGCGAAATCCCCTCAAGCCGTCATACTTTAATGGGCCACATTTATTTCCTGCCTCTTTTTCCCATCAGCCTGGCAGAATCTTTTGCCTACAGTTCACCCTTGTACTTTGTAATCTGTATTCATATCATACTTAGCAAGGGTCTTACTCAAAACTCTCTCTCCTACTCAGCTTTTTACGCACCCTTGTTGCTTGGTACTCGAAGCTTACAGCACCCTCAGCCCGGAGTCCCCACTGCTGCAGGTGCTCAGCCGCCCTCACACATGCCCCACCCAATGCTAATTAAGATGCTGTCTAGGTTACCATGGCCACCGCCTGTTAATCAGTATTTCATGCCCCCCCCATTAATGTATATCCAACCTTTTATTCAACACTGCTGTTTAGAATCAACCCCTGAAAACGTTTTCCTGCCTCACTACTAAATAAATTAATTGAATGCTTGGGATGCAGAAAATAATTTTTTCCTAATAACAACACCTCCTAATTGTGGTGTGGCAGCTGAGCTGAAGAAGAACACAGCTTGTTAATGAGATCAGCATTAAGCTGAGCTCGTTTTAATCTGAGTGACTTAATTACACAAATTTCATTACAAAAACCCATGAAACCAAAATGTAAAGAAAATGGAGCTCATTAGACATGTTTATGCATCGTGATGCTATACAACAGAAGTCATGACATCCCATAAGGCACTGTACATAATCAGAGCTTTTTACTACCTATGCTTCAAGGATGTGACTCAGCTGACCTGGCAGCCTTCTGGTTTTCCTTAAAGCTGAACATAATGCAGTTTTACTATTCTGTCCATCCATCCACTTTCTGTAACCTCTTCTCCTATTCAGGGTTGCAGGGGATCCAGAGCCTATGGGCACAAGGCAGGGATGAGGTGCCAACCAATCACAAAAACACAGCTCACACTTACAGGAATACCCTGAGGAAACCCCCCAACACCACAAGGAGAACACAAATTCCCAGAGGTGTGAGGCCCCAGTGCTAACTACTGTGCCACCATGCTACCCCAATTCTATTGTTAAGAAATATTAATGCTGAATTTTACAACTACAGTTTTTCCGTGAAGTACTGTGAGTTCTGGAGCAGGTTGCAGATAAAGATCTGACACATTTACAAAAATCACAGAAAACAACAAGCCTTAATTAGAACATAAAGCGTGCAGGTGGAGGCACTCAGGAGCAGCTCTCCAAATCTCCACACCCTCATTGTCTCCAGACCAGATGCTTGTTACACTGTTATCTCAGCCTTTTTACTTTTGATTGTAAGCAGCTGGTCATCACTAATTATAAACAAACTAGCAAGGTGGTATCCTCCACTAAAGCATTTATCTTCTGCCAGTTGCAAATGCAAATAAAACATCTAATAACTTAATCAAACTTATTTGTCCAACTCAGACAATAGCACTTATTTGACCAATATTGACTCAAAATTTTGAATTGCAACTGCAGTTTTATTTCATAGCACAAAACAGCATAAATAATGTTTAATTTTGTGAAACCAAAAAGAAACAAGTTTGAGAACCAGCATTGCAGAAAAATGGCCGCTATATCAAAAGTGGTCTTTATCCTGTAAAGTGTCACAGGCAGCATATGAGAAAAAGCAGAGGACCGCTTTGACAGAACACTGCAGGATACACATGCACACACACATATTTCTATTTAAATCATTGTGGGGACCGTCCATTCATTTCTATGGGCAAAACTCTAATCCTAACAATGACAACTTTAACCCCTACCCATCCCTAAGCTTAACCATAAGTAACTAAACAAAATTCAAGACTTCTGGCATTTTTGATTGCAGTCACAGATTTATAAAATTGAGTTTCCTCCTGCTAATAGTTTTACCAAGCTAAAATGAAACATGTTTTCCCATTGTTGGGACAAACCCACACAGACAATGATGAAAGGTACTGTAGCCCCGGCAGGGAGAGTGTCCCAGCATGCTCCACGTGCAATTGTAAGTAGCTCTTGTTGTATTGTTGTTAATGTTAATGGCTACATTTCCCTGTTGTCGCACGTGTGTTTGCCCGTGTCTTGTGTGTACCCTGTCCGATCCTCGCGTGCATTTAGCTTGTGTAAATCTCCCACCGTGTGTGCATCTTACAGTTCAGCGCCTGACAGCCTTGTGTTTCCCAGGTCTAGTTGGTTCCGTGCCCATTGAGTGCCTGATGTAGTCCTTTTAAGGACTGTCAATAAAGAGCGTGTTCTCCCTGGCAAGCAAGTCCCTGTGTCTTTCTTTGCTCCCGCGATGCCTCTGTCCCCCCGACACCACAATACCAATTCACTTGCCTGTGTGTTTTTAGGCTGCAGGAAGAATGCAGAGCACTCAGCATGTAAACTCCATGCAACACTGAGCAAACTGGAACACTCCACGCAGAAAGGGATTTTAATGCCCAACCCTGGAGCAGCGAGACAAGAAGTCTGTCAATTGAGTCATTCAGAATTACCGTCTTTCATACGCCAGCGTTTTACCACTGCTATAGGCCAGGTAAACTTGGGTTTTTCCCAGCAATAGAAAACTACCAGTTCTTTCTGTATGAGCCCCAGGAGTGAGGAGCAGAAATGTGTACAGAGCAGGACTCAGCCCTGCTAAGACATGCTCTACTTAGCTACTGGGAAATGCCCTTTCAACAGGCCCACATCTACCACTCTCCACTCATGACCAGTTGAGTTAGATGTAATTATCTCGTGTGGTTTTCCTGCACTGAATCAAAAGTAATTGACGCCAATTACCATGGAAAGTACGAATTACATATTGATTGACACATTGAGGAGGGCTAGTTCACTCCTAAACTCCTCTTTCCTTGGAATCAATAAAGATTTTATGTTGGAAAATCTATTTTATCAGGAACCACAGAAATGCCGTGACAGACCTGTTACATCCCCTGAGCATTCTGCTTTATAAGTGTTGCCGGGCAGACACTGTTCCTGAAGCACAAAATCCTATTACAGTCAGGAGTCTCTAAGGAAACACAATCCTCTAGTGAGTATGGGCTCTATCTCCAATTATCATGTGTCCCTGTACCTAAGATGATACACCCTGCAGAGAAAGACAGGGGTCATATGACCTGTTTGCAGCTGACAGTCAACTATGTACCATGAGCTGATCGCAACTGACAGTAACATCCACAAGTGAGGCACTTGTCATTCACAGAGTTCATATACTGTATCACACATTTCACAGGCTTTGGATGGATGACTACCTGTGCTGTGTTGTGCCATAATGATTATTTTTAAGAATAATGGTGCAATTGAGTGATATCGATGATGTTACTACCATCCGTTATCCATAGCTGCTCATCCAGTGCAGAATGCAGTGTTTATCCTATGAAGCAGAGTGCAAGACAGCAGCCAATACGCTAGTAAGGATGAACCTTAATGTTGCTTCCAGCATTTAAAATCCATATTTTTCCTGAGACGATCATTTCAACCCCTCCATTATGCTAATATCACACTCACATATGATTATATAATTCTTTAACCCCGTCTAGCACATAAAGCCGCCTATTACTCTTCCTAGTGAAGAATAAATGAATACATTCTAAAGGAAATTATATAAATGAGTCACTACAAGCATGTTGATAATTAATAGTCAGTGATCTAATTATAAAACATATGCCAGGGGGTTTACACAAGACAGACAAGTGTAATCTTCCCCATTGCAGAGAAGATACCTGGCTTTAATTAAAAAGACATTTAAACGTACTTCCAGTTTATCTCCTGTCATTCCATAAGTTTCATTCAAAAACAAACAGGATGTCTGAGGATTGTTTATCGGCGCGGCCTTCTCCTGAACATGGAGTCATGCGTCTAAATTAAGTCTCCTATGGCTTCCTTACTGCCACGCCAGTCCGCCAGAGGAGAGCTGGATGAACAACCCGGCTAGCTTAGCTGACATCTCGCAGCTTGACATCTACACCTAGCTAATTGAATCCCCAGATAATATAGAACCCATAGCGATTCACAGTATAGGCCTGTTAGGAATCTGTAAAAGTTTAATAAGTTAGCCAGCTATACATTTTTCATGGCAGCCTTAATAGTAGTTAACATTGATTTCCAGGCAAGCTGAAATGCTCAGACAAGGAGATAATCCAGTTATAGGTACCACAGGTTTACCTCCAGACTTCCATAGACCCTGCATGCTGAGACATTACAGGTGTGTTTGTTTAATGCAGGCTTGGTGTGGCTGTATGGATGCTTGACTTAGTACAGGCTTGGCGTGGCTGAATGGATGCTTGCCTTAGTGCAGACTTGGCGTGGCTGGATGGATGCTTGACTTAGTACAGGCTTGGCGTGGCTGGATGGATGCTTGCCTTAGTGCAGGCTTGGCGTGGCTGGATGGATGCTTGCCTTAGTGCAGGCTTGGCCTGGCTGGATGGATGCTTGCCTTAGTGCAGGCTTGGCGTGGCTGGATGGATGCTTGCCTTAGTGCAGGCTTGGCGTGGCTGGATGGATGCTTGCCTTAGTGCAGGCTTGGCGTGGCTGGATGGATGCTTGCCTTAGTGCAGGCTTGGCGTGGCTGGATGGATGCTTGCCTTAGTGCAGGTGTGACATTAGCTGCAGAGGGATGGAGATTTATCTGAGAAACCATGCTGTCACTTGATATGTAGCTGCTTTGAGATGACAATTAAAGTTTATAATGTGTGTTTAAAAATGAACTGTGTTAAGACAGTATTATAACCGACACAATGTAATGTTTGTGTCTTGTAGCTAAAATCTCATCACAAGGGTATGGGATGGTTATGGAAGATGGATGGATAACATAAAGCCATTGGAGATCCTAAACATTTTATACGTCTAAAATGCTGTCACTACTTCAGTGCCTTGTTGTGATTCATATATATACTCAGCTATACTGATCTCAACAGAAATCGACTCGGAATATAAAAGACAAGCTATTCCCTGTACTGGAGGTGTCCTGCTCTTTTTCAAGAACTGGTAGAGCAGTGGAGCAAAGATGGAGATTTTTTAACTGATTAACGGGCGTGAAATGCCACACGGATTTTGTTGAATTGCTATTACTCCTCAAAATGAAAAGTACAGTGGTTGGTTTGCAATGTGGTTGAATGGGGAGAGAAGCTGATTTCCTTTTGAGTCACTAGCCGTGACATTTCACAGACTTAAGACGTAATATTGGAAATGTAATTATCACTATTGCTGTTCATGAACTTGTTACGAAACATCAAATTATATGCTGGAGCCAATCTGCCGGCTGCTATTTATCCTTTTGAAATCTTTGTTATTCAGGATGTAGTCCAACGCCTTTAACACCAACATCCCTCTAAACCTCCTTTTCTCCTACAAACCTACAAGTTGTGCAGCTTCAGTTAGCTATAGCCATCTAGAAGAAGATGATTGCCCTTATGGGGGTGTCCACCCTGCTAATTTGATTCACGGGGCAGAGAAGACCGAAGGTCAGCCACTATGAGGTCACATTGGCGCTGTCCCTGCATGGCCCTTGTGTGTGGGGTGCCCCCCACCACCTATTCATCCTATGATCATCCCCATGCTCTGCAGACCCTGCATGTCCAGAGGCAGATGTTACACACGGTATCAGATATTGTCTTTAAGCACTGTGCATTGTCTGAAACATCAGAAATGGCACCATACATATCTGCAATAGTTTCATTATCTAAGTTCTTCCTCCAAGGTAGTTATTGGAGCCAAATGTCCATTAAAAACTTCCACAATGCTGATCAGGCTATGGATGAGGTAGTGTTTATATTGTAAGACTGTCACCAAGATTAATCATTTGTTCTATACAGCATATTTTCCCCTATTGTACGGGAAAGGCTTGAGTATATTAGTGCCCTATTTAATGAGTCTCTTTCTCTGTTGCACAGGAGCAAAATATATATATATATATATTCTGTCTTTTACAACGTATTCCATTTGACAATAACCATGGAGGAAGAGAATGAGAAGTGAAGAGCACTGCGGTGTTGCTGATTCCCAAAAGCTGAGCTTTAAATTACTCCATCAAATCCTTCCTTTATTGTCCTTGCTTTCAGACGGTTAGATTTCCAGCAGTAACGAGAGGGTTGCGTGGCGGAACACGGCGTTGGTCCGGAGATTTAATGAGATCCTGGTGATGCTGTTTAGCCCATTTATTCCTGTCGCATGCGCTGTCTGCTTTCTCTAGCGGAAAGCAGGAGGCAATTTTAGTAAAGAGTTTTGATACTGCAGTGTAAACACAATTTACAGTTCCTAAGTGATAAAATGTGTTTCCTTGGCAAGAATGCACTCCAAAGTCAGATAGCAAGAGAATGGGAGATGTGACAGAACTGATTCTTGGGGTCTCAGACAGACATGGCAACCCCATGAAGCCCTAATGAGGCCTGACGCACGCCACTACACCCACACACATGCGCACACATGGAGCTGGACAGCTACGTCAGAAACATCCAACAGCTATTTTCATTTGTCCTCCTTGCTCTCGCAGAATATGTTCAGTTTTTACAATGGTATAATTTTTGCATAACACCGTTCATAATATGAGATTTTTAGTTTGCATCTTTCCCCATGGTGGAGCATCCTGAAAGGGTTATCACCATTACAATCATCTCCGCTAACCTGCCGCATAAGCAGTTTTTTCATCCATCTCTTATTTTTCAGTTCAGAAAAATCATTTATGATACAAAGGTAGGAAACCAAATTACATTTCACATTAAATAACTGCTCATTCAACACCAATTTAGCTGCTTGTGCTTCAATGGTAATTCTCAGTGGGCCTGAGAGCGCTCTCTGCTACTTTGGGATACATGAGTGTAATTAAAGCTTGCCGATGAGGGGAACCATAGAAGATGATTGGCATGTTATGGTATATCATACATCTGCCACACAGTGGAATTATTTATTAAAGGTATAGTGCATTGCTGTAAGTGCTCATATACCTCAGTTTACACTTGGACTTCTGGATGAAGAACAGAGGCTGACAGTTTTACCTTTAAAGGCCCCAGAGGTTAAACCCTGAAGCTTGTAGATCATTAAAGTCAGTAAGGAAAATGCTGCAAGTGTCTGTGTTTGTGCTGCTCTCCTGAGCACTGGAAAGCCCAGCCTCAGGCTAGATTTTTAATGAGATTTTCCCCATGGAGGCCGTGGGATGTGTGCATGCCCATCGTGGACCCGGGCATGGCTGTCGGGCACCTTTGTTGGCGGCACCATGAATGGGGGAGGGAGAGGAGGCCATGACTGTATTGGCAGAAGCCGAGCTTGCCAGATGGGGCCTTCCCACCCGCTCTCTTCAAAAAGCACTTTCACCACCCCCTCTGGGGAAGTGGGGCTGAGGGGGGGGGGTATGCAAGACCCCATCAAACCTCACAGATAATAATTACAGAAAACGGAGGCGCACGCATGACAGACCGTAGCCGCCTCATTTCCAAACGGCTCTGAGCGATTGAGGGCTGGGTTTAAACCTGACCAAAAGCTGGAGGTGGGGGAGAGAGAGCAACATATTATCGTCTCCCAAAGGGAAAGGTGAGGAAAGGAATTTTTGAAAGGAAAAAGGCTTTTTTTTGTGTCATGGAATGGAAGTGTGTATTGTGCAATGGGAGATTTTATCCAGAGTGGTAGTTCCACCCTCCTCTGCATTGAACCTGTCAGGCGTCCTTATCAATATCCCTGGTGACCCAGCGGAAGAAAAATAAGCTCCTTCCATAATTTAATGGACGTCTGACCAAGAGTCATTCCCAGAAAGAGAAGCAAATTAGAAACATCTTTCTGCTTTCTCTCTTTCTTCTGCCCTGCTCTCGCTCTCTCTCTCTCGCTCTCTCACTCAATTCCAATTCATTTCGCTTTCGTTCGATAGCCGCTTTGTTGACATGACAATCACATGCAGCAAGAGAATGAGTGGCAGAAAACAATAAATTCTAATCAAGTCAAAGACTGACCAGTTTAAAATAGAGCGGCAGAGTAAGCAATATTTTGTTATTAGTATTACATTATTTATTTATATCCTTAAATTTAACGACACGGCCAATAATTCTTGATATTTACTGAAGCAGCTGTTTTCAAGGGCACAAGATCTTTCTTTCCCCGGGATTTAAAAATCCGGTCTCTCAAGGCAAATTTCAGATTTCAATTTTTGCAGGTGATGTGTGTCTCACAGATCTACTATTGCAAAGGTTTATGTTTCGTATTGATTTTAATTGATAGGTAACTTATGGAACAATGTAACCAAACATAAAATGGACAAAGAAATTAATTGTTCTTAGGAATATACTTTTGCCTTGGAAAGTGAAACCTCCCATTTCTTTTCAGACAGCTGCACCAACTGGTATAATAATTTTTGTGTATGTTTTTAGATAAAGAAGCTGCTTACTCGCAGGTAAACACTCACTGGTCATAGCAGTGCTGCATGGCATTGAGCTGCTGTTATCTTGTTAATAGGCATCATATTTTTCACGTAAGTGCTTCATAATTGAACATTGTGCAGATTAAAGTGCTTTTCACTGTTTCATGTTGAGAATGGTGTACTTCACATGCTGGACTATTGCAGTTGTCCCTGTGACTGTAGACACAATGAGATGGAGAGACGGTAATGGGAACCAACACAGGCAACCACCTCTATTATCGATATCAGTGGCAGTGGGAGGGAATGGTGTTTTGGTCTCTTGGCCTTGCCATAGTCAACTACTGAAACGAACAACCTGGCCATTCTAGTGTATATGCAAAGCAGCATAGCTCTAGAATTGAAGAGCAGACCGGGTCGTTTCACTTTGGCCTAGAACAATAATGTCTGCACTCTGCTTTTTTATACAGTTATGTTCCAAGAAAATCAAACATGCCAGGGTAGCATAATTCAAAGCGATTAAACACTCAGACCTGAAAGGCTTGTCGGTTCAAGCACTCACACTATATGTCTTTAAGCATCTGACATGAAGTGTGTTTCTGCGATGATTCTGCTTCATGGTTAAAATGTAAATACATTCATACACACGCAGTAAAAAGACATTTAAGTTGCTTTGGTCAAAACATTTGCTAGGCAACGGAATGTAAATAATGTATGAAGTCTCATTCCTGAGTCCCGTAAAAGATCATCATAGCATCACCGCCTGAACTGAAGGCATTTTGATGATGCATGGAACAGAGATTCACACATGTAGGATAAACATCCCTGTCAGCCGTTATTTACTGTAATCTTCCTTCTCCCCAGGGTCTACAGCGGTCCCATGCCGACTGGCTCGGACCCCCCCCAAATGCATCATGGGACGACTGCACGCTTGCCAGCTGCCTGGATTTTTAGATATTACCCGCCCTGAGTCGGATGCTGTCTTTGCTTACCCTTGGTCTTCTGACGTGAATTTTCCAGTGTGGGCCCAATTGTATCGGACTGCTCATTATTCGAAACGTAAACTATCAAGCTTCTCTGTTTTTATTTATTTTGTTAAATATATAAAAGAAATATCCCTAATGCAATGTTAAAGCAAATTAGAGTAAATAGCAAGTAAATCCCTATGAGAGATGAATATCTTTTCAATCGCATTATACATGCCCACAGGGGAATGGAGCGGTAATACTGTCAGAGTTTATACAATTAACCTCTCATCAGAGAATACGCAAATATCACAGTATAGCATCACACAAGTGTCCTCTTGCAATGCAGACGTTGTTTTTTGAAAGCAGAATTAATTATACAAAATGGAATATAAATTGTCACGAATACTGTATTATTTCCTAAATGTAAGGGGGGGGGGCAGGCTGGATTGTTACAGAAGACAGAAGTGAAGGGCACATGCTGGGTGTGTGTTTTAGGCTGTGTGTGTGTGTGTGTGTCTGCGTGTGTATGTGTGTGTGTGGGTTTGCATAAATCACATTTGGGAACCAAAATATGCACAACGTGCGGTAAAACATGAAACTTCCTTACTTTTGGGGACATTGTTTCAGGATAACCTCAATTTTATAAAAATCCGCAAATACAATCAATAAAGTACAAATCCCAAAAGTCTTTCATTTTAGTTGCTTACTTATGGTTAAGGTTAGGGCTGGTTAAGGTTGTGTTTCTGTGTAGCTGAGAAGATATTCAATGAGCATCCAGATGTACAGCTGGGGTTAGAACTCTGAAGTAATTCAACACTCATCGCACATACTGATATTTGCCTTTTTTCGTTGTCATGCATATGTAATGCTGCTGTGTTTTCCTTACATTTCCGCATTGAAATTAACAAGCATGGAGAAATTAAGATAAATTCCTGCGGAAAGGAATGCAGATGACCAGGCGATGATGATAAAGGAGGTCTTGACCTCATGCTCTGTCTCCCCCACCCCTCATGACCCTGCCACATTCCCCCCGTCTTTCCCCAGCTCTCTCCACATGGCGGTGAACCTGTACCAAGCTCCTAATGCATATGGAGCTGCCTTTACACCGCCTGCAATGCACTGACATGCAGCCCCCATCTCCCGTTGGTGGGGTGGAGCACGTGTTGTGTGGTGCCTTCTAAGTGGGATGGGCCAAGCCCAGACTCGCTGCAGACCTACATCTTAATGAGGACTGATGACCTTGTGCTGTCTCAAGGTCATATGATCCTGCAGGCATATTAACTGGACCCAGCATGTCTGTACAGGACTATGATTTGTGGGACGCTTAAGAAAGTCTCTCAATGCCTTTTTTCTTGCATCTGTTCATCTCGGCCCACTGAAATAATCGCAACTGAATATGAGGACATTTTCAACATCCAGTACCTTTCTCAACTAACAAAACCTGACCAAGACACTACAGAAGGGGCTTCTGTTGACATGAAATCAGAAGGAGTCTTTATCTGCAGAAGATATCAGTGAATAATTCCCCCAGGCCTGAAATTCTACTACATAAAATTTCCTGGTCTAGCCAGAGTGACCAGGAAGGTACTGAGAGCAGAAGCATCACCTCAGTGTTTCAGAATCACACGATGAAATAAATCAAGCAATAATGTTTCTATTGGACAGAGACCTCTGGGAGCATCTCAGCAGGCCGGATTAAAGCAATATCATGGTGCACGGGCTCATTGTCAAGCAATGGAGCAGAGCGTGTAGCAGCTTGGCCTACACGTTTCCAGGAGGCCAGGGGGATGGGGGGTAGGTGCACTGCTGCCAGCTGCTGACGGCTGAGCTGTCCTGTTTGCTACGCCTAGTCAGATCCCCTCATATGCAGCTATAATGAACTACAGTACACTGCCTATGGAACAGTAACATCATAATCTAACACCACAGTCACAAAAATCTATAGACCATTTCCAGTGATATTCCATAGAAACCGCTGCCCCCAGAGGCACCAGTCTCTATCTACTTTCCTTTTGCTAAGCAAAGCAATGGAAGGTCTTACATATTGCAGAAAACAATATCATTATATGGAATAGGAGATTTCTCAGATCTTTGCAATGATCTGTTTATCGAGCAGTGTATCACGGTCACCTTTCTGAATAAGCATGTTTCCCTGCGATACGAGTTTTGGTAAAGGTGGCTTTGATTCTACTGTGTATGTGGAAGAAGCAGGACGCCTGCGGATATTGTCAAACTTCAGATGGAAAGAGCGTCTCGGTGACATTTGACAGAGAGAATAAAGGATTCGGATTTCCTCAGACGATACTGTGGAGGTGAGGGGAGAAGATTCATAAATGTAACATTTCAGAACCAAAGCCTCAGGAATGTCCTCTGCTGAGTTTCTGCAGGCCATAAGAAGGGAATTACACTAATCCCACTCCACATGCCATAATAAATGATAGCTTGCCTATACATATAAAAATATCAATTTATCAATGATTTTTATTTTGCCTGAGTGTTTTAGGTTTGTTCCAAAATATCATAGTCATAACAGGTCGGTGTGCACATCTACACAGCGGTCAGTGATTAATTAAGGTGGTAATCGCTGGCACTTTCTGACTCAAGATGTGCAGATATGTCCTGAGTATAAGTGACATTCTGTAGGACATCCTCATTCTCATCAGCATTGGTGTGAGAGGGCAGGCATGAGGGGCCCATCTGCAGGCCGCATGATGGGTGGGGGGGGGGGGGGGAATGCGGTGCGAGAGGAAACCTCCATATACAATGATCTTTAATTAAAAGGCAGACAGGCTGTGTCCCTGGGGGGGGCTTTCCCACGTCAATCACAATCCTTCCCAAATCCAGGCACCCCTGGAGAGCTACTGATCTCTTCCGAGGAGACACAGGGGAAAAAATGAACACATAAATAAATAAATAAATAAATAAATAAATAAATAAATAAATAAATAAATAAATAAAGCCTTTTTTAAGCAGAGGTGGGAATTGAATGGGAGGATAATAGTGAAGGGAGAGGGGACACACAGTCACACAGTCACAGTCACACACACACACACACACACACAATTCATAATTTCACTGACAGCAAACTGAAGCACAGCGCTGTCCCACAATGCTAGACTTTTACCAGCCTTCTCAGGAACATGAAAGGCTGGCTGTGTAATTGACTTTTTATACATGCACATTGTGCTTGATAAATTATCCAGTGATTAAATGCTAAACTGACATTAATTAAAAATATCACTCTGACCTACATGCCATATGAAAAAAACTCATTTCTTCATGCCCTGACATCTCAACATACTGTAATATCCTTCATGCACCTTTGTTTGGATTTATTTATTATTTACTGCCATTTAAGCTGTTGTCCTTCAAGGGAGATCGTTCCTGGCTCATCCAAAGTTCCACTGGACGCCACTACTTCCCTGTTAACATTATACAGATTGCCCGGAATCTCATACTGACTGCCTGTTAACCCCACATGTCCAAGCCACAGATAATCCAGCTCCCTCAAACACACTAATTAATGCTGAACTCAGTGCTCTGCACTGGCATTTCCCACAATCCCTTTCTTTGGTTTTGTCAGTGCTGGCAGCATGTTTACATGCTATTTCTGTACTTCTATCTCTTAAATCTATACAATGCCAGTAAAAATGTAACGACTAGCAGCTCCCTTAAGCAGGGAAAGGGCAAATATTTACCTGTTTCCTTTTGAGCCGACATTGTTACGCCAGACAGATAGTGAGAGAGGCTTAGATAAACATTGTCCATTTGTGTGTGATACTTGTGGGTTTGATGATATTCCAGTTCCAGTCCCAGTGTTTATTTGTGTGTAAATGCAATTGCGTGTGTGTATTGCATTTCCATCCTTTTTGAGAGATTTCCCATACAAGCTTGAAGAAGGATGAAGAGATAATGGAAATTATTTGCTTCGTTTGTGTACTAAATAGTGCAAGTCTGAGTCCTGTAAGGTCCTCACAGAGAAACACTCATGAATTAAATTATGTAATCAGTTACTCATGGCATAACACACCGTTATTCTGTTTCACTTGTGCCCTAGACTGCTTCTTCTGCTTACAGGTCACAACAACTCAGACTTTATGACATTTCCTGAGCCCTCAACCTTTCCACAAATCCCAGTGGATTTGTGTCCAGTAGGTTTGTCATATCAATTGAAGAAAGTCTCAGACACTCCTAAAGATGCATGTGGTTGATCGTCAAGAATCTCACTCATTCTGAAAGATTCTTATTAGGGTTAAACTATAAACTGTGCTGATCATTTATGAGCAATTTCTTCATTTGTGAGTACATGTCGCCTAAGGCTTCATGGAGAAGCGGAGTCCACTGCTGTGCAAAATGGAAAATTTATTATCAAACAACTAGTCATGCTCTGCATAACAATGTTTTGGTGAACTATGTGCGGCATGTACAACAGCAGACCCATAAGGTGAAATATTATGGCCTTGTGACATTGTAGCCATCATAAAGATGAAGTGCGTCACATTACTCACATCTTTGTGGTGATTCTGATGTATATTAAGCTACTGTCCTGCCAGTTGTATAAAAGTATAGCACATATAATAATGAACAGTACACAATACTCAGCGATAAAGAAGTGTTAGCGATTTATGTATTTACTACACTATACAGAATGTACGGAATGTACAGTAACTCATGCGTAAATAGCGTCTGTACTTGTATTGCTATTTTAGAGTGTACTCTTTCTGCTTAGAAATAAAAAGTTTACTGTAACCTTGTTGTGTAGTAGGCTATGTAGTTATTCACACAACGACATATTTCTCAGAATGTATCCCTATTGTTAAGCACCACATGACTGTAGGTATCAGTCCACTTACATGAGCAAGTTATCAATGCATGTGTGAATAGCAAGAAACTCTCCCACCAAAAATCCCTGCCAAGCCTCGAGGTCACTGGCCTTACTCTACAGCTTGCCAGTCTGTCCAAACTCAGTCATCTCTTCTTTATCACAGAACACTGATCTCAGTAATATTTTATCCCATTCACCATTTTTACATTGTCATAGACTCTGAGCTGCTTCATGCTAAAATTCCCAGCTCTGGAACTTCAGCTTTGTCCTTCAATTCCAGCCTTCAGTTCGCTGCTCGATAGAACACACAGAGATGCAATCCGTTAGCTTTCTTTCATTTCCCATCCATCTATCATCTATTCATCTGCACACTCCCTGCGACACCCATTCCGATGCCTGGAAAAACATCTAAGGGAGTAAACGACAGCATTGTCCCCCAATAACACTGTAAGGCAGATAAATACCATGTAATTTTACAATATGCATGACTTATTTTCCATTTAATAGAACATAACTGTTGCATGGTAAAATGGAAGAACATTAATTCTAGCTTTGCATGCTTCTGAACTGAACCAAGCTCTGCTCCTATCCACAAAAGGAAGTATATTTTAATACTTTAAGAAAAATATTAACAAGGTGACAGTGCTGCTCGGTACTGATCACCTCTTGCCAGAGAGACCCAGCCAGGTGGAGAGGCAGCAGAACAGAAGGGGACTGATCTATTAGAGAACAGCAAAGACACAATGAACGAATGAGGGAAGGACACTAGTCAGCCGACCCCCACTCACTCAGCAATAGTAGAAATCCCAGAGATCAGGGTTGACCTAGGCTTCTTTGTATCTAGTCAAGCCAAGAACGGACCTGGCATAGCTCACCGAGGATGAAGTCAACTGATCGACACCTACGTTAGGCTCAGCAGTTTACACCCTGTGCAGTTCCAGTCACTACCAAACATCAGCCTATCATCACGATATGCTTATGATAGCGCTGCCTTTAATGAGAGCATTTTACAGTGTGAGAGAAGATTACCGAGACCATTTGGCACATCTGGTGGAGCTGCAATCTTTGAATTGTTATAAAGATCTCCTGTGTTTCTCCTGCCAATAACCAGTGCAGTGACCTTTTTATAAGCTGTTCTCTTTGCTACAGTGGAAGAGCAATTGGTCAACAATGCAAAGGAGAAATGAACAGTGCTGTAAACCGCATGGGGAAAATGGGATTCTCCAAAGGAATTATGCCAGAATGATTGTCATGTAGGAGTTCCATGTAGGTGCAGATTTATATACAATTTGCACTCATTTGGCAGCTCAGAGCGGTCAAGGACACCGTTAAAATGTCATGAATTTTATTTCACATAAAAATACACCGTGATATGTTAGAGAAGATACCTGCAAGACCAATTTTCTCCTTTTATTGGGCACCTTCAGAGTAATTCTTGCAGTGAGCTTTCATTTCAAACAATATGTCACATTCTATCAATGAAATAATGCACAATGCTTTTGTTATTATTCTCCAAACAATAAAAATATTACACACAGGAGATGTATTTATGCAGGGATGTGAGGGTATCACCGAGTTTTATTATTTCTGCACAATAAAACTAAAATAGCTATCGATTTTTTCCAAACTATGGTACGAATCTCTTCGTGTGCTATACTAATAAAACAACAGTTCTTTGGCCAATTTTACATTTTCCCATCCCCTTTAATCATTTGATATTATTCTTTTAAAATGATTCAATTTAAAGCATAAACATATGACTTGAAATATGTTATCACTGGTCTATCATGCAAAGGATGTTTCATTTCAAGTACTATTTAATATTTATATTGTTTCAATCTTCTTTTCAAGTCCTTTAACTCAATCGATTACAGACAGAAATATAAAAACAGAAATTGGTGATGAGGTCTGACAAGCAGAGACATTTCACAGTGCCAGACCAAAGGAGAGTCCATAAAACAGCAAGGAACTGACTGCACGCATTTACGGTTCCAGGCTGCATTTGCAGGACGACAGGGCTGGGTTCTGGTGCTGGTTACATTTTCGCTCAGCTTCCATTTCAGCTCATCTGAAATCCAGGGCTCCTCTGGCAGAATCTCTGCCCTGCACAGGAGCTTCTAATTTCATTCATCTCCACTTCTTGCCAGAAATGTTATCCCCACAAACCTGACCAGGACAAGGGCTTAGAATCGGGGTTCCTAACTGCTGAGTTGGAAATGAATGTAACCATTTCCGTGTTTTCAGATGTGAACGGAACGTGTAAACGCAAACGATCATAAAAAAATATTAAATATATTGATTATTTTTGGAAATTAACCAACCCCTCCCCACAAGGAGGGTTGTGGCACGATGGAATCCTGACCACGGACCTCGGGGTTGGGTTAGAGGATGAAAGGATGGACAAATGTTATGCCCATACTTAAGTTAATTAGACACACCGCCAAAACAAGTGCAAATTGAAAGAAGCATAAAATGTGGATTAGGCCATGTCAAGAAGACCTTTTACGGATAATGAAAGTGGGGTTTGACCCCTCCCGTCGTCATCGCCGGACCTACTACCCGCAGACCCGAACGTCAGTGTGAGACCTACGTAACCGTCACCCCAGACGGCTCACTCCATTGACTTTAATGGCCAGTGATATTATTTTATGCATGTCGTTGACTGTCTCTCACTCCTTCCTTTTCACACGCATCCCCAACATCATCCCAGTCACTCCACTTCCTGGCCGCTGCAGAATGGTCATTCATGTTGTACCGGTGATTTAAGCAGATTGCTCATGCAGCGAGTTAACCTTCTCATGCCATGAGGACCGTAATTGGTTTACTATGGTAAGGCAGGGCTCCCCATGTGCGGCCTGCCCCCCCCCTCCCCCTCCCATGCTTGATTAATGCCTCTCTAATCAATGAGTACAGGCCACAGACACCTCCTCAGTCACATCCGCTTAAAGGGGAAATGCTGGCCTTTTTAAAGGTCACAGATGGGGGGGGACATGGGGGTCATGTGGGGTGATAGATCAAGTAGGGATGGGGGGGGGGGGCTCTACATATTTGCATGATTCTATTCCAGCTATTCCAGTTAGTATCTTTGTGTTGGATTCTTTTTTTTAGAAAATATTTTTTAGAAAAGTAAAGGATACATCAAACTATTTTGAAATATAGAATTTCTATTTTACATGTTGAAGATATGCAGAGCAACCATTCTGAATATATTACTCTAAATAATTAAAATGTTTATGCATCACTTCAAAACATAAAAAAACACATTTTTAAATTTTACGTACAAAATTTTGTTAAAAGCGACATGAAAAACATTATTTCATCTTAGCCTTCCCCTGTACATTTGATTTTCAAGTGTGTGGTTGCAGTGTTTGCTGTAAGGATGAGCAGTGAATGGTGTATGTAGTGCTGTACATATGCACGTAATTATTTTTGCATTGAGATAACAGCAGAGAGTGGGGTGCAAAGGTACTTCTGTAGGGTTTTCATGGTTTGAGAAGATATTTGAGGAACTGCCAGTAAAATATAGATTATACTGCCAAAATAACAGCTAATGTGGTAACCCAAATAATGGATTGATAAATTTTCACATAATCCCATTTTTTCTACATAAGAGTATTTTTATAAATTTAATTTGAATTGAATTTAATTTGGAAGACATTCATCACAAAGTACAGAATAAGAAAAATAATCAGGCTAAGCCTGCCTTCTGCCGTTAAACAGTCCCTTCATTTGCATCAGAGGGGTTCAAAATCCTGAGACATGAAAGGGGTTGGTTCTGTATTAGAGTTCCAGGCATTGGAAGCAGGCCTCAGCCCACTGAGCGGTTTGAATACTATTATATTCACCAACCCTGTTTGAGGCCTGAGATGGACCAAAGGTCAACCGGCCTGCCACCTGAGCACTTCGTGTAATCTGGGAGCCCCCCTCCTGCGTGAATCCTAATGGCACCTCTCTCCTCCAGTGGCCCCTCCTCTCATACAAATGTAGCAGCCCATACATATAAAAGAGGGACCCCTCTGACTTGTTTAAGCTCAGGGTCAGTGAGCAAGGCAGGAGCCATGAAGCTTTGCGCGGGAAGCAAGCTGGGCTCCTGAGCAGGATGGGGTTGGTATCAGCCTCCTGCCCAAAAAGGGAACATAAAGAATCTATTCTGTAGTGCCCTGCTGACTGGATTTATTAGCACTGAAAGTAGATTGCTAAATTAAGACGAAATCCATAGGTGTCCCCAGTTATTGATAGAGCGACAGTGAGTCGATAATTATTTAGCGTTACAGTGAGCATGTCCTTTCAGTTAAGTGCTCTCAGCACAATGAGAACCGGTAGCCCCTCTCAACACAGGTGCTGAGCATGTTGCGATATTTTTGTGGATCAGCCCCAGCAGATTAACTCACGAGAAAATGAACAGATTAGGTTCTGAACTAGTCAGTAATGATTTCTGACTATTCAGATGTAGATGTTCAGTTATATGGATGGAAGGGAGAGCACTGGGGGAATCTGCGTCAGCACTGGCGGGGGTCGGCCTGTTATTGAGGTTAACTTCATTAACAAAATGCTCCCTGTTCTTATTCCCTTACTGCTGATGTAGGAGCACCAGACCCGTTACTGTCAGCTGCTCTCAGAATCATCTATATGACACAAGCAGAGGTGGTAAGGTTCAGAAAGTACAAATCCAGACCAAGATTTTGTTTCTACCAACCAGTTGGGTATAAAGAGAAACATAATTTTGGTCTGGATTTGTACTTTCTGGACCTGAAATTTCCACCCCTCCTGCATACAGGAACTTGAAACTACATCGGTCCACATACATGTGGGTGGCGCGGGGAGGCTGGAAGGGGATGCCTCCGCTGAGTAAAAGCTACTCATCTGTCTAAAGTATAGATTATCTACTCAGCAGCAAGCAAAGCTGGAGAGCACACACCCAGTGTTTGTCTCAAATGCAGATTAATTGATTCGTGGTAGATCAGCTGGTAACCAGGATATAGTCAAATGTTGCTGTATAGTGTGAGTCCACCATAGATGCTTTTGGGCCAGGGAAGTGTGGAACGTGCACTGACTGACTTTCCCACCCCCCTCTGTTTATGCTAATAGATGCTGACATTTCCCCGGCCCAGTGTGGCACGGATATCAGGATTGTTAAACTTTTCCGTGCGGCTCAACGCGTTTGCATGCGTGGCGTGGAATGCCTCCGTAAGCTGGACACCAGCTTCCTGAAGGCAGACGCTCAGTCTGCGACGCCAAGAATCAGCCCGAGTCATCCGTCATACTCACCCCATCAGCCTGCCCCCATCACCCCCCCAACCCGGCACGCTCATCTATCACCCTGGTCTCTGTCCGTCCATCCACTCCGCTGTTCATCTCTCCAGCCATCGCTCATGATTTCTCTCCATCCATCGACCAATCCATGCAGCCATTCTGCGCCACCATCTGTCCTGACCATGCTGCAAGGCAAAACACACCGAGATGCACCCATTTGTGATTTCAACTGTGTTGAGCAAAAGTTTGTTCTCTTGTGTTTGGACAGGAACTACAATGTGGTGAATATTTTATCTTCAGATGGGGGGAAAACATTCTTGCAGAATTTATAGTTTGTTGATTTTAGATTTTGCCTTTATGTTCAAAATTCACAGTATGTCAACTATTACAAAATCTTTAAAATAAAATTTCAAGAGTTTTAAAAATGTTTTTTTGTATGATTGGTTTAACAGCTGGTGCCCATTGCTTCCGGGATAGACTCCGAACCCCCCACGACCTAGTAGGATAAGCGGTTTGAAAAATGGATGGATGGATGGATGGATGGATGGATGGGTTTAACTGCTGTTGATATCACTTTCAAGACAGTTCCTTAGTAATTCAGTTATTACTGAAGTACAAATCATAGTACCTACTTGAGATAAATGTTCATGCTAATGGAGACTGTCACGCCCAGCTCGTACAATCCTCGTGTGTGCCACACCCCCCTGATTATCCATGTGTGCTTCCCTGATTGTACCCAGCTGTACCCTGTTGTTTGGTTTATTTCAGTCCGTGTCTTACCTTAGTGCCTTGTCCGTCATTGATGTTTGTCGATGTCAGTACCTGCCAGTGTTCCGTCCTGCCCTTGCCCTCGAATAAATCCCCGTTTTCCCCATTTTTCACCTGCTTGCCTGCTCCTTGTCTGCCTGTTCGCCTTACCCGCTACCCGCATCGTGACAGAGACAATGTAATATTGTGAAAATAAGCCATATAAATAAATCTGAATTTAACTTGAGAAAAAGGGTTATACTACGATTCATTAATGATGAACAATCATGAAACCAGTATTTTTGTGTGATTCATTATTTCTTCCTTCAGTTCACAAAGTAACAAATATAGTAACTGCTTGAAATAAGATATTCTGTGATTCATTAATGATGAAAATAATATCAATATATAAGTACATTAATTAATAGATAACTAATAACTAGTGATAAGTTTCCATGTCTCTTTTTATAAATATCTATTACTGTAGGTAAATAATTATACAAACTAGCGATTCTCAACCCATGGGTTGAAACCGAAATTTGCCCAAGAATTTCTGCAAGAGTCATGAGGCAGAGATGTAAATGTAAGCTTTTTAAAACCAGCAAGCCGCTATGCTGATCCACGATCAGATTTCCCAGCCCCAATCCTCAAATTAACCTGCATAACCTATGCTTAGAATAAAACTAGTGAACACTCAACCAATCCTAGAGGTCAAACCATAGATGCTTAATTTAAAATTCACTGGCACAGATTTATGTCATAGGCATCGATTGGTGCAAATTGCAGAGTGCACTGCGTGCTTGATCATAGTGTTAATCTAAACCTATACTTGGTCGCGCCTGAGCTGGCATGGTAAATACTGGGTCATGGTACCAAAAGGGTTGAGAACCACTGATATACACCATAATGTGAGGTGAACTAGTATTCAAGTTAACACTGAACGCAATGACTTTCTGCTAAGTATATAATCGGCAATGTTGTAACTAAGACTTAGCTTGTGGTTAATTAATACATTAAGTAACAGTCGGGTCATGATTAATTATGGCCATAATGGCATATTATTTATACCACCTCAAATAAAATTATAAAGTACAATGTTATAGCTCCATGAGCAAACCAGTTGAACAGTACAGATGGCAATGCAAGTTGTTGAGGAAAAAAGTAATTTCTAATCATTGTTTTAACTGATGTCAGGGTGATGCAGTGCTTAACGCTACTGCCTGACCCTGGTGGGACTAGCGTTCAAGTCTCTACCTGGCTCCATATGAGAGGAGTTTGTACTATAGCTTCTCCCTGTGTTACGTCAGGGGGTTTCTTCCAGTTCTCCCACCAAAACAAACATGCGGAGGCTAACTGAAGCTGCCAAATCATAAGTGAGCCCTATGATGGGATGTTTCTTGCATTTGTGCTCATATGCTCCAGACCCCCCCCTCCCCCCATGACCCTAAATAAAACAAACAGCTTCAGAGAATGGATGGATGTTTATACAGAATCGAAATATATCTTTAAATATTCAAAACGAGAATGAATAGAAAATAAATCCTGCTTCAGTTTTGAAGAGCTCTCTGAGATGAGGCCCGCAGAGGGCAGCACAGTTATCCAGGAACACCCAGGCAAGCTGACAGATATAAGCTCTCGATGGGCCAAACCCAATGTCCCCCAAGGCCAAACCCTGAACCCTCACAGCCTTAACTGACATCACCTAGTAAGTGATTGAGTGCAATAGGATGCAAGAGCCCAGAATGGAATAAATAGTAATGGGACAGATTTGGGTTAGCCATGCACAGTAGATTCAGTTTACCATCAAAGGGTGTTCAGCAGACATATATTTAAGCCTCTCTCACCCTAGTGTCCAGAAGATACACTCAGACCATAATGCACAGCTATTGAATTTACCATAGAGCTCTGTTTCCAGGTAATCTTATAAGTCTGTTCAGCATGTTCAAACATCATGCTAATTATGCATCCATCAAAAGTATTTAGTTATTTGTTTGTTATGGGATGGGAGTTAATCATATTGTTACGCCAAGAGACAAGAAAAAAAATCCCCTTATAGGATAAATACGATTCTGTCTTGTTTTATCGTATAAACAACTAAACAGTCAAAATAAATCGCCATCTCATCACAGTTAGCCCATTTTTTTCTCTCTTTGGTTTAACCATATCACACTAAGACTCAGTACAAGTCATAACGCAAAATAGGAACAAGCTATAACACATAAGACGGAGCTGTTTCTGCATGACAGTCAGGCTGCGAGGCTGTGCTGACTGGGTGTGAGGAGTCCTTCTTATCACCTCTGTATTCCTCCAAACCATCTGGTCTTGTGCCTGTTTCATGGATCATTCTCTGAAAATTGAGACAACAGTCTTTACTAGGTCAAATTTCTTTTCAGGGAGGGTGTGATCTATGCATTTATTGTGTAGCGCTTGGCAACTGTGCAGCTGCCTCGTAAATGTTTTGTTTATGTTCCGAGTGACGGGGACCAAACCTGCATCTTCCAACCTGTGTGAAGGAGCGCATTTGCATTTCTCCGTTCTGCCACTCCCCTGTCGATTAGTGATTATTCTTACTTTCGCTTTCTGTACTTAATGGAGTTTGCATTGCATTTCCCTGTCCGTGTATTTGTACACGTTTACCATCTTTCGTGTGTCTCCCTGCAACATGTGTGAACCTCCCCTGTGTTTCTCCTGAATAGCATCTGCATAGCAAGATTCAGTTTTGTGTATTGGGTGCGCTGCATGGTTTTCAAGAAAGCTAATAGAGGTGTTTTGTTGAGGTTTTGTTGTTTGCCTCAGAAAGTCTTTGCTACTTGAATGCCACAAATAATTTATAACTGGGATTAAACAGTGCTTTATTTAATGCGCTTCCAGAGCAGAGTAGAAGTTTAAAAAATATACCTGCAGAGTGCCACCAAAGGACAGGTTGAAATTCAAATACTATGTGCCTTCTTATAAGAGCATCCTTCCATTTTCCAAACCGCTTATCCTACTGGGTCGCGGGGGGTCCGGAGCCTATCCTGGAAGGAATGGGTACGAGGCAGGGAACAACCCAGGATGGGGGGCCAGCCCATAGCAGGGCACACTCACACACCATTCACTCACACATGCAAACCTATCTATGGGCAATTTAGCAAGTCCAATTAGCCTCAGCATGTTTTTGGACTGTGGGGGGAAACCGGAGTACCCGGAGGAAACCCCACGACGACATGGGGAGAACATGCAAACTCCACACACATGTGACCCAGACGGAGACTCGAACCCGGGTCCCACTGCACCACCATGCCGCCCCCTTATAAGAGCACGAGAAATAAAAACTGCCATAAAAAGACTGACCTGGGTAGTTGCTGGTCCCCTTCTTTTTATCAGCTAACATACCCTGAAAGAGAATCCATGGGCAGGCCACTAGGGTTTAAGATCAGCCGCGATATCGTACAGGAACAGAATCCGATGTCTTTTCCGGTCAGTTCTGCCAACAGTGAGCAAGCGGGAGCCGAGGCCAGATCAGTGTCTGTCACAAGCCTGTTGGCAGCTGCTTGGAGCAGTTAGTTGGCTAATTCATGCAGCAACCCAAAACTGAGCTACGCAACCTCTTCTACTCGTTGGGATGATTTACTACAGTTCTTGTTAGCTTGCCTTCAGCAGCTTTAAAGAACTGTTTTTGGTATTTGATTTATTTGCTCAGCTTTATAACATAACACACTGCAGGCATTAAAAAGTATGTGGAGGTTTCCATGCATTTCTGTCATTACAAAACAGATTTATCTTCTATTGCTTGGACTAGGAATAAGTATAGTAATTGCATTAAATGAGAAAAGCTCCATATACATATACCAATGTGTGTCTGAGAGAGAGAGCGAGAGAGAGAGAGAGAGAGAGAGAGAGAGAGAGAGCGAGAGAGAGCGAGAGACTCAACATGCACTAAAGAAGAACCAAAATTCTCGAAAACTAATGCAAATTGCAACTCAGGGTTTAAGATCTCGTCATTCCTTGTAGGTCTGAGCTTGACTCCATTTTCTTTGGAAACCGTGATTTGTTCCGTTATCTGTCATGGCAAACAGACTGCATAAAAACCCATGGACATTAAGCTCTTCATCGGAACACGTTCCTGGATGGACCTAATCCTCGTCGCTAACAGCCAGAGCCGGTGAATGTTTGCTGGGATTTCCCATGAGGCTCTGCTCATAACACCCCAACATAACCACTGCTCTGGCTCCACCCTAGCCCCCCCTCCCCTCCCTGGCTGCCATTAAGCAGATGGTCCAAGTCTGAGAAAGTAAAAAACATCACGAAACAAGATTCCCATTACAGATGGAGAGGAAGGTAGTGGAATAACACTGAGAAAACTGAATAGGTGTAGATGGTCTCTCCAGTGCAGAGACAGCCCCCCATGTACCAAGCGGGGGGTGAGAAGTGCTCAGGCAGCCGCTGGCCACAGTCCTCATTTCGGTTTTTGAAGTAATTATTCTAACAGTAAGCTTCAACCCCTCTGGTGTTTCAGATGTAAATCAGACTTTAATTAAAATGCAGCCCAGAATTCCTGTCAGTATTAGACTGCAGTGAAAGTAGCTTTTGTGACAGTTTCCTGGTTGTACATTTATTGTGGAGCAAGAGGACTTGGCTTGATATAGGATGGCCAGTTCATGATCAAGAAAACAGTGTAATCGCTGTCAAAAATTGATATGTTACAAATAATGTGATATATTTTTTTTAAATCCACTTTTTTTAATGATGCTTATAACTTTCATTTTACCACCATCCATCCACTTTGCCAGCCCATCATAATGCCAACAACCAATTTCAATTCACTGTAGCATGTTTTTGGACTGACCAACATTCCAGGGAACTGGAGGAAATCCCATGATGAGTAAAACATGCAAACTCTAGACACAGCCAGTCATGGTTGGGATGAGAACCCAAGTCCCAGAGGCACGAGCGCTGCACCACCATGCCTGCTCTTGTTTGGATCACATTTAAGGGATTTCAATACTTCTTCCATCTAAGAAGCTAAACAAATATGCAGTTCCAGAAAAAAATAAGAGCTCACTCTATACTTTTTAATCTACATTTTCACATCCAGGTTTAATCCTGGTTCTGCTAACATAAGGCTACAGTGAGCAGCCAGTTGCTTCCAGGTTAAACATTTGTAAAACAGCAGTACACAAGAATAAGGTGAAGCAGGAGACACTGGGAATGACCAGAAACCAGCCAGGTAAAGGGTGGAAGTGACTTTCTAATGACAGGAATAACCAATAAGTTATCTGACAGGTTCTTATGAATCGCAGGATGACATCAAGCGACCTTCAAAAGGAATGGGAAACAGTGCAGATGTGAAGTTCACTGCTAGGACAATGCATATCAGGCTCCTAGAAGCAGGACTGAAGGCCCATAAAGCAAGGAAGAAGACCTTAATTAATGAGAGAACCAGGGTGCAATTTGTAAAAAATATATATATTATTCACAGAGACACACCCAACAATTGAGAAAAGAGTGAAAGAAAAAAATGCTTGAGTCTCTTAATTTTTTCCAGAGCTCTACAGTATGTACTTGTGAAATTGGCAGGGAAATCTAGATTTTGAATGCCTCTGTACTCAGGTATACAGTACTTTGTAAACAATTTTTCTAATCTACACAGATATCTCTACAAAAGAAGGTACATTCATTTGTTGAACATTACTTTTACTGGTTGCAATTCAAACCTTCATACACCACAGGATAGCCTGATGACCAGTGCTACTCCTTTTAGCTGAGGAGATCTGCTGTATCTCCCTTTTTTGTTTGCTCGCACGCCTAGTGCTCCTGCTATCCATAATCCCATCTGACGCTCTGCTGGCTCCCAATGGGAGACGCTCTCCTTTCTGTTTGGGTTGAAGTTAAACTTGTTGGCTGTTAGCCTGGCAGAACTTATATTTTTGCTTGATTGCACTCGGCTGGTTTTCTGCTTCAGACGCTGCGCTTCACAACTCAAGCAATCAAACCCACAGTCTGGAGTCAATGACAGACTGTGACTGAACAGTAACTCAGTCAATGTGATGCCCGAGCACTAATACAAACTAATTAACCTTCTGATTAGACAGTGGTAAGTGGAACAGCTCAGCTTTAGGACAACAAACTTGAGGAACTTTCACAATGGAAACTGGCTCATTGCGGACATAGCAATGGCATAGAGTCATTTGTTTAATTACCAGGTGAGTTAAAAATAAACTTAGTGAATGATTAATTGCAAGCTTCATTACAATACCTTTCGGTTACTCTACCCTTGTGATAAAGTGTAGGACAGCATAGAAGTGCGTGTTAATGATGACTCTCCCACCAAGGGACACTGCGTTATCAGTGCGTCTCATCTCGACAGCAGAACACTCGCATGTTTTTGAACCCAGCCCCCGGGACACACCCCCCCCCCCGCCCATGTTCAGCGCGATAACTACATGATTAGGAAGACAAATGATGTTAACAGAGATAATTTTACGCCCAATGTGATCATTAAAAGAGCACACAGCAGCCATACATCAACGCTAATTGGGACTGGAAGATGACCATATAAGCACATTACAGCTATCCATCACCATTGCTGTTCAGAGGGAGGCTTGGCCTGAGCATTACTGCACACCTGCCTCACAGATAGACCATTGCTCAAGAACAACAGGCAACAAAAAAACAATACAACCACCCCCTACCCACTCACTAACCAATCACTGGACTAACTGCTCCAACAGCTATAAATAATAGTATAACTAACAGAATTAGCACCTACTGTAAGCACAGTTGTGGTCATCAAGGTTAAGCGTGTGACTGTTTCCTCCAGCACAAAGATAAGTGTGCAATCTAGAATAGCATGTGAGTTGGGTTATTCATGTATAAGGAGATTAAGGGGCAGTGTTTGGCTCAGTGGGCTAAGCCTGTGTGCCTGTGATCAGAAGATCGTTGGTTCAAACCCAGCCTCTGCATGTTCATGGGTGCTTAACCAGCACTCTTAACCCCCCCCCCCCAGTTCCTTGGACAACCCAACAGGTGGCTGTCCATCACAGACAACTTACTCTACAAAGAGTAAGTTGAAGGAGGCGTAAAAGCAATTTCCCCATGGGGATCAATGAAGTATCAATATTATTATAAACAATAATAAAGCACCAAACTTCCACATAGCTCTTGCAATCAGCCTCTGGGTCTTCTCAGCTTGACATCAAAGCTTAGTTAACATTTATAGAAATATTAGCCGAAGTGTTCGTAAACTGCTCTGAATACCTTTTAAAATGCTGGCAGTATCTATTCATGAAAATGAATCAATCATGTGCCTTAAAGAGCACAACGTGAGAATACCAAGCAGCCGTCTCCCCCCTCACCGTGCCTGTGGGGCTGGCGGGCGCCTGAATGAGCTCCGTTCTCTCTCGCTGCCTTCGGATTTGAGAGTGTTGGGCTCCTCTGACCCTGACAGCTCAATGGGTCTTGAAAATGAGGTAGTTTAAATATGGCTGACTATACTGTATCAGAATTAAGGCCTTTACCCCATAATACCGTGTGCCAATGCCATAAGAACAGTGGTGAAATAAAACTGAGTAATACATGGTTATATGAAAGACAAAGACCACAAGAATTAAAGGTCAAAGAGAAATTCAATGATGCACGACTGCGGATCATATATGGATGACATGTGACCCCCTCCACATTTAAATAAGTACCTTTTCTAGAATTCTTCATTATAAGGCACTGAGACAACCTTTTTGTTGGTTAACTGACAAGAAAATAAACTTTGAACAATGCAGACATCATGAAGTTCTTCAGAAACAACTTACTCTACTGGATTTCACAGCTGAAGGGTCACCGAGGCTCAGTGTCGAGGTTCAGTGTCGAAGTTCAGTGTCAAGGCTCAGTGTCCCTACCTTCAGCTGCATCCGCTCACTCCTCGTGTTACAGAAGGTATGGATTATTAATTTTAACTTTTGATTACAGTCATTTGTAATCTAGTCAGAGTACAGATGCATTTCTAATAGTGTTTTTATTAACTTGGAATTCTTTCCATAATTCTGTGACAGAGTATAACTAGACTTATTGAAAACAATTTATTGGGTCCACATGTCTGGCACTGTCTAAGGATAAAATGATAAATGTGCAGGATAAGGGACAGCCCCTTCACTGTGACCCCCCAAGCTTATTCTCACCTGTATGGAAACCAAGCTGGCCCAAAGAGAAAAGAGAATTTCCCCACGGGGGTTAATAAAGTATCACTATTCCCTATTCAGTTATAAACAGGAATAGTACTTGCAGATGACATACTGGCTGAAGCAGCATTGATTCCTCACAGTACTGAAGCACAACAGCATTGATACCTCATAGTACTGAAGCACAGCGACACTGATCTCTTAAGGTATTAAATCACGATGGTACTGATCTCTCACAATGCTGAAGCACAGCAGCACTGAACCCTCACAGGACTGAAGCACAGCAGCACTGATCCCTCATAGTACTGAAGCACAGCAGCACTGAACCCTCACAGAACTGAAGCACAGTAACACTGAACCCTCACTGGACTGAAGCACAGCAGCTCTGATCCCTCACAGTACTGAAGCACAGCAGCACTGAACCCTCACAGTACTGGAGCACAACAGCACTGATCCCTCACAGTACTGAAGCACAGCAGCACTGATCCCTCACAGTACTGAAGCACAGTAGCACTGAACACTCACAGTACTGAAGCACAGCAGCACTGAACCCTCACAGTACTGAAGCACAGCAGCACTGATCCCTCACGGTACTGAAGCACAGCAGCACTGCTCCCTCACAGTACTGAAGCACAGTAGCACAGATCCCTCACAGTACTGAAGCAAAGTGGCATTGATCCCTTCAATTTCAGTGCTGAGGTTATTGAGCTTCTTTAGTTTCTCTCAGGTACAAACAGAAACCTCGTAGCACTAGGGTTTGAGGACTGGAGAAGGAGCCCCACTGAAACAGGCCTCTCTTTCAAAAACTTTTTTTCCAAACTTTTCTTTGTTGAAGCTTCCAGGCCGCCTTGGAGCTGTTAATTGTCAGTTCCAACAGCACCTTGAAGTGAGGATGGGGATGCAGAGAACAAGACATCAAGAGCTGCTCTGAAGTCCTTGGATGAAGAATCTGAGAGTGAGATGCTCCTTTCATACTTGCAACAAAGAATTAAGGCATAAGTACTATAATGAGGAACCAAAGTGATTCACTGTATTTCACATATATACACACACCTGCTTGTGTTTAAACTATTTCCTCCATAATTAGTATCCTATAACTTGTGCTTAAACGTTTTCCTCTGTAATTATTATCCTATAATTCTATATTCAATAATCCTACCTATATCCAAGTTACCTGATGGATGATAAATATCTAGTAAAGACATATCTCAAACAACTCATTCATTCAATCATTCATGCATTCAATAGATACTGGTAATAAGCGTTTTTAATGTATATTTTTAAATCTGTAAATGTCTGATTTTGTTCTTACTTGCCTCCTGAGATATCAATAGTCTTCCCTAAGCACTTATCATGTACTGTACAAGGTCAAATTGAGCTTGGAATCTATCCCAGAAAGCAGGGGAACCGAGTATTAACTCATGGTACATTGTGGGAAGGAACCTAGATGAACACGGGAGTGAAAACAGAAACACACACACACACACACACACACACACACACACACACACACAGGTTTGTAGTTATATCTTTGTGGGGACTCTCCATTCCTTTCTATGGGGAAAAACTCTAATCCCAACATGACAACCTTAACCCCTATCCAGCCCTAATCTCACCCATACTGTAAGTCAGCAAACAAAATACTGGACCTTTGGCATGTTTTGTTTTTTGATTGCATTCAAAGATCTTTGTGGGGACCTAAAAAATGGTCCCCACCATATCAAAATAAGAGGTTTTTATCATATTATGGGGTACATTTTGTCCCCAGAATGTAATAAAAATAAACATAATCCACACACACTGACTTATTAAAAATGAGTACAACATTATTCCCATTTAATAAACAATAAACAAAATGGAAAGGAATTATAGTATAACAGAAAACGCTTGCTAAGCTGAGAACCCATTTGATATTTTTTTGTCAAGCCACACTCTGCAGACAATAGCACATTATTGATTCTGCCTGCAGGTCTTTGCACCCTGTCTTTCTTTTGCCATTCATCTGCAATACACCTTCTGACGTGACTCCTTTGATTGGCCGGCATGAATCATGTGATATTGTGGGAGAGGGGGGTGGGCCGTCCATCCACTCCGGGAGATTGAGTCAGTAAGTTGGTGTCATGCTTCTCCCCCCAATCACTGCTTTTCCTGGTTATTTTTATGAGTGTCTGTTTATTTTTTCCTCTCCCACAACTTACCGGATGATATTTTGACATTTCCTTCCTCCTATGCTGTTTTCTCTGGTTTTCCCATCACCTGTCCAAATGATATCTTTCAGTTTGTCTTCAAGGTCACCCAGACAGTCTTGGGCCCTCTTTGGGTCCAGTTCTGCTTCTGGAGTCATGAGATTTAGAAAAGACAAAGGAATCTGAGCTGCCTTTGGAACTGTACAGCTATTTTCCTGGTAATTTCCACTGTAAAGGGTCCAGCAGATTCTCCCAGGGAAATCTCGTCATTTTAATGTAATAAAAGAGCACTCAGTTTTTTAGCTTCTATCAAACTTTTCTGCAATAAGACCATAATGAAGAGGACTATACAGAGCTCCAATATGTTCATAAAAGATACAATTCAATAAAAAAATTCATGATGGCTGCATTTATCCCTGAATAAAAACAACAAACGCACAATGAACAAAATCCCATTTTTATTAGTGGCAGTCGCCCTGCTAGACTTCATAATGCCTCTTCTCTGAATGTTACACAGAATTTCGGCATCACTGGAGGAAACTGCACTAGATGGGCTTCTCTCTGAAAGCCTGGGTGTATGTGCTCACCACACTGACCTCTCTGCTAAGTCTCCCACAGGAGCAGTGGTGGGGGGGGCAGAGTGATGAGGATGTAAGCCTTCTCCGTGGAGCCCACCTCACCCTCCCCAGCTTGCTCCAGCTTACCTCAGCCCTTCACACGCAGCCGCAGGCTGGAGGCACTGGCTTGAGCGTGAGTTGATCTTCAGAGAGAGGCAGATGGGGCTAACATGGGGTATTAAGGGCGCATCACTCTGCAGCTTGAGAGGAGGGAGCTCCATGCCAGTTGCTTCAGGCAGGACCAGGCCATTGCTTCTCAGTCTATTGATGTTCTACCTCTTTTCCCGAAAACAGGTGAAGTTCACCTCAATCAGCTGCTCCGCAACCCACATGGAGAACAGAAATGGCTCTGCACTCCAAAATATCACTCATCAAATCACAGAAATGGGAGGTCAGACACACATCCCACGGCTATTATGATACTGGAGAGAGTCACCCCCCCCCCCTCACCTTAATTAAAATCATCCACCACTCTTTATTCAGCCCCACCAACTTTTACCTCCTCTGACCCCCTTTGGATCATGTCCTACGTAAATAAAATCCCATTCAAAGCCTGACCACTGATTCTCTGGTCTAACCCCAAAGGTTGTGAATTTAGTGCTTTAGGATCATTGTTAATCCATCCTCCATGTTCACTGCCCTTTCAGACCAGTCGTATTGGAAGTGTGGGACAAAGGGTTTAATAAGAGTGTTATGGGATCAAGGCACATGTGTGTTTTTCCCCTAAAACAGAACAGATTAAACAGCTGCTGCAGGAGTTAATCTGTCTTTATGTGGAATTATTTTGCTACAACCCAGATGGAACTAAGGAGAAAATAACATATTTGTGTTTTGCAGCATCATGTTGCTTTGTGTGGCAATTAGCTCACTCAAGTAATTAATGATGATTACATTTCAGGAACCTACGAATGTATAGTGAAACCATGCAGTTTGGACAGCAATGGTCCACCCCCAGTTCATAGTGTATGGCTACAGATTAAAATATGATGCATCTGATGCATTTGTGGAGGATATGCAGCAGAATTATCAGGAAATAATGCAGTAATTAATGCAACCAGTAACTCAAAGTCAAACAGAGGGCACAGGAAAAGGAACAAGCCATTCAGAGCTTCCCTGTCCTCTGAAATCTCAGAGCGTCTGAAGTTGGCAGCCAAAAGCACTGAGGTCAGTGACCTGTGGCAAAACTGGGAAAGGAAATGAAAGCCACATTCAGACATAACGAAGGGAAGATTTCAATGAAAAGCTGCATTTCGCATGTACAGCACTGCAGTAAGCAGCCAGAGTTTAATGTTAGGGTTGCATTCATGCTGGGTAATAATGCACATGAAGCAGTACTTCACGCAGAATAGCATAACCATATGCTATAACGCTCCTGCCTAAATCCTGCCACAGATACATTTTCATATGGGGTGACAATCAGTGTGTGTGTGTCGGGGGGGGGGGGAGAGAACAAGTGGGAAAATGGGAAAGATAAGATGACGGAAAATAATCCTGAGTGGGATAGTGGGTGAGATATTTCACCTGTAGGACAGAAAAGCCTTTGCCCTAGCGGAAGGCAAATAAGCGGGGGCAGTGCGGCTCTACGTCTGTGTCACTGAAAGCGAGTACAGCTTTGGCCCAAGCGGCGGCAGCACTTAAGCTAATGACTTCCATCTGAGAGAGGGAAAACGTAAAGGAGAGCAAGAGCGAGCAAGAGAGAGAAGTAATGAACGTAAGTTATATGCCTGGCAGGGGAGTAGCTGAGGGTTGGGGGCTGTTATTGTGCTGCATCCTGCAACAAAGAGGACATCTTAAGAGAATTGCCTGCTTGTATAACCTATAACCATCATAATCACACAGTCAAAGATGTATCCTTGCATATAAAACAGACATAAATGTAACTGTAAGTTGTGCAGTGTTTACTGTTCACCTTCATTAAGACTGTGGTACCCTGCTGTCCAGGTGTGAGCAGAGGATTATGAGGCTCTGCGCAGAGTGTATCTGTGTAGCTGTTCTTTCACATATAGGGGGCAGTAGGGGTCTGGGGTGGCCTTTCTGACATCTAGAGGCATTGACCTTTACTCAAAAGCAGCAATCAATCAGTGACCTTCAGATCTATAGTCTGACACTTGCAGTCACACACAGACATGGGTTGCTCACACAGATATAGGTCCAGTGTATGTGCACTGGCTCACAAACCCAGTCTGGAATACAAAGGAGTCATGCATCTGCAGATATGCGATCAATCACACAGAGGCAGCCAGACACACACACAGACACACACACACACAGACAAGAAAACGCTCCACAATAGCAGCTTCTGTTGTTTTTGCTTAAATGTAATTTCACACTCTTGGTCAACATGAAAAATACAGAGTTGCACCATTTTTCATCCAAGCTCTTGCTTGGCCAGGAGGATGATAAGAAAAAAATATATTGTAATGTTTTTGTCTGATAAGAATTCTACTCATAGTCTAGCTTATAGTTACAATGAAACTTCCAAGAAGATGTGGCTCATCATCTTATCATATTACGACAATGATGATGACAACAATGGAGATTATTCTTATTCCAGCCAACTTGAACACAAATTATTAGAACTTAAAAAAAATACACGATTATAGGTAGTGTGATGTAAGCCTGTAATCTGCAGGGTTTTGGTCACACTAGGTTTGTGTTAGGTTTGTTTCAGTCTAGCACCTCCATTTTCCCTGTACTTACATACCCCGATTTCTGACAATATCTACTCAAAGATATTGGAAAGCCAACCATCCATCTTCTAGCTGCAGTCATCTGGATCTCATGCAGCCCAAGTCACAAGCTTGGTGTACAAGACGTCAGTGCATTTCAGGCCACATGCACACATAGTCATACACTGCGGGCAATTTAGATATACAGTTCATCTGGAATGACCTTGAAAGATTTTAAGCTTATGACAAATGAAAGGCAGGGCATTCTGCATGTGCACTGATGTTCCAGACATATTTCGGGCGACCAAGACATACGAGGCGGGAAAATTTCTCAGTTTGATGACAGAGAGTAAACTGGGAAGGCCATTAGCAAACATTTGCAGAAATGGGTCTGTAGCTACATTTCAGTTCTGCCTCCAGTTTTAATTAAAGCGATTTTGTGGCTGCAGTGCCTTAGAGGACGTTAATCTGACACATAGCTGCTGTGTTTGTGCAGAAGATAAAAGCGAGAATTAAAAAAACACACTTTGTTTGCTTAATTTCCCTGGAATTCCAAGCAGTGCTGGGAATATGCCGGACTGACATGGTTCGTTATAACTGGGTTTCAGTGTTTTTTACATTTTAATAATTTTTTTCTGGACTCAGTTTTGCATCTCCAAATACTGGCACAATGGCATTAGTCTGTGCACATGTACATTTTTACATGCACGCTTGCTTATGTCCGGTGAGATAATAGCAGGGTTACTGCATGGGAAATTTACGCAAAATGACTGAAAGGACTGTCAGGTTCGAAAGTAGTGAGTCTATTTGACTAAACTGGCCTTATCTACAGCAAGGCGGCTGCCTTTGTCATTGCCGAAGGTGACTACCAACAATGAGCATTGGGAAAGTATTAAAAGTGTAAAAGTGAACTGGGTGAGGAATAAGATCAGATGAAAGCTTCAGCTTGCCTAATTTGGCACCTGATGGATTATATCATCATAAAGTTATCGCTGACTACCACTCAGCTATTCATTTGCATTGTATGCATACATCCATTGCATAAAATGGTCTTTTAGCATCAGGCTGCAGTTGTCATTGCATTATATTGCCACTGTAGTTATTCTGCTCTTAGCAATGGAACTGATCTGCCACTTGTCTGTCAAATCAGAGAAGGTAAGTTGGCCAAAACATGCTGGAAGCCTACTGTGGAGCAGATATAAAGTTTGAGGGACAATGGCAGGTACTGGTGTTGGATATGGGACTGGAAATTAGTAATGATAAAAAGCGTCAGCACAGCCACCGATACCGACAGGATGAGGAGATGAATCTCCTGTGTATATCTGCACTCAAAAGATAACCAGCTCTGTTGAACATTCAGGCCTCACGGTTGATCGTTCTGAGGTTGCTCATTCACCAGACACTGAATGGAAGTTCTGAGATGGCAGCTTAATGGCAGGCTGAGCTCCAGCATAGGCAGGGCATCTACAAGCTTTCACTTGGCTCAGGCCGGACTGGCACTGATTAGACTGCCACCCTGTATCGCCACAGTGGGATATTGTTCGCTGTGCACTCTGACAATCACTTCATAGTTTCTGTAAACGATGACGTCTGCACCTGTGTTGGCCAACTTCTCCTATCAATCCGATTTAGTTCACTACTCTGTGTTCTCTGGAATAAACCCCTTGATAACCTTCATCAGATGTTTTACTCAGAATAATGGAAACAGAAAAACACTCACTTGGTTTCTTAGCAGTATTATAGCACAGGGAGTTAAAGTTTTGTTTATTGTTGTTTTCTGAATCTGTAATTGTTTTCAAAGCACCGTTACATTGTGTTTCAGCGGCAGACTATTTGCATAATTGACAAGAATGCGTTACAAGTCCCACCACAAAGTACCACAGTACCAAAGAAGAACGAGCTGGTTTGGGACTTTTGGTACTAGAATTTTTGGTACTGGCACTTGACCGGAAGTCAATGGAAAAGGCACCAAAAGTACCGCACAAAAAGTAGCTATTTTTGTAAATTTGCTATAACTACTCCTGCAGAAGCAGTCAGAGTATCACGAAAGTCAGAGAGTCAGGAAGTCAGGTGAACATGGGGTTTATTACTGGTGAAACACACTCTGAGATACGGAAAAGGCAGAAGCGACGTTAAGACGTTTACCCTCTGGGGTCGAGTGCATTATCAGCGACGTAGCGTACTTTTGCGTCTATTTCAGTTTATAACTCTCTGAAATCTTCATGTAGGATCATGAAAAAAACACTGACTAAATCTGCAATCTGTCTTCTTTTCAAAACGACAATTGTCGGAAGTATTAAATTATTTAAAATTATGTTAAATTGACAAAAAATTAAACAATGTCACCTTTCTATGTTTTACCTGCATTGGGGGCATGTAGTGCCACCCTCACCTGAAGATTGCTATTTATATTCAAATTTGCCGCATTTCCACGTATTCAAATTGCATTCGCATGGAAATTTGATGAACAACGCAACGGTGAAACGCGATCCAGATACATCCCCATCAGTGCCATAAAAAGGGGGGGGGGGGGAGTGGCCATGTGTGAATGGCTCATGCATACACATAAGAGCTCCTAAATATTCAATGGAAGGAGACCAGAAATAGTGACATGAGTGTTTCTTATTTATTTTTCCAAATGAATGTTGCCACTACACCATTTAGTCATCTTCATGTAGCCAATAATTTGGTGATCAGACATCTGGGATCAAAACAAACTGCCACCATTGCTTACTATCTACTTTTATGATGTTTCTGCAAGTGTTCCAAACTGCATTTTGCATTGTCTATACTTTGATGTCAAATTACAAATTTCAGATAAATCGGACATATTTACAATATACATTAAAATAAATATGAGTGTAATGGCAAAACAAATATATAAGAAATAATTTATTTGCCATGAATTAACTTTATGATATTTGAAGAAATGCGTGATCATGCCTCAGTCAGTGAAAGTGTGTTTCCTGCCCCTGGACCTCAGAGGGTTAATGACCAGACTGGGGAAACACTCAGAGAAACTCACTTAGGGGCCGAAGGGACCAAACAGGGGACACGATGGGCCTCTGGGCATGGCAGGACAACAGCTCCTGGGGAAACAAAAGCAAAAGACATCAACAAACTAAGGGGAACAGCCAAGGAACAAGGTACAAGCAGGACAACAAGAACCAGGACAGCAGCTAACAAAAAGCAGACACAAACAGGGACACCAAGGATGGAAACACAAGATCCAAAGGCACCAAGGAAGGGGACAATGAAGGAGCAACACTATGGGGGACACCAACCAAAGGAGGACAGGGACTAGATGGGAGCAGGATAGAACCAAATGGACGGGGAACAAACACAGGGGAACCACCCATAGAGGGAACCAAACCAGGAGGCAAAGAGGTGAAGGGTGGGGGGAACCAGGGAGCCAGAGCAGGTGTTGCTGTAGACACCTGACGAGTCACCACAGGAGGGACTGCAGGCGACAGCCGAGCAGGAGGCAAGGGGGACCGAAGGCAAACCTGGGGGCAGGGTGGGCAGGACCCACCCCCGGAGTAAATGGCCTGTCCCTCTGTAAGAGACTAAGAGACGGGGTCCTGGCCAGGATCTCTGATGGGGTGGACATCAGGGTGTTTCTCCAAAGGGGTTCACAGGGGCTGGTGATTCCTAAGAGGTCCCACTCAAGTTCCTCCTCCACTTCTAATGAGGGGAAAGGAGCGGTGGTCAGGTGATTGGGTAACTCCTCGGGAACAGGCGTAGCAAGGAGTGCATCTCAGGAAGAGGGTCTGGAGCTGACACGGGGTCCAGAGCTGGGACAGGAACTGGAGTCACAAGGTCGGGAGTCAGGACAGGAACTGGGGCTACAGTAATTGAGTGTCTGAGAGTCCAAGAGTAGGAAACTCGGGGGTTAGTGAGGCTAGGCAGTGCACTTCTGGGATGGGCGTGAGTAGTCGGTGCACCTCAGGAGCCAGCACAGCGAGAGGGTGCACCTCGGGAGTCGGCGGAATGAGGGGGTGTGCCTTAGGAGTTGGCGGAATAAGGGGCTGCGCCTCGGGAGTCGGCGGAATATTGGGGTGTGCCTCGGGAGTCGGCGGAATGAGGAGGTGTGCCTCAGGAGTCGGCGGAATGAGGGGGTGTGCCTCGGGAGTCGGTGGAATGAGGGGGTGTGCCTCGGGAGTCGGCGGAATGAGGGGCTGCGCCTCGGGAGTCGGCGGAATAATGGGGTGTGCCTTGGGAGTCGGCGGAATGAGGAGGTGTGCCTCAGGAGTCGGTGGAATGAGGGGGTGTGCCTCGGGAGTCGGCGGAATGAGGGGCTGCGCCTCGGGAGTCGGCGGAATAATGGGGTGTGCCTCGGGAGTCGGCGGAATGAGGAGATGTGCCTCGGGAGTCGGCGAAATGAGGGGGTGTGCCTCGGGAGTCGGCGGAATGAGGGGGTGTACCTCGGGAGTCGGCGGAATGAGGGGGTGCGCCTCGGGAGTCGGTGTAATGAGGGGGTGTGCCTCGGGAGTCGGCAGAATAATGGGGTGTGCCTCGGGAGTCGGCGGAATGAGGAGGTGCGCCTCGGGAGTCGGCGGAATAATGGGGTGTGTCTCGGGAGTCGGAAGAATAATGGGGTGTGCCTCGGGAGTCGGCGGAATGAGGAGGTGCGCCTCGGGAGTCGGCGGAATAATGGGGTGTGTCTCGGGAGTCGGGGGAATAATGGGGTGTGCCTTGAGAGTCGGCGGAATGAGGAGGTGCGCCTCGGGAGTCGGCGGAATGAGGGGGTGTACCTCGGGAGTCGGCGGAATGAGGGGGTGCGCCTCGGGAGTCGGTGTAATGAGGGGGTGTGCCTCGGGAGTCGGCAGAATAATGGGGTGTGCCTCGGGAGTCGGCGGAATGAGGAGGTGCGCCTCGGGAGTCGGCGGAATAATGGGGTGTGTCTCGGGAGTCGGCAGAATAATGGGGTGTGCTTCGGGAGTCGGCGGAATGAGGAGGTGCGCCTCGGGAGTCGGCGGAATAATGGGGTGTGTCTCGGGAGTCGGGGGAATAATGGGGTGTGCCTTGAGAGTCGGCGGAATGAGGAGGTGCGCCTCGGGAGTCGGCGGAATGAGGGGGTGCATCTCGGGAGTCGGCGGAATGAGGGGGTGCGCCTCGGGAGTCGGCGGAATGAGGGGCTGCGCCTCGGGAGTTGGCGGAATAATGGGGTGTGCCTCGGGAGTCGGCGGAATGAGGAGATGTGCCTCGGAGTCGGCGGAATGAGGGGGTGTGCCTCGGGAGTCGGCGGAATAATGGGGTGTGCCTTGAGAGTCGGCGGAATGAGGAGGTGCGCCTCGGGAGTCGGCGGAATGAGGGGGTGCATCTCGGGAGTCGGCGGAATGAGGGGGTGCGCCTCGGGAGTCGGCGGAATAATGGGGTGTGCCTCGGGAGTCGGCGGAATGAGGAGATGTGCCTCGGGAGTCGGTGGAATGAGGGGGTGTGCCTCGGGATTCGGCGAAATGAGGGGGTGTGCCTCGGGAGTCGGCGGAATGAGGGGGTGCGCCTCGGAGTCGGTGTAATGAGGGGGTGTGCCTCGGGAGTCGGCAGAATAATGGGGTGTGCCTCGGGAGTCGGCGGAATAATGGGGTGTGTCTCGGGAGTCGGCGGAATAATGGGGTGTGCCTTGAGAGTCGGCGGAATGAGGAGGTGCGCCTCGGGAGTTTGTTGGAATGAGGGGGTGCATCTCGGGAGTCGGCGGAATGAGGGGGTGCGCCTCGGGAGTCGGCGGAATGAGGGGGTGCGCCTCGGGAGTCGGCGGAATGAGGGGGTGAGCCTCGGGAGTCGGCGGAATGAGGGGGTGCGCCTCGTGAGTTGGCGGAATGAGGGGGTGCGCCTCGGGAGTCGGCGGAATGAGGGGGTGCGCCTCGGGAGTCGGCGGAATGAGGGGCTGCGCCTTGTGAGTTGGCGGAATGAGGGCGTGCGCCTCGTGAGTTGGAGGAATGAGGGGGTGCGCCTCGTGAGTCGGCGGAATGAGGGGGTGTGCCTCGGGAGTCGGCGGAATAATGGGGTGTGCCTCGGGAGTCGGCGGAATGAGGGGGTGTGTCTCGGGAGTCGGCAGAATAATGGGGTGTGCCTCGGGAGTCGGCAGAATAATGGGGTGTGCCTCGGGAGTCGGCGGAATGAGGAGGTGCGCCTCGGGAGTCGGCGGAATAATGGGGTGTGTCTCGGGAGTCGGGGGAATGAGGGGGTGTGCCTCGGGAGTCGGCGAAATGAGGGGGTGTGCCTCGGGAGTCGGCGGAATGAGGGGGTGCGCCTCGGAGTCGGTGTAATGAGGGGGTGTGCCTCGGGAGTCGGCGGAATAATGGGGTGTGCCTCGGGAGTCGGCGGAATAATGGGGTGTGTCTCGGGAGTCGGCGGAATAATGGGGTGTGCCTTGAGAGTCGGCGGAATGAGGAGGTGCGCCTCGGGAGTTGGTGGAATGAGGGGGTGCATCTCGGGAGTCGGCGGAATGAGGGGGTGCGCCTCGGGAGTCGGCGGAATGAGGGGGTGAGCCTCGGGAGTCGGCGGAATGAGGGGGTGCGCCTCGTGAGTTGGCGGAATGAGGGGGTGCGCCTCGGGAGTCGGCGGAATGAGGGGGTGCGCCTCGGGAGTCGGCGGAATGAGGGGCTGCGCCTTGTGAGTTGGCGGAATGAGGGCGTGCACCTCGTGAGTTGGAGGAATGAGGGGGTGCGCCTCGTGAGTCGGCGGAATGAGGGGGTGCGCCTCGGGAGTCAGTGGAATGAGGGGCTGCGCCTCGGGAGCCGGCACAAAAAGAATGTACGTTTCGGGAGCCGGCACAGTGGGGACTTCGGACACTGACCTGGGCAATACGCCACCTTGGAGGAGACAGCAGCGGCTTTGGGCATCAGCGAGACATACAGCACCGGATCAAGGATCAAAAGGATGTATCTTTGATTGTATTCAGTGGAATATTTCGAAGTCAATACACCCAGATAATGCGACCGGGATTGATTTACTTCCGCATATAAATGTTCAATCGGACTCAAACTGGCCTAGACACACTGCGCATGCTTCACAATTTCCCAGCCCACCCTCCCTCAGGGCTTTCACCCAGAAGTAACAGAAGAAGTCGGTACACAGAAGAAACTTGGAGCATGTAAAAACTGGTACCAGTGCAAAATGATGTCACAACACAAGGTATTTTTTATTGAATTCAAGAAATGGCTGTAGTAGGACTGGAAGATGTGCAATATTAATACTAACATGGTACATTATCCACATCCAATTCTTACATCGCTAGTCAGCTAGATTAAGATCAGGCATTTCTTACCTTCATTTTGTTATGGATATTATAGCATAGAGAGTTTAAGTCTCACTAAAACATTTTTCCTCTGTCATAGGAAAAAATACCTAGCAAGTTTTGCAATTTTAATGATTATTCATTTTCAAGATTAACTATTATATGATTAAAAATATCAGATAGTAAGATTAAAAATATGATATAGTACTATCTTAAAAGTCAGTTAGCCTGAGCTCTGCATGCGCTCTCTGAGACAATCATTGTCATCCTTGCTGTTTAAATCACCCCTAGACGGGTTCCTGAGAAATCTATGTTGAACTCCTTTTTTGTTTCATAAATACCCTAGAATTTATTGCAACAAAATCACATTGCAATATCTGAATAATTTCCAGTACCGCGCTGTCATAGTATGTTAGGCAAAAAACTTTATTTCTTGTTGCTAATCTGATCATGTTGTGTCTGTTCTTCTGACCAGATCACAATTAAAGCTTGTCTCACTTCATTTGTCCACACATCCATTACAGTACAGTCCTGTTATAGCAGACTTTAAGTGATCTGGCAAAAGAGTCTGTTATATCCAAAGTCCGTTATATACAGAGTTGCTGTATGCCCAGAACACAACTAAAGGACACCGTTTACTCATGCCACATTCCAGCAGATACACTTGTGGTATAGATTATTATAATGTACATGTAGTAATCCAACTTTACCTGACTGTTGGAAGTATATATGGCCTGTAAGTGGTTATTCATGTATGGTACAGTAGTAACCTTGACTTCATTGCACAGCGTGCCTGGTGATGGACAGCCACACAGACCAATCAGTGTTGCCTGCTGTTATGCCATGCCTATTTATAGAGCGTGACTATTAATAATCCTGACTACATATTTGCGCTGGATATCATCGGCACGCTAAATGGTCCCTGTGGACCAAATTGTTTGTCCGTTATAAGCGAAATTCTATTATATGTGAGTCCCATGTCCCATGTGCTATATCCCATGTTTTTTCTGCATGTTAGTAAAGGCGCACGGCCGGGACCAGTGGATCTCGTCTGTTATAAACTATATTCCATTATCCATCCATCCATCCGTCTATCCATTTTCCAAACCACTTATCCTACTGGGTCGCGGGGGTTCCGGAGCCTATCCTGGAAGCAATGGGCACAAGGCAGGGAATAACCCGGGATGGGGGACCAGCCCATCGCAGGGCACACTCACACACCATACACTCACACATGCACTCCTATGGGCAATTTAGTAGCTCCAATTAGCCTCAGCATGTTTTTGGACTGTGGGGGGGAAACGGGAGTACCCGGAGGAAACCCCATGATGACATGGGGAGAACATGCAAACTCCACACCCAGGTGGAGACTCGAACCCGGGGTCGAGAAGTGTGAGGCAACAAGTGCTAACCACTGCACCACCATGCCGCCCTGATATTCCATTATAATTTTATTATATTTTTATGTCTATGACATAATAGGTAAACCAGAAAAAGCCAAATACTAACAAGCTAAAAGAGCCATATCGCCACCTACTGTAGCGGAGTCAGACATACTTTGGTCAATAAATCGATTCCCCTCCCGTGCATGTCTACTGGGACAAGGGCAGTAGTCCGATTAAATGGTGTAGTCAAGCTATAACTGTAGCTTGACATAGCTGTGCATGTAAAGAGCATGGTAAAGAGCCACAAAACCTTGTCCTCACCTCACTGCTTCCCTTTCCACAGGGGAAAGTTACCTGGGACAAAAACGCCTGGGGATAGAGAAGGAGCTGGAGCCCGATTCACACAGGCCTGATTCTGAGAGCTTAGCTGAGGCTCTCAAAAACTCATGAACACACTCTGCTGGGAGAGACAGCCATCTCTCTGCACTCGCATCCCTCCCTGTTGGCCACAAAGAGTTTAAGCTTAAAAGGTGTCAAAAATGAATAGTTTCGTTCCTCCACAGAGTGGCGAGGAATTCAGCTCTTTAAGGGCATTTGTGTATAAGAGTCTTGCAATAGCCTATACTTGTTATTCCCAAAGCCATGAATGGAGGCCCTTTACTATGACTAGTCATTAGCAAAGTAGTGTTGAGGTCAAGAGATCAGACCTCTGGGGACTGTGCTTCACCCTTAATACCAAGCTAACCCTCCTCAGCAAGGTGTTAAATGTGAAACACCCCAATAAAAATGTGGGCTGGCTGATAAATTGGGCAAGAAATTATTCATTGATAAATTATTAAGGTCAGTTAGTTTAGCCGACAGTGCCCTGAATCAAGATTCAGAATAATTTACACAATATTTTTCTTAGAAAGCCAGTGCACTGAGGCAAATACAGAATTCTATCGATGGTGCTTTGCCTGTAATTATCAAAATTTAAATCAAAACTGAATAATATATATTTAAATCTGGAATTTGTTTTTTCTCAGAATTTTTTAAATTCTGAGTCTTGATAGAGGGCCTAACTTCACAGTTGAGTAAATGTATATTGTTTCTGAGCAATCATTAAGGAGATAATGACTTCCCTGTGCAGTGAATTTCAGATTGGTAATGCATAATCACAATTCAATGCAGATTACTAAGAAACAGTAATTGGAGGCGTGAAATGAAATGCATAAAAATGTGAGTGGGGATGGGGGCTTCCATTGCCTAGGTGCCCCACCCTTAAGCAGCATCTCTACTGCTTCCTTATTTGCTTTCTTGAGCAATTTCTTCAAATATAAATAAAACAGTGTACAGTGCACCATTTAATGAATTGGTTGCAGGGGTAACATTAAGAATTTCGGATACACATCTTATCTCTAAATGCAGGATAGCACATACTTAGACTATTAACATCGGAACAGAGGTAAAATGTCTAGGCAATCTCAAAAGACAAACTCAACAGTATTACCGTCAAAAGAGCATTAATTCTCCGCAAGGCTTATTTCTGTCTTCCCAGTTGTCTTGGGGCGTAATCCTGACGGTGACATGACAGGCGCTTAGCCTGCTGCTAATACCCCGGCCGCCCCCGGGGTCTTCGGCAGCACACTGAGCAGCCCTAGTGCCGCCCGCCCTGCGCTCACACTCTCCGCTCCTCAGCGGGGTGAGATTACAGAGAGATTAAAGAACAGCCAAGAGAAACTTCTCTCTTCACTGTGGCTTTAATCATCTTTCCAGTGCTAAGCTTAGAAGACTTTATCTGTGATTTCTAATAAAATTATATGAACATTGCTGTCAAGAGATATGAATAATGTTAAGAATATACAGCAATTACTATATTCCGGGCATTCTTAACAGAAGTAGAAAAAGGTACTTTAAAGAGTCTTTATTCAGTTAAAGTAAATTAATGTTAAAGTGACATAATAAAAGTGCAAGAAAAAAATTACAGTTCTGGTGAATTTCTGACTTGAAATGGGAATTAGAGTGGAAGTAGAAATGATCATACCTTGGGCAACTAAATGTGTTTTGTGTATATGAATGTGTGTGAGTGGATTATATTTATACATTATGGGGACCAAATGTTTCCTTGGTGTAATTTATTTCTACAAAATATGTCTATTTTTTGTTTTACTGAAAAATGGTGTAATGATATTCTTGTGCGTCCAGTTCCACTGGTTCCTGGACTCCCTATCTATATATCTTCTTCTTTATGATAAATCACATGTCATTTCAGTTTCTTTAGTGTTCTCTGTGTTTCCCAATAAGTGGTGACAGTTTTTTTCCTTCACTCGGTTGACTTTAGTTTATTGTGACATTACTGCACTGTCCAAACTGCCTGATATTGGTGAATTATAGCACTACACGTGGTCACCAGCTGGCTGAGGCTGCCTTCTGGGGATACCTCTTGGCATTTTCTGAGCTCAGTATGAGTCAGCGCAGGCATGAATACAAATATCATCACCCTTTGCTGCATTTTGAAGTAAGCATGCACTTAGGACCACAATACTGCAGGAAAATTTGTATAGATAATTATTTGCCATTATTAAATAACTGTCTATATGCTGTGTGATTCGCTGAATTATCCATTGACCACAGAGAGCTAGGATGAGCTGGCAGCCAACCATAGGGAGCACATGGTAGAAGTTGCCCTGAAGGACGTGCCCGTCCCTCCCTAGTCATCACACCACCCTAATTATGTACTTTTCCCTGTCAAAATTCAGTCAACTAAAAAAACATGCAAACCCCAGTATAACATAGTTACTATTTCCTCTTAATTATGTTAGAAATAGTTAATTTCGTAATGCATTGATGATTAGCGTTTTTTTTGTTTTTTGCTGTGAGTTTGCTGAACATTGATGCATATTCCATAGACTTTTTCCTTTTTCTATTCCTGTTTGTCCTATGCAGGGTTGTAGAGGTTTAGAGCTGCTAAAAACATCAAAAGCTGCTGAGCTGGGGTGGCCATTCTCGGTATATACAGTAGTATGTGTGTGTAGGGATTTCATATTTTATGACTGACTGGGGGTGGGGGAAAGTGGTGCTAGTTGTTAGTGGGTAAAGTGCAGGAAAAAAGGACAAGGGGGCTAAAAAGTGGACACCAGTGTTATTTTTTTTAAGGAAAAATTTTCGTCATAGTTATCGTCAACGACCTTTATTTTCAGACTAAAACGACATGAGAACTAAATAAAAATGATTTTGCGAGGCCTAAGACTATGATGAGGTGCATTGACACTTTCATCAATGAATAAAAACAAGACTAAAATGTTTCCCAGAGACCAGATACAATCCGAACTAATATAATTAGTTAGCGTAGGGGTATTCAACTAAAATCTAAAGAGGTCCAGTTAGAGAACATTTCTTGAAGATCATAATGTCTCTTTAGTGTGATATATATTTAAGAAGCCTATTAGTTGTATAAACATTGCATGTAATCAATACCTGACTGTCAAATCAAATTAATTCAGTACAATTCAAAGAGTTTTTGAAAATATGAATTGTCATGTGACATAGAGCTGAACATACAGTCAGGTCCATAAATATTGGGACATCGACACAATTCTAATCTTTTTGGCTCTATACACCACCTCAATGGATTTGAAATGGAATGAACAAGATGTGCTTTAACTGCAGACTTTCAGCTTTAATTTGAGGGTATTTACATACCAATCAGGTGAACAGTGTAGGAATTACAGCAGTTTGTATATCTGCCACCCAATTTTTAAGGGACCAAAAGTAATGGGACAAATTAACAATCATAAATCAAACTTTCACTTTTTAATACTTGGTTGCAAATCCTTTGCAGTCAATTACAGCCTGAAGTCCGGAATGCACAGGCATCATCAAACGCTGGGTTACATCCCTAGTGGTGCTCTGCCAGGCCTCTACTGCAACTGTCTTCTGTTCCTGCTCGTTCTTGGGGCATTTCCCCTTCAGTTTTGTCTTTAGCAAGTGAAATACACACTCGGATTCAGGTCAGGTGATTGACTTGGCCATTGCAAAATATTCCACTTCTTTGCCTTAAAAAACTCTTTGGTTGCTTTCACAGTATGCTTCAGGTCATTGTCCATCTGCACTATGAAGCACCGTCCAATGAGTTCTGAAGCATTTGGCTGAATATGAGCAGATAATATTGCCCGAAACACTTCAGAATTCATCCTGCTACTTTTGTCAGCAGGCACATCATCAATAAATACAAGGGAACCAGTCCCAGTGGCAGCCATACATGCCCACGCCATGACACTACCACCACCATGCTTCACTGATGAGGTGGTATGTTTTGGATCGTGAGCAGTTCCTTTCCTTCTCCATACTCTTCTCTTCCCATCACACTGGTACAAGTTGATCTTTGTCTCATCTGTCCATAGGATGTTGTTCCAGAACTGTAAAGGCTTTTTTAGATGTTGTTTGGCAAACTCTAATCTGGCCTTCCTGTTTTTGAGGCTCACCAATGGTTTACATCTTTAGTTGAACCCTCTGTATTCACTCTGGTGAAGTCTTCTCTTGATTGTTGACCTTGACACACATACACCTACTTCCTGGAGAGTGTTCTTGATCTGGCCAAGTGTTCTGAAGGGGTTTTTCTTCACCAGGGAAAGATTTCTTCGGTCATCCACCACAGTTGTTTTCCGTGGTCTTGCAACTCTTTTGGTGTTGCTGAGCTCACCGGTGCGATCTTTCTTATTAAGAATGTTCCAAACAGTTGATTTGGCTACACCTAATGTATTTGCTATCTCTCTGATGTGTTTGTTTTTATTTTTCAGCCTAATGACGGCTTGCTTCACTGATAGTGACAGCTCTTTGCATCTCATATTGAGAGTTGACAGCAACGGATTCCAAATGCAAATAGCACACTTGAAATGAACTCTAGACCTTTTATCTGCTCCTTGTAAATTAGATAATGAGGGAATGACACACACTTGGCCATGGAACAGCTGAGCAACCAATTGTCCCATTACTTTTGGTCCCTTAAAAAGTGGGTGGCAGATATACAAACTGCTGTAATTCCTACACCGTTCACCTGATTTGTATGTAAGTACCCTCAAATTAAAGCTGAACGTCTGCAGTTAAAGCACATCTTGTTCGTTTCACTTCAGATCCATTGTGGTGGTGTATAGAGCCAAAAAGATTAGAATTGTGTCGATGTCCCAATATTTATGGACCTGACTGTATATGTATGACTGCCGATATGTATAATGTTTTCTCATTTACTAGTTTTACAAGGACATTTTAAAAGTAGGGTTGCATTTCAAAATAAGAGAAAATAAATAAAATGTGAAAATAGTGCATGTTTAAATGAAGTGCTTAACTTAAGCCGTAAACCACTAATACAGTCATGTTTACATCATATATTTTAGTGTTCATGGATTTAAGTATTGGTTTTGATAATCCCACACCGGTAATAAAATTAAAGTTTTGTTTTAATATAAATACATAGAAACTAATCGCTATTAGAGTAGGTTATGGGTGGTCTTATTATTTCAAAAAGATATAAAACGTAACATTATGTTTTTCTCATATTAGTTTTATTAATAATTTATAAATGGAATGACAAGCCGCTTCAGGTGAAAACAGTGCATTTTACTTTTCATTTCAAATAAAACGCGGGGTTACCAACTTCGGCCAGCTGGCTGGAGTGAGATTTTCAGTTCGAGATGTCTGCACACAAATAGTATGTAACAGTTCTTACCTTGTAAATAGTCTACTTTTGTATTTAACCGTGTAAATACACTTTTGTCGTAGCTAATTCTAATTTTATAATGGAATAATATAGGCCATTCCTCCCAATTACACCCTTCCAGTTTTCACTATCCTTACACACATGAGTGTTGAAGTCCCCCATTAGCACAATGGAGTCCCCAGTGGGGGGCACCTTCCAGCGGCCCATCCAAGGTCTTCAAGAAGGCCAGATACTCTGGACTGGTGTACATAAGCAAAGAGAACAGTCAGAACCTGTCCCCTATTCAATGGCAGACAAGAACAGGGAAAATTTGAGCTTTCAATAGTATTATATAAAAATACACAGGGTTTTGCATATCATATATTTACTTTAAAATACCTTCTGGGGCGGCCTGGTGGTGCAGTGGTTAACACTGTTGCCTCACACCTCTGGGACCCGGGTTCGAGTGTCTGCCTGGGTTACATGTGTGTGGAGTTTGCATGTTTTCCCCATGTCGTCGTGGGGTTTCCTCCGAGTACTCCAGTTTCCCCCCACAGTCCAATTACATGCTGAGGCTGTTTCGAGTTACTAAATTGCCCATAGGTGTGCATGTGTGAGTGGATGGTGTGTGAGTGTGCCCTGTAATGGGCTGGCCCCCCATCCTGGGTTGTTCCCTGCCTCATGCCCATTGCTTCCGGGATAGGCTCCGGACCCCCGCGACCCAGTAGGATAAGTGGTTTGGAAAATGGATGGATGGAAAATACCTTCTGTTTACAACTACATGGTTGTTATTTTAACATGAAAAATATATTTTATCCATAGCAACATATAGCCACTCTTGTGTAATTACACAAATTAGAATCAAATGAAAGGGAGTCACCTGTCAAGACAGCTGCTACATTGATGTAGAAATGATCTTGCTTAGAATACACAGATGCCGGGTTGTTTGATGTGACTGCTTAACTTTCTTCCAGGGGCTGAATATTTAACATTATCACTAATGATTCACTAATGACGATCCATCACAATGCAGATAATGTGCCTCATTCAGGACTCCCTGAGCAACCGCTCATTCAACACAAAGTCAAACCAGTGGTACCCAAGGATTCTCCGAAGAGACACAGTACCGAAGGAGTCCAGTCTTTCACTCAGCTAACTGGATAGTGTCCTTTTGCAAAGATATCAGGACCACCACACATCCCATTCTAACGACCTCATGACCCCCCATGCTCTCCAAATCCATCGCTGACTTCGTAGGATGAGTCAACAGAGACATCAATGTTACTGCCAAGGTAAATGAACATCTCGATGAGGCTGAAATTCTCCCTGCAGACAGACACACTACTGTTGGCTGTGCCCAAGAAGTGATTAACTGTCTGGATCTTGGTCTTTATCCAGGACTCTCATTAACCCAGAGACTCAGACTTCTTGCTCGGCTTCTTGAGAGCCCCGATCAGAGCCTCCATAGACACCTTTTCCACTACAGATACATTTATAATGCAGTACAAAGCATCCTTAATGCTATAATGATCATTATAATGCATTAGAAAGGTATCTATGTGCATTACAGATAAGAGCTTCAAACCATACATAATGCATAATTGACATGGCTATAATGTGTTATGCCTTTATAACCATGTTTATAATGCTTTATTAATGCATTGTCATTTGTTGTGAATGTATTATAAAACATGACCTAATCGACAAAGGCTGCAAAAAAAAACTCTGCCGATATGTACGTTTATGCTCGATGAGAACCCTCAGTACCAGACTGTGGTTAATGGTAAACTTCTTAGGTATAAGAACAGATAGTCACTGGTAGGTAAGCAAGTGATCACAGATCCTGTTGAAGAGGACCTTACCTGGTAGTGAGAGCAGTGTTATCCCCCTGTAGTTGTAGCAATCCAGGTGATCACCCTTTCCTTTTTAGATAGGAACAAGACGTCCTGTTATTCAGTCAGTTGGGATGACACCCATCTCCAAAACGCTTACAATCATTGTTTATTTTGTCAAGGAAAATTTTGACGATAAGTATTCATTGATGACCTTTTATTTTGTCACTAAATTGTAACGACGACATAAATGAAAAAACGTTTGACAATGAAAATTCTGGCTAAATCTGTGTTTGATGTGTTGAGACAAGTAAAGATGAGATGGAGTTTCTGGCTCTGCTTTGGCAAACAAAATAAATCACAATCTTTGGAAATTGCCGACAAAGTCCGCAGATCTGAGGCAAATCAGTGTGCGATCGGCGCTGGCAAATCGGCACTCAATCTGTAAATTGTTCACAAAGCAACCTGCTGGAGTTGCCGATGTGCAGCAGATGCCCGTCAGATATCTAACAGGCTAAATATCTGGACCTGTAGCCAACTCCAAATCCTGTAGGTGTGAAAGCTGCTGTGGCTGGCAATAGTTCGGAAAAAGGTCAGTTTTTTTAGACACTGTTCTTAGCGTTCAGGGATACACACACACAAACGCACAGACACACACACACACAAACGCACAGACACACACACATATGTGCAAAGGTCATCTTGGAAAGACATCTTCCTGAAACTATACCGAGATAAGTGAACTGTATCTAGTAAACAGAAAGACAAACTTAGTCCTAAATAACATACTAATGTCCCTCTTTTGTCATTTCAGCTATTTTACTGTATTACACACTTTCTGTTTTTCAAGAAGGGTAATTGTAAATTGTGAAGACAGGTTTTGCACATAGTTAAATAGGTGTTTGACAGGTGTTTTGATGCCCTAATTACAAAAATTATTACAGTATAAAATGGCTATGCAGTTCAATTTGATGGGTGTTTTAATGCCCTAATTAAAATGAAACAGGGAGAAGTGTGTGTTGTTGATCTATGCAGAAAATAAAAACAACCTGTGAAAGAAAGATGATTGTATTGCACTTAGTCTAGCTTTAGGCATTCATTTGTATATATGAAAGAAGTACGGTAAGTCGGTGACACATTCCCAGCCTAGATAACCAAGCATCATAGGGTATGCTTACAGTATGTATAAGGTATGCTTATGTATACAGTATGCTTATTGTATAAGGTTTGTTTATGTATACAGTGTGCTTATGTATAAGGTATGCTTATGTATAAGGTGTGCTTATGTATACAGTATGCTTATTGTATAAGGTGTGCTTATGTATACAGTATGCTTATTGTATAAGGTTTGTTTATGTATACAGTGTGCTTATGTATAAGGTATGCTTATGTATAAGGTGTGCTTATGTATACAGTATGCTTATTGTATAAGGTATGCTTATGTATACAGTATGCTTATTGTATAAGGTTTGTTTATGTATACAGTGTGCTTATGTATAAGGTATGCTTATGTATAAGGTGTGCTTATGTATACAGTATGCTTATGTATAAGGTGTGCTTATGTATACAGTATGCTAATGTATAAGGTGTGCTTATGTATACAGTATGCTTATGTATAAGGTGTACTTATGTATAAGGTGAGCTTATGTATACAGTATGCTTATGTATAAGGTGTCCTTATGTATACAGTATGCTTATGTATAAGGTATGCTTATGTATAAGGTGTCCTTATGTACAGTATATAGTGTGCTTATGTATACAGTATGCTTATGTATACTTGCTTCTGAAGGGAATTTGTGCAGCCAGGAGAAATACCCTTAAGCAAAATCCATTTCAGTATCATTAACCTATCTGAGAAAATTATGACTTAAATATTGACTGAAATATCGACTAAAATTAGACTAAAATTAATCCCGAGTTCCACTAACTAAATCTTAATTAAAACGAAACAAAAATAGAAAACTAAAACGTGACTTTAATGAAAATACAAATTTCAGTAAGTGACTAAAAGAATAACTAAATTAAAAATTCTTCTCATAATTAGCACTGCTTGCAATGCCAGGAGGACAGCCTTACCAGCAGCCTAGGGAAGTTCACTCTGGATACCACAGATCCCTGCAGCCTTCCCTACCCCCAGCTGGCTCAGCACCTGTGCATCTCAGTGAGACTGGGTGGTTCGCAGCTAATCAGACGGTCAGCCTCTGTGGACTGTGGACACCTAGCCGAAGGATCAGCCTTAAACAGCTTCTCAAAGTACCCGGGGCAGTGGGTCACAACTGCTGTGTCATCCATAAGGACCCTCAGCAACACTCAGCAACCCTCAGGGTTTTGTCACGGAAGGTTTCCCACATCACATTAGAATCAGCAGTCGCACCCAAGTCTGCAAGTTCATCAAACAAACTGCATGCAAATTCATCAGAAACAGCCTGATATTGGAGTCTGGCCAGGTCCAGCCTCATTGTCCTAGTAGGTGGTTGCCTACTGGACCGAAGCTGAATCTTCAGAGTAGCAACAACAAGTCCATGGTGAGAATTCACAAACAGGGCACTTCTGTAGACCCTGCAGTTCTGTAGGATCCTCCAGTGTCTGCCCAGGAGAGTGTGATCGATCTCCTTCACCACTCCATCAGTATTGGAGTAGCAAGTCTAACGATGCTGCTCAGAGCACAGGAATCAGGATCCAGAGACCCATAGCTCCTGACCTTTTGCAAAGTCAAGGAACATTTTCACCCCAGTCTCCAGGCCCATGGGGACTGACACAATCCTCAGAACCAGCCCTTTCAGTGCCAGTGGTTGTCTTAAAGTGACCTATCACCAGAGGAGTGTCACCTCGTGAATACCCATCAACCACCAAGCGAACTTGCACATAAAATGTCTCCCTCATTGAGATATCACTCATCGCAGTTGGAGGATATACTGAGGTAGCAGGCAAGACACCAATGAGTGCGCCTTAGTCTCATATGCGCTTGTCGAAAGGAGTGACATTAGACACCATCGGGAGGAGCTGAACTGCCACAGCAACAGCTGCCCCCTGAGTATGGCAGCCATCAGAGTGACCAGACCTATAACAAGTGAACCTACCTACAGTGATCTGGCCACTCCTCAGTCTGCACACTTCAGAGAGTGCCACCACTGAAATGTGGAATTTCCGAAGCTCCTCCGAAAGCAGAGGAAGATGGTCATCTTGCCAGAAAGACAAGACAGAATACATGCCTACCCGGATGGGCCACCTCAAACTGGGACCCAAGTGCTGCCATGCAGGAGGTCGATGCCTCAGCGCCACATCAGCCCCTATCCCCAACAGGACCCCATTGGCTTTCCAGTAGTTTCGACTCTTCCAGGGATGAGGCTCCTGAGAGTTTTTCCCGATCCGCATTATGATGTGTGCAGTCTTCCTGTTGGTGACTGCAGCAAACCTACTCCTGCTGAGAGCAGAAGAGAGTTCTGTCTGCTCTGTCAGAGCAGTGTGAAGTTCGTTTACAGTGGCTGGAGTGCCAGTCCAGCCACCAACACCCACATTCCCTGTATGTTGGAGAACCTCTTGCAGGGCCGGATACAGCTTAGCGGCACACCCAGTGAAAATGTAAATGAAGAGGGAAAAAGGCAATATAAAGTAAAACGTCATAAGTATACTTTACCTCTGCATCTGAAGGCCCTACTATCACTCAACCATGTCCTAAGAGAAAATGGCTTGGTCTCTGGGCATCCATTTGAAAAAAAGGGATCGAGAGTAAGAGAGAGAGCTACAGAGGCAGCTACATTAATGTAAGGAAATATGAGGATGGAGCTGAATATATCAGTCACACAAGTGACAGAAATGAAGAATCACAGGCACCCAGTTAACCTTGATAAAACAGTACGATTCATGTTTTCCAAACCACCCTAAACATCCTAAAAGTATATATCAAAATGCCCATCTGATGCAAAGGCCTTTTATGTTCATCCATACAAGCTCCATGCAAAATACCAGGATGTCCAGCATTCAATGGAGGTACTGGAGGTTCCTGCTACCAAGCATCAGTCAGCATTCCTACTGCCAAACACCAAACTATATTAGTCTGTACATGAAGTACACAAATCATTCCCTTCCAAGCAGGGAAGGCCATTTATCTTCCACCACTAACATGGAGCTCATAATGTCTGCGTGGGGCGCAGGTTTGAAAGTAATTCATAGAGTGAGTGAGCACCTTCCATCAAAGAGGTGAGAGCTGGCTCCCTTCTGCTTAGAAGATCAGCTATTGTGGGCTGAGAAAGTGCGGCGTTAGCTGGACAAAACAGTACGATTCATCACTTTCTTAAAAGTGCAATACAGACACAGCCAAAAGTTTGTGTACCCATGCAATTTATTAAAATAATGTACTCTCGATACGTTCTTCTTTAGTTGTACATAGATGATTATCTTTGGTTAGTAGTGGAACAAAACCAAAAAGTTGTGAAAGGGACATATTCCATGCTTAATCTGTAAAGACATTATAAAATGGTGTGGAAAGCATCATTGCTACCATTTGGAAGTTAGATTAAATAATTGTATTGTAGCAAAACTTTATGCAGAGTAATCCCTAAATTAGTATCAAAGGTGCCAACAGACATATAAACATATAGAATTTAACTGGCTTAACTGGAGAAAAGTACTCTGCTGTTCAAAGTGTGTACAGTGCATCTGGAAAGTATTCAAAGGGCATCAATTTATCCACATTTTATGTTACAGCCTTATTCCAAAATGGATTAAATTCATTTTTTCCCCTCAAAATTGTACACACACCCCATAATGACAATTATTGCAAATTTATTAAAAATGTAAAAAAAAAAAAAGAGAAATCACATGTACATAACCAGTCACAGCCTTTGCTCAATACTTTGTTGATGCACCTTTGGCAGCAATTACAGCCTCGAGTCTTTTTGAATATGACGATTCTAATAAAATGTAGGAAAAGTGATGCACTGTACACACTGTAAACATGCATTTGAGAAGTAAGAGCATAGTGTTGGAGGTTATAAAGCAGAAATAAGGTAACAGACAAAAGTGCTAGATCAGAGGGTCTACATTTTTGCGATCTCCCACTTCCCTGAGAGTTGAAAGAAAGGGAAACGTGGACCTTGTGGGGATCCCCAAGGACAGGTTTAAGAACCACTGTGCTAGGTTATTTCCATATGGCTTAATGTTCCTTTGACAAATGTTGTTGATATTATCACAGTTTTTGGTCAACGAGACTGTAGCCAACATCCTTTGACATAGCTGCAACAGAAAATTGACTCAAAAGAAAGAAGGTTTGAATGATGTACAAAACAGCACTACTGAATATGCGGAACACATGTGGGGCGTTTACTAGGTATTCTAGAATGCCAGATATTCATCAGGTCAAAACCAGAAGGCGGAGAGCAACTGAACAAATTCAACTTGAAGAACCAGAGAAAGACAACATCTGAAGCAGATTTAAAACCAGTAATAAACCAGAAGTAATAAATTTAAAAGTCTTGGATTCTGGGTAAGTCAGTTGAACAGACATCTGCATGACAACAGCATTATAATTATAGACAACAATGAATAACTCACTACTATAAGTAACTCATTATTGCAGATGTGAGCATGCAATAATATATGGACTGGAGTGTGACAGCCCAGTGGCATATTAGCATTGTAGAGAAATATCAAACATCAACATTATGCTATTTACTCAGTTTTAACTAGCTCATTATTCAGTGTAAATCAGTTACATGGTCCAATTACAGATAAAACACTGCTTTGGATAGCCACCATGCAAAATGCATCTTAAAACCCTTCATGGTTTTCATTGGATGGACCAGGCAGAACTATTTCCGAGATGGTCATGCAAGTAGAGAAACGGGAGCAACAAATCCCCATTGGCAGGCTAAATCTCAGAACCTAAGGAAAAAACAGATAAAACAAAAACCAGACCAGCAGAGCCAGACCAGCAGAGCCAGACCAGCAGAGCCAGACCAGCAGAGCAAGACCACAAGGAATTAGAGCAAACAAAGGGTGTAAATAGCAGAGGTGCAGCTGGAACTCGTTGACTTATTAACAGGTGAGGTGGTACTGTGGAGGATTCTGGGAATTGCAGTCCTGGGAGAGTAGCTAACTGAGATGGTGGTTGTGGGGTGCATTCTGGGATTTGTAGTGTTGGTCAGCTGGTCTTTGACAAGAATAACCTGGTAAAATTAATTCTGAGGTTAATCTATGAAGATTAACTATAGTTGGAATTCACATGAGTTAACACGACTGATTTCCATACAACGAATCTCTATAAAGGATTATCTGCCCTCCCAGTTGTTGACTTAGTTGACATCTGGAGAGAAGACATGTGTCTGCCATTAATCTGATTTCTGAGCACATGTTACTGTGCTTTCAAAGCTACAGGAAAGCTGCAGGATTTGATTGTCTCATGCATATTACATACTACAGTACAAGCAGTATGTTACTGAATCCAAAATGACATAAAGACTAATCCAAGTGTAGTTTATGAGTATAAGAGAAATTGTTCTGGACATCGTAGGAGATAGATAATTCTATTGGGTTGACACAGAAGCTCAGTGGATGGAAGCCCAAGGTCAAGGGTTTAATTCTAGCCCATGAATGCATATGCATGGTTGGCGGGGGGGGGGTGCATGTTCACATGTTTGCGCAGGTATTTTCCTGCCACACCGGATTCCAACTGCAGTCAAAAGACTTTAGGTGTACTGGTGTCTGCATCTGCATTGTGTGTATGTCTGTCTGACTACAGCCTTAGGCAGACATCCTTGTACTCAGTGCTTCCATGGACAAGCTGCAGAGTCACCACAATCCTATACCGAATAAACAGTATGGGAAATCGGAACAGATGACGATGAAGACTATTAAAGTTATCCCACCAACTTATTTACCGCAGCAGAAGTTTACTTTTCCCTCAGACTTACTACTGCTAATGATTCACAGCTGTTTATAAAGGCAGACGGAGCGTGACTCTGCAGACAGAGCATCTTGTTTTTGTCCAGTGTTACTCAGACATTCAGAATTCAGTGCAGCTACATCTGCAGAAAGCTGCAGAAAGATATAGGTGAGAAAAAGCCGACATACTGCAGAAAGTCCTCAGTGGACCTGTTGCTTTTTTCTTCACACAATTTCAAACACCAGCCCCCCCTCCAAACAATTATGGGATGTCGCTTTTGATAGATTTCCAGCGACGCAAAGAGGAAAGGAGATATAAATGCCAGATATAAAATGAAGTGCCTTAGTGATCTATGTGATTGCATGTCAGCACCTTGTAAGAGCTTTTACACTTAAATATGCAGTAGACAGAAGAGCTGTCGTCTATTTAATTACCTATTTGTGTTTTGTCAAGGGAAAGATATTCCCCTTTGGAGAAGAGAAAAAAACACAGATTCCACACAAAATAATCAATAAATTGTGGCAATTTAGCTGAAGCAATTATTGCTTATTCACTTTACGGGTATTCTGCTCATTAATGCCCACTTAAAGCACAGCACTTCATCTAAATGGAAAGACTCAGCCTAACCCACCCACTAAAGTCATGTGGTGCAGGAAACAGCACATCCGTACTTTGGTTAAGCCAGAATGTACTTTCCAGCGCAGACTGTAGCCATGATATATGGAATAGACTCTTACAGAGTTAAGATTACCCTGCTTCCAAACCACACGTGGGACGCATACGCTTTCCATGACCTTCAGCAGCGCGACTGGCCTGAAGATGAATGGGCAGATGGATGCTTTCACCTATATTGCCAATCCAATGTACGGTTCAGGTGTATGTAATGAATGGGGTCAGGTGAAGGATGGTTAGGAGAGTCAGTGGAGTTTAATGAATTCATTGTATTTTTATATAAAGTCATTCCTAAAATGGCTGCTCCAACATAAAGAATTTATACACTGAATATTGCCCTCAAATGGATAGCTTCTGGGGGGTATGGCTATAAATTTACCAGTACATTTCTTACATTTTGACTATGTTGCATTGCCAACAAGCTGATAGCATTAATCATCTGAGAAAGTACAACATAGTGTGTTAGGTTTTTGTGGATGTTTTTCCGGAGAACTTGAACAACATGTTAACAACGTCCCCACCCATGTCCGTCATGTTCCCATTTTGCCAGCAGATGTCGCTGGCCATCCTGCCTTCTTCTCTATTCCCAGTCTTTATTGTGTTTATTAAGTGGTTAATTACCCATACTTGTTCCATGTTTAAACCTGGTTACATAAGTACCTAACCTTGCCCTGGTTCTCTGTCGGACATTGTAAGTGCTGTGTGTAAGTTCTGCTGGGAGGGGGGGGTCACTGGTGTTCTCAGAGTGCTGGGTTACTGGTTTCCCCAGTGTTTCCCTGTATCTAGATTAGCCTCTCATTCGTTCTTGTTTATCCGCCCTGCCTACCTTTGCTTGACCTCACGCAGTCCTATTTTTTCTGATTCTGTGTGATCATCAAAGTCTCTGTTGGTGTTTAAGAACCACATCATGGAACGTCCCTCTTTCCCCATGTCTTGTCATGTCAGGTTTTTGCTTGCAGTGTTACACCAGCAGTGAAATGAAATTGCCACTTCTCTAGTCTGTGCAAGGTAGAAGGATAACCAAATTAAATAAAAGAAATTAACAAAATAAGTATTAAAAACATAGAGATATATATGTTGTAAGAAAATATGGGAAAATATTTATAGACCAGGCTGCAGTTATATATAATTTTAATTGGTAGTTTTGTTGATGCTAATGGGGGTAGAAGCTTCTCCTCAGCCTCTCAGTCCCAGCCATAAGGCTCAGGAGGCACCTACCAGAGTGCAGTTTACACCATGGCTGGTAAGTGTCCCTGTTAATGCTCACTGCCCTAGACCTACATCGTTGGATGTACATTAGATCAGTGTTTCCCAACCCAGTCCTCGGGGAAACCCAGACAGTCCACGTTTTTGCTCCCTCCCAGCTTCCAGCCAATCAGGAACACCGAATACCTGGTACAGGTGCACTGGGAGCTAAGAGGAAGCAAAAACATGGACTGTCTGGGTTGGGAAACACTGCATTAGATGACCTGCAGGGTGGGTGATTGCCTCTGTGCACCTTTTCGTCCTTTGCAGAGCTCTGTGGTCCTCAGAGCTGTAGTTGTACCAGACAGAGATGCTCCCAAAGAACACAGATAGCACAAAACTCTAGATTTAGCTATTCATTCTAGTCAAGGGAGGTAATACAAGTAATTAAGGTTATAGAATTTTAAACAACAAAATTGTGCAAGACTGAAAAAGGAGGAAAATTTCTGGAGGTCCGAAGATTCTCTATAGATGAAGAATTACTTTATGAGTTACTTTTATATTAAATTAAGTATTTAGCTGTTATTTAAAAAAAAATAATAATTCACTGCATATTAGCCAAGCAGCAATGTGGCAGCCTCTCAGCTCTCGAAATCAAGCACTGGCTGTTTTACAGTCTAGAGACAGAGACCCTTAGCATAGAATGTGAACAATTACTTTGAATAAGCAATGAGGTGGAATGGAAAAACAAACATGACTCCAGCCTTGGGGAACATGTTTAATTTTGTCCTAGAAAAATTCTGGCCATCACAGACCTCACCTGCAGCAAGCAGAGAGGGGGGATGCTGTAATGTATATGCAACTCACCAAACAGACACTGCCAGAATAAAATGCATTGCTGCATTGGAAACCAGTGACGAGGTCACAGGGGGTTCTGTTTGATTATGCAAGCAGGCTGCAACCAAAGTGACCTTTCAGGCTGGTGTTTCGGCTAGGAGTGGCCTGAGGCCTACAGCTAACAGAGAAGACCCTCGTTAACATAAGCTGCTTGTTATTGGTTATTTACAGAGTCAGCTGATTGGGTGCAGACAGGGCTGGAAGAAAAGCTGGGGAATGAGGGGGACAGCTAAGTCATACATTTACTTTTTATAAATTTGCTGTCTTGGTTTTGACGATTCAGTGTCGTTTTAAAAGGGAGTTTCATTGTCATGTCATGTTGAAGTCTTCGTTCACTAAAACTGTTTGGTTACTGTCCCTACTTTCATGTGCCAGAGGTGTAGGCTCACATCTCCAAGGACTTTGATGTTGATATCTCTCGAGAATTTGTATGAATTAGCATATTCTTTACAGCATCAATACAGATTTTCTCCATATATTCCCTCCCAAATCTGTGCATTAAATTGAACTGATCCCTCTTAATTGCGTGTAGTGTGTGAGTTGGTGCTTTGTGATGGGTTTGTGTCCTATCCAGGGCGCTTCTTGACTTAGACTGCCAAACTAAGAAGGCAGTTGCTTGGGTTTCGTCAATTATCAGACAGTTTACATATTTTCTATTCAGGAAAAAAGGAGTTTTACCACAAACATTCCCGCTGTTCCTCTTCCTCCTGGCTTTCTCGAGTCAATTAAATGAAATGTGGTCAAACCATGGCGCTTAAATCAAAGCAGCGATCACTGGACTCTCTCCTGTCACCCAAACCATGACAGCAAGTATGGTATAACGCTGGCTGCCCATGTATTCAGAGAAATTAGGTGGACACTGACATATCTCTGTCAATGTATGAAGCAAGGAAGTCATGCATTTATTTTAGTTTATCAGCATAAATATGTCTGCAACCCAAACTCCCTCTGAGGTGTCTTTGTCTCTTCGCTTGGCTGCTGTTGATCTCCTTCTAGCCTTTGCTCCACATCTAAATGAGGGCTCATTTAACTACCTCCCAGGATGTTTTTTTTTTACAAAGTCCTTTCTCCAGAGCTCCTCTTTAATAACTTCTGATTCCCCTTCAGCTCTTGCAAGACTTAATTACAGATTATTCCAATTTTCCACCATACTGTAATTTATTACCAATCGTGTCCCATGGGTATGTCGATACTGAGGATGACTTCCTCTTCTGTGCTTGTAATTCTGTACTTGTTCCCTTTTGCCACTTGTATTCTGCAGCATAATCCACTTGCAGGGACCTTTTTAACATGCTTTTATTTATTATGCCAATGTCGATGTTCTCCAAGTGACTCTTGTTTCTTCAACCATCACTTTAAGTGCAATTTTATGCTTCTCCCTGTCAACTTTTGATGCCGTATGGTGAATTATATTGTGATTCTATACATATTGCTGAATACTGTTCTAGATTAACTGAATATAAACACTGAAAATGCAGGCAGTCCACATTTATGCTCCCTACCAGCCAGGGCTGCGTTAGAGATTTTGGACCCCATGAAAGCATATCATATTGGGCCCCCAACCCAGGCCAGTCATATTATATTCCAAATTTTTTATGGAATTGTCCTAACTTACCTTAAATTCATTTTAAGGTACAGAAATGGATTCTGAGGAACATCCCCAAGGTATAAACATTACATATACAGGGTACAACTGGCAGTCCCTTGAGGAAACAACCGCAGTGAAAAGCAAAATTACAAAAGTGCAAAATGTGTCGCTCAGCAAAAGTTATCTTGGGGACCCTCACCCCCATGATCGGAAAAATTTACCATGGGGGACTCCACAGTTCAGGACCTGGCAGTCCTGCCATGTGCGAGGCTACAGTGTTACCACTAAGCAACCAAGGTGCCCCTGTTTTGGCTACAGGAAAAATGAATAATGAGACAGACCTGTAGCTATTAGACCATGATAATTAGAGAGTAAATTGATACTGGATAAGTCGAAAGGACAAAGTATTAAGTTGGAGTGAGAGGGCAGTTGATTTGCCCTTTGTGGTCAACGAACACTTAAACGTTGAAATCTGTTATTTTACAAGGGATATCATGTCTGGTTTGCACAGTTTCCAACAGGAGGCATTGGTGGGGGGTGGGGGGGTTGTCAGGGTTACTTGAGTGGCAACAGATGGTTGCACCCTGGTGGGGGAAAAAAAGATCAAGAAAAGGAGTCAACGATCAATCAAGACTGCATAAAAAAATATATATTCTAGGGAATGAAAGTCTTTCGTGGTGTGAAATAGAGTAAAAAAGAGAAGCTTTTTAAGGTGACCTTCTAGACCTTCTAATAATTCAAGGGAGAGTGCAATGTTAGCCCATGGGGACCAGCTTTGAACCCCAAAGATATGGTCACTTTAAACATTAACTCTAATATGCCAGGGCACACAATGGAGAATAGCCTGCTGAGCCTATAGCAACCAGCATGGCACTCTGTAGGTCTATCTGAACAAGGAGAGGAGTGAAAAACCCTGTTATGCTGATACCAGGCCTTTGGATCAATCACAGACTGCAGGCCCCATATTTGACTGTCCTCAAGCTTGACATTAACTCAGCTAGTCTTCGGTTCATATCATCTCCTGACTTTTCCCCACTTTCGACAGCACATCCAAATTACTTTCCTAACTTAGTTACCTCACACACAGGAGAAGTAACCAGCTTCATGGCCACCTAAAAGCTGGAATTATGTATTCTGTAAGTGCCCCCAACGCCCCCCAAAACACACATTGTAGGAATATCTTCCTGTCATCCATACCTAAATCTATACCCTCGGTCCTAAATACTGCAGAACCGATACCTGCATTTATGTTTCATTTTTTCTTTACTTCATAATATTATAGCTTTTATATTAATATATTTAATTGCAATTTAATTGCAAAATTTAAATGAAGAAATGTCAATGATTCACATGACATGAGGACCGTAAAATGCAATTTTGAGATTAAACACCACAACTTGTTTGTACATTGCAATTGGCATTCATTATAAACATATATTATAGTTTTGCCAGAGAACAAAATGTACTGTTCCTATTAAATGTGAGAATTAAATTAAACTGAAGTATTAATCATTTGTCAAAGACAGCCATGAGGTAAGCACTAACGAAGTGAACTAATCCGCCTCTGTTTAGCAAGCTCTCTGCTGTATCTCCTCTGAGGACGTGAGTGTGGCTGGTTTCGCCATTGCCTGTAGCCACTCATAAGTCAAATAATTACTGTCTGTTCCTCTGAGGGTTGTGAATTTTTTTCCATTAAAATAGTCTGTTACTCTCATTAACCCACTTCCAAAATGTGCAACTTCAGGCGATTTACATATCCATATCCAAACTCGTTTACGGAGACGTATGAAGGGAAGGGCATCCTGTTTCTGCAGGCCCAGATGAGAGGGCTCTGGTACGCGTTCATTCGTGTTGTTCATGGCGAGAATTAGCTAATGTGCTGCTCTGGGGCTAAGCAGCTCGTAACTTGGTGGATGGTGGAGGGAGTGCAATGGCCAGCAAGTGCAGACAAGCACTATGATGTCATCCTGCCGTAGGATCCTATCCCGTATGAAGCCCATTAAACTGTTCAGTTGTCATACAGCGAATTTATTAGCAATTGAATTTTGCAGAATTTATCATATATATCCACACCTGGTCATCAGAACCCCATGCAGCTTTCAACTTTACCTGTCTGTGCAACTCTAACCCTGCTCAGATACCTCAGATAGGGTCCTGTGCTTCCTGCCATTTTACTGCCAATTTCTTGGAGGCTAAACCTAGATTAAGGGTAGTTAACTGCTCACCAGTGGAATGCTTGTAATTTACACTCTGCCTCACTTTTATATCTCTTTCGATAAAAGCTTCCGTTAAAAATAAATAAAATGCAAATATATGTTGGGGGCGGAGGTCCAGTGTTTAGCACACATCTGAGACTACAGTTCAAGTCTCCACCATGCCTCCGTGTGTGGAGTTTGCATGTTCTCCCCGTGTGATCATGGAATTTCCCCTGGCTACTCTGCTCCCCCCCACCCACAGTCCTCAAACATGCTGAGGTTAGCTGGAGTTGCTAAATTGCCCATAGGTGTACATGTGCGAGTGAATTGCAACAGCAATAGAAGATTAAGAAAGTGATGTTAAAAAAGCAATATGTAAAATTTCATATACTGTACTTCTGTGCAGTGAAAAGCTTTAAAGAGGTAAAACTTTTTACATATGTAGGAGCATATTTTTCCTTCAGATTAGCTATGAGATCATTCATAATGTAGATCATTAAGCATCTTAACTAAGCATCAATTGTTACCATCAGAAGACATGGTGCTACAATACTGGAAGAACACTTTCGTGCCTCCAATTCTTCCCATTTTCTCCGCTTTTTTCACTTTCAGAGTAATAAAACACATAATTTAGTGAAGTTTTGTGGGGTAAAGAGTTGCTTTTTTCTTGTGAGGCAAGGAAATTGTCAGGATAAATCCATCTTGTCCGCTTCTATCTGTTGTTTCCCCATTTGTCCAGCAGGTATCGCTGGCCATCCCATTAAGCCTTCAGTGTTTTGGCACCTTTCTTAGTTCCCATTCTTTTTCTTTTTTGTCTTTTTTTCCTGGGCTGCCACATGATTGAATGGGCTAAGCGGGCGGCTGGTAGCCAGATATCTCCAGATCACATTTTGTGTTTTGTACCTCCAGATTCTGTTTTTGTCTAACTTTGTTAATTATGTTTTCTTGCGTTAATATATGGATCCTTGTATGGATCCTTCTTGGTACCGGGGGTGGCATGGTGGTGCAGTGGTTAGCACTGTTGCCTCACACCTCTGGGACCCGGGTTCGAGTCTCCACCTGGGTCACATGTGTGCGGAGTTTGCATGTTCTCCCCATGTCGTCGTGGGGTTTCCTCCGGGTACTCCGGTTTCCCCCCACGGTCCCAAAACATGCTGAGGCTAATTGGACTTGCTAAATTGCATGTGTGAGTGTCTGGTGTACCCTGCGATGGGCTGGCTCCCCATCCTGGGTTGTTCCCTGCCTTGTGCCCATAGCTTCCGGGATAGGCTCCGGACCACCCCTGACCCAGTAGGATAAGCGGCTTGGAAAACGGATGGATGGATGGGTTACTTGGTACCTCGATTTGTAATCATGTCCTGCTTCACCTTGGTTTACTTCATGTTACCTTCCTGCCTGTGTATAAGAGCCCTCATGGTTCCTTCATTCCTGGTTTACTTTTGGGTTCAGTTTATTATAAAATTCCCCTTTGTCACTCAGCCTAAGATCTTAGGGTATCACTCGCACTAAGATTTTCATTCTGAATGCTGAATCATGACAGGAATTCATCCTGCTTCATCTTTTTGTTCATCTTCCTACCTTTCATAAAGTCAATTACCTACTTTTTCAGCAAGGGCTGGGTAAAATTTTCAAACTAGGACACATTGACTGTACTGCTCTTGTAGCAAGTTATATAATAGTTAAATATCTAGCTAATGGATATGAAGCCAAAAGAATAGCAAACCAACATCGATATACGAATTTTCCAAAGTGCTACATAAGCAGTATATATATATATATATATCCATCCATCCATCCATCCATCCATCCATCCATTTTCCAAACCGCTTACCCTATTGGGTCGCGGGGGGTCCGGAGCCTATCCCGGAATCAATGGGCACGAGGCAGGGAACAACCCAGGATGGGGGGCCAGCCCATCGCAGGGCACACTCACACACCAGTCACACACACATGCACACCTACGGGCAATTTAGCAACTCCAATTAGCCTCAGCATGTTTTTGGACTGTGGGGGGAAACCGGAGTACCCGGAGGAAACCCCACGACGACACGGGGAGAACATGCAAACTCCGCACACATGTGACCCAGGCGGAGACTCGAACCCGGGTCCCAGAGATGTGAGGCGACAGTGCTAACCACTGCACCACCATGCCGCCCCATATATATATATATATATATATATATATATATATATATATATATATATATATATATATATATATATATATATATATATATATATATATATATTAAGGATTTAATGATACACTCAACTCACAATTAGATACAATTCACGATTCTGAGTTCACGATATGATTTTCTCACAATTTTTTTTACAGAATGAGCTGCAGACAAATTTATTAAAAAAATATTCCTTTATTTATCTTTCTAAACTGTGCAAAATGTGTCCTCTTCTTAACAGTGCAACTGAAATTGAATAAAATACTATTTTAAGAAATCCCAAATCAAAATAAACTAAGGCTTGCATGTGCAGCTTTTTAGCGTGGTTTGCCCTTTTAATAATCTTCGCTCTGGCGATGGAGAATTGAGCTCACTGTGGTGCCGGTGGACATGCTGAAGCATGTTCGTTGGGCTATTTGTGTGTTATCAGTCTTTTACAATGTTTGCAAACAGTTTTTGTCTTGTCGGTGCTTTTCGCGGCGCTTTTTTTTTGTGATTATCGGAAAGCTAAAATGCTGCCTCACCGCCGATTTGTGCGTCCATTCATTTTCTGAAACCGCTTAATCCCAACTTGGGTCACGGGGGGAAACACGGTGACATCTGATGTCGAACTGACGTGAAATCAAAAGTAATATTTCACCAGTTTCTCTGTTAAAGTACTATGAAGTTTATACTATTCGCTATATTTTAGAATAATTATGAAGACATGGCAACTATAAAATAACATAAATGGAGTTAGGCACTGACGAAAATCACTTTGGTCAGCAAAGTGATGCCACCATTGGGCCCTTGAGCAAGGCCCCTATGCTCACTTCCTCTGGGTCTGGTTGACCCTACTTTTCCTACGTGCCAGTTCCATGAGGTGGCCTCCTGCGATGCTTTTCCAGCTCTCCTGAAGGAGGTCACTCATATGCTGGGCACTCATTGGCTGATTTTCCTTTTGGTCAAAAAATCATTTGTACTGTGTTTAGGTCAGGTGGCCAGGTCATGTGATCACTCTCCTTTCTAGGCGACTTGGCGTGTTCAAACTTTTGAATGGTACTGTGTGTGTGTATGTGTGTGTATATATATATATAATTAACCTTTTCTGTTGCACTGAGTGCTTGTTTCTTAGCATTTCCTCTTACTTTTTCCTGCCATTTTACATTTGTTTCTTTCGCACACACTAATAAGTTCTGTGGCACACACACTTGGCACACCATTTAATCAAATTTAATTGACAGGTTAGTTACTTTTCTTCCCATTCCTTTTCAGCTCAAGGTTTTGTAAGTTTTTCGTCTCTGTTGCAGCTCATATTAAATTATTTAACTTGCAACCAACCAGAAATGATATTGGCCCTTCAGAGAAAACAATGTTTTGAGGCTGGGGACTCTGCACTCTGTTGTTTAGTGAGAAAGTATCTAATTACATACTGAAAAACTCACTCAGGATTTAATCTTACCACACGACATTTTTAGGAAGGAAAGCATTTTTGGGAGACTTAATTTCACGCCCAAGGCTCCTTTTCTGCTGAATTGAATTCATCCTTTTCTTTAAAGTAGCTCTTGGGCTTAAATGGGTCATGATTGGATTGCATTGATCCATGCTGGCAATGAATAGACGCAGACTGAAAATGCAAGTATACTGAGGCAGAGCATTCATGTACTCAGAAGAACAGTTACAGAGGTCACTTTTTACATGATGCAGGGTCACATAAAGTGGAAAAAAACAGGGAAAAAGTTTTTCCAACTAACTATCCCAGTGAAATACAGCCCCAAAAGGCTCCGTCCGGCTTTCTAACTCGGAGAGAGAGAAGAACAAAAACAAAGGCTACAAACCTAAGGACGCCCTGTTGCCAAATCAAAAGCAATTATGGGATGGTGATAAAAGACCCAGTCTTTTCTCCCACAAAGCATTACTGCAGCGGAAAGGTATCTTGGGAAGAACCTTGAAGCTGTGCCCATTAGGAGCGCAGAGGGTGCCTCTGATCAGCACCGGCCTGCCATTTCTATAAAAACTCATGAAGACTTCCTGTAACTAACCTAAACCAAATGTTGGATTAAAGTGTAAGATTTAGTTACTCTCCACAAGTCAGACAAGACAGAACAAGCCATCCATCCATCCATCCATCCAAGCATCCAATTGCTTATCATCGTCACGGTAAATAATACATAAACAAACAAACACATGAATAAATAAACACTCAGGTTTTTTAATTCTAGTCATTCTCTAAAGAGCATGAACCGCTGCTAGTTAGAAATAACAGTTCATGAAAGACATTAATGGCTTGCACTGTTTCCCAGTTTAGTAATGTTGAAATATGTTACAGAAGGCTTGTGAAAATGTTTTATTTTGCTATTGGCTTTACATAAATTGTTTTATATTTACATGCCAATTGGGGCCACTTTGTAAAGCTTGTTTTAAACTACTTCTCAGCAGAAGATCGCTTGCTCGGCAGCAACTGCAGTAATGATCAGCCTGTACCAAAGAGCATTTATTTCAGCTGTAACTCGGTTCACTTCAATCACCATTACTTTAATCTGGCTGTACTGGGGGGCTCACATATTTTTGTCTTTATTGGGTCACAGTTTTTCTTGAAAAAGCAAGACAATCTCATCGGAGAATATAATGACTGACAAGTAATAAGGTTCTCCTGCCCAGGGTGCGCCTGCTCATTTATTACATTTTAAAGCATCAGCCCTAAATGTTCAGAAACAAAACCAAGCTTTTACCCCCTAACTGATTTCAAAAAGATCATTTGCTTCTTGATAACACCTTTCCCAGGTCATTATATATCAGGAGAGTACCGAGGTTATTATTGTTAATGAAATATACTGTGAAAACGAGCCATTAAAAACACACTTTACTTAAAGTTGTCATCCGAAAATCATTATGGATAAATTCATAATGTATCATAATACTCAGTATAAGAATTAATATAGCATCATAAGGCATTATAGTGTTGATTATAATAATTCATTAAGCTCATATGAAGCTCTCATCTTTAATGCACTGTTGATACCTTCATAGTGCATTATAATAGTCATTAAAAGAATTAAGGATGCTTTGTATTACATTATAAAGGTATCTATACTGCATTATAGATGACAGCTTCACAGAGCATTCATAATGCATAATAAACAAGCCAATAATGTGTTGTGCCTTTTCATAAATATTTATAGCCATGTTTACAATGCTTAATGAGTGCATTATAAAGTGTTATGAATGTAAATTTGAAATTACAATACAAATGATATAATACTGTGGAGAAAAAAAATGTTGCTAAATTATAAACACCGAAGAATGTCCTACATAAGGGCTGTAATCTAGCCACCTGGGACTCCATCCTGCTGCAGTATATGGCAAAACAACACAGGTGGAAGATAGAGGCAGAGACTGTAATCTAAAAAGATGGCACAAAAAAGCAGACTGAGAGGTTCTTCAGTTTGGCTTATAAAATGATTTGATTTTCCTTCAGCTTCAGAGTTAATGTGATAAAATGATGGAGAAAGACCAATTACACAAGAACATTGTCTTATTTTTTACATAATGCATAACGGCTTGAAGAAGAATTTTCCAATAATATATCCCCGGGATTCATTCTTCTCCTGTACTGGGGTCATTAAGAAATATGAAAAAGTATTAAATCAAATTAGTGAAAATTAAGGCTACCAATGGCTCAAGTACAAGATCTCATTGGATTTTGACAGTATTTTTGTCATTGATGCATTACACTGCTTTCAATGAACAATTAATGCCATATAAGAGAATCACATTTTAGTAAAATATCAATAACAGTGTATAACTTATGCAGGTATTATTTTGAACTTATCCGGCTCTTTTCAAGTTCCTACCTTAATCAAGCCGAGTCAAATAAACACTAATACTTTTTACTTTTTTAAAACTAACTAAAGATCAAAGAATAACAGGTGCATTCTGCTACACATACCTACACATATACTTTAGTTTGCTGATACTACCATCTGCAGTACTACTGTACATCAAGAAACACATATAGATTAATACACACAAAAATGTTTGCATACACCCAGCATTTATGCCAAGACAGGCCTACACTAAGAGATTCACACAGCTGGCCAGGAATAAACACCCTGACTAAGGTCTCCAGACCAGGGAAGTTTATAGCTATTGAAAATATCAGTGGCTCAATTAAGTTTACGTGGGGCTTGATTTATTTCCATTTTTAAGGAAGATTGGCATCGGGGCTAAAATACTCAGGGCTAAAGCCCTGAGTGATTGGACACAACAACGTCCATGCTCCAGACACATGACTGATCAATCTATGTGGGAACATTACAAAGTAGGCCAAGAATATAAATGGTGATGGACATTTTTCAGTCTGTTATGGAATTGTTGAGCCGTGGAGATTTGTTAAAACAGTGTTTTTTTTTTTGTTTTTTTTGGGCGGGGGTTGCATTTCTCATGCTATTACATAGCAATTTCCAATTCAATTTTATTTATATAGCTCTTTTAACAACAGTCATTGTCACAAAGCACTTTACATTTAACCGGCCAGAACCCCACCAAGCAAGCCTGAGGCGACAGTGGCAAGGAAAAACTCCCTCTAGCAGGAAGAAACCTTGAGAGGAACCTAGACTCAGATGGGGACCCCATCCTCCTCTGGTACAACTATATTCATTTCAGTGACAAACGTATTTTTGAGCCACTTCTTTGGTCACATGGGCAGCAGTCAGGCGCTCTTAGCCCCGCCTCCCCAGGGCCAGTGTCCCGTGGTTGGTTCCAGATGGTGGAGCCATTAGCCCCCACAGCACCCTGTAAATGTAAATATCCTTGTCAAAATGGAAGAAATTGATATGGATGATACTAGCTCTCTTTGGCTCACAAAAATATATGCTCCACCAGGCAGATAACCACCCCCAATAACTCCTGCACCTAAACCCAGACCCGTCTGAGGATTCAGGGTTAATAAAGATGTGTGAAATACACCCAAGCAGCCTTTGTTTGGGCCACACTGTAAAAGATGTAAAGCGAGGTAATGTGAATCATCAGAGAGCAGAAAGCTCACTATACCCCCTTCAGTCTAAAAAGAATACTAATCAAACTTCCTGTCTGCCTCAATTCATCTGATGGAGAGGCTATGAGGAAAAAAACAGAGATGAGAACCGTTGCCAATTTCTGACCAAATGTAATCCTTCTCTCTGACAAAGGAATATTGTGTCTTGATTAAAAACAAAGCAGGTGCAGCATTTCATTTATAAATGGGGAGTCTTTTCACCACGATAAAACACAGATAAACGAAGAGAAGACAAAAAACATTTACATTTATATTTCCGCTTAAGACCTAAGGACATCCAAGTTTGACAAAGAATTCAAATCAGAAAAAAATAAATCAGACAAAACGTTACATTTATAGTAAATCATTTGCCTCCGGTGGTTTTTCAACAGATTCTACCCGGACCTTTCGTTTCATTTTCTCTTGAGGCCGCAGTAGTTTTTAAAGGAGCACAACAAAAGGAAAACTTGCAGATTCACCTTGACTTTACTCAGCAGAACACAAGAAAAAAACAGCTTTACTCTCGTTCTACTTTAAAAAGCAAGTTCGTAAAAGAAGAGAGCAGAATATAAAACGTCAGTGAATCATTAAGTAACACGCGCACACTGCTGCAACACGGCTTCTCCTCCCTGTCACGGAGATTTCCGACAAAGACTCAAGGTCACCGCCTTCATGAACTTCGGAACGCCGCTGAATTGCAGACAACAAGCCAGAGCACAACAGATGCTCTTCTGTTGCATGAAAGAACATTCTGGATGGCAGCACCATGTCCACTGCCGCTGTTCACAATGAAGATCCCTGAGGACCCATCACAATAATTAAAGGTAAAATCTGCAAAACTCTGACATCACTAAACATCTGCAACCCTCCTATCACTTGATAAACACATGGACTGGGTCAAAACATTGATGCGTATATTTTACTTTATGTTTTTACCATGTTTTTAGTAATTTATAAACACATTCATAACAAATTATAATGCATTCATAAAGCATTATAAACATGGCTATACATATTTATAAAAAGGCATAATACATTATATCCATGTTTGTTATGCATTACGAGTACCTATAATGCACTACAGATACCTTTATATTGCATTATAATGCAACCATTAAAGCATTAAGGATGCTTTGTATTGCATTATAAAGGTATCTATTGTATTAATGCATTATAATGTGTTATGAATGTTTTTCAACGTATCTATAAATTACTAAAAACATGGCCTTAAAGTGCTACCCATTTATGAATACCAAAACTAAATAAACAGATGTGATCTCATTATTTATTACTATTAATTACTAAACCCATACATGTTTGTTAGTTTCTCAGTACACTGTGTTTAAAACTACAACCTAAGCTGTTAGAATTATATACAGTACAGAAATCTTTGTAAAATATACCACCAAATGAAATTTCCACATGGATGAATCAGTAAACTGTAGAAAACTTTGCACATAAAATAAAATTTGAGATTTCGACAGCCCATGAAATGGCAAGGACTTGGTAGTAAGAAAACTGTGAATGTTGTGAGTTGGTTGACTATGATATCTGATGCAAGCAGACCAGAATAAACAGATCTCCCTGACACACACTTAGCATTGATCATTCTGGGGGGGAAACGATTTTTTCGGCTGCAGCTTGTGCTCTGTCAGTCACAAAGCCACTCAGCCGGCTGCCTGTGCCGGCACCAACCTGCCATATTCCCTGTAAATTACTCAGTCCTGCCTCATACCCTGCCTGTCCCCATACAATCAATGTTGCTGCCTTTTTTTTCCCCTGTCTTTAAACAAATATTGGATGTCACGCTTGCATTCTTCTCAAAGGTCAGCTCTGTGCTGAGAGATTTCAATGGGGACGGAAGGGTGGAGGTGATCCTAAGTGTGGGCAGGCTCCCTGGCAGAGCTGACCTTTTCCCGTACGTGTGGAGAAATCCCTGGGCTGCACTCTTATAAGGCCAGAGCGGAGGGGGCAGCAAAATAGTTTCTGGCAAGATCACGTTAGTGGGAGACCTTGTGCTCATCAGCCGGTACTTTTGCAAGTTCTTGTTTCTCATTGGACTACAAATTTTACTCTTCCCATGGTGTAAAAACAAACTGCACATAAGGAAACATGCCTTGCTATGAATAAATGACTTGAATGCGTAATGTGCTTAGAGCCTGTTTTCCAGAAGTGCTGTGGTTTATAGCCTTGACACTCCAAGGAGGTGTTCTGACTGTTCAGCTCTACCTGACATCTTGCTCCCAAATGAAGCTCACAGTCAGGGATTTTTTCTGGCTCTGCCTTCAGAATCCACCATTATTTGTTTTGACATTACTGGCCCTAAATAAGAGTGTCGACACCAGTTGAAGGACCCTCTGAACACACTCATATACATGATTTTTGAAAAGGACACAAACAACCTAGATTCTAAGCTAAAGTACAGCAGCCGTTAGTTACATTGTGTCTAGGAGGACCTGACAGCTGGCAGAGCTAAGTAGCCAATCAGCATGCAGCACTTATTCCGCACTGCTGCAGCCCTCATGATCACATCCTGCTCCTCTCAGACGTTCATCTGCTAATTCCATAACACCAAACCCCCCAAATCTTACCACACACACACACAGACAGGTTTTTAATTATATCTTTGTGGGGACTCTGCATTCTATGGGGAAAACTCTAATCCCAATATGACGACCTTAACCCCCTACCCAGCCCTAACCTTAATCACAAGTAACAAAATGTCAAAATATCGGGTTTTTATCACATTGTGGGGGACACACATAGCTATCATTATGTCTCTCACAATGCACAAACAAAGAGAGCTGTCAGAAATATGATAAACTTCAAAACCTTTCCTTTGGGCTGTTATCGTTCTTACTTGGGCTGTGATTGTGCTGACAAAAAGGGAGAGGGGAGGCGGGAATCACTGAGGTGCTGCCAGAGCTGAAAAGCCTGCATTTGTTCCCCAATCAATCGCGAGGCAGGGGAAGAGCATAAATCAATGGCCTCATTATGCAGGGGCGCGTCGTGTGCTTGCGGGCAGCACTAACCGCAGCTCCAGCATGAGCGATGCCTCGCCGATCCTTACCCAGTGTGTGCACAAGCGTGTGCGTGCGAGGGAGCTGGCTCCTCCAGGTCTCCACGCTAACTTGCACCTATTGCTAGCTACACTTCTAGCACTTCTGCATAAGAAACTTGCGCTTCGTGGCAGATGTTACCGTAGAGGAGCTCGACATTCACATCAGTGAATTGTTTCATGCATAATTTGTACGGGGAAGTCAAACTTCATTAATAACCGAAATGCCTGGGAATCGGAGGTAAAAGTAAAAATGTCAGTCGGGAAAGAAAAAGAACAGAAGGCATTGTGAAGCATAGATAAGGCATGAATGTTTATTAATCAGCGTGAGCATTAAGGGTCAGACCTCATCTGCTATCTCCGGCTTGCCTGTCAATCTGCACTTTGCATCCTCGCCTGTAGATTGTCTCTTCATTTCATTCACTAGAAATAAAATTATCAGATTTAGAACAAGAGAATGCAATAATCATCCCACCGTTGTAAGCGTTGCATGATTTATGTTTGCATTTGAGAAATATGGGTATAAAATTTGCTATTAACGAGAAAATGAGTGTCTGACAAATCATGTGTGCCGTGTGCCAGAGTAACTATTGCTTGAATAATGTGATAGATTCCATAAAATTGACAGGACAATGAAACACAACATTCATCTGGATTTGTACCTTTGACATTATGGTCTGTATACAGAAACACAATAAGGGTGCAAAAATGCTGTGGTCTTCGGTTTACAGAGTCAACCATGCTTGAAAACAAAAGCAGGCTGTAGAGTGTGGGTTATGGTACTGAGAGCGCCATAGAGACAAATGAGGGTTGTCTTTCGGTTCCTCCTCAACAAAGACAACAGGCTGCAAGTATGAGAGCTGTATGAGGTTGGTTCTGTTGTTGTTCTTCCATAATAATGAAAATACGCTAAAGGAATATTCCGGGTGGAAATTAATTATCTACAGAAAGGATGGCTTGTAAAAGAAGGTTAAGGATTCCTATGTAGTATGGATATAAAAAGACCGTGGGGTTATTTTGCAATGTGTGTACGGACACAAAAAGGGGTAAGAAGCCATCACCAGCACCCCAAGTCTCCCTTGGGTTATTTGGACAATGGATCTGGTCTTTTTTTTCCAGAGATAAAAGCCACCGCACACACCTGGAGTGGAGGCAGCCGGCCACATCTTTGATCCACTGTGACCGCACATCAAAGTGTCCATGGGGGGGCGCTGAAAAGAAGTCTTTTCCAGAAACACTCAAAGCCTAAGTGCCAATTCACAGTATAAAGAATATGGCATAAGGAGCATATATATATATATATATATATATATATAGTGTTTTTCAAAAATACCTTCTTTTTATCCAACATTTAACTCTGAATAGACAGAAAATACAATACCTATTGAATTTCTACAGTCTGGTGTTTCTGCCAATTTTCCCACAGATAAGCAGGACTCTTGGAAGAGAGGTTATAAGGTGGACTGTCAGACTGGCTCGCCGACACTTTTGACATTAATGCTGACATCAATGCCATTGACTTCTCTCATTCTTCAGTTTGTCTGTTTCTTTTTTGCCTGCATTCGCTGTGATTGGTCAAGGCAGATGAGATGGGACGCGCATAGAAAATGCAATAAAATGCCAGATTCAATCAAACGGCACGATCCGGCAGAGAGCAGGTGACAGGATTACTGATAGGCTCAGCCAGACGAGTAGACAATCAGAGTGCAGTTTGAAAGGTCTGAGCTCCAACGCCGGCTGATCCATGGAAACACCCTCATGTTTGCTTCAGGCATGTATTTTACATTTATCAATTGGATTCCAGTCATATATAATTACACTTACATTGCCAATTATGCGACCATTGTGGACACAATTTTCCACTAGTGGTCACCTTAAAAACTATTCAGATTGCACTAATGCACATTGCACGCTTCTGAAACCTTAATGGAATTCTTTCCAAGGTAGCAGGAAACTGGGATTTTGACCCTAGGAACTAAATCCAATTACCATTAGTTAACCCCCAACACTCAATTCTCTTTCATTGATTTAACTCCAGTAAAGCAGAGTGGCATGCCTGTCTGGGAGGAACCTCCGCAGAGGCCAAGTTTATGGAATAAGCCAACGGAAAGAAAGGTTTATGGAAATAAATGTTTCTGGAACTTCGTATTCAAGGAATGTTTCCCTATATTAAATAACTGTGCCATGTTATAATAAGAAACATTATGATTCTAACTAGAGCCCTGAGCCGGACTGTTTTTTAAATCCCACTCCCGCTGAATTTCTGACCCATCCCGCCCGCTCCTGCTGAATTTCTGACCATTCCCGCCCGCTCCCGCTGAATTTCTGACCATTACCACCCGCTCCCGCTTTCTGTCTCTGTCACTAGTGATGTGTCGGTCGCGAACGAAACGGCTCTCGGAGCCGGCTCTTTGAAGTGAACGATCGGAGCCAGCTCCTGCCTGTGAGCCGGAGTCAGAGCCGCTTTTTTTCTTCCTTTCTTTACGGATTAGTCAACCGCACGATGCGTACCTGCTCTGAGCAAGAAGGGGAGGGGCGGTGCTACAGGTTGCGTTCGACTTGGGCTTAAGTCTTAAGTCGTCTTGCTCTCGTGAAGTTTTTGTACCATGTGACATGGTGACGTTTTGCAGCGCCGGCTGAAGTCAGACAAAAAAAATCTAACCATGATGTATTGCTTTAAGCCAGTGCCGCAAACAGCTGTGTAAAGTCGAACACACCCATAGACAAATACAGCAATCGCACGCACAAGACAGAGAAACAGGAGGGAAGGAGACGCCTGCGACAAAATGAATGACTGCAGGAAACGGAGTAAAATTTGGATACATTTCAATTACATTGATAATACAAAGGCAGAGTGTAGAGCGTTCAAGGTTAAAATCTCATATCGAACAGGCTCTACAAATAACCTGCATTGGCACATGAGAACTGTACATCCATCAGTGCAGTGGGAAGTAAAAAGACAAGCAAGTGAACCTGCTACTAATGAAAGTGACAGTTTGTCTACTGCAACTGTTGAAAGTGCCAGTTTGTCAATGTCTACACCGTCATCCAGTACAGCACCACAACCATCTAGACCTACAACCTAGAGCTCTATGCAAAAAGCTATGACTCCAGTAAGACAGAAAACAATTGATGAGGAATTGGCTAAAATGATTGCATGCGATTTCCAACCATAGTAATTCCATCCATCCATCCATTTTCCAAACCACTTATCCTACTGGGTCGCAGGGGGTCCGGAGTCTATCCTGGAAACAATGGGCACGAGGCAGGGAACAACATAGGATGCGGGGCCAGCCCATCGCAGCACACACTCACACACCATTCACACACACATGCACAGCTATGGACAATTTAGCAACTCCAATTAGCCTCAGCATGTTTTTGGACTGTGGGGGGAAACCGGAGTACCCGGAGGAAACCCCACGACGACATGGGGAGAACATGCAAACTCCACACACATGTGACCCAGGTGGAGACTCGAACTTGTGACCCAGAGGTGTGAGGCAACAGTGCTAACCACTGCACCACCATGCCGCCCCCCATAGTAATTCATTTCACTAATAATTTGACATTATTTTTGGTAATAAATTCATTTAAGCACCAAAAAAATCTGAAGAGCCACTTGGGAGCCATAAGAGCCGGCTCTCTTAAAAGAGCCGGAATTCCCATCACTATCTGTCACTCAGTGCAATATTTCTGTCCAGTCCCGCTCGCACCCGCAGACCGATTAATGGATATACTGTATGATGAAATAAGTTTATATGCATTAAATGTTTTATTCCAATAGAACGAGAACTAAATAAATAAAATGTAAAAAAATCTCTCAACTTAGAATCACAAATAAATGTAAACTGAGCCCAAAAACTAATCAGATGTGCAAATATTTGCAGTTATTAAAAAAACTATAACCAAATCTATACAACAAATGTTTAAATATCACATTATTATAAACAAACAAGAGCGGCTTAAAAACAGAAGAGAACCCTGAACCTTGTTTCAAAGAAATACATTTAAACTACCTGAACATCACAATTTAATACAATGGCTCAGAACAAACACGAATATATAACACAAAATAAATGACATCTTGAGACCCACTGTCTATCTTTAGCAGCCTGCTCCTGCCCGCGGCAACCTTAAAACCGCCCGCTCCCGCGAGATTTCCACTGGTTCCTGCGGGATCCCAGTCCTAACGCAGGGCTCTAATTCTAACCTCCCTCCTGCGTTACTAGGATGGCAGCATGGCTGAGCCAGTCCCTAGTAGCCCTCAAGCAGTGTTTCTCAACCCTTTCTCGACAAGGTGTACAACATGATTTGCTATGCGCTAATTTCCGATAGCATGTCTGTGAGGATCTCTGTGCTATGCTAGCATCAAATGCCGGCACAATCAGAATTAGGGCTACAATGGATGACAAAAATCACAGTTTGGAAGATATCATGGTTCACACATCCAATCATTTTTCATATCAGAAAAAAGGAGACACTTATAACTATGTTTTCCATTCATTACTTAAAGATCACTAAAGCAGGGAAGGTTTAACTTGCCCTCTTCACATGGACACGTACCTGCTTTGTTTGTAGGGTTTCACTGCAACTCTGCATCTTACAGAATCCCATCGAGGGCATCCATCATTATCTTTCTATGTTTTATGTCGAGATTGCGACTTATTTTTCCCTTGATCTCCACATAGCTTAAGTTGTTTTCTCGAAATCACGAGTTCTTTCCTTGAGATCACAAAATTTTTAAAAGTTATCTCGGGAAATAAAAGTTGTAATTAGACATGCAAATAGTGATTGTCAAGAGAAAGAGGGAAATGGGTCACTAAAAATGCCGTGGCTAATGCTATTGAATCCATGCAGTGATTTTATCGATTCCCACCGAAAATCTACAGTTCCCTCTCATGTGCTACAACATTAGCGGAGAATTGTCCCCTGTTGTAAGACGTGAATTTAAAGCCCTGAATGCATGTCCTCTATGCACGTCCATAGCACCTAGTTAAGGAGTTATTACTTTAGAAAGTAACAGAGGCAGTAAGACTGTATTTCACACTATTGTGGGTAAACTTTGCAAGTTACATGCATGCCGAACCGTGGTGGAGGATTTGTATGGATCACGGATCAACTATGATCCATTTCACCACTAATACATTTGCATTACTAAGTCATTCTGTTTGTCTGTTCTTTAATACTTTTTCAAGTAAGAGCTTGGAAGTTTTCAAAATCAGGAATGCAGCACCGTGTGTGAGGCTACTAATGATACATGGACTATGTCCTTTTTCTTTCAGATACTGTAATCCATGCAAATTAGTTTGTTCTTGTTGTGCATTTCAACCAATCAGATGGAGGTGAAGCAACCAGCCCGGATCAGTCTCACTTTCGGCCCTGCTAGTAAACAGGGCCATGTCAGCGTGGGTTCAGATCAGGAATAGCTTGCATAATTTATAGCAGAAAACTGTCTTTTCATAGTTTGGCTCGGGTACAGCTTGGTTCTTGGTGGCAGTGGAAAACTGCCATAAAAGTACAGTGTAACACCCAATACTTCCCAAAGGAGGTTGTTTTGATTATTATGGGTAGCTGGGTGTTTCTTGCTGGATGTGTGGCTTGTGACATGTATAATGTGATTTTACCATGTGTTCTTACTATGATTTACCTGTATCACCCTCTGTTGGTTAATCAGCATAATCAAACTAAAAGTGCATATTAATTTAAATGAATCAAAGCTAGTATTTTAGCGTTTGATATTATCAGCTCGTCTGTTGGTGACTGAGAGGTGATGTGGTGCCAGGTTCACTCACAGGTAACATCACAGATAAGAGAAGGAATCAAGAATAATTCACTCGGTTTTTCAGCTGGTTAACTTACTTCCTCTCATTTGTCCTCTTGTCCTCCAGCTAATCACATTCATTTGTGATGCAGATGTTCTTCTCCGTGATGAAGGAGCAGTGAGGTATGAGAGAGCCTGCAGTCCAATGCATCAGGGATGCAGGTCATCGCTATTTTTCAAAATCACACCCTCCAGTAAAACAGGCCTCAGGGCTGCTCACTGCCCTGATTCCAGCACCAAAAACATTAATTCCTCCCATAAATCTGTATGGCTGCTTTGTTGCCAGAGTCCTCTGTTGCACAGCAAAGCATAAGATTGGACAATCGTGACAGATGGAGAGCAGAAAGAAAGTCTTGTAAGTATGGGGCAGTGTGCATGCAGACCCTCGTTAGAGACACATTTCACAAGTTTGTGAAGTAGCATGAACCTCAGTCAAAGAGAAGGACGTCAGCCGAGGTAAATCTACAGCACTGCTATAAATTTCCAACTTCAGATGCATGTTAAATTGTTAAAGCTTAATAAAAGGATATAAAAGCCTGTTAGCCATGAAATTAATAGCTTTCTGAATTTCACAAACACAGAGTTATGTCATTGGCCATGTTTATACACAAATTTAATTGGAAGTTGCACTGTATTCAAAAAGAGCTTCAGCTTTTGTAAGTGCTAGTATGTATTAAGTAAATATTGGGTTGGACTGACCTAGGTGTTTCACCTGTGAAAAGACAGTATAAATGATAGCATGGAAAATGTAACAAAAAGTAAACTACCTGTGCCTTGAAATATTCCTTATACTGACTTGCCGATTGGCAGCATAAATTCTAAAGTAACCTTCAGAACTGAAAGATGCCAAAAGGCACCATATTGTGTTTTCCTACTGGAGTGATGAAAGCCAGTGCTATCCAGTTTTCAAATGGCTATAGTAGACTATTCACCTTATTTGAAACTATTCATCCAATTAAAGGCAGTATTGAATATGGGGTGACAATATGGCTCACACCAAACGTTTGGAAGATAGATGGATTTTTAATATAGGCCTGTTTTATCTTGCACATTGTATACTTTTCAAGCAGACTATATGGAGATCCCTGATATAAATGGCTGAGGCTCCGGTGTGTGTAATACATTTGTTTTCTTTATCATCACCTTCACTTTTTCTTCACGTCTGGAGTGTTTGCAGCTGACGCTGCAGTTGTCTGCTGCACCGTGAACAGATGTGCTTAAAAAAACATACAAGGTCGCATTCTACAAATGGCACTAACATGCAGATCCGGACTGTACCTCTGTCACACTACCATCCACAAGCTTATGAATCAGAATTCGAATGAACAGAATCATACTAAAGGTCTGTGACAGACTGCTAACCACTGTTACAGAAGCCTGTACCCACATCAGCTGTGAGCCTGACCTCTGCAGGCTAGTCTGGGATGCTTGCTGCTGCTGGGACCTGTGGCATCATCTGCAGCTGATTGTCCCCCGAGGACTATACCCGCTCCCAGCAAAGCCCAGTCAGCACACACACGACAGCTGGCGAAGCGGGCAGTGGAGGGCCTTTATGTGTGCCAGAGATGCCATCTGGCATGAGGGCCTCTCTCACTCTGGCCACTCGACAAGGCTGCATGGCTGGAAGGCAGTGAATGGTGTAAGTGAATGGTGTAAGTGAATGGTGTAAGTGAATAGTGTAAGTGAATGGTACTTAGCGAGAGAACAAAGGGCCGTAGCAGCTAATAAGCGAGGATGAAATGAGCAGAAACGGCAGATTCTGACTTTTCATGCTGCCTTAATTCCACGTCACTCAGTGCCTCTGCAATCCAGCTGATTCCTTAATCCCACAAGACAGGATTTACTGGCAATAAACTGAGATGGAATAGCACCCTGTTTTGACTAGGATTGCCACCTGTCCTGTAATGGGGTATTTACTATCGTCGCATATCTTGACAGGCATACATTTGAAGCCTTTGGAGATCTGATATCAATAGTGTTTTCACGCAGTTTTAACAATTGATTAATTCTTTTGAGACTGAACGATTTCCTGAACAGGCAACATTATATAAATTGTGTGGGAAGTTTATCGGATGCTGGACAGCTCTGACTCAGACTCAAGATCAATTACAAATGGTGTTATTGGCCAAAGCTATGAATCAATTGCTCTCTAATTATGCTGATGACTGGTGAGCTTCTTGTTTTCCAAATTTAAAAGCATGTCACAAGTGACGGGTCAGTTGGAGAAATGTCAGTTAGATTGGTCATAATTCTGTTGATGTCCAATCAGAACCTGTTGATTTTTCCAGGTTCTAGGTGTAGTAAACCACATATAATATACACAAAGTAATGCTTTATTTTAATAAGACCATCAGGTTGAACACTTTAGCACTTCTCTTCCTGGAAATCCAGTCTTTAACTGCTTGCTTACCATTTGTCTGCCATCGTGAATTTAAGGTTATAAAAAAAAGAAATACAATACCTGGTGCAGCAGTTGGCATTGTCATCTCACATCTCTGCGGCCAGGGTTTGACTCTCCACCATGACACTATATGTATGCATGAGTTGAATGTTCTTTCCCTCTCATTGTGGGGTTCTCTCCATGTTCTATAGTCCCCCCTCAATCCAAAGACATGCTAAGCTAAATTGAGTTGCCAAATTGTTTGTGCCTTGCAATGGGTTGGCATTCCATCCAAGCACCTGTAGCTTCCAGGAGAGGCTCCGGACCCCTGCCTAAGACAAGTGGGAATAGAAGATAGACAGATCAGTCTTTTATTTAAAGCAAAAGCACACCGATCACAATAATATAAACATAAGCATTATCAATTGACACGTCCATCAGAACAACTTGAGAAGCCCCAGGTAATTATTACAAGTGGATAACAATCTAACGGTATCATATTAATAACAAATTAGATGAATTACTGTGCAATCATTGTTAGTCTGCTCCTTGTGCATTCTGAACTTTCTAGTACAGTAAAACCTCGGATTGCAATTAACTTGGTTTGCGAGTGTTTTGCAAGACGAGCAAATTTTTTTAAAACATTCTAACTGTCATGCCCTGCTCGTCGGCTCCTCATGTGTGCCACGCCCCCTGTATTCCCACATGTGCTTCCCGGATTGTCTCCAGCTGTGTCCCATTACTTTGATCAGTCCCGTCCATTTAAGTCCGAGTCTTGCCTGTATCCCTGGTCGGTCATTGTGGCTTCCCCTGTTGCTTGTTGTTAGATTCCCGTTGGTTGCATGTTCCCCGGTCCCGTTTCCATCATTAAACCCACTATTTAATATTAGCTTGCCTGCTACTTGCCCGTCTGCTCGCACGATCGCCAGTAAGCTCCACCCTGATCGTGACAGAATGACCGACCTCAAGAAGAAGAGGAAGCAAAGGAGGAGGAGGATCCCAGAGGAGCCGATCAGCATTGGAGCCTGTACGCTCGCTAGGATTTGGCTCACTGGTGAGGACGAAGAGGAGGAACCCGTCCTCCTGGACCCGGAGCCGGTCCAAAAGGAGCTACGACCGCCCCTCGAGCGGTACCCAATTAAGCCCAAGGGGCTGGATGACTGGAGAGGAGCAAGAGCCGTGAGAGACGCTATGCCGCGTGTGCCCCGCTTCCCAAAACGGGCCACGCCGCGCTCGCCCTCGCAGGACGTATCAGTCCCGGCTCCTGCAGCAGCCACCCCGGAGGCGTTTCCCTCGCCTCTCCCAGGGAGGAAGGCTGCCCTGGCCGACCAGTACTTCTCCCTCCAAGAGCTGTTCTGGAGGGTGTTGGATGGTGGGTCAATCCCAGTGGACAAAAGGGTGGAGGAGCTTATCGCGCGTCTGAAGCAAGGGGAGGGGACACAGACGTGGGACGTGTGCTTCCCAGATTGTCTCCACCTGTGTCCCATTACTTTGATCAGTCCCGTCCATTTAAGTCCGAGTCTTGCCTGTATCCCTGGTCGGTCATTGTGGCTTCCCCTGATGCTTGTTGTTAGATTCCCGTTTGGTTGCATGTGCCCCGGTCCCGTTTCCATCATTAAACCCGCTATTTACCCCGATCTCCGCCTGTCTTGCCTGCTACTTGCCCTTCTGCCCGCACGATCGCCAGTAAGCTCCACCCTGATCGTGACACTAACTTGATAAACAAGCGAAGTCTTGCAATACAGGTATTACCTATACGCTTTGTCTGTGTACGATCACAACTGAGCCGATGGTTCTTCTCTCTCCCTCTCACTGTGGGATTGTGGGTAATTGTCTCTCATGCTCGGTCTCAGTCGACATGCCTCACTTGTATAGTTAAAATTTAGTAGAAAAGCACCACCCGAATAAGGGCGTAGCAGTGCGAGCGATGAATCTGTTTAACAACAATGCAATGCCCACATTTTCGTGAAATTGAAAAGGAGACAAATTGGACAGGTTCCTTGTTAAAGTCACACAAAAAGAAAAGATTCCAGTAAGCCAACAGATAGCAGTGATTCAGTTAGTTATAGTGAAAGTCGTCCTACAAAGTCGTTCTCCTCTCTCTCATCTCCCTCACACCATCCAAGATTCTTTTCAAAGGTAAAGTGCAGGTTAATTTGTTTTATGTATTTTTACTTTATATTTTGTATTTATCATTTTCATATGAATATTTTTGGGTTGTGGAAAAATCGTCTGAGTTTCCATTATTTCTTATGGGAAAATTTGCTTTGATATATGAGTGCTTTAAATTACAAGCATGTTTCCTGGACAAATTAGTCTTGCAAACCAAGGTACCACTGTATATGTTCAGTTAGATTGTAAAATATCTGAATTTTCAATGCCTGTGAATTCTGGCCCTAAAAATAATTGCCATGCATTGTACTCTGAGTCTCTTTAGACAAAGGTTGACCAAACATTGATTGTAACTTCAACTATTGGATATTATTCTCCATTCATTGACTTTTACCAGCCTGAATAAAGCATTGTGTGATGGGAAGACCTTCTCGATGCTACTAAAGATGGCTTACCATAGGCTCCGAGTGTTTTGGCAAAACTTAACAGATCATTCATGTATCTCATGTTAGAAACTGTAAAGGATTCATATAACATACTACTGGCTTCTCTAAATACAATTAGGCAAAAATGACAGAAGTGACAGAACATACTGTAAATATTATTCACAATAGACAGTACATCAAGATTACACACTCTTGCATTTAAAATTTAGGATACAATCTATTTTCAGGGTAACCATGGCGACAGTCACAGTAGGGTTCCTTTCAAACAAACCTGGACAATCACTGAGGATGCTGAGCTGGGGAAAAATGTAAAAGTGCCTTCAACACCTCAGTTTGCGACGGTAAAAGGGCGAGATTTTGAAATTTCAAACCCTCATATCCCTAGTGTCAGGACAGGGTTCTTGGGACCTACACATGCCCACCCCATTAGCCGGCTAGCTACCGAATGATGCATAGTGACCACCTGCAAAAACCTTGACATCCAAATTAATTTTGATACTAAGCAGACCTGTATCATCAAGTCGGCTTCTTTTGCCTGATTTTTCAGCTGACCATGCCTTGCTCTGCTAAGCGTGATCTCACATTGTTTATACTCTTGTTTTTCTCCATTGCTTTTGGATCAAACTTGTTTATCTCTCTCTAGCTCCCTGAGGGTCCAGTAGATCCTGGCACTGGGTGAAGCTACCAGCTGCTGTCTCCAGCCACCCATGTGTCCTGTACCTGTCCTGTCTCCACCTCAATTCACCCCCCTCTCCCAGCACACCCTCCCTGCTCCTCCTAGTCATTGATTTTCTGAAATAAATGTAGCCTCATTGGGGCCTGATCTGGTCAAAGCTGAAATTCCCAATCTGCACAGACTTCAATGGTGACACTGTGTTATTACGCAAATATTTAATGGCTCGAAGCTTGTCGTTTGAGAACAAAAGCTATGCATTGAATTTGAAATGAACTTGGTGTGTTTGCTTTTAGGGAAATAAATAGCATAAAATTGTACGAAAATGAGATCTGTGAGTCACATGAGGAATACTTGGTATTTTACACTGAAATATGGAATAATGCTGCTTAGGAGAAGAATCAGCTACTGTACAATGTTAATCTCAGACTGAACAATAGAAAAGGGATGAAAATAAGTCTTCAGCCTTAGAGGGACTTGTGAAATATGGGAAAAGCCCCCTGCATACAGCATCGAACTGCATTAAGTATTAAATATGTTTGAGTGTAATGGTCCAGCTCTTGTAGTTCTGCAGTGTTGTTCGATTAAGTTAGAGAGCAAAAAATCTCTTTCATGGATTGCTCAGATTACCGGCACGAAATACCCTAAGGGTGTCGATAAAACTACCCCATTCCACCCTCCCATTTCTGTGTGCAGGAAGCTTGGCATTCTCTCCGACTTGGTTTAGATACATCTGAATCATTTGTAGGGTTTGTCATATGAAAAATCACCTTTTGAGTTGATGTGATATTACAGTATATGTGATATTATATCAGTCAAGGTGAAATCAGTGTTCAGATTCACAAGATATACATACATACTGTAAGCATAATTCTTAAAAACATTATTCATTAAAATATGTCAGCTTTGTTTTCTCAGCCATGTACAATAAATATACAGTGAAATTAAATAGCATTCCTCCAGAACCCACAGTGCAACAGTCATGACAGGACAGACATTGCTGCATAACAGGTCCCCCTCGTGCCGCCAAAACACCTTGATACTCCTTTTCATGTTCCTCAAACCGTTCCTGAACAATTCTTGCAGTGTGGCAGGGTGCATTATCCTGATGAAAGAGTTCACTGCCATCAGGGAGTACCGTTGCCATGAAGGGGTGTACTTGTTCTTTTTAAAGAGGTGGTATGTGTCAAACTCACATTTTCCCAGAGGAACATAGTCCAGAGTGTCTCACTACCTCCGCCAGCTTGCCTTCTTCCCATAGTGCATCTTGGTGTCATCACTTCTCCTGGTAGGTAAACAATGCACAAGCACCCAGCTGTCCACGTAACACAAAAGAAAATATGACTCATCAGACCAGGCCACTTTCTTCCATTGCTCTATGGCCCAATTCTGATGTTCACGTGTCCATTGTAGGCACGTTCTGTAGTGGACAGGGGGCAGCATGAGTACACTGACTGGTCTGCAGCTACGCAGCCCCATACACAGCAAGCTGAGGTGCACTCTAGGTTCTGACAGCTTTCTATCATAGCCAGCATTAACTTTTTCTGCTATTTGTGCTACAGTAGCTCTCCTGTGGGATCAGACCAAACAGGCTTAGTCTTTGCTCCCCACATGCATCAGTGAGTCTTGGGCCTCTGTGTAGTACAATGGGGAACTCATTTTTTCTCCAGAAGCACTTTAAGAGTTGTACCTTTGAAGGCTTTCTTAGCTTAAACGATTCTGGTCATTCTTCCCTGGACCTTCTCATTAACAAGGCCTTTTTGGTCACAGAAATGTGATTAAATGGGTGTTATTGCCCATCACATCATTCTCTGTAAACTCTAGACAATGTAATACATGAAGAGGCTCAGGACGGCGGCTGCTTCTGAGATACGGAACCTCTATACATGTAGCTGGCAGGAAGAATCACACCACATTTAATACCACTCAGATTATGCCATTCTAATGCTTAGCTGAACCTCTTGGCCCATTCTGCATGCCATATAAATTTAATTGCAACTATGCCATCGTCCAACCACTTATCCCGGTCAGGGGTGTGGGGACCTGTGTATATATAACACTGGTATACAGTGATTTTGGTGCCAACAATGTCTGAACGGTTTATGGTGCTGATTAAGAATATGACATTGGTTTTGCCAGATTGCCTCTAGTTTCTGAGATATTTAATAGTTAATATATTTATTAATGCAACATGTTTGAAAAGCATTTAGAATTGTAAGAATATTTTTATTTTATTTAACTAGTAAGTAAACAGTCTAACATGATATGAAAAAGAAATTAAAAATATCTAACAGTGACAGGAAAAAGTTATGTATGATTTGATTAATTAATACAATATTAATTAGTTAATAATTGTTATTAATGCCAACGCTTCAAAAAACTGTTATGTGTGTCATCAGGACAATCACAACAGGACATCTGCCATCATGTGTATGTCCCCTCTGCCTTGATATCTCTCCTCCATCACCTTCCTATCCTGGTGGAACCTCTCGCCTTGTTCCTCGCAGACGTCTCCAAGGTTATCTGGAAATCTGTTTAAATGGCTATGGAGATGCTCATATTAACTACCAAATTTCTGAAGTTAGCAAGCATATCTTGCACCAATTCTTCATAATTGTCTGCTCTGTGATTACCCAAGTACTGTACTTCACAACAGAGACAAAATTCTTCCAGGCCGAAGCCTCAGTATCATTCATGCATTTGGTAAAATTTGAATCGTTCATGAGTTTACTAATTTGAGGACCATCAAAGATTCCAGCTTTTAGGTTTTCCATGCTCAGTCCAGGGAATCATCTAGAAATGTACTTGAAGCAATTGCCTGTTTTGTTGTTTTTCAGCCATGTTCTCTCCACGGATGTAGCAGAATACAACAGGATTGTTGATGCAGGCTCTTCTTGTTGAAGTCATCATTTTTACATCCATCCATCCATTTTCCAAACCGCTTATCCTACTGGGTCGCGGGGGGTCCGGAGCCTATCCCGGAAGCAATGGGCACGAGGCAGGGAACAATCCAGGATGGGGGGCCAGCCCATCGCAGGGTACACTCACACACCATTCACTCACACATGCACACCTACGGGCAATTTAGCAAGTCCAATTAGTCTCAACATGTTTTTGGACTGTGGGGGGGAACCGGAGTACCCGGAGGAAACCCCATGACGACATGGGGAGAACATGCAAACCCTACACACATGTAACCCAGGTGGAGACTCAAACCCCGGGTCCCAGAGGTGTGAGGCAACAGTGCTAAGCAGGGACGGATTACGGACCGGGCCAGCGGGGCCGCTGCCCAGGGGCCCTTGGGGTGCAGGGGGCCCGTGGGGCCCCTAGCCCAAAACAACTTGCAACGCTTATCAACAATGTATTTTCGTTTGTCTATTTTAGAGGGCCTACATTCTTTAAACCTTTGCCTACAAGGGCCCCTGACCCAATAGGGAGGGCGTTTGGCTGCCAAGGGCCCTTGAATTGTGGTGGTTGTGGTGGTGGTGCTGGTGGGGGGGGGCCTCACGAACGTTTAGCCCAGGGGCCCACACAACCCATAATCCGTCCCTGGTGCTAACCACTGCACCACCATGCCACCCCCATAATTTTTACATGTATTTATATATTTATTAAGACAGAACTTTTTGGGTATAAAGCAAGACTGGGTTGACAAACTTATACTGTATCTGACTTCTTTCCTCTGCAAATTCACAGTTGAATTCTGGCTTCAAAAAGTTGCTTTTACAGCATTGTGGGTCTAGAAATTGAAATACAAAATAATTATATACGGTATTTCATTACCTAAGACACTGTTAAAGAGTCAAAAGACAGACTAAAAGCTACTGCATTTGTTATCACACACAAGTCACATTGGGGGAATGCTTTATTTTCATGGATGTCCATCATTTCAAAAGCTAGAACCAATTCAGCAAAAGTAATGGGATTTTTGAATCCAGCACCTTCAAAATACCCTAAATCCATTCAAAAACCTTGGCAACTGAATTTATTTTTTTCTTGTAGACCTGCGTAATCTATTTATACATTACAAACCAGGGATCTGCAGATACTGGACTATAAATGAAGCTCAGTGCTCTGGGTTTGTGGATCCTTTGCTTAATTTGTGCTTCTGGTCATGTTTGCTTCACCAAATGTACCCGTCTGAAAGCAAGCAGGCTTATAAACTGCTGACGGCACTCCTCTGATGTCAGGTGCATTAAGGGTGTCATTGAGCTTTGATTCCTGACAGTAATATGCATAATGCTGTTTAAAGGGCACTTTTGCTGCGGGAGAGAAACATGCACAGGTTGTGCGCGTAGCCTGACCCGTTAATCGGCGCTAATCGGCGTGTAAAGCTCTGCCTCTTATCCAGATGCATCTCCCTCTCGGATTTCACGCCAAAAAACATGCCGGACACCTTTTCACCTTTTATATTTTACACACCAAAATTTACTCTTGTAGGAATAATCGGCCATGGAGAATGCAATTTCCTTGCACGATGGTTGTCATGCAGGCCATGACTGGCTCTTTGGTTGAAGGTCTCTGCTGAAGAGCCTGGTGATCATGCATGTTATTAGAAGAGCATCTCCACTGTAATAATAGCTTCTGGCCAAGAGCATGAGGCAGCTGGCTGAACATCAGTTGCTCCTCCCCTGGGGATTTAGTCATCCATCAGCCTGTACCTGATGAATTCTTCTGTAATCATATGCTATTTAATTACTCCAGCAAAGTTCCAAAGTTTATGCTGAAAACTCCTAGGTATATCTTTCCTAGGTTCAGAATCATAATTCATCTACATGATGCACATTGATATCAAAAGGTCTCTTTTCCCTAGGCATTCCTTGCAAATTAAAGAGGAAGGAGCATGCACTGATTACAGCGCGTTGCCACACCCACCACACAACCAACCACCTCAGGGATGAGATCCTGAGTGCAGCCATGTGGTGAGTGACACCTCAGTACCTCCCTAGTCCGAATCGGCCAGTGTGAATTTTTTTTTCCAGTGGCTGGAGTGCCAATCCTGCCACCAACCCCCAAGTTTTTCCCTGTAAGTTGGAGGACCTCCTTATAAGGCTGAATATAGATTAACGTCATACCCAGGAAAAAGCAACTGCCAGTTAAGGGCCTTGCTCAAGGGCCCAAAAGTGTAAAATCAGTCGAGGCATTCATTGGATTTGAACCAGCAACCTTCAAGTTACTGGCACAGATCCCTAGCCTCAGAGCAATACCTCACATGCAAATGAAATGCTAACTGTAAATATAAATCTGTCTGTGCAGAACATTTGCTTGATCGACAGGTTTTGATCTTGGAGGATCATCACAGATTTTGTTAAGTTAAACTTTAACTTCAACTCTCACTATTACATGTGGAACTAAAAAGGACAAAACTATTAAAAACAAGCTAAATAATTTGTGTAAAGCAGCTCTTTTTCAAACATCAACTTGGAAAATTCTCACGAGTGACTTGAGCAAGTAACAGCAAGATTCACAGCAAGCACATTTGTCATGCAGTGCATTTACTAATCGGTACCTACAAAGCATTAAATTGACCATGTGTTAAGTTTCTTATTGTCTGAAGCAATGCTACAGATTAATGATGCCACTTATGTTACAGTGGTGTTTGGAAGTTTCTCTAATTATGGATTAAGAGTTAAACAGGAGTCTGAGCAGTAGTACTAGGTCTGCGTGTCTTTGAAGATACCCATCACTGCTAAAGGTCACTCTCTCAAAACAGCAGAGGTCCTGAAGTCTACCTTGATCTCTTGATGTAATGTGTATGTTCTTCTGTCTAGAATCCTGACTATCATGGTCTTTCCTTATATAGCAATTACAGGAAGTATAGATTGTACTGTAATGGTATAAGCAGGCACATATCAATAAAAGCCATTTTAATTACACACTGTGTTGCCTTGCAATAACCAAGAGGAAGGATATGTATTTATATCAGTACAGTAGCACAATATGTAATGAGACAATATATAATGAAATATTGGTGTGAAAAAATTGCTGTGATGGGCTTCCTGTCAAGAATAAACTTAAAGAATCAAATATAGGGCTTAGGAAACCCATTGCATACAAGACTTAGGAAACCCAGTGAAAGGAAGCAGGTTTATTCACTGAGCGCGTTGAGCGCTGTTAGCTGTGATGTTTGTGGCTAGAGGTTACAGAATTTTCCCTGCTCTAATGCTCAGCCAAGGCACTCACACTGCACAGCACTGGAAAACGTGGACAGCACGATGGGTCAGTCGTGGCTCTGTGGCTTCGTGCCCCCAAGGTTTAATTGCTAGGGGGTATTGTGAGCCCTCAGAGTGTGAACGTGTATGAATATGTGTGTGTCAATGTGTGAATGTGTTGGAGTATGTGTCTGAGCATGTATGAGTATGTGTCTGAGCATGTATGAGTATGTGCGTTCCAATAGACCTGCATCTGATCCAGGATACCCCCTGCATTGTACCCAGCTTGACCCTGTGACCTTACATTGGGTAAGCGGATGAATGGATGGATGGATGGATGGATGGATGGAAGGGTATAATATAGCATATAACTCTTATTGCTGGAAAAACACCTTGAACCAAATTAATTGACTGTCTTCTCTTCCAAAGTGACAGAAGAAGGTGTAGTGTAAAATTACAACATGAACATTTTCAATTCAAATTCGAAGAAGAATCCATTGCCATGACAGAGCCGCTACTGGCCCCGCTTCGAGACAGCGAGGGAAAATGGAATACAGTGAGGGCTGGGGACCCCCCCCCCATCTAAAGGTTAATACTGATGAGCCCCGAAAGCCGATGCATTTCTCTCCCAGCCGTGTTCAGTGCAGACTTATGAAGATACAGTGAAGCCTCAACAATTATCAGCATTTTAGCTAATTGGAGCCCAAGCAGCTGATATTTAGAGAAAATATGTAATATATGTCAGATATCAGTAGATATCAACATATTTTGGTAACACATGTCCTGCAGGTATCTTACGCAACTGCAGTGGGATGCTTACAGGCTTCCCCTGGGTATCGATGGTTTCATTTAAAACCTCCCAATTAGGGAGCTTGTGTAACCACAGCCATCTTAGCAGGATAAATCACGCATACATATCTATATACTTCATGCACCTAACAAGTTTTACGGCGTAAATTGGAACAGTGACTGTAGAGTAAATATGGTGGGGAGGGGGGGTAATGAGGGTGTGTGAGGGGTAAGGAGTTGGGGGGGCAGCGAGTGCAAGGCCAGGCACAATTAAAAGCTTAGATGGCTGGCACTGGTGGGGCCTTTCATCTGGGGGATGTGCCCCCCCCCCCCATCAAGCGATCAGCCACATACATAAACATGAGCCCCCTTTGAGCCAAATGCTGGAGGAAGCTGAAGCCCCTCCCATCAGCCACCTCATTTCAAATGTGCTCCCCCTCTCACCCCAAGCTGAACCAGGAAATGAGGCCCCCTGGTGACCATAGCGCACCACTGTGGTCATACAGGAAGAAGCTCAGTTGCATGTGACCAATGAAGCCCTGATGGGGGGGGGGCACCACCAGCATCCCAGTTTTTGCATGTCACCAAAGCCACTTTAATTGTTTTAATTTAAGGCAGAGAAGAAGCAGCTGTGTGTGAAGTCAATGGGGGGGGGGGGGGGGGGGGGGGGCTATGAGGGGAGAGCCTGGACCACCATATGCATATTCATGGGTGCCCCTCCCATGTGACCTTTCAGCATAAACAAAGAGTATTAAAGACTGTTACTCATCCCCACACTAATGAACACATACCACCCTCTCCCTGTAATGAATAGATGAAACATCTCCTTTCATCAAATATTTATGGAAGTAATAATTCCGCAATTGCATGAAACGGAGGCGTCTGTGTTGAATGGAGCCCTTTGCTGGCCAATTTTCTCACTGGAATGAGATGGAAAGCTGTCGAGTGTCAGGATCTCATTTAAGCATGGCATATCCCAGGCTCAGCATCTAACCGTGGCATATCCCAGGCTCAGCATCTAACCGTGGCAGATCCCAGGCTCAGCATTTTAGCGTGGAGCTAACGGTAAATCCTGAGCCCGCCTCCGCACCGCCACAGAGGCCAATGCGAAACACCTGTCGCCCTCCACAACATGCATGAAGACACATGCTCCGTACACACGGGAATCAGCCGCAGCCCGCCTGCATCATCGGCACTGGCAGGAGATGCATGGACAGCAGATGCGAAGGAAGATGGCTGCTGGATAAGAAGATAAACCACTGGCTTTTCCAAAAACCTAATTTCCGAACTCTACAGTGTAGCGGGACCTGCCTTAATGCAATGAAGCAGCTGCTTATTCAAAATCCTTCACTGTTAATTTTATGTTCATACACATTTTGTGTGGTACATTTTATTGGCTATACACACAAATACATTAAATAGTATTGAAATCAGCCAACAGTGGAGTGGACTTAAATGCAGAGGAGGCCGTTTGAATTGTAGATCGGAGATTTGGTTTAAAATGCGATTTGCAGTCTGGAGAAAATTCTACAGCAGATAACAGTAAGACGATTTGCAGAGTCTGTGATGGGAAGCTATCCGGGAGTTGGCCCACCTGCACCTTGGAATGCTGCCTGTGGTTCCTGGCTGCTGGAGTGCGGGCAGGATTGTCTTGTGGTGGAAGGAAGCTTTCAGCAGCGTCTCTGAGGTTCTGTTGGAACAGCTGTCCAAAGCATCGTCTCTTTGGCTGGGCATTGGCTACTCGGCTTGGAGCCATCACTGCACTGAGCCCGACTGCTTTACCAAAGTGTTCAGATTTAAGGCATAGTCAGTCCCTGGGCGCAGGCGCCAACAATTTACTCCCACAACCAAAAAACAATGGCGGATAGCCTAAAGCTTTCTAAATCCACACTGTAACACTAGTGTATCTATACAAGTCTGAAGGAGGCTTTTCACTCAGATTCCACTTATGGAAAACAAACAACAGACACCAGAAATGAGCACAAAAGATGCTCTCCCCTCTTGTGAGTAACGCAGACAGCATGCACAGCTTCAGTCTCCAGATACAGTATGTGTCCAATGAGTAGCTGTGATAGCTCTTTAGCTCCCTCTGTTGGTAGATACCTATCCTTTAACAGCTAAACACAGTCCACAAGTAATGTGTGCAAAGCGGTAATAAAGCCCGTACAATTTTTCCCAGGTAATATTGATTTTATGGCAGGACTTCACATGGCACTTAAATGTATGCCCTCCGATGGAAGCAAACAAGGGAGCTTTGCAAATATCAGCGATGGGCCGGGCGCCTGAGTCATTAGCAGGGCTCTGCACCTAGCAGCTCCAGAATGGGCAGCAATAAAGAGGAATTAAACTCTGCAACCAACATTCTGCCTGCTTAAGACTGCAAAATTAATATGAATGTTTCAGCTTTGTGGTCAATGGCATTGGTGCAGAATATGTGAGCATTTCATCACAGCATGCAAGCAAGATTAAACATGCAGAAAATATCCAGCAGGTCAAAAATGCTCTATGGTGAGCTTATGATGAGCTTTTGAAATATATGGATCTATTAGTAATTTATGTAAATTTATCTAGTTCTGAAGTCTATCTACACATAAAAACCCACACAGTTAAGTGGCTCTAGGTACAGAGGGGATTGGGTAATCAGGCTGAGGTGACAGAGCATCGACCAATCAGAGACACTTCTCAGGGTCTGTCTCCTCTACTCAAACTGGCCCAAACTGGCACAAGAGAATCTGAAATATAAACAAATCTGCTGTATGAGGAGAAACCAGCAGTGGATTTTGAGGCGACATAATTCACATGATGAATTAACTCCAGTCACATAGTTGACAGGTCATGTCTGTCTGGCAACATATAAGCTGCATCTCACAAGTCACATTAGTGCATGTAACTACTGGAATTCAAGCAGACACGTAGCCACATAGTAAAACTGGCGATTTCATCCCCCTCCCCCCCAATATTTTTTTTCTCCCCATAAGGCAAATAGCCAGGCAAAATCTACCAGCACAGTAACAACTCCTAACTGTGCTACACAGCCACTACAATGAAAGGACTGCAGTTGGTGCTATCCAGATTTGATTAATTACAGCTCAAGGTCAGCTGAATTATGCAGATACAGACACATATAATACATGAGTGTACCGTAATGTAAATGAGCCTACAATTTACAGCAAGCCATCAGAACAACAGCAGTGAGGCAGGTTCAAAAAGAGGACGACAGCTAAAAATACAGCCAGGGGAAAGTGGGTTTAAACCAATACCATTATGCTGTAATGGGCAGGGTGTGGGGTCAGAGCATAGAGTCAGCCAGTGTCCAGCACCCCTGGAGGGGTTGGGGTTGAAGGCCTTGTCAAGGGTTCATTGGGGTATCATTCTGCAAAGCAAAGGATGCAAACTGGCAACTTTTCAATAAGGGCTATGAGGTCCCACCGCCTTCTTAACCCCAGGTGCATCAGTGGTCTTGCAGCTGGAGGTCATGTGATGGAACAGTTACTTATTGCATATAGTCAGTGGCAGCTGGTGAGTCAAACAGGCATTTGTTTTAATAGCAGTCTGACTGCTTCAAATGCAAATAACACACTGTTGGTGCAAAGACATTTATCTTAATATTAACGGTCGGGCAATCTATAGCATTCTGAAGAAATCAGTTTGTTCAGTGCTCCTAGCATATGCCCATAAAAGAACGTAACGGCAAATGGACACACAGCCTATTAGTGTGCTAATGCGTCTACGAAAAAAGCACACTTTAATTTCCTATCCACCATTACAAATGCCATTAATTACTAAACAGCGCAGGGACAAATTGCAAAATGATTGTTTAATGGATCTGTTTCGGACCTGCGGTTAATTTAGCTAGCAAAATGTCACAGCATACTGTACAGTGGAATATAAAGGCATTCTCCATCCAAAAGTGGAAAATCCCATTATTTATACAATAAGAGGCATGACATGCAAACAATAAAATAGAAAATAAATCAGCTATTCTTTATCATTTATATATGCAAGGCTGCCATTGCTTAACTTCAGTGTCTATTAATATTCATTCCCCATTGTCAAGCTGTAGCAAGACATACAAGCATAAGATTCTGTGTCTGTCTCGGGGTGGGAGGTTCTGAAGCTTAAGATTGTTCACCAGGAGCAGGGGGTCACTGGTCCAAATCCCAAGGCTGAAAGAATCATTTCACCATTACACACTTGAGTAAGACCCGCAGCCCCAAATTTCTTCAGGGATACCTGGCTTGGCATCACCATCATTTTTGAGACAAAGAGTGAATATTTTTGTCCTGCTCCATACCAGCAATAACCAGAAGTAGACACTATCTTCACAAGGATCATTCTGATGTCATTCTGATTGCTTCCAGAGTGAATTAAAAGAATGTTTGCACGTTATAATTCATAATGAGGTTTATTCTACACTAGTCCCTGATTTTTGCTTTGGCATTCCAGTGAAACAATGGCAGATATCCTAACCCAGGTCAAGCGGATTAACTGTTTCCATTCCTATGCTGCAGGTAGTACTGAAGCCATCAGTAATTCACCACTGCAACTATACCTTTAGCAGCATCTCTATCCAACATTGCATTATATATTGTTGGTAAGTTAGCTGCATGGACGTTAATGCTGAGTAAATGGCTCTTTCCATCCCACTGTCCCTAGATCCCTAAGATTCCTCACTCTGATCTTGCTGGACCCCATAAACGCATGGACCCAATGTGAAGCCTGACGGCTGGATTGTGTATCGGCCTGTCACTGGTCTGTGGGTCAGCCTACGTTTGGGATGCAATCAACTTTAAACGGTCCTGTGCGTCAGTGTTTATCTAAAGAGGCCAATGGAGGGGGGTCTCTGTAAATAATTTTACTTTGAAAGGTCATTCTTCATCCATCACCTTGACAGTACGCTGCAACAAACTTGCATGATAGTATCAGAGTTCAGGTGGGGGGGGCATGAACATGTGCAGAAATCTGTTTATATCTGTTTTTCCAATCCCCCCCCCTTTCCCCATCTCCCTCCCTGGCCAGTGTGAGCTTGCCCACTACAGCGGCATCCAATCAGCAAAGCCGGGGTAAATCTCCTGCCCCCCCCCCAAACACCGCTCACATTCATCTGACCTTCTCTGCCAAGGGCTGTGGGATTTTTTTCTTCAGCGCTAAATAGTGGGGGTTGCTGGAAAGGTTTAATGAGGCAGGTGGGGGCTTTGGGTGATGCGCTCTCAGTTTAATTAGGTGATTCGGCATCCTCCTGGGGATGCGGGGGCACGAAGGGTCAGACGGGAGGGGCTGCCAAACAGGTGTGGGGGGGTGGATCTCATACCAGGTAAGTTCCATGGTGGCAGAATACCTGTCGCTCATCCAAATAAAATATGATTAGTAGGTTACCTGAGCAGGGTGGGGTGGGGCAAGGCGGGGTCACATCACCAGAATTAGAGGTTTATGAGGCAGAAAGTCACCATTCTTACAGCTGAATGAGGTACGATGCAGGCAGGCAGATGATTCCCATTTTCCTCCACATTACATTTCTTTTAAATTCTGAGAAGAATGAGCGCCTCCGCCAAACTCCCCTCCTCACAGACAGACTTCGCAGTTTGAAGCATAACAGCATTCCTTCACTCAGCTCATTTACATCAGCATGTAACAGCACAGACCCAGGCGCCATCTGTGGCATCCATCCCTCTCCTTCTCACAGCAAGAGCTTCTTGGGCTTCTATGACAGTGCTATGTATCGGACTCAGCTCCCAGTGTCGGGCTCAGGGTTCCATATTGGCCTCAGGGCTTAGTGTCGGACTCAGGGTTCCACATCAGGCTCAGGGTTCCACATCAGGCTCAGGGTTCAGTGTCGGACTCAGCACTCTCCATTGGGCTCAGGGCTCCATGTTGGGCTCAGGGTTCAGTATTGGGCTCAGGGATCAGTGTCGAGCTCAGGGCTCCATGTCGGGCTCAGGGTTCAGTATCGGGCTCAGGGCACAGTGTCGAGCTCAGAGCTCCATATTGGGCTCAGGGCACCATGTCGGGCTCAGGGCTCAGTGTCGAGCTCAGGGCTCCATGTCGGGCTTAGGGTTCAGTTTCAGGCTCAGGGCTCAGTGTCGATCTCAAGGCTCCATGTCGGATTCAGAGTTCAGTATCAGCTCTGGGTTCAGTGTCGAGCTCAGGGCTCCATGTCGGGCTCAGGGTTCAATATCGGACTCAGGGCTCAGTGTCTATCTTAGGGCTCCATGTCGGGTTCAGGCTTCAGTATCGGGCTCAGGGGTCCATGTCGGGCTCAGGGTTCAGGATCGGGCTCAGTGTCGAGCTCAGGGCTCCATGTCAGGCTCAGGGCTTCATTTCAGGCTCAGCATTTCGTGATAGACTTAGGGGCCAACATCAGGCTCAGTGCTCAGTGTCAGACTCAGGGTTCCACATCAGGCTCAGGGTTCCACATCAGGCTCAGGGTTCAGTGTCAGACTCACGGCTCCATGTCAGGCAAAGAGTTCAGTATCGGGCTCAGGACTCAGTGTCGAGCTCAGGGCTCCATGTTAGGTTCAGGGTTCAGTGTCGGACTCAGCACTCTCCATCGGGCTCAGGGCTCCATGTTGGGCTCAGGGTTCAGTATTGGGCTCAGGGCTCAGTGTCGAGCTCAGGGCTCCATGTCGGGCTCAGGGTTCAGTATCGGACTCAGGGTTCCATGTCGGGCTCAGGGTTCAGGATCGGGCTCAGGACTCAATGTCGAGCTCAGGGCTCCATGTCGGGTTTAGGGTTCAGTTTCAGGCTCAGGGCTCAGTGACGATCTCAGGGCTCCATGTCGGGTTCAGGGTTCAGTATCGGGCTCAGGGCTCCATGTCGGGCTCAGGGTTCAGGATCGGGCTCAGGGCTCAGTGTCGAGCTCAGGGCTCTATGTCAGGCTCAGGGCTTCATTTCAGGCTCAGCATTCCGTGATGGACTTAGGGGCCAACATCAGGCTCAGTGCTCAGTGTCAGACTCAGCGCTCCGCCACAGGCTCAGGGCTCCATGTCAGGCTCAGGGTTCAGTATTGGGCTCCAGGCTCCATGTTGGGCTCAGAGCACCGTGTCGGGCTCAGGCTTCCATTTCAGGCTGTGTGCTCCGCATTGCCAGATGCCAGTGCCTTCTCACAAGAAGGTCTCTGAGTGTCGCTGTGCTGCCTATTGGCCAGGCAGCAGCATTGCTCACACTGATGAATTGCCCAGAATGCAGACACATCCCATTCTGGTGATGGACGGGCAGTAGGCCTTGGGTCAGACAGCCATTTCTGTGGTTGCCCCCTGGGGTCCGCTGAGCCCCGATCCCCATCTGGTCAGTCTGTTGTCACAGAGAACACACCAACAAATAACATACTGCCTATAACAATGGACACCCATTGTCACTCAGTGGTTTTCAACAAATGGACTGGTTTTCATACAGTCATTCCTGGATTTTAAATTACAGATTTCCAAAGATTCTTTATAATTTAATCAGAATTTAAAGAAATATGTTTGGAATCCCATTTGCAAGTTTTATAATGCATGTCCCTGTTAATCCAGCCTTATTCTTAGACTGTTGGACCTTTGGTAGCAGTTACGAGTCCTAGTTCAGTGTCTTCACTCTATAACTAACTGGGGTGATCTTGGACTGACAGGTGGATATTTTCCAGCTGTTTATCTATGTCTTTACTCCTGCAGTTCAGTCGAGTAAATAAACTCTATTCTCTCCACCAAGTCACATGTTCTCAGCATCCTGCAGAGACTGTAAATCATCACCCCTTTCCAGTATTAGCCATTTAATAAACCAGCATAAAGACCATTTAGAATGGGAGCAACTCCCCAGGAAATTTCCTAATAAAGCAGATCGTTCCTCAATGCTACCCATCTCACTGAAAGTAGCAAAGTCCCAGGAGGAGTGCTAACAGTAACATCCGCATATATCAGACAGTTAAACATGCACTACAGCTCTGCCATACATGCATGTGGTTCTATGAGGGGGACCGGCTACGATAACAGGATGCATCTTTACCTCGATGCAGTACAGTACTAGTTTCTCACAGGACCATCTCCTGTGTCTCTGGAGACTGGAAGCATGCTGATGTTCTCCAGTAAGATGCTGACCGACTGCACAGAGATACAAGGCTGCTTATGTAGCCTCTCCTTAGGCAGGCAGCCGTCAGGCTGAGGGAATGTGACTAAACCCCGCAGGCAAACAGCAGCCAGGCTGAAGTATACGGAAGGTCCCCAGGCAAAGCAATTGATGCTCAGACACTTTTCGGCAAATTTGTCTCGCCAACAATTAATTACACGCATACACACACACACACAAACACACATGCATTTTCTGTACCCACATGTCCTATTCTAGGTCCGTAGCATATCCCAGAGGCTATGGGTTCAAGGCACACCAGTCACTCATGCATGCACACTCTCCATCCATTTCTATGGGAAAAATACTCATCCCAACTATGACAAACGTAATCATAAGTTATCAAACAAAATTGGCATGATTTGTTTTTTGTTTTGCAGTGGTTAGCACAGTTGCCACAGGCCTTTACAGCTTCCACTGTGGCTCCGTGTGTGGAGTTTACATGTTTTCCCAGAGTCGTCGTGGGAACTCCCCCTCCCAGTCCAAAAACATGCTAAGGTTAACTGGAGTTACCAAATTGCCTGTAGGTGTGCATGCATGAGTGACTGGTGTGAGGCCATAGCCTCTGGGATAGGACAAATGGGTACAGAAAATGGATGGATGGATGGATGGATGGATGGATGATGGAGTGAGTAAGTGAGGGCATCACATAGGTAAGGAACACAGTTATTTACTTATTTCAGAGAAAAAAGAATTTTCATTTCAAATTATATACAAAAACTATCAGTAACAACAGCCCAAAAAAACTGCCCAACAAAAGTTACACACAGTGGCCGGCCAGCCAAAAACATAGGAGGGGGAACAAATTAAATATTTAAACCAAATTACAATAAACACCTTAGGACAGTGACAAAAATCATACAATTTCTAAATTTCTAAAACCCCACTACCCCACACAGCATGTCCAAGGTGTGCTGCAGTCCAATTTCCTGTAACTTTGCAGTCAACTTTACTCCATCTGCAACCTTTACCCAGGAGTAAGATCTAAAGGTACCCAAAAAGTAATAAACCATAACTTATAATTAACTTATACATAACCTATACATGACTTATAATAAACCATAACAATATATTAAATCGACAATATTGCATAAAGAATCTTATTGCATAAAGAATCTTTATGCAATCCAGCTAGACTAATGCAGTGTGTAATAAAGTAAATATTAACAAATGATTTAATTAAGGAATCTTTAATTAAGTTAAACATAACTGGCAGAAAAATTATCTGAAGAAATCACAGTAAAGCGAGTAAGTGTCATACCCGGCTCGTCCGCTCCTCGTGTGTGCCACGCCCCCTGCTTACCCACGTGTGTTTCCCGAATTGTACCCAGCTGTTTCCGTTTGCTGTCATTCAGTCTGGTGTATTTAAGTCCTGGTCTCCCCAGTTTGCTTTGTCTGTCATTGATGTTAGTGGCGTTACATGTCTCCTGCTCCCCGTTACTTCATTAAACCCCCGTTTTCCTGTTATCCCGCTTGCCTGCCTGCTCCTTCCACGCCCTACCGCACGATCGCCGCTTACCTCCGCGACCGGTCGTGACAGATAAATACACCAGACTGAATGACAGCAAACGGAAACAGCTGGGTACAATTCGGGAAACACACGTGGGTAAGCAGGGGGCGTGGCACACACGAGGAGCGGACGAGCCGGGTATGACAGAAAGGAAGGTGAACACCAGTGATGGCTGTGTTGCTGGCAGTAGCTGCAATAAACAAGCTTTTATCAAATTGTGAGGAAATTATAAATGTATACGATCACACACACACACACACACACACTTGCATGCAAGTACGCACACAGAACAGACAGATGTATACATAATTAATTGTGCAGAAGACTTATTAATATCCAAATCCGAAGACACTATGACACAAAAATAATGAGACCCATTAATAACAATTAATGACATTACCACCCGCATTAGTTACTTTTGTAATATTTGCGAGCTGAGGGAGGTTGGGGTGCATTTCCAGGAAAGGCTGGGTAAACACATCTGACGTTTGCACAGGTGCATAGTTTGCAAGTTCGCTTGAGATTCAGGCTGAAGGAGAGAGTGGTGTCGCAATATTCTTCAGCTCCAAACTAGTAGGCCGGGCACCAGCTGCAATGCACTATGGGAAATTGAATTCATAGACACAGAACATAGTAAAGCATGCTGAGAGTGTTCTTCCCTTTTCTCTATCCAAAATCATGGATACACCCAACATACAGTGTGCATGACTGCTTATGAAAGACAAGGTGAGAATAGGGTGGTTCCTGTTCTCTGCGTACCCCTTCTGGAGTGTAGGAAGACCTGGTGTGTGAGTTTGCCTGATATATGGGGCCTGCCTTGAGCACTTTGCGTGCACTCTGCAGGGCTGAGCTGTCGGGCAGAGATGACACTTCGTATCAAGCCCAACCAATGACAAAGTGGCAGAGACACCTGATGCACAGATACAAACACACTCTCCCAGTGAACCCGCCAATGATGTACAGATACAAACACACTCTCCCAATAAACACATCGCTGATGCACAGACACACACTCTCCCAGTAAACACATCACTAATGCACAGACACAAACACACTCTCCCAGTAAACCCGCCAATGATGTACAGATACAAACACACTCTCCCAGTAAACCTGCCGCTGATGCACAGATACAAACACACTCTCCCAGTAAACACATCGCTGATGCACAGACACACACTCTCCCAGTAAACACATCACTAATGCACAGACACAAACACACTCTCCCATTAAACCCGCAGCTGATGCACAGGAACACACTCTCCCAGTAAACACGCCACTGATGCACAGACACACAGTGTCCCAGTAAACACATCACTGATGCACAGACACACACTCTCCAAGTAAACATATCGCTGATGCACAGACACAAACACACTCTCCCAGTAAACACATCGCTGATGCACAGGAACACACTCTCCCAGTAAACACACCACTGATGCACAGACACACAGTCTCCCAGTAAACACATCACTGATGCACAGACACACACTCTCCCAGTAAACACATCGCTGATGCACAGGAACACACTCTCCCAGTAAACACACCACTGATGCACAGACACACAGTCTCCCAGTAAACACATCACTGATGCACAGACACACAGTCTCCCAGTAAACCCGCCAATGATGTACAGATACAAACACACTCTCCCAGTAAACCTGCCACTGATGCACAGATATAAACACACTCTCCCAGTAAACCCGCCAATGATGTACAGATACAAACACACTCTCCCAGTGAACCCGCCAATGATGTACAGATACAAACATACTCTCCCAGTAAACACATCGCTGATGCACAGACACACACTCTCCCAGTAAACACATCACTAATGCACAGACACAAACACACTCTCCCAGTAAACCCGCCAATGATGTACAGATACAAACACACTCTCCCAGTAAACCCGCCGCTGATGCACAGATACAAACACACTCTCCCAGTAAACACATCGCTGATGCACAGACACACACTCTCCCAGTAAACACATCACTAATGCACAGACACAAACACACTCTCCCATTAAACCCGCCGCTGATGCACAGGAACACACTCTCCCAGTAAACACGCCACTGATGCACAGACACACAGTGTCCCAGTAAACACATCACTGATGCACAGACACACACTCTCCAAGTAAACATATCGCTGATGCACAGACACAAACACACTCTCCCAGTAAACACATCGCTGATGCACAGGAACACACTCTCCCAGTAAACACACCACTGATGCACAGACACACAGTCTCCCAGTAAAAACATCACTGATGCACAGACACACACTCTCCCAGTAAACACACCACTGATGCACATAGAGAAACACACTCTCCCAGTAAACACATCACTAATGCACAGACACACAGTCTCCCAGTAAACCCGCCAATGATGTACAGATACAAACACACTCTCCCAGTAAACCTGCCACTGATGCACAGATACAAACACACTCTCCCAGTAAACCCGCCAATGATGTACAGATACAAACACACTCTCCCAGTAAACCCGCCACTGATGCACAGATACAAACATACTCTCCCAGTAAACCCGCCGCTGATGCACAGACACAAACACACTCTCCCAGTAAACCCGCCAATGATGTACAGATACAAACACACTCTCCCAGTAAACCCGCCGCTGATGCACAGACACAAACACACTCTCCCAGTAAACCCGCCAATGATGTACAGATACAAACACACTCTCCCAGTAAACCCGCCACTGATGCACAGACACAAACACATTCTCCCAGTAAACCCGCCAATGATGTACAGACACAAACACACTCTCCCAGTAAACCCGCCACTGATGTACAGATACAAACACACTCTCCCAGTAAACACATCGCTGATGCACAGACACAAACACACTCTCCCAGTAAACACATCGCTGATGCACAGGAACACACTCTCCCAGTAAACACATCGCTGATGCTCAGACACAAACACACTCTCCCAGTAAACACATCGCTGATGCACAGGAACACACTCTCCCAGTAAACACACCACTGATGCACAGACACACAGTATCCCAGTAAACACATCACTGATGCACAAACACACACTCTCCCAGTAAACACATCGCTGATGCATAGACACAAACACACTCTCCCATTAAACCCACCGCTGATGCACAGATACAAACACACTCTCCCAGTAAACACATCGCTGATGCACAGACACAAACACACTCTCCCAGTAAACACATCGCTGATGCACAGGAACACACTCTCCCAGTAAACACGCCACTGATGCACAGACACACAGTGTCCCAGTAAACACATCACTGATGCACAGACACACACTCTCCAAGTAAACATATCGCTGATGCAGAGACACAAACACACTCTCCCAGTAAACACATCGCTGATGCACAGGAACACACTCTCCCAGTAAACCCGCCACTGATGCACAGATACAAACATACTCTCCCAGTAAACCCGCCGCTGATGCACAGACACAAACACACTCTCCCAGTAAACCCGCCAATGATGTACAGATACAAACACACTCTCCCAGTAAACCCGCCGCTGATGCACAGACACAAACACACTCTCCCAGTAAACCCGCCAATGATGTACAGATACAAACACACTCTCCCAGTAAACCCGCCACTGATGCACAGACACAAACACATTCTCCCAGTAAACCCGCCAATGATGTACAGATACAAACATACTCTCCCAGTAAACCCGCCAATGATGTACAGATACAAACACATTCTCCCAGTAAACCCGCCGCTGATGCACAGACACAAACACACTCTCCCAGTAAACCCGCCACTGATGTACAGATACAAACATACTCTCCCAGTAAACCCGCCAATGATGTACAGATACAAACACATTCTCCCAGTAAACACACCACTGATGCACAGACACACAGTATCCCAGTAAACACATCACTGATGCACAGACACACACTCTCCCAGTGAACACGTCGCTGATGCACAGACACAAACACACTCTCCCAGTAAACCCGCCACTGATGTACAGACACAAACACACTCTCCCAGTAAACCCGCCACTGATGCACAGATACTAACACACTCTCCCAGTAAACACATCGCTGATGCACAGACACAAACACACTCTCCCAGTAAACACATCGCTGATGCACAGGAACACACTCTCCCAGTAAACACACCACTGATGCACAGACACACAGTATCCCAGTAAACACATCACTGATGCACAAACACACACTCTCCCAGTAAACACATCGCTGATGCATAGACACAAACACACTCTCCCATTAAACCCACCGCTGATGCACAGATACAAACACACTCTCCCAGTAAACACATCGCTGATGCACAGACACAAACACACTCTCCCAGTAAACACATCGCTGATGCACAGGAACACACTCTCCCAGTAAACACGCCACTGATGCACAGACACACAGTGTCCCAGTAAACACATCACTGATGCACAGACACACACTCTCCAAGTAAACATATCGCTGATGCAGAGACACAAACACACTCTCCCAGTAAACACATCGCTGATGCACAGGAACACACTCTCCCAGTAAACCCGCCACTGATGCACAGACACAAACACACTCTCCCAGTAAACCCGCCAATGATGTACAGATACAAACACACTCTCCCAGTAAACCCGCCGCTGATGCACAGACACAAACACACTCTCCCAGTAAACCCGCCACTGATGTACAGATACAAACATACTCTCCCAGTAAACCCGCCAATGATGTACAGATACAAACACATTCTCCCAGTAAACACACCACTGATGCACAGACACACAGTATCCCAGTAAACACATCACTGATGCACAGACACACACTCTCCCAGTGAACACGTCGCTGATGCACAGACACAAACACACTCTCCCAGTAAACCCGCCACTGATGTACAGACACAAACACACTCTCCCAGTAAACCCGCCACTGATGCACAGATACAAACACACTCTCCCAGTAAACACATCGCTGATGCACAGACACAAACACACTCTCCCAGTAAACACATCGCTGATGCACAGGAACACACTCTCCCAGTAAACACACCACTGATGCACAGACACACAGTATCCCAGTAAACACATCACTGATGCACAAACACACACTCTCCCAGTAAACACATCGCTGATGCATAGACACAAACACACTCTCCCATTAAACCCACCGCTGATGCACAGATACAAACACACTCTCCCAGTAAACACATCGCTGATGCACAGACACAAACACACTCTCCCAGTAAACACATCGCTGATGCACAGGAACACACTCTCCCAGTAAACACGCCACTGATGCACAGACACACAGTGTCCCAGTAAACACATCACTGATGCACAGACACACACTCTCCAAGTAAACATATCGCTGATGCAGAGACACAAACACACTCTCCCAGTAAACACATCGCTGATGCACAGGAACACACTCTCCCAGTAAACCCGCCACTGATGCACAGATACAAACATACTCTCCCAGTAAACCCGCCGCTGATGCACAGACACAAACACACTCTCCCAGTAAACCCGCCAATGATGTACAGATACAAACACACTCTCCCAGTAAACCCGCCGCTGATGCACAGACACAAACACACTCTCCCAGTAAACCCGCCAATGATGTACAGATACAAACACACTCTCCCAGTAAACCCGCCACTGATGCACAGACACAAACACATTCTCCCAGTAAACCCGCCAATGATGTACAGATACAAACATACTCTCCTAGTAAACCCGCCAATGATGTACAGATACAAACACATTCTCCCAGTAAACCCGCCGCTGATGCACAGACACAAACACACTCTCCCAGTAAACCCGCCACTGATGTACAGATACAAACATACTCTCCCAGTAAACCCGCCAATGATGTACAGATACAAACACATTCTCCCAGTAAACACACCACTGATGCACAGACACACAGTATCCCAGTAAACACATCACTGATGCACAGACACACACTCTCCCAGTGAACACGTCGCTGATGCACAGACACAAACACACTCTCCCAGTAAACCCGCCACTGATGTACAGACACAAACACACTCTCCCAGTAAACCCGCCACTGATGCACAGATACAAACACACTCTCCCAGTAAACACATCGCTGATGCACAGACACAAACACACTCTCCCAGTAAACACATCGCTGATGCACAGGAACACACTCTCTCAGTAAACACACCACTGATGCACAGACACACACTCTCCCAGTAAACATATCGCTGATGCACAGACACAAACACACTCTCCCAGTAAACACATCGCTGATGCACAGACACACACTCTCCCAGTAAACATATCGCTGATGCACAGACACAAACACACTCTCCCAGTAAACACACCACTGATGCACATAGAGAAACACACTCTCCCAGTAAACACATCACTGATGCACAGACACACACTCTCCCAGTAAACACACCACTGATGCACATAGAGAAACACACTCTCCCAGTAAACACATCACTAATGCACAGACACACACTCTCCCAGTAAACACACCACTGATGCACAGACACAAACACACTCATCCAAAACACACTCATTGGTGCAGTCACTCCACTTCAGAATAATGGGAAGGGTGGGGTGAAAATACAGATGGACTGTAATTATTCACCCCCCGTCCCCCTACCCCCACTGTGTCTATTGATCCCTTCCCATCCGGTAGGTTATAAATATTAATGGGGGTCCTTTGTTTTAGGAACCTGTATGAAGATCAGAGGGTTAAGGAAAAGAGGTGTCTGGACATATTCAGCCTTAAAACGGCTCACTCCTCCCTGAGGGGGCTGGCCGAGGGGCGGGGGGGGGGGGTTGCATTGGACTCTGACACACAGGAGAAGGCCACCTCAAGGGCAACTTCTGATCCGCTCAGAAGGCACTTAAACAAGTCCTATGCACATTAGTCCAAACAAATGGATAAATGCATATGCAGAGAAACAGGACTAAACGGGAAGATCCACCCTCCCCCCACCTTGCCAAGCATTTAACATTTAGTTGAATAAATTAGCATTTAAAAGACTGCTGAGATGATTAAAAAATTATTATTCAAAGACCTGTACCCGAAAACAATTGTCACCACTGCCTTCGATTAAATATACGACGCAAAATGTATAATTAAAGTATATTAGTCAGGCGAAATGGCAGCTCAAACTAAATAAAACGTAAGAAATAAATTAAAAAACAAAAGAGACAATGGCAAGGTAGAAGTCAGCCCTAGCAGACTGAACTCACATCCATCCTGTTGTCATCAAACCTACACGAATAAAGCATCCCTGTACCGACTGCCACAGATAAGGCTGAATCCACCTGCTTCAGGGCTCCCATTTAAGCAATATCTCTATTTAATTTTACTGTTATTTCAATATCATTATTGGCACAGTGCTGCAGACAAATGGCCGCTGGATATTTCTCTCATGATAAAGTATGGAACCTCAGAAGGGACAAACCGAATGATATTGATTTAAATGTGTCAAAGAAGTGGGCTTTTATTTTATTAGAACTCAGATACTTGCATTTAGTTATTTGTAATACGCCTTAGTTATCCAAATTCTGAAAGATGTAAAAGAACATGCTACTACAGCTGTTGTCAATATAGTAAAAAAGACCAGCATCAGTAAATGTTAAACTGTATCAAACTGTATAAGAAGCCAAGAAAGCTGAATGCAAGCGGAGATACACAGCGTCCTGCAGCTTAACTCTGGAATCATCTCTCAATGATTTTGTGACATTTTTCCATTATTCCGTTGCAATCATTCTCCTCTGTTCAAGTGTTTTCTGTTAATATTATATTCGGTAGGTGAAGTTACATGGGGAACAAAATCACTCGGATGACAAGCGTAATCTCTCAAAGCTAACAGCTCCCTGCAAACGTCAGGTTTATAATAAGCCAGTGTTATAGAGCTTCTCCTTGGAGTGACCTGGATGGAAATTGGTTCTGCACCCAAAACTAAAGAATCAACCAACAGAATGATTTCTGAAGGACCCACAAGAAACAACATGATCACTGTCCTGCTTTTTAATGTCTAAATGGGAAGAAAACATCCACGTAAAGGATGTGAACACATTCCAGCCCCACATGAAGACAGAGGTTCAACCATATTTTGTCGAGCTGGGCGGTTTGGCAGCACGTCTTTATGACAGCACTGTCAGAAAGCAAATGATCTCTATGGCGACCGAGATGCCATAAACTAGAGGCAGTGAAAAGATTTTCCGCCTGTTTGTCATATGCAGTGTTATAAACTCATCCAGGTGAGTTCGTCTTCAAGCTCGACAGACAAACAGGTAAACTGGAGCCTATGTCACGAGAGGCACGCATCGATGGTTCAATATAAATGGAAATTGGGTGAACCGGCTGTTAGTGACCCAGCCATCCAGAAGAGTTAGCCCATACTATAGGCCAACCCAGAAGAAGTGATTTGACTTTGAAAGAGTTTGGCGTAAGAGAGGCTGTGCGGTGACATGGCACAGCAGCTAAAACTTTGTCACAACCAGCACAAATAAAGCTTAAATCTTCTCAGTTACACACAACACTGTCGTAACATGATCACACCATCATTACAAGTCCTTACCTACAGCTATCTAGGAATGTTCAGCAGATTGTCACAGGAATGCTCATGATGTCATTCTCTAGACTGAGTGTCTCCAAGCTTGAGAATTCGACATATCGGCATTTAGCATACCTCGTAAAGCCCAGCTTCGTTTAGCTTCCTGTCACACTGGGTAAAAGAAAAACATAGATTTATTTCAGCAAAGGAAGCACAACACAGCCACCCTAACTACACTAAATAAACTAGCACAACAAACGCTAAACAACAAAATAAATCAACCAATTACAGCAAACCCACTAAACAGGGAGTCTTCGGTCATGCCTTCGGTTGCGCCTCTTCTCTGCTACTGACACACTGTTCTTCTAGAGCCTGTGAGAACCTCTATGTAAATATCGTTTGTCTTGCTTCAGTTTTACCCAGTAGCCTAGAGAAGCATAAACCTGATGGCTATTTTACTCAATGTGTGGCACGATAGCTAAGCAGGCAGCACGATGACCTTGGCACCTCCAAGGTTGATGCTGTGCTTGTTCGGTGAGGGGAGTTTGTTTACATAGACCTTCTATGGACAAGATGACTTTCTCCCACAGTCCATCTCGCAGCTAATGCTCTAGCATCTTCTCAGCCTTTAGGTAAGAATACATCTGTGCAATCATTAACCCACTTAAAAATGATAAACAAACCTGTCTTGACAGGTTCTCTAGCGTCTGTCAGGAGATGGTCACTGTTGGTATGATAACTCAGATCTGACTGACTGGGGAGCACCAAGTTCCCTCAAATAACTCTGGTCATTATAGTAACCAAATGGGAAAGTGGACGGGACACACTTTGAGCATTGATTAATTTGTCAGCATGAAATGCGTCCACGTGGAAAAATAACTGTCCAGCATGGTGGCTAGGAGAGGTAGCCTGCCCTCCACAGCATGCGTGTTTAGGGCTGCCGCGATTAATCGACAAAGTTGATGACATCAACGCTGAAAATGCCTTGGGATCAATATTTTAAATAGATGCACTGTTTTTCTTATTTTTGTGAATTATAACAAATGCTTTCCTTTAATATAACTACATAATTATGGGAGTAGTTCAAAATATCACTAAAGAAAAAGGTAGTTTGTACACTGTGCAAGGTTTCGATGGCATACCCCACGGCACTAGAGCTCTACATGAGCACCTGAATGGAAAACACACAGGCACCATACTGGAGGACCACCAGAATAGGCAAAACTCCACCGAAAGTGTTGTCTATGTATGTTTATTGAATTACCATTTATACGGATAACTTCTTAATAGCTTTTGTCCTTGCAGTTGCTAAATATACTCATTATTAAAACCAAAACCAAAGTTGCCTGCTTGCTACCTTAGAATCCTCATTGAATAAGTGTTTGAGAAACTGTTTAGGCTAAAATCTGGGCTTATAGACTGACAGTGCCAGTGTGGGTTCATGTGCGTTGGGCTTGTTGGGACCAGTTTTATTACCATCCATCCATCCATCCATCATCTCCCGCTTGATCCGGAGTCGGGTCGCGGGGGCAGCAGCCTCAGCAGGGAGACCCAGACTTCCCTCTCCCCGGCCACTTCGTCTAGCTCCTCTGGGGGGACCCCGAGGCGTTCCCAGGCCAGCCGAGAGACATAGTCTCTCCAGCGTGTCCTGGGTCTTCCCCGGGGCCTCCTCCCAGTGGGACATGCCCGGAATACCTCCCCAGGGAGACGTCCCGGAGGCATCCTGATCAGATGCCCGAGCCACCTCATCTGGCTCCTCTCGATGCGGAGGAGCAGCGGCTCTACTCTGAGTCCCCTCCGAATGACTGAGCTCCTCACCCTATCTCTAAGGGAGAGCCCAGCCACCCTGCGGAGGAAACTCATTTCGGCCGCTTGTACCCGCGATCTCGTTCTTTCGGTCACTACCCAAAGCTCATGACCATAGGTGAGGGTAGGAACGTAGATCGACTGGTAAATCGAGAGCTTCGCCTTTTGGCTCAGCTCTCTCTTCACCATGACAGACCGATGCAGAGCCCGCATGACTGCTGACGCCGCACCGATCCGCCTGTCGATCTCCCGCTCCATCGTTCCCCCACTCGTGAACAAGATCCCGAGATACTTAAACTCCTCCACTTGGGGGAGGACCCCATCCCCAACCCGGAGAGAGCACTCTACCCTTTTCCGGCTGAGAACCATGGTCTCGGATTTGGAGGTGCTGATTCTCATCCCAGCCGCTTCGCACTCGGCTGCGAACTGCTCCAGTGAGAGCTGAAGGTCACGGCTCGATGAGGCCAACAGAACCACATCATCCGCAAAAAGCAGAGACCTAATCCTGAGGTCACCGAACCAGACGCCCTCAACGCCCTGGCTGCGCCTAGAAATTCTGTCCATAAAAACTATGAACAGAATCGGTGACAAAGGGCAGCCCTGACGGAGTCCAACCCTCACCGGAAACGAGTCCGACTTATTGCCGCCCATGCGGACCAAACTCTGGCACCGGTCATACAGGGACCGAACCGCCCTTAAAAGGGAGCCCGGTACCCCATACTCCCGGAGCACTCCCCACAGGACCCCACGAGGGACACGGTCGAATGCCTTTTCCAAGTCCACAAAGCACATGTAGACTGGTCGGGCAAACTCCCATGAACCCTCCAGAACCCTGCTGAGAGTATAGAGCTGGTCCACTGTTCCACGGCCAGGGCGAAAACCACACTGCTCCTCCTGAATCCGAGGTTCGACAATCCGGCGGACCCTCCTTTCCAGGACCCCCGAATAGACCTTACCAGGGAGGCTGAGGAGTGTGATCCCCCTGTAGTTGGAGCACACCCTCCGGTCCCCCTTCTTAAAGAGGGGGACCACCACCCCGGTCTGCCAGTCCAGAGGTACTGCCCCCGATGTCCACGCGATGCTGCAGATGCGTGTCAACCAGGACAGCCCCGCAGCATCCAGAGCCTTGAGGAACTCTGGGCGAATCTCGTCCACCCCCGGGGCCCGGCCACCGAGGAGCTTTTTGACCACCTCAGCGACCTCCACCCCCGAGATAGGCGAGTCCACCCCCAAGTCCCCACACTCTGCTTCCATATCGGAAGGCGTGTCGGTGGGATTGAGGAGGTCTTCGAAGTACTCCCCCCACCGACCCAAAACGTCCCGAGCTGAGGTCAGCAGCGCACCATCCCCACCATAAATAGTGTCGATGCTGCACCGCTTTCCCGCCCGGAGCCGCCGGATGGTGGACCAGAATCTCTTCGAAGCCGTCCGGAAGTCGTTCTCCATGGCCTCACCAAACTCCTCCCACACCCGAGTTTTTGCCTCAGCGACCGCCAAAGCCGCATTCCGCTTGGCCTGCCGGTAGCCGTCAGCTGCGTCTGGAGTCCCACAGGCCAGAAAGGCCCGATAAGACTCCTTCTTCAGCTTGACGGCATCCCTTACCACCGGTGTCCACCAGCGGGTTCGGGGATTACCGCCGCGACAGGCACCGACCACCTTGCGGCCGCAGCTCCGGTCAGCCGCCTCCACAATGGAGGCACGGAACATGGCCCATTCGGACTCAATGTCCCCCGCCTCCCCCGGGATATGGGAGAAGTTCTGCCGGAGGTAGGAGTTGAAACTCTCCCTGACAGGGGATTCCGCCAGACGTTCCCAGCAGACCCTCACTATACGCTTGGGCCTGCCAGGCCTGGCCGGCTTCCTCCCCCACCAGCGGAGCCAACCCACCACCAGGTAGTGATCGGTTGACAGCTCCGCCCCTCTCTTCACCCGAGTGTCCAAAACATGCGGCCGCAAGTCCGACGACACGACTACAAAGTCGATCATCGAACTGCGGCCTAGGGTGTCCTGGTGCCAAGTGCACATATGGACACCCTTATGCTTGAACATGGTGTTCATTATGGACAGTCCGTGACGAGCACAGAAGTCCAATAACAAAACACCGCTCGGGTTCAGATCGGGGGGGCCGTTCCTCCCAATCACGCCCCTCCAGGTCTCACTGTCGCTGCCCACGTGAGCATTGAAGTCCCCCAGCAGAACAAGGGAGTCCCCAGGAGGAGCGCTCTCCAACACCCCTTCCAAGGACTCCAAAAAGGGTGGGTATTCCGAACTGCTGTTTGGCGCATAAGCGCAAACAACAGTCAGGACCCGTCCCCCCACCCGAAGGCGGAGGGAGGCTACCCTCTCGTCCACTGCGGTAAACCCCAACGTACAGGCGCCCAGCCTGGGGGCAATAAGTATGCCCACGCCCGCTCGGCGCCTCTCCCCGCGGGCAACTCCAGAGTGGAAAAGGGTCCAACCCCCCTCAAGGAGACTGGTTCCAGAGCCCAAGCCGTGCGTCGAGGTGAGTCCGACTATATCTAGCCGGAACTTCACAACCTCACGCACCAGCTCAGGCTCTTTCCCCATCAGAGAGGTGACATTCCATGTCCCTAGAGCCAGCTTCTGCAGCCGAGGATCGGACCGCCAAGGTCCCCGCCTTTGGCCGCCGCCCAGATCACCTCGCACCCGACCCCTATGGCCCCTCCCATGGGTGGTGAGCCCATTGGAGGGGGGACCCACGTGCCTTGTTCGGGCTGCGCCCGACCAGGCCCCATGGGTGTAGGCCTGGCCGCCAGGCGCTCGCCATCGAGCCCCACCCCCAGGCCTGGCTCCAGGGGGGGGCCCCGGTGACCCGCGTCCGGGCAAGGGAAACCGTGAATCCAAGATTTTCCTCATCATAAAGGGGTTTTTGAGCCGTACTTCGTCTGGTTCCTCACCCAGGACCTGTTTGCCTTGGGTGACCCTACCAGGGGCATAAAGCCCCCGACAACATAGCTCCTGGGATCATTGTAACACGCAAACCCCTCCACCACGATAAGGTGTCGGCTCAAGGAGGGGCAGTTTTATTACCATAAAAATGAAAAAAAAAAAATTAAAAAAACATTAACTGAAATAAAAATTTAAACTATTTTACCAAATAAACTAGTCAGATTATAATCAACAAAAAGTACTGCCAACCCACCAATGTCTTTTTACCTAGCTAAACCACAATGCCTCCTCCTTTAAAAGATGTTGTGGTATCTGAGCTGTCCCATGCTTCACCGCCACTTCAGTACTTGCTGCTTCTATTATTAACCAAAATAGTAGCATGAGGTGATCCGCTAACCGAATTAAATACGCATAAAGATATGCTGAATTTATACAGATTGGTATTTTTAGGGCATCACAATATGCATCTTCTTAATATTTTAGGCATACTACTAATCTGAACTGTTTATGGAATTGTGGAGGAAAATAATGTCTGTATAGCACTGAAAAGCCAGTGTCCGTTGGTCCGGCAATGACAGTTTCTTGTCGTTTATTCATGTTTACTTCTCACGCCTCTTTCCTCACCTTACTGAGTTGGGCATCTGCAGGCACAGCCTCAGCTACATAGTGTGCTGTGTGAAGCTCTCGCCCCGGCGCTGTGTCACGAGCAGCTTGGCCTCTGCATCTCCTGCTTCATAAAAAGCTTCCATTTTAGAGTCAATACATGCTGCTCAGGATAGTAGGAGGAGCCTCATTGGGGGAAAACAATGCAATATCGCAGAGGCTGCAGTTAAGGCCAGTCAAGCCGGTAGGGGTAATATAGTACAAACGTATAGAATGAATGAATTGTGGGGGGGGGGGGGGGGTCTTCATATTTTCTGTTCATAGAAATAAAGGTTAGAATCATAGACGAATTGCACAAGAACCAACAAAACCATCAGGAAAGAATTTTTTTGCAGTAAATAAGTTTTTGACATTCGCTTTCGCCATCCCTTCCAAGCAAACTCGACAACAAATGTTCACAAATACACCATGGGGGGTGTGATATTTTCTTTGAAGACTGAATGTCAGCACTGAGGAGTGAAATTTGGAGTGAGACGGGAGGGCGGGCGGTGAGGTTGGGCTCTGTGTGAGGAGGACAGGGCCTCAAAGCAGAAGAGTAACAGGCGCTATAGCCGCATTGCGATTGAACCCAATTAATTACAACAAGAACAGGAAGTTCTCCTATCTATAACCAGAAGATCTTTAATTTATAAATGTTAAAAATTGATTTGCAAAGCATGTTTACGGTGTGAGAGTATGTATTTCTGCATGCTTTGCCCTGCTTTGTCTAAGAATGGCTCTGTGTGCATGTATGTGAGCGTGGATTTGTTGTCAAAAGATTAGCCATTGTCCTTTGTCTCACTCACACTCCAAAATTCCCTTTTCCTAGATGCTACTTCATCTTTACATAAATTATCATGGGAGAGCCAGAGACATCATATACCTATTTACACCTACAAAACTTAATACCATTTAAAATGACAGGGCTGCCAACTGTCACGCATCTAGCGTGACACTCAAGAAATCTTACAGCACATCTATACTCATCCATTATAAACCTAAAATTAGTTACATCCAAACCGTTGGGGTAGTCTGCAAACCATACAGACTATTCACAAGATAATTAAACTCTTACATACATGTAAATGGGCGTGCAGAGCAGACTTATCTCAAACTGAAAATTGGCAGCAAAATCGGCTGACCAAAGTTGAAACTCTGAAATGGGCTCTAAAAGGCGCAATGGTAGCTAATGTAGGAATGAGAGCGAGCAGCAGGAGAATCCCGCTCAGCCCGGCGCCGGGCCTGTCTAGTCTAATCTAGTCTTTTGCCACAGAAACTGGTGGAAAAAGACCGATTCATGTGAATCAGCAGAAGAGCTGCCTTGGACACAGTTATTATTGATGGGCTTAAAAGGGGCTGCATCCACCTCCACAAACCCGAAGTCAGAGTACAGCCTGGCCCCAATCTCCACACACAGAGTCAGAATGTCTCTCTAACTTTCTAATTACGGCAGCCTCGAGCTCCGCATTACTTAGATACCGGCTCGCTCGCTGCAGAAGAGCGTGCTGGATTTCACAAAGACGCCCGCAGGACGGCATGCTTTCGCATCTATGCGGCGCACTGGGCTTATCCAGACAAGGTAGGTAAGTGAGCAGGGGCTGGCATTATGCTGGGGATGGGGGGCGGGGGGGCACGGCGGAGAAGGAGGCTCCGGTAAAGCCTTCATTGTCATTCCACTACCGTCACTCCCCAGCAGAAGCTACACGCCGCTCAGGAATATAATCACGACCCGTGTTGGTTTTCCACCCCAACTGAGACAGAGTTGATTACTTGGACAAATTTGCAAGTAACAACGCAATTTACTGTGCACGTACCAGAGGAGGCATTCGGCTTGGGGGGGGTCCAGCATGCCTCGTGTTTCATCAAATTGGCCCGAGTGGCGCATAATGAATGTAACCGGGAGCCGGTGAGGAAGTTGCCGGGAGGATGGCCGCGCACTTAATAAGCTGCAGCCTGCTATTCAGAAAAACGCTCGTCCCTCTTCCTCAGAGAGAGTCAGCGTCACCTTCAGTACAGCTTAGCTCAGAGGACGGCGGAAAATAGCAATGTTTCATAGCCAGAGGAAAAACATCCTCCATAACAGGAAAAATGCTGAAAACAAAACAAAACGAAGGTGTTCTCTATGATTTCTTGCCACAAAAGGTTTCCTATTTCCACTACGCCTACTTCCATAGCACTATAAGCCAGCTCTGTGTAGTACGAGCATACAATCCACTTCAGATTGCTGCAACGAGCACTGGTGTGCATTACTTGTAGTTGTAGTCATAACGACAACTGAATATGATAAATGGGTGACAGTGGATCCAGTAAGAATCAAATATAGCTTTCAAAAGAAACACTCTGGAAATAACTGAAATTGTCAATGAGTAACAAAGTCTAACAGAGTTTCTCATAAAGGTAAAAAAACACAATCAAAAGGCCTTTTCATATATTTGTCATAAAATACTATATCAATTTTTATTCTTCATTCATAGCTGTTCTTCACCAGTCACATCACTCGCATGTACTCTGACTACACAGGCTGAAATTGGCAGGAAAAGTAAACCTGCTAAAAATCACATTCTTTTCCTTGAAAAGGTGCCTCTGTGCTTCACTTGGCAAGTCTCAGATTAACATTTCATAAAGCATAGATTCGTGTGCTGAGGAAGATGGGTTTCGCTTTTAAAGCCTGCTTTGAATCGTTTTCTTCTATCAACACAAAAGGTAGAGAAAACAAGTCACTAATAGGCCAAGACACTTGAATTTGCATATATATTTCCTGCAAACACGACTACACTCAACTTGAATCGATTAGCATCTCATATTGTTTTTACAAAAAATAAATATATCTTGAAATTAAGAGAATGCCTCAAAAAATCAGGACGAAATACATGGAAGGTTATATCTGGCTACTGTGCAGAGTGTGAAATTATCAATATTATTGATAAGAAAGCTAATCCCTTTCAACTAACATTTTAAATCTGTTTTTCAATATTTCTGATATAGTTCAACGGAATGCATAAAGCTGCAAAACGTAAATTGACGGGATAAACTGTTCAGTGGCTCCCTCTGCTGTCAACATTAGCTCACTGCAGACTTTTTCGTACAAGCTTCGTTTCAAAGACATGGCGAAGAAACTACTATATCTGCAGGTTTGCAGGTTTTATGCAGGTCTGTCAGTATTCACAACAAATACAATTTAGATAATTCTATAACAGTTTCCTGATGCGTAGTAACAATGTCTAATTTATTAGGGGAAAAGACATTTACAAGAAAAATATTTAACAGACGCTTTTATTCAAAGCAACATACAATGCAGGGTCAGTCAGTCCCTGCAGCAAATGGGCTCACAGGCTAAATCCAAATAAAGTTTAGACTTACTGCCAACTCCCATTGGATGGCGGGCGTCCGTGTCAGAAATAACTGCTACTTTTCTTCTGGGGGGGCGGGTTATGGCCACCTCCCTGGTCTGTTGGGTGCCTGTGAGCTGTGCACTGGATTCCTTTGGTACAGTGCCAGGCGGTTTGCACTGTGAGAGGAGAAGAGGGGCCAGGTTTGACATGCGATTCCCGTGGGACGGGGCATTTCAGCGGAGCCGTTACCACGTGCGAGAATCGAACACTACAGGCTTCCAGTACCGCAGCTAGTGTTTCACGGACATGGTATTTACAAATATGGCTACAGACCACAGAAGGCTTTATACAGTGTAGTAATACACTGGTGCTGTAGCATAGCACCAGGCAGGACTCCCTTTTGTCTCCAGAAGAAGAACTGACATGACTTTCTGCATGCTACTGTTGTACTGACCTGTTATTTTTGCACTTTTAGTCTTTCTGTTAGCTTTAACAAGTCTGGCGATTTGCTCATCTGGCTCTGGCCTCTCTCATTAGCAAGGTATTTCTTCTTTATCCCTCCTTTCTCTGCAGACTGAAGACAATGGTGCGTGTTAAAATCCCAGCTTCTGACATGCTGGAAGCGCCAAGAATTACATCACATTTAAAATCACTCAGACCACTTAGCCACTGTAATGCTACAGTAAATGAACATTTTGACTTAGGGTACATGCTGTTACACATTGTGGCAGCCATGTGTTTTGCTGATTGGAGTAGCAGGCCTTTTGCAGGCAGGTGTACCTAATGAGGTGGCCACTCAGTTTACATACACATGCACTGGGTTTGCTTTCAGGGGAATATAAACAACGGAGGAAGTATGGATTCTTGACAGCCATAATTAGAAAAGCATGATTCCTGATATATTACTACCTGACTAAGAGGAGAGATTAGTGCTGATGCAGTCGGCTTAAACAGCGAGGGACTTACCACAGATTGACATGCATACAAAATAATAATACGATCCAATCATGAGCTCCAGTGACTATAGATCGGACAGTTTTCCAAAAACTGCTAGTAAGATATTTAGCATTGCGAACACTAAGCAGTTGCTTGTCTTTTGTAATTCACTGCGTATTGGTGAATTTGCAGCTAATGCTGCCTTTCCTTGCTATCATCCTGAAGTAGGTTGGATTTATTAGCTTCCTATTACAGCCAAAAAAGCTTTAAAGTTATTGTAAGGTGATGACGCAGTGAAAAAATATGTGAATAAAACTGACAATCACAGGACTAAACTAGCTAAAATGATTAGTTGGGTAGCACTTTTCATGTGGCCAAGAGGTCAAATATGCTTAAATACATCAGCAGTAAACAATCTTAAAACTATACGTGCTACACTATACTTGCCAAATTAAACTTGACTCATTTCAGGCCCACTGTGGAAAATGATAACTTTTGTGAACTCAGTCTTCCTTTTTCTGTCAAATGGGTATATACCCTTTACATAAAGATATGTTCACATACAAACTTTTTGCTTTAGAAATGTTTCCGTTTCGATTTTGCTTTTGCACATTTAATTTTTTGTATTTTCTATAAAGAACAGCAAGATTCATCGTCTATGCTTTATTCTAGAATTTGTGGTCAAATAAAAGTCAAATATCCAATACCAACCTTCATTCTTTAAAAGAAATGCTCTATAAGTAATACAAATTGAAAAGATACAGAATGTTTTTCAAAACATACATTTTTCATTATTATCAAAGCTTTAAATCTTAACAAGGTGCCTAACAATAAATTTAGTGGATAATACAACAAATGTTCTAAACAGAATGAAGTATTTAACCATGAGAGTTCATGCCAAAAATCATCACGAAAACCTATACGGATTGCCATGCTGTGTCACACAAACGTCTAATGGATTAAGTTTTAGTGTGAAACAATTTTTTCAGATGTTTCAGTATTGAATAAGGATGGACACCACACAGTCCAATTTGATTTGAATAAAAATACTTTAAAGGATAGTACTTTATTTATTATCACCAGAATTATTGTTTTTCTTACCACAAAAATAAGAAATTTGACAAGTTTCAAATTCGGCATTGAGGTTTAAATCAAAGCACCAAAGCAAGTCTTTGCACACATATAGGTCCTGCAGCGTGGGATTTTGCTAAAACAAGGGCTTTGTGTTGCTTTGAGCTATTACATAATCACCTTTTATATAATGAGTTTATTTTGTGGAACATTTGTCGATAGTCACTAGTATATAGACACTTAGAGAGTCCTCTGTGTCCATATTTATATTATTTGTATAATTAAACCAAGAGATCACAGTTTAACCAAAGCCACACAGTGGAGACAGTATCGTGAGGATAACTATAGCTTTCTGTGTGGTGTCCTCGGTCTCAGATGGATCTGAACTCTGTACCATGTGACGTGGCTGCATCCGTCTGAGCGAGAGAGCATGGTGAGGGTGGCACGGTGATCCAAATGCTCCTTACTGACGCGGTGAGGCACTCATCTGTGACACAGGGAGCCTGCAATTTCAGGTTCATTATGGCTGTAAGAGCCAAACACTATGGAATAAGATGGACACATTGAGAATAAAGTATACTGCATAAAGCAGTCACATTTTCATACCAATAATGGCAGAATATCTACATGTAATTACAGCGGAATCGGTCTCCATGCCTTTGATGAACTGATTACTGGTATTTTCCATCTAGTCATATTATTCCTGGCTGACGTAGAAACCGAATAAAGCAGTGATGGAATGCATGTAAATCCATCGCATAGGACACAAAAAGGGCAAATCCATTTGCCACGATTGTGCTTCCGTTTTTTTCCAATAAATCTCCATTAAACAAAGAATGGATGTATAATACTTGTCAAATGTGGTTTGGAAAGCACACCTCGCATCTATTTGGAAGTGCAGTAAATCAACCTTCACAGTATGTGTATCAGTTGCAGTATCTTTCGGAAGATCTATGCAACGTGACCTACATTTACTGCAGCATCCAGAAATCCTTTTACTTGTTTTCTTAAATATTTGTAAATACATATTGGTAAATGGTTATGGAAAAGGATTCATGGAAATTAATGCAAGGCACCGTATATGTGTGAAATAATATGCAAATATGGACATGCTTAGCAAAACTGGTCACAAATATTCCATCTTTAGTTGTTGACTAAAAAATCTATGCTTTTTACTGTGGTACGAGGTCCTTTAACACCTTAATTTCATTTTACCAGCGTAACAACACTATTGCTTTGTATAATTTGAGTGCGATACCATGTGGTCTTTTGAAAGCCACTGGGTAGAGATGAACACTTGACCCCATTCATCTCCATCTCCCTGTTCTAGGTTACAAGTGCTAGTGCATTTAAGCTATTCACCTGAGAGCAAAACAGGTTTCAAATCCTCTCAAATCCTAACAAACAACTTGTATGAGGGTCTGACAGAATTGTGACAGTGTATAGAACATAGGTATGCTAGCATGGGGTGTTTCTATGGGTTTATGTTCAAAGGAAAAGATCCAGCCTAAAAATACGGTGTGACACCTGGGAGGTGAAAGCAGGAAAGCATGAGGTGGGAGAAGCCTGACCAAGTCTGAGAGCTGGTGCAGACTCCTGGACCGCAGGAGCATCTTGGCCTAGATTCGTAGTCTCTTGATCTGAAATGCCCAACTCTGCTCGGCCCAGTGCCACTGGAATCCTGCTGATGTGGGAAAGGTGGTTTCCCAGTATAAGATGGCAGGGTTCAAGAGGCAGGAACTGTCAGGGATTCAAGGCCCTTCATCTCAGATGGGCCCTTTGCATTCACAGACTCAGCTTTCCACACCCCATTTACCAGGACAGGTGGGCCTGAGAGCAGAACGTGTGATAAAGAGTCAGTAATGGCGGATGTGCAGTTTCTCAGTGAGGCAGTCGGAAGACTTTGGTGCTGGAAACTCCAAGCCTGCAACTACAACAAAAATGCAATGAGAGCATTGGCCTGGACAGGCATTACAGCCCAGGGCTGATATGGGTGCACAGCCAGTATTTCCATGCATTTTCCTTCATACTACATTCTCTGCAGGTGCAGAAGTAGCCAGGAGCACGTCTGGTTTTTGTTGTCAACATCATTCAGCAGAGTAGCTACACAAGCGCATGAAGACTTATCTCCATGCACGGGGATTACCACCAAAGAGCTACGGTGTGAAACATTCTGAAATGAAATTGATGAGAATATCACCTGATTTTCATCAAGACTGCAGACAGAAAGTGTGAAAATGAGGCCGAACTCAAAACACTGTGACATAGTTTAGGTAAATTTTACTGTCTAAATCAATAAAAAGACTGACTATTTTCCCAAGCTATAATTAAGTCTAATTATACCTCTTCCCCACCTTAAATAATTAACTAGCCAAAGTGGTGGAACGTATAGTCTGTCCTCCCAACCATTCGGCATGGTAAAGGAAACACTGGTACCTGCGAAACTACTGGGTCCTGTGCCGTATTTTTAGGAAGATACTCAAATTACCTTTGAGTGCAGTTGCTGGGTGCTCTTCCCACCATAACGTCAAAATATCATGAAACACTGTAAAACTGTCTCAGCAAAGCAGATATCCAGCTATCATTGTGCTGACAGCAACACAGGGCTATAGATGTATAATGGATAGTTACACTGTTGCAGTGGAGGGCCCTGTTCAGCCATTCGTTTCTAGCTTGAAGCAATGTTATTAGAGACTGTGATAATTATTACCTTTGAATGTTACGAGTGAGTCAACCCCTAGATCCACAGTACTCATAAAAAAAAATAAAAAATTGAATTTTTCTATGTCCAGGTCTTTATAAAAGGAAACCCACAAAATGAGATTATTTGTTTATTTTTAAACTTGTTCCCATAAGTTCCCATAATCATAGAGCCATTTTTGGGCCAGTATAAAATATTGTTTAGCAATATAAAGACCAGTTACATTTACTTTAACAACACAAACATATTTGGCAAAATTACCTAAGATCTTGATTTGTGGTATTTTTACTTTATTATTACAGTTATTCATTTAATCTCCCCTGCCACTGGTCCAGATGAAGGTCATAGTGTGTATGGAGCCTGTCACAGAGCATGCAAAGGAAACCTCCAGAAACACATGCCAGAACATGCAGATTCTACCCACTAGCAACCAAGGGCCAAAATAAAACCCAGAGCCCATAAGGCGTGAGGCTACGCTGCTCAGCACTGGTCCAGCTTTATAATAAAACCATATTCAATCTGAAGAAACCTACATACACGCAGTCTGGTAGAAATTTTTGCAGTTAGGAGTATTTGCAGTAGCCAGTGACACAGGTGTTCACGTTTCAGTCAGGAGTAAGTTAACAGGAGACTCAGAAACCGTGAGAGAGAGACGTCACCACAGTGCATGTATACAGCATGTAAAAATTATGCAATAAACAAAACAACGTAATGTCTCTTTTTAATGTTATATATAAATTACATACAAGACATGCTTTGTTTTGGTTTTTGACCTTTCAGGACAAGAAGCTGCTGTGACAGTGTACAACCGCATAAAACACTGGACAACAGAAAAAATAGGGGTATCAAACAAAGAAAGAAACATTGCTGTCTCAGGCCCACATTCCCATTCAATATTCTTCATGAACCCTTGTATCTGCAGAATGATTTTGGAATTACTCTCCTGAACATATATAAAACAAATCCTTGAAATATTACACAAAAGAGTGCATCTCACGGCAGGATAGCAGATACGGTACAGTCTGTAAGGTTTAGGAAGGAGAATCATTTAATTTCAGACAGTTCTGACAGGCCCAAAGATACACACAACCCCTGTGGCCAAAGAGGAGCCATACAGTTTGAGAATGCAAACAGGACGTTACAGTGATTTAGTACTGAATACATCACCCCCTAAAGAATACCTTAAAAAAGTCACTTCCTGAAAGTTGGAGGTAGGGCACATGATGGCTGGAAAGCAACTTGAGCTTCTCTGCGAGACAAACAAGAGGCCCCAAAGCTTAGTCACCCATGAGGCAATTTACTCATGTATCAGCTCATTTTAACAGTAATAAAAGTTTCTTTACAGTATGTGAGCTGCAGCCCGTGAGCCCTAAAATGTCCCTTATCCTTTCAGAGGAAGGTGACCATCAGGGACAGGCAAAATGTCACAGTCTCAAAGCCTCCATTCAGTCAGACAGCAAGGCATAAAACAGCAAGAAGTCCACATCATTAAAACCTTACTGTGAGGAGAAGCTCTTCTCAATGCCCACTAAGAAGGGCTAATAAAGGATTGGCAAGTAAAACAAAAAGTTAAAAAATATATATATATATACTGTTAGCATGAGACAGAGTTGCGATTTTCAGAAGTTTACAATAGATAGTGGTGTCGATAGCAGAAGTAACAGGTGAGAGGAGATGCTTAAGGCAATACTGGTGTGCGACATGTCCACTGGGGCACTGGGGGGTGACGGGGGATGGGCGGTAGGTTACTTGTCCTGCATTTTCTCCAGGATGGGCACGATCATGTCAAATTTGGGCCTCTTGGCTGGGTCCTCGTTCATACAGATCCTCATGAGTTTGCAGATGTGGGGCGAGATTCCAGGCGGGATTGTGGGTCGGAGGCCCTCCAGAGCGACCTGTAGGCACGGGGGGGACAGGCATTAGGAGGTGTCTTTGGGGCATTTTTCATCATAATTAATGTTTCCTTAACTGAAGTGACACAGGGAAATAAGGCATTTGGGAACTGGTGAAGTTGTCATGGAACTGAACTGGTAGTTTGAGTGGCAGTGGGGCTCTTTTGAATACGTGGCCGAGCTGAGCTTCCAGCTTTAGCTTAGGCATGCTTCACCCACCCAGCCCCCCCACCAACAACCCACCTTCATTCCAATCTCCATGTTGGAGAGATCAGCGAAGGGCACCTCCCGAGTCACCAGCTCCCACAGCAGCACTGCAAAGCTCCACATGTCTGCAGAGCGCCGGTTGATCTCCTCTGGCTTCTTCTGCAAGGCTGTGTGTGTGTGTGTGGCACATGTGCACGCATGTTTAGAAAACGTGGGCAAGGGTTAGGGAAAAGCAAAGAGTAAAACGTTAAAGACCCCAAGCCTATCCCAACAGTCCCTGCCTGCCCATTAGGCTCATGAAAAACTGAGCAAACCCAGTTGTTACTGAATACTTACATCAACATCCCAAGTGGGTGACTAAGCTGCCAGAAATATGAGTATGTCTAGAGTGATTAACACTAGATTTACCGAGTTTTTATTCTCTGCTGAGAGTCCCAAGGTGTTTGTCACCCCTGCTGTGATTTTCGCAGGTCTTCAGCCCCATCCTCCTCCTGCTTTTGTTGTGCAAACACACCCATTACCTGTGAGGCCTGGCGCATTTGCATTTTTTACTCAGAGTAGCTCAAATCCAAGGCAGGCTAAACCTCTGTGTGTGACATGGAAACCTTCACAAAAGTCTGCCATATCTATACCAAATATCCCACACGCTGACTGACCTGCAAATATGAAAGACGCACATTCACAAAATATATGGAAACACAAGTCTGTGTTATTTATAAAACAAATTGAGTGAAAATAGAATGAAAAGTTGCTAATAGAATGAAATGAATAAAATGAAAACATGCTAACACTTCAGTCTCCAATGCATGTTTGTATATAAATGTCATAAGCTGAGTGAAGTCATGGTCCATGGTTTTTGACATGCTCATACACATACAGAATAAAATGTCATTTCATTTTCATTGGCCATCACTGAATTATAACACCAAAAGTGAATTTTGTTTTTGTGTGATCTCTCCAGCTTTGCATGTTTGGCTGTTCATGTAAAAATTGATGTATCCGTGCCTCAGTTCCAGGTTCATCTCTTCGTCATCTTTCTGCCTTTTGTCTCAGTGGTTACTGTCCCACACAGTCTGTCTATCTTTCAAAGTCTGTGTTTGCAGCGTTTGAAAACCCAGTGACCATCATCCCTGTATTTGGCAATGGAGTTCCTTGGCTAGAAGAATCGGAAACAATATTCTTTTTCCTTTCCACCCTGTAGATGCTTTGTACAGAACGTAGGCATTCACGGCCACCAAGTCCAGCATGTTGTAAAACACAGCTACTGACCACTTGCTTGTTGCTGCTCGTACTGAATACATGCGCGCCATTCTAAACACTGACGTGGAGAATTCCTCTCCCTGTGCAGTGTCCTTTGCCAATGGAGGAAGTTCACGGCAAACGTTATTCACCATGCCCAGTAAAGTGAAGCAGTCTGTGTGACAGTGACAGTGAGGTGAAGAAATTGTCCATTGTGACATTTCTCCCGTCATCCAGAAATGACTCCATCAGACTCATGACCACGTTCTCTGCCAGCCTTCACCAAGAACTGTGCTGAAAGTTTCACTCCAGGAGAACACATGAACATAGATGTACAGCTGTTCTCGACCAAGGTTCATTGTCCATGCAGTATATTTACATTTACAGGATTTGGCAGACGCCCTTAGCCAGAGCGACTTACATAAGTGCTTTGAGACTCTGCAATGAATTTCCGATGCTAGCTCAATAAGGACCCCAGCTACGAATACTATCTCTGAGAACGCCATTGAGTAGTGCAGAATTTTTATTTTATTTTATTTTTTTAAAACACACACCAGAAAAAGAGTCGAGTAAGAATATAGAAGTTCTACGTCAGGTATTTCTGAAAAAGAAAAGTTTTGAGTCGTCGCTTGAAGACATTCAAGGATTCAGCTGTTCGGACATCTAGGGGGAGTTCATTCCACCAATTAGGTGCCAGGACAGAGAAGAGCCGAGATGCGTGTCTTCCTTGTGCCTTGAGGGGAGGTGGGACCAGTCGAGCAGTGCTGGAGGATCGGAGAGATCGTGGTGCAGAGCGGGGTGTGATGAGGTCCTTTAGGTAGGATGGTGCCAGAGAATTTTTGGCTTTGTATACGAGCATCAGTGTTTTGAATCTGATGCGTGCAGCTACAGGAAGCCAGTGGAGGGAGCGCAGCAAAGGAGTGGTGTGGGAGAACTTGGGAAGGTTGAAAACAAGACGAGCAGCTGCATTCTGAATCAGTTGGAGGGGACGGATGGCGCTCAGTGGTAAACCCGCTAGAAGCGAGTTGCAGTAGTCAAGGCGTGAGATGACGAGGGACTGGACGAGTATCTGGGTAGCCTGGGTGGAAAGAAATGGACGTATCCTCCTGATGTTAAAGAGGAGAAACTGACAAGAGCGAGAAAGACTGGCGATATGTGAGGAAAATGACAACCGATCATCTATGGTAACTCCAAGGTTTCTAGCAGAAACCGAAGGACGGATCAGGGAGTTGTCAAAGGAGATCGCAAGGTCCTGGAGGGGGGATGAGTCAGCCGGGATGTAAAGCAACTCAGTTTTACTAGTGTTGAGTTTTAGCTGGTGAGTGGTCATCCAAGATGAGATGTCTGCCAAGCATGTAGAGATCTTAGTGGAGACATGAGTGTCTGAGGGAGGGAAGGAGAGGATGAGTTGAGTGTCATCGGCATAGCAGTGGTAGGAGAAGCCATGTGAGGATATAACTTCGCCAAGAGATTTAGTGTAGAGGGAGAATAGGAGAGGGCCAAGAACCGAGCCCTGAGGGACACCGGTGGAAAGACAACGTGGAGTAGATGTGGATCCATTCCATGTCACTTGGTATATCGCATCCAAGCCGGACAAATTTGGGATCAAGTTCTGGATGGCCACGGATTTGGAGACCAAATACGTCTGCAACGTGTCCCCTAACTTGGGAAAGGACCCCAGTCACCAGAAAAGGGAGAGGCTGGCAGAGAACATGGTCATGAGTCTGATGGAGCCATTTCTGGATGACGGGAGAAATGTCACAACGGACAATTTCTTCACCTCACTGGCACTGTCACACAGACTGCTTCAGCGCAAAACAACACTACTGAGCACAGGGAATAAAGTTTGGTATGAACTTCCTCCAATTTCAAAGGACACTGCACAGCAAGAGGAATTCTCCGCGTCAGTGCTTAGAAGTGGCAGTGTCTCCTTGACAATTTATGCACCTAAAAAAACAAGATTGTGTGTGTTCTGAGTTCCTTGGACCAAAATGTGGCGATCTGTGAAGGCAGAAAGAGGAAACCCAACACGATAACAGACTATAACCACATGAAGGTATGTGAATGTGTGTATAATTTTACATCAGTGCTACAATGTTTTCTGATATGTACTATACAGGCCTATATAGAAAGAAGGTAGAAAAAAAGCAAATACACTCATGACTCTCTCTCTCTCTGCTGTTATAGTGTGGTGTAAATGTGTTGGACCAAATGGCGTGCATGTATTCCGTAAGAGCAGCAACATGCAGGTGGCCAGTAGCTGTATTTTACAACATGCTGGACCTGGTGGTGGCAAATTCCTACGTTCTGTACAAGGCATGTACAGGGTGGGAAGGCAAAAGAAGATTATTTTTGAGTCATCTAGCCAAGGAACTCCATTGCCAATTTATGCCACAAAAGGCTATGGGGACAGAGGAAGGCTGCTGCTGTGCCAGGACTTGTATGGACAACTCAGTGTCAGGTACAGGAGAACTGCAACAGAAACCGCAGCAGGTTTACCAGTGCAAAGTGTTACAAATTCACTTGCGCCAAATGCAGGGATGATGGTCACTGGGTCTGCAAACACTGCAAAGTTTGAAACACTCAATTTTTTTTATAAATAAAACAGACTGGTGCTTCCATATATTTTGTGAATGTGTGTCTTTCATATTTGCAGGTCAGTCAGCGTGTGGGATATTTGGTATAGATATGGCAGACTTTTGTGAAGGTTTCCATGTCACACACAGAGGTTTAGCCTGCCTTGGATTTTAGCTGCTCTGAGTAAAAAAAATGCAAATGTGCCAGGCCTCACAGGTAATTGGTGTGTTTGCACAACAAAAGCAGGAGGACAATAGCCCAAGAAACTCTCAGCAGGGATGCTAGTAGGTGTTAGGCCCAGGGAATTTACGCAAATTCGCGTAGATTTGGCAGTTCTAGTGTTAAAACAAGTATTTGCGGTAAAGAACCGCTATTTACAGCAGTGACATTATACACACATCCATTCCACAAGCATCCAGCCATGAAGAACCACAGGGAAAAGCCCTGGGCAACAGGCCAGTCCATCACAGGGCACATACACACTCACAACAGACAGACTAGTGCAATTTAGAGGAGGTGATTCACCATGTTTCTGAACAGCTGGAGGAAAATCACACAAGCAGAGAGAACAAGCAAGATTCACATACAGAGAGCTGGCAGGAAGAGGCAGCATCTCAAAACATGGGCACCTTAAGGCCTCACAATGTCACAGATCAATTAGGCCAGACAATTATGTCAAGAATGTAATAAGAATGTATATATACACACAGACATACACACACACACCACAAAATATGACAACTGGCTCTCTAATCTTTTCCTGCACATCCGAGCATATATAGTTCTTAATGGGATAAGGCATCCCCAAAATATCCTAGGATGTGCTTTGAGTTGAAGAAAAAAAAAAAAAAAAAAAACAGGACATGAGAGCACATGTGAAGACTTGGAGACAGTGTACCTTCAGGTGCCATCCAAGCAGGCGAGTACATTCTGCCCGGACACTGAAAGGAGAACTTCACGTCTGCCATGCTTATCCTGGCTGTCATGTCCTCATCAATCTGTCAGTCACAGCAAGGAAATTCAGCCCATCAAGCACAAGCGAACTCATGAAGCCATACACAGTGTGGACATCACTGAGCTCCATACTATGACAACTATCACTTACACTCCTCCATGTTTATCTGACGCTTCCTCTATGAGTACTGAGACTGACCACTACTATAGACCACAGATCTCACAGTCAAGACTGCATTTGGGTTATTTCAATTAAACACACACACACTCCAACAAAAAGGTCTGAAACAAATAAACATGATATCTGAATAAGACAACAGTACACAGTAGTGATTCTTTATCTGGTACAGAACTGCTACGCACCAGGGAATAGCGTACCAAGGCAAAGGCTAAAGAGGGATATGTGGGAAAATATAAGCATCACCCATACACCCAACAAGATGTGACTGACTGGCTGATGGACGAACCGAAGAATGGCCAGTGCTTGTGTGGGAAGGATGAAGTGGAGGATGAGTGGCTCACCATGACGCCCTTGCTGTTGAGATAGTGGCGAGGGATCATGGGCTCCAGCGTGTGCAGGAAGGCCATCCCACAGGCGATGTCTAGCGCGAACTTGACGGCCTGCATCTGATCCACAACAAAATCTGTCGAGAGACGAGTCCGAGGTCAGCTGTGCAAGGAGACCTCAAAGCGACAAGCCGAGGTCTGATATGCAGCATGAACAGCAGGAGATTAAACGTCAGTCTATATAATCAGATGGCCGCAAATGCCATGGGGGTAATCTGTTATACCATTAAACATTTTCAGTAAATTCACACTCATGGTTAAATTATTAAACAGACCTTAATGTTATCAGTCAATCAAGTCATCAACTGGCCTAGACCGCCCTTAAAGGTGTGTTTACAAAAAAAAGAAAAGTGAATGACTACTACTGATAAGACAGACAAAACTAATCAAGTGGAGGTACTCACTGGTGCCCTCGTGAAGCACATTGTAGAGAGAGCCATAGGGCATCCAGTGTGTGATGATAATGGGGTGGGGGGCAGGAGGCGACTGACATGCCCCCAGCATGGGCAGCACATTTGGGTGGGAGAATATCCTGGAGGTGGGGGCAGGACAGGGATGGTACACGGAGAGGATGGGAGACAAGACAGACAGGCTCAAATAAAAACACACAAAAGTACACGGACCATGGAGAATGAGCTGTAGGCAAGATGGGAGACAAAAACACATACCAACCAATACACATGGAAGAGCATTTAAAGGAACACGTCGGCGAAGAAGTACTCAAAAAGCTTAACAGCTCTGCAAACCTCAGTTTTGGATATTCTTCATTAAAGTCACGGCTCTTCCTGGTGGTCCAGTCTCGAACCTTAAGCACCTTAACCACAATCTCGTTTCCTTGCCAACGCCCATGCCACAGCTGATGGTAAACAGAGAAATAATTTAATCTTTAAACATGCATAATGCTAGCACTGTTCTCCAATTATACAATTAAAAAAAAACATTATGACTGAATTACTACTAAAAATGACTACCTCTCCAGAGTGATTCTCGTTAATCTTGGTGAGAAGGGACAGCTGTTTGAAGTCAATCCCAGCATGTTTGTTTAGAGTGCCATTACCTATGCAAAGATAAGGTGAGAGGCCAGGCAATAATCACATCAGTGAAAGATTACAAAAAATCCCATTACAATGAAAAAAGTAAGTAAAGTAACACTACTATGCGAAGGGAGGCGGTAATCACACAATATCAAATAAGATATTGTTGCATGTGACTGCTCATAAAATGACAAAGATCTTTCAAAATAAATAAGTAGAACAGGAATGCAAATCACAGATTCCTGCAAATACAGTATCCTAAAATGAGACGTACGGGGCCGAGTTCGAGTGGTGCCTTTCCAGAAGGTGTCCTTATAGGGGATCTTATTCAAGTTTTGTCCGAGCTTCTCTGCACGCTCTGTAGGGGGTAGCAAAGAGAGGTGTCACGATGTAACAAAGGAGAGAATGGAAAAAGGATGCTCAGACTCAGAGCTGTGAGAGGATGAACCACAGAGTGGAGGCAGTGGGATGACCAACAAGACACTAGGCTGCATACCTTTCAGAATGTCCTGAAGGTGGGGCTTAGCCTTGTCCAAAGGCGTCTCTCCGTATTTATTACATATACTCACTTGGGCACCGTTAGCCACCAAATCCTGAAAGAGCATGATGTGTCACAGTGGAAACGTTCAGATTGCAGTTTTTTTATGCCATCTTGTATGTAAAGATATTAAAGTGCTTGGGTGATATTTTCAAACAACTTGTAAGGTGCTATTTCAAGAAGAGCCCACTAGAGGGAGAACTGACCTCAGCCACCATGTCCTGTCCCCAGAAGCAGGCGTAGTGCAGTGGGGTGTTGCCATGCTCGTTGGCTGCATTGGTATCTGCCTTGCACTGGATTAGCTGGGAGATGGAGGACAATGAGCATACACAGTAAACTGGTCTGTATCAGGCCAATGGCACATTTAGTTTCCAATCAAAAATGGGAAAAAAAAACACTCCAACAAGCAGGGCAACGTGATCTTTAAACACAGCATAGCAGCAGCACATGACAGCTGATCAACTGCAGCAACTGAGTCAGACAAGCGAAGAGAGACCAGAACAAACTCTGTTCAAAGTGGGAAGAGAGCAGAAAAAGTGCCCTTCATCTGGCACGTCATTGGTTCTGCCCACCTTGGTGACGATGTCGCGGTGCCCGTGGCTGGCGGCCAGGTGCAGGGGCGTGTCGTCACCTCGGTTCATGACGTTGATGCGGGCCCCCCGCATGATGAGCATGTCCACCACGTTGGAGCGGCCCTCACGGCACGCCCAGTGCAGGGGGCTGAAGCCATGGTCATCTCTGGGGGGGGGGGGGGGGGGGTGGACAAAGAGCAGGAAGCGTCACAAGCGCGTTTCCCCATGAAGGAATGCTGCGCCCAGAGCCAGGCAGCATGCACCTGAGTGCTGATAAGGACATGTTTGCTCTGGTATAATACTAACAGTCCTTTCTCACTTCAAGTCAAGACATACAAAGTACATTCCTGCAAAACTTCTAGAAATATCATTTAAAATGTGAAAGACTGATGAATACAAAAACGCCATTCAGGCTCTTGCTGAATTACACATAAATTCAAAGGAAAAAAAAGCAGGTGCTTTATTGAAGCTATTTCTGGTCCTCTTTCCAAATAAGAATGCACACTTCAGAATGTACACAGTATATGTAAAATTGAGAAACACTTCAAAATGAATTTTGTAATCTATCCAAGAACTGATTTCTTTCCTGCAGGTGGTTTACTTTAATTTGCAGGCAAGTTAACTTACTTTGCACTCCAACAATTCCCAGTTTCTCTGGTTTTCTAAAGTGCTCTGGTGTGACTGAGATAGGTAGGAGAAAAAGAGCAGCCACTGGTTGTGCTAGATCATGGAGTTTGTGGCTGGGCACTGACGCATCAGTGACATGAGATGACCAACTATACAAATAATTGCCTTAAAAAAAATGTACACAACAGAACTATACTGAGTAGAAACAAAAATATAAGCCAACAACACGTTAAGATTTCTCAAAAATAATTTCCGCAAGATAAATCCAGTACTACTTTAGGAAGAGGCCAGACTGAGTTGCAGAATATGTCTAGGTTTACTTACACAATCACGACACCGACATTCACCCTAACACGCTAAAATTACATTTCTAATAAAGCTGTATCCCAAGCACCAGACCAGGTACTACAGCATGAATAGAGCACTGCATTAGGGCACATATGCAGTTACATGAAATGATACAATGAAATTAGGAGAAAGTAACATCTTTTTATTGTAAGGTTATCTGCAGTGACAGTGATGTTTTTAAACACACATCTGTTATGGGATACTAACAAAATTAAGCATGCAGTGTTCACACAGCAGAACATGTTGCAAATTTCAGTGTTGTATTAGATGTCACTAATTATTTCAACTTGGCATTGGTGAAACTTTCCGAACAAATGCCAGTGACATACATATATTACTGAAATGTGTGTTTTAGAGAAGCTATTTGGAATTCTAATAAGTACCAGAATGTTACCAGCAGGTCACATTTGGTACTGTACTGGAAAATAGCGATCAATGCAGTACTACGTGTAAGACAGACAGTAAGGGAATTTCAACACTCATTACATCATCACAGTGCTATTTGGAAACAGTTCCAAAGGAAAGGCATATGAAAGATCATGACAGCAGCATGGCTTCTGTCAAAGGTCAGGTTGTAGCTGGTGGCTGGAGCGCTCAGTAAGTAGCTGGACCGCGCTTCAAACACAGCGGGCTGAGCGAGACTGCTGTAGTGGACAAGGGGGGTGTGGGGGGGGGGGGGGTAGCGAAACAGCATGGAGGGAGTCAGGCAGGCCTCCGCAACAGGCAGGCCTTATAAGGGCTGGGAATACTCCCTCTCTTGTATGTGGTTCCACAGCTGCCTATGCCATCAATCAACACCCAACATCTCTTCCGCACTCTCCCAGCTCTGCCCAAGACACTCCTGAGAAGAGTCATCACCAATGACTTACAATGCGCGCACACACACACACACACACACACACACACACACACACACACACACACACACACACACACTTTGCCTCCCTGCTGCCAGTCGAGGGCATGCCTGTTACATCACACAAGCTCTGCCCAGGATCGCAAGCCGCAACTCATGCTTCAACCACAGTTTTATCCTAAAATGATCCTCAATATTTTTGCACACCTGGCTTATGGCCCCTTCAACACAGCTGTACTTGCTCAGATAATGGGGCCTGGAAAGAAGGCAGGGAAAAATCAGCGTGATTTATTCCTTTGGAGCGTTCCCAGCCACTGTGGCAGCACTACGAAGCACCCTGTCCAAACAAACAGGCTAATGCATTCCATCAGAGTTTCCGGGAATAATGACTGCAAACCACAAAGAAATAGCTGTCCTCCAGCCCACCCTCATCAAAAATAATGTCCCTCTCAACACACAATCAGTGTCTGGAAAGAAGCAAGGTGGTGAGGGTGTAATGGTAGATTACTTACGATTCATTTCAAAAGACGATTCGGGGCTCCAGATTCAATACACTAACTATATATTCAAGAAAATAACATTTAAAATTAACTAAGTCCATAATTCTTATTTATGCCTTTATATTGCACGTACATCTGCAAAATAAAATCTGTTTTCCAATCATTTCTGTTATTCTGCAGACTCCAGTGCAAAATGCAAAAAATAAAATCTCAAAATATAAACAGACTATGCCTACAACACAAGAGGGAGCTAACAACAGTAAATTATGTTGTGTCACAGTGCATCATTACACCCCTAAAAGGGGTATAGTCATATGTTTGAATTGTAAAATATGCCATAGTGCATTGCTACACCCCTACTAAGTGGTGCTACTGCTATCAGATCTGCCACAATCCATAAAAACTATATGCAAGTTTACAAACCTGGTGTGTACAAAGGTGCCCTCAACCCACAGATGTGGTCGGCTGCCTAACACACAAATGTATTCCTTTCCTGTTCTTTGTTTCTCCTTACTCCCTGTATTGTCACAGTGAGCTGGGTCCTAAGATGTACTTGTAAAAATATATGTATATAATTAAAAAATACACACACACAGACACACATCTCACAAATACCTAGCCTGGTTATTTCAGGGTAGACCACCTGCTACTGGGCTCTTAGCACCAGACGACCGAGAACGGCCCAGGCGACAGTCACTTGTCGACACCTTGTTCATCACAGCGACATTAAGCTAGGCCTAGACCAGATGGCCATACACTGACCAATAGCAGAGAAGCATCGGCTGAGGTGTGATTATGGAGCTGCCACAGATACCCTCCAGTAAACAGACCAGTGGCCAGCCAATTATAACCAAACAGTGTGATTGGAAGAAAGGGAGCACTTTGATCTTCACACATTCATCTTGAAGATACACACAGCGTTTATGTGTTTTACAGACCCTTTCCAAAAAATCTGAAGATCATGTCAGCCTCCTTAGCTATGAACTTTTATGGCTTACCCGTCCTATGGAGGGTATCAATGATGCTCTTCTGACCAGTGGTCAAGTCTGCAGTCTTCCCCATATTGAACCTGAGATAATTGAACCAAAGTGAAGCAATTTCATGACACCTGGAGAAACCTGTGCAGGTGCTTTGAATTTAGTAGATGGGTTGCGTGTGACACTCAGTTTAAAACATTGATGCCCTGTAAAATTTGGGCTGATGTCTTCACAGTATTCTAGTTTTTTGAATTCCTGTTTTCGTGGGTTTTATGAGCTGGAAGCCTATATTATGTACAAATAAACAACTAAGTACTTTGAAATCGTTTAAGTTGTGGACCCTGAATCTATAATCTATGAAAGTTTAACATTTTGAATGGAATTATGGAAATAAACTTTTCCATGATATTCTAATTTTTTGGAAAAGGTCTGTAGGCCACTCACAGCGCATGTATTCGGCATGTACCATTCGGTACATCATTTTCAGTTCGGTACACACAATGAAATGAATGAACCTAAATCACAAACAGATGTTCAACATGGAAAACATTATGCTAATTGCGAATAATTGTGCTAATTTGTTACGGCCGATGCTGGTTACATTCGGTCATAATCAGTGGTTTGGGAACATTTTGATTTCCCAATAATATACACCACCACCAGAGAGAGAGCAGTAGATAAGACTGAGACTTACTGTCGGCTCTGTTTATGGAAACACATCCAACATGCCAATTCATTTGAGATTATCATGCGAGTGCAAGTATAACAGCAGCAAGGCGGAAACCGCCTCTGCTACTTCGTCTCCCTGTAGCATCTAATAGAGAACATTATGATGATTGTTAAGATGCTATATTTTTTGATATATTTTACGTAATTATGGTTACGATATGCAAATAAGCATCTGTGTTCTATGGACACGTCGACAGATGCATTGCCTTTGCTTTACAACATATACTGTCTTCGGATATTCAGCAGCAAAATTTCTAAAATTATTTTTCCCTGCTGTGCCAAAATTGTACCAAACTGCAAACCCAGAACTGCAGTTCATACTGAACCATTAGACCTCTACTTATTTCTTAAACGGAATACATGTACTTCATTCATCCCCATATGCAGATTTTACATATCTTTCCATGCAAGAGGTGTGTGTGTGTGTGTACACACACACACACACACACACACACACACACACACACACACACACACACACACACACACACACACACACACACACACACACACACACACACACACACACACACACACACACACGTGTGCAGAAAAATATATTAAAAAGCCTCTGGCTTGGCTTCACTAAAAAGGAAATTAAAAAAGGACAAAACAATGAAAGATGCTTAAGATTCAAAGGAGTATTACATGCAGGACATGCTGGCGGAACTTCACCCGCAAGTAAAACACGTGGGTCAGCCTGTACAAATGACCTGATCCCACTGCATTTCAAACCTGACAGTTGCACCATGTGTAACAGGGGTAATTTCACAGAGTTTGTTATTTGTCCAGCTGTATAAGTTCTGGGGTGAGAGTGCAGGCCACCCAGCATCCAACACCAACCCATCAGGCAAGCTTTAGAGACCTTTCCTAGCAGTGAGAAAATTATTCTGCAGACCAGAGTATTTAAACCCACAACCTTCTGGAGACAGGCATAGACCCCCAAACCCACTAAATATACATATCACCCCAAATCAATTTAAAAGTAAAGTGGAACTCCCCTTCAGCTTTGTGTCAAAACAAATGTGAAGAGATGCTCATGGACACAAACACTGTTCATACATTTTAGTCAGGATTACACACTATTTAAAAAAATATCCATCTCCAGGTATTGGAACAGTGATTATACAAAATTCCTTCTGTTTTGTACTAATTAGGCAGGCCTTTATGTTATCTGCAATACAGAAGCCAATGAGAAAAGTTTAAAGAAAATGCTTCATTACATGATGATATAAAGCAGAACAAAAAGGAATGCAATCTCCTCCCCATGACCACAAACGGAGGCCTCACCCCATCCCAGGTCTGGTCCATACTCTTCAGGCAGGGTATTCGGCTGCCTGGTCTGGACGAGCAAACACTGGCCCCAGGGAGTAGAGCAGGGCCCCAGCTTGCCGGGCCCATTATTAAACAGCATTCCCAGATCTGCGATCAACCTTCCTCACCAAATAAGGGAGTCTTTTCCAAGCTCCCTCCCCTCCCAAATGCTAACTTAATGAACTTCACATCCAGCTTCTGGCCAAGCAAACACTGCAAGCACAACGTTCTACTGGAGATTTCAGAGCCAATAAATCAGACAATTGCATAACTGGAATAGTCCAAGAGTTTCTTATACTGCAAAGTTTCAATTAGAATCTTATTTTGCACAGGTAAGAAACCCACAGCAGCAGCAACTGGATGTTCCACATCTATGTTCCTTACATTATACAACAATCTAGCAGACAAGCAAAGCAACTTTTGCACCAAACAATATTCACAGCCAGAATTACAGGAGTAGTTCAGGTGGATGAAAGAATGAAGCCTTTTTAGTCCAGTTCCTCCTCTGCACCCCACTACCATACCATCCCATGCATGTCAAGCACTCTCATGCTATAAGCATTTCTATATGAAATAATACTGCTGTACTAATATCTATCTCACTGTCAGGAGAGGGACTTGGTTCTTCTTTGCACAGGTTGAAAACAGAACACCAGCTTCAAACAAAAATTAAAAACAGCCAGTTTACAACAGACAATCCCACAACCCATTACTAGAATGTAAATTCCCATAATTTTCACTGCACAGTTAGTAGAGTAAAAATAAATGGTCTTACAGAGAGTGACTGTCATGACCCGGCTCGTCGGCTACTCGTGTGTGCCACGCCCCCTGATTACCCACGTGTGCTTCCCTGATTGTCTCCAGCTTTGTCTGATTTCTTTGCTTAGTCTTGTCTTATTTAAGTCCTGGTCTTACCTGCTTCCCCCATCCATCATTGTGGTTATGGTGTGGTTGAATGTCTCCAGTCCCTCTTCCCACAATAAACCCCGTAGTTTGCCCTGATCTTCGCCTGTCAGCCTGTTCTTACCCGCCTGCCCACACGATCGCCGCAAGGTCCTGCACTGATCGTGACAGTGACAGTACAGAACCCTGGAGGGGCCATGGACAGTTTAAGACAAGCTTATTTTTGTAATTTTGTTCATACTCTAGCCATTCACCTTCCGAAACCTGTATGATAAACGAAATCGTTTGCATGAGTACAACATGCACACAAAAAACCAAATCGAGCCCACAAAACCCCTAAAAGGTGCACACGATTTTTTGCCGTGTTGTTGGCGCACTCCAGCACCATTAGGCAGCATCGGCTGCCTTCATACAACACAGCCACAGGGAATAGTGTGCATCTCGTTTATAATTTTTTTTTTTTTTTTTTAATCAATGTACTGCATGTACAAAATGGAGTTCTGTAAAACTGTCCAATTGATCACTCAACTAAAGGGCACTTATGCACTGCACCAGATACTGTACTTTTGGTACTTCAGGAAGGTACCAAAGAGTACAGTACAGTACATCAAGTTTTTCCACTGGCATAAAAACTGGTACCGGCGCCAATGAATGACATTACAACGCGAAGCAGGGTATTTTGTACTGCAATGGGACACAAACTGGGTCTACAGCGACTGAGCACACAGAGTCCCGGAGCAGGAAACTGTGGGTCCGGTGCGGCTGGGCGGTGTGCCTCTGGGACAGGCATGAGGAGGGGCTGCGCCTCGGGAGTCGGTGGAATGAGGACTTCGGACTCCGATCTGGGCAATACGGCGGCTGCGGGGTTAGACGCTGCCTTGGAAGAGACAGTGGCGGCTTTGGGCACCGGCAAGACAAACACCACCGGATTGAGAGGATGTCTCCATGATTGTATTCAATGGAATATTTCAAAGTCAGTACAACCAGATAATACAACTGGGAGTTGATTTACTCCCGCATGTAAACATTCAGACTCAAACTGGCCTAGACACTCTGCGCATGCTTCACAATTCCCCACCCCCCGAGTTTAAATCTGGCTAAAGCATTTTCTTTGTAATAGAAACAAACAAAAAAAAGTTTCATAAATACCCCAATATTTATTACAATAAAATCACACTACAATATTTGAAAAAAATTCCAGTACTGTGCCGTCATAGTATAATATACAAAATACTTTATTTCTTGTTGCTATCCTGATCATGTTGCATCTGTTCTTCCAACCAGATTGCAATTAAACCTTGCATTACTTCATTTGTCCTCGCATACATTATTATTAATTTATTTTTTACATTTTATTTTTTATACAACGCAAATGGAATGACAAGCCACTTGAGTGAAAAGCAGTGCATTTTACTTTTTTCCAATATAAAACGCAGGGCGATTCAAGTCTGTACACATATGCATTTACATACACGTAATAGTTTATTACCTTGTAAATAGTCTGTAGAGTCTGCAAACTACCCCAACGCTTTTGATGTAGGTAATTGTGTTTTGTAATTTTTTTTTGCCATAGGGTTTCTTGCCTGAACGTGAGAGTATAAAAGGGTGTCATACCAGGTGTGAGGGAGCTGGCAACCCTGAAGACATACGCTTTTAAATTGTTTCAACGGAGTTGATTTCTATTAAAAAAAAAATTACTTTATACTGTTGTTAAAAAGTGGAAACTGACGAACGTGAAATCACCAATAAACTATGCAAATTTATTCAACGTCTTACACAATCTAAACTTTTCAACTGTACAATTTCAGGATAGAGCAGCCACTCTGTCGGGCTATTTGGCTGAGAGTGTTAGATTTTGCTGCTGTTATTAACACCAATGGCACATTAGCACAAACAAGAGGGCTGGATACGCCAAAGTATGACTTTCTTGGAGGTTAAAGGAGTTTGACATTCATTGGCATAGGAATCGGCGGTTCTAGTGTTATTGGGTGTCCAAGCAGCGTTAGTTACAAGATCGTTAGTGCTAACTGGAATTGTTTTATTTTTTAATCATTATTACATAATTTAACGAAACAGTCACCGCTTTTGTGATTGTTTTATGTTTGTTCTCCGCTAATTTAAAAAAGTAATAAATACACGTTGGAAACAATTCATATCTACAAGTTCTCCTTGTATTGGAATGTAGACCAGTCAATATTTTGATGGCATCTCATGTGGTAATGCTGTGTCATACATTTTAAATCTATTACACGCTGAATATTGAACTGAAGCTTCACATACAAAAATATTGCAAATCAAATTGTAAATCACAATACGTCAGAAAAAAAATTGCAGTTAGATATTTTCCTCAAATCACTTAGCCCTAACAAAAGCTATGCTTTGTTTAATTTAAATTTACATTATTTAAGTATCGGGTAGTTTTTATGAAATTGCCTTTAATATTAATTAAAAAAATATATTTACAACTAGTATTTGCACGCTTCAAAACTTCATGCAGATGGCTTGACCAGAGTCCCAAGACTCTGGTTTCTGGCTTTGCAAACGTTTTGTTTGGAGAAGAACAACAATAACCAAAACAGGAGCACAACTTCAATTTGAAAGTTCGATATACCAAATCGGAAGCATAAAAAAGTAAACTTTTAGGGATCTTGTGAGCTCTATGTAGTATTTTGTCATTTTTTTTATATATATATATATATATGTGTGTCATGCTCGGCTCGTCCGCTCCTCCTGTGTGCCACGCCCCCTGATTACCCACGTGTTTTCTCCCGATTGTACCCAGCTGTATCTAGTTAATTTGCTCAGTCCTGTGTATTTCAGTCCGTGTCTTACCTGAGTCCAGTGTCTGTCATTGATGTTACCTGATGTTTGTACGCGTTTGCTGTTTCCCGGTCCCCGTCTATTCATTAAACCCTTGTTTGATCCCGTACTCTGCCTGCCTGCTTCCTGCTTGCACGCTCACCCAGCGATCGCGAGCGTTTTCGTGACTATATTATATATATAAATATATAAATAAAAAAAATACAGTCGAACCTCGTTACTACGTACCCCGGATACAACGTTTTCACCTTTTCAACGTACAGGTTTCTAATTCCCGTTTTTAGCCTATGTATTATTCCAATAGCAGCCATTGTTTACAGCGTACACACTTCGATACAACATCCAAATTTCTAGAGAAAATACGAAAACTAACCATCGTTACAACGTACAGCGCTCTCCCCACCCACTGCAACTTGTGTCGCTACATCTACCTGTATATACCTGATCTTCGCCCGACAATGCAAACAAAAATAACTGACTTATTCAAGGCATAGACTGTCTACATTTAAAGTAATATTCAAACTTCCCGCGTCAAATGAGTTGCCTTGACCGATCGCTACTGGACTGCGTAGTAATGGCTTAAGTGTTGTGTACGTATTCTTTGTTTATTAAACCTTGTGAAATACCGGTCATGCCGGTAATTGTGAATTCAGAATAATAATGGAAGTAAAGGATTTTATTATTTAATTTGACCAATATTTCACTAATATTTTCAGGCCAAATGCCAATTTGGATGCGAATGTTTATTTAAAAAATCCATGTTGACCAGCCGTTGTGTATTTTCGTTGCCGTTTATCGCCGGCCGGCACCAAGTAATCGTGAGTAATTTAAGGAAAATTTTCAAGGATCCAAAGAGCTTTGTCGAATTATTTTACAAGTAATAATGTGTTCATTTGTTTTGTAGTCAATTTAATGGTCTGTTCTATTAAAGTTTTATCATTTACATGGATATTTCGTGAGTTCTTTCATCCATCTTGCACTAAGTGGTTACAACGTTCTATGCTTATAACGCACATGTTTTTGATATCCCGTCTTGTACGTAGTAACGAGGTTCGACTGTATATAAAAACCTGTCTATGGGCAATGAACTGCACTTTAATATAGCAAAGGAGTTAACACACTTTCAACTCTGAAAACATTATGACTTGTTTCTATTTCTCTGCTGCACTCTTGACAGACCAGCTACAGAACACAAGGATGACTGAGGCTGTCCATATTCTCTGCATCATTATTATGTCTTTTCCTCAACACCGACAGGACAGGCAAAGGGTAGCAACCAGAACAGCAAGTCACTTTGATAACTTATGGCTATTGGACACCAAGATTGTGTGCTGTGATTGGTGCTGTCTTGTGTATTTTGTCACTCATCAGAGGTGAAAACGGTGACAAGCATGCCCAAAAGAAAATCAAGAGCAATATCTAGTGGGGTCAAAAAAAATACTGCAAATGGTTCAAGGGGCATCATTTTAACCATCACTAGCAAATGGGCACTCAGCTAGCTCTTAGGCTCAGGCTCCACCACACAACTGACCTGTAGTGTTCCTACAAGAGGAGGTAATACTGAAAGCTTCAGTTTACGTTACAGACAAGCCATTACCAATTCTGATAAAAAAATTTTTTAAAAAAATAATAAATTTTCCTCCCATTATGAAGTTCCAAACTCATGCATTGGGCTAGGTTAAATTACCTTGCATTCACGACACAGTAGCGGGTGGTGGTCATGTAGATCAAAAACCAAAATACAACCACACGTCAGACTTAATCCACTTATCAGACTGAAAAATCACTATAACCGCCTTCCACCATGATGTCACTGACATGAAACAAACCCACGTTGCATGCTGCGCCTGCGCATCTGCGAGACTCTTGCCAATTCTGATGCTGGACAGTATTTAATGTGAGTATTTAAAACCGTGGTTGATTGCTGTGCTTTGAATGTTACCTACAATTTGAAACAGTAAGACTACTAACCATCAGGAATTTCACAGTGGTTTCCCATGAACTCAGTAGGGGTTTCACCCCTAACCTCGAACATCTTTAGTATCCAGGTGTGCAGCAGTTGCCAATACCAGTTTGAAGCCAGGAGCTTTGCTTTGTTTCTTTTCCCCAGAAGGTGAAGTTCTCATTTTATTAGCCATGACTCTGTCCTTGTACACCATGAAACTGGAAAAAGGTCTAACATAAATAGGAAAGTTTATTTGAGCAGAAACTCATATTGTTCCCTGTTTAAATGGAAGGTAATAAAATTTCTTAGATAATGGGGAGCATTTTAAGTATTTCAGAGTGTAATTCCCCAATATGGAGAGGAGCAGTTTCACTTCAAGGAGATCAAATTTCTATATTTATTTGTACATATGCATCTCTACAAGCATGGAGGCAACACACCCACCAAGTACATTCCTGTGATTAATTATGCTGAAGACCAGCAGGGAATAAACAGATCAAAGGACATTCTTGAAGAACGTTATCTGTGGGAAATGGGAGTCATTCTGTCATGCACGCAAGGCCAAAAGGAAACAAGCTGCTATCAAATACCAAGAGCTGGGCAGGAGGAAGTCAGAATCAAGTGGAGAAAACTGTTTCGCTTTCGTTCACCAGAAAAATGACATCTCTCTCTGTCTTTCACAGTCATTGTTTTTTCCTCCTTTTGGTTGTGGCCATTTGACATTCACAAGAACACACCGTTTAACATCATGCATGGAAATCTTGAACCTTCCTAGATCTCAGTATCACTTTTTCAACCATGCAAGTGGACAATCAATCTCAGCATGACACATGTGAACCCCCCCCCCCCAAAAAAAAAAAGATCCATAAAAGCAATCACTATTAAAAGAAGAGCTCCAAGAGGCTCAGAGGGGTGTTCCTTGCTGAAAAGAAAAAAAGAATGGAGCAAAGCAATCAGCTAATGGAATACGTTTTGCAGAGTGGTATGTGTGTGCATGGGCAAAGGAAGAGATTTTCACATGCAATCCAAAAATGCATGTGCCGCACACAATATTACTACACCAGAAGCAGTAATATCGCATTTTAATCTTTTTTTCCCTTTTAGGAAAGGAGTGGGGATGGGTAGGACAATTCTCTGTACAGGAAAGGGGAAAACACCCCTCCCACCACATCCTTTTCACTACTGGACATTGTGCGTACGTTTACAGTATATTTCATAACACTGAAAGCCATTTACTACATAAGAACAAACTGGCCTTTCAAAATCATATTTAATTCAATTTTAAAAGGGCAGAAGCAATGAGGAATAGTGTTGCAGATTTTAAAAAAAGCACAACTTTAACTGCCTTCCGCGTGACCACCGCTGATTTGGAGACTTGACTTGCAACACCCTTTTTAGTAGTGCTGGCCGAATTTAGCGACTACGCTAGGCAACTTCCTCCCCACCGACTGCCGCCCTCCCTGCTTTTGCGTGTCGAGTTACCCAGAGGCGCGACAGGAGGCCAGAGCGGATACTGCTTCTGTCATTTGCTTGCGGCAGTGGAGGCCCAGAGAGCCTGTTTGTCTAAACCCGAGGTCCTCAGCCTCCCACAAGATGGCACTGGCCATCTGATACCAGAGACCAGATCCTGTAACTCTCATGAGGGAGCACAAACCACATTTCAGCCATATTATTTCAGACATGCATTCACGTACTAGTTGAGACTGTGCTTATATATGGTTAACCAGGGCGAATGTGCTTAAAGTTTTTTTTTTATCATCCGTGAATCTATAAGCTGTGCAAGCGACACCCTATTGTAAAGAAAATGGAGCACAGCATAAAAAGAAACCTGTAAAAACAAAATACCTCTCCATGGGACTCAGCCTCTACCAACATGGTCTGGAACCAATTATACGAGGATGTTACACAAGCCAACAGCTCCCACCTAGCTGGGCAATGAACAGCCCCAAATGTATAAATGACCTACATTAGTTTTCCCACAGTTGCCCAAAATGCATTTGGGAGAGGCTGGGCCCTTGCAGAAATACACAGATGTGCATTCAACCTTCGTTAATAAATAAAGGTTGTGATCACTTTTCAGCTTTTAACTTTGAACACAAATAGCCTTGCAGCTACTGAAACTGAAAACAGGTATACTACAGGGTAGGAAAAATAGGCCAAGCCAAGACAAAAAAAAACAAAACAATTGTCTGTCTTATAGTCACAGGTCTTCACTTCACCACAGACTGACCCATTAATAAAAGAACATGATGACATGCAGGAGAAGTTCACCCAAAGACTAGCTTAAATCTTACACATGTACCAATGTCCAAACAGACCCTTAGAAACATACAATTAGCTATGTCCATCATAGCCATTTATTAACTATTTCATCAGTTGATTGACATTCAAAACAAGTCTTATTTTCCAAGTATATTATCCATTCCTTTTAAACAAACTCATGCTTCCTTAATATAGCTGTACCACATTTGAGATTCCCTGGCACTTTTCGCTTTGGCTCCTAAGTGCAAAGCAGGGTTCAAACACATTGAAGCACCCTTCCCCCTCTTGCCATCCCACAGAAACTCACCCCTGGTTGAGGTCATTCTCGGTGTTGTCCAGCCACAAGCGCACAGCCACAGCATTGCCCTCCCGGCACTGGGTGAAAATGTCGTCCATGGTGGCGCCCTCTTCTCTCTCCTAACTGAACGGTGTGCCCCTAGAGGCTGGCGCAGCGCTGAGGCTGTCGAGTTTGGATGCGGGAGGAACGCAGCACGTGAAATTCCACTGGGGCCTGGAGGGCATTCGTCCACAGGGAGCAAGGGGGTGCAGACAAGGCCACGCAGACAAGGAGACGCTCAGCTACGTGACAGAGGTGTTCTCTCATTACAGTGCTGAAACACACAAGGCAACAGCACAGATAAGAAGCTCCAGGATTTGCAGGCTTTTGGCAACAGGTCAGGTTTGTAAATGTGTGACAATGAAGATAAAGACATAGAAGTGCATAAAAACTGGAACTTCAAATTACATAATGAAAACATATTAAATTAATTGTTTTCTCTCTAAATATCCATGGATAACAACAGCAAAAAAACACCGCTTAACTTACATACCAAAACCTGCTGTCACATATATATAACTCTGGGCTAATTTTGCTAATTTGGTCTTCAGATGCAAAACTAATCTATAGCCTGCAGAGTCCTGCTCTGAGTAGGTGTAAAATAAAGCTGACACACCCAGGAAGAACAAGCCGTATTGAGCAAATAGTCCGGATTTGCGCAAGACAGCACTGCCACAACCTTATACAGCACAACACACAGACTCCCATAGCCTCTGGCCTGAGCTACTTAAAGCCTGAGCCACTGATTAGAGCTTACAGAAACTGAACGCTGGTCCTTTTATTCAATCCTACTATTGTGGTAGAAAAATACAGAAAAAAACGGTGCAAGAAAATGTCATATACTCCCTAAAAAGAGATTACACTAAACATTTCAGTAAAATTAAATGATGGAATGGAAAAATGTATGGTCAACAAAGTATAGAACTTACATGTTTGGGCATTACTTAATATGTAGGTCAATAAAACACTGCTGGGCATTATAAAGTAAAAACAACAAAAGTATGACAAAACTGGAAGTATAGTGTCATGTTTAGCGCTTAAACATTGCCTTCCACAACACAGGAGACGCGTAGCGAGATGAGCCGCTGCAAGACAGATAACCACCTGTCACGTACCTGCACACACGTTCATTTCGAGTATAAAGCAAAGCATATTTTATAATGGCTCATAATGCTGTTACGTTAATATCGCATGCTCAAAGCTCATGTGCTTTGATGTCTCGCATTTTAATCTTATCGGATGCTGAGGTGCACTGAAAAACTCCTCAGTGAAGTTGTCGAGATGCCTTACAAATGCTTTATACAAGTCACAACTTCTGGAATTTTATTATAAAAAAAAATCTGTGGCAATTGAAATACATCTGTAAACTAACTAACTAATAATAATCGGAACCTTTGGCGTCTTACGCTCTCCTGTAAACCGCAGGACACCGCACGTACGCGCTTCGGTCTCTAAAGCGCATTGAAACACCTAGAAGTTAAAACCGCACCAGAGCTGCCATTTATTTAGCCACAATTAATATTACAGCCACTCTTTCTGCCATATAAATGTCGCCTAGCACTTGTAATGAACTATAACTCCACAAAGCAGTCAGCGGTTACCTGCAGATTGATACCTTGCCGCAAAGTTTAAGCAGAAAGCTGATTGAACTCAATTATACACAGAAACTTTTACAAGGCAGCCAACAATAAACAAGTGTAAATAAAAATATTTATATATTATTTCACACAGAACATTTCACTAAATTAATCATTAAAATTCAGATTTTTTTTCTCTTTACATTAGGGTGTCCCTCAGGGGCTAGCGGGACGGAGCAAACGGCAGTGGGTCCTTCCGCACACTTCCACCACTAATCACAGGCCAAATGTCCGCTGCAATCGCCAAACACACGGCTAGCTAAAGGTCGGCTATTATACCGCCTAAACGCAGCTAAAGAGCGCCCTTTAGAAAAAGTTCCTCACCTTTTAAATCGGAGTTAACGCGCTTCATGCAGATTCCGCAAAAATGACGATTCCGGGGAGGCCACCCTTCGTCCCCCGCTGTCCACACCCTTGGTCTTGCGACAGGCTCTTTGTAAAGCTGCTCAGCTACGTGGGGGCGAGACCTTTCTCCGGAATGCCGTAACGAATCGCTCACCACAGCGCCCCCTTTCGGAAGCGCATCCCCTTAGCCCGGGGCTACTTGTTTTAGAACAGCTGCATTACTCGGGCATAGTGAATGTACCGATGTGTTCTCTAAATAATACCAAACACAACACATAAATAAGACCTTCATGGAACTACAGTGAATGTGCTTTGCTTTTTTTTAAAGATAATAACGATCTTGGATTACTGTTTTAAAATGTTTCGCTGACTCTTAAATAAATAGTATAGTTCATAGTGTTCGCAGTAAAATAGTTCGTATATGCTCGGGTCTGACGTGCTTTAGTTTTCAAAACTACTTTAATACGTTCCTTAAGTATATTTTGTGATGCATATATACAGACATTCAGCTTAATCGGGTTTCCAGTATCGGAAGCTTAGTGTCCCGTCATGCATTGCAATAACGATGACGTAATTAGCTGGGTATGGACTGTTTGGTCTATGGTGCTTCTGGGTGACATGCGCAGTGGGGTTCTTGTCGTAGTTGATAGAATTTACAGTGAACACGTGTTTTGGACAATTTCAGTTAAATACAGTAAATTACAGTTAAATTCAGTCTCCTTCAGCGGACGTCCAAGGTAAAACCAATTGTCCCAAAAATATAGGTAGTTGTCTGTAATGAGTTGGTTTCTGGTAACGGCTGGCACTGTAACGTCAAATTTATTAGCTTGGTGGCTAAAGAATGTCGGGAATTCGAGACATAAAGTTATAGAAATTGTATCACGATAAAGCTAGTGAATTTAGATGAAGATTGATGGGATTTATATTTGCAAATCAAATCCAAATTCGTCCTGTCCACTGTTTTGTAATCTCTCCAGTGTCAGCAGCGTTGATTTCACTAAAAGCATGTTCGCTGAGGAGGCTGAATGGAACGATGGTCCAGAGGCAAAAGCTCTTACGGAAGCAGTAATCCACGGCACGCCGATGCCAGAAAACTTCAATGCTACGGTCAGTTCGTAGTTTACCCTGAGTGAATTAAGTGATTAGTGTGGATACTGTATTTATGAGTATCTCGTCAAATTCAGTCAGTTATGGAATTTTTTTGGACAAAAAAAAAATAATACTTTACAGATATAGTATATATTCAGATTATGAGTACTGTAATGCATTATGAATGGTTGTATGTGCTCAAATCTTAGACTCCTTCTTTGCCCATTGTTTTGTTTTTGCTGGACAGACCAAGATTAGCAGGAAGAGAAGCCTGCTGCGAACACTCCATACTCTGGGCTCGCTTCCCACCTGGACCAACGGCACTGCTCACGAGGCCAGCGAAGATAGCGAGACAGAAGGAACAACCTTGCCTGCTAAGAGGAGGAAGAAGCGGAGCAAAAAGCACAGGAGATCGGCACCAACTGAAGATGAAAGCAAGCAGAAAGAGGCGGAGGTGGTGCCTGGAACTATAGTGATAGAAAGGAAGAAAAAGGAGAAAATACCAGAAGGTAAGTATTTTAATTGTATTTGTTGCACAGTGATCTCAGTTTATTTGAAAATGAGTGGCCAGTTTTGAGATGTAGGCATGATGATCCAGCAGATCCATGCTGTACTGTGGGTTTGACGGTATTTTGTAAACTTATTTCATATCAAAAGGCTCCTTGGACAAGAAAAATACAAAACCAGTAAATGAAAGTGAGGGGGTGGATTTCCAGAAGGAAACGAGCCAGATTGCAGGTAAGGAGGAGACACGGTTAAGCCGCCAGCAGTGGAAGAACAAGATGAAGAACAAGAGGAAGTGTAAAAACAAGTACATGCAAAATGACGAGCTGCCGCAGAGTGTCCCCAAAGCAGATGAAAATCGACAGATAAAAAATGGTGGAAACCCAGATATGTCAATGCAGGAGGAAGGTGCTCCAACACAGAAGAATAAAACAAAACGGAGAAAGCAGGACACCCACAATATTCAGCTGAGCAGCCAACATGCAGGGGCAATAGAAGCAAATGCTGTGTCCGTGGGTGGTGACACCACCCAAAAGGAACAAAAAGAACATAAACCTGGCAGGATCAAAGGTGAATCGCAGGTGGCCGGTGAATCTTCATGTCGAGTGTCAAAGTCTAGGGAGGTGAATTCCTCAAGGAACGGAGAGGAGAAGAAAGATGCCAAAATCAAAAGTACATTTGAGGTTCAGCAGCAGATTGCACAAAAGAAAAAACTGCAGAAGATGCTACAACATGGAGAGGCAGTTGGCAAGGGGAGAATAGTGCAGGAGGAGACAGAGGACAGTCACAGTGGGGTAGAAGAGGAGAGAGGGAAGACCACAGAGGGCATTATTGACCGCTCAGCTGCCCTGAAGTTCCGAATGGAGCAGCGCTTGGAAGCAGCCCGGTTCCGCTACATCAACGAGCAGCTGTACACCTCAACCAGCAGCACGGCCAGGCGCATGTTTAAGCAAGACCCCCAAGCCTTCGACATATACCATCGTGGGTTTACGACACAGGTTCAGCATTGGCCTGCCAATCCGGTGGATGCCATCATTGCCTACATTAAGCACAAGTGAGTTACGGGGACACTTCCGGATTGAAAACTATGACTTTGATAGTTGGGAGCACAGAAGCAGTGTGCACGAGTGAGTGAGTACGTACTGTTTTTGAGAAACTTCCCATTTGGTTTCAGGCCAGCCACCCGGGTAGTGGCCGACTTTGGGTGTGGGGACTGCAAGATTGCACGCAGCGTGAGGAACAAAGTCCACAGCTTTGACCTGGCACCTGTCTGCGACATTGTTACGGTTTGCGACATGGCTAATGTGAGTTTGCTCTGGGGTTTATTGTGTTATATGTTCGGACTGCTTTGCAAACCCTTTGGGACTTACTACATGCAACATGCAAGACGGATGTTTCCTCTGGTTGGCTGTGTAAATATGCATGCTACCAAACCCATCGCATCTTGTAAAACCTTCTAGTCTTTAGCGTTGAACTATTTTGGCTGAAGAGTATTGTTTACAGATCTGTATATTTATTGAACTGCAAAGTTTACCTTCAGGTGCGTAGATGGCATTTTTAAAAATGCTTTTTAGTCATATGATCGCATTTGTCTGCATTTCGGCTTGACACCCACAGGACCTTCCCTGGGTCTTACTCACTTTGCTTCCATCCTCTTGCCTGCAGGTTCCTCTTCCTAACGCCAGTGTGGATATTGCTGTGTTCTGTCTGTCCCTTATGGGGACCAACCTCAGGGACTTCCTGGTGGAAGCCAGCCGCGTGCTTGTGATGGGGTGAGAGTCAGGGGATTGGCCATGTTCAGGGCAGACTGGGAACAACTTCACATTTTTTTAATTTGCCCATTATTCTATCATGCATATTGCCACAGAGGCTTGTGTTTATGTAGGAAGTCATCAGCAGTTGGCTAACTAATGCATATGTCAAGATCCTAAAACCTAACAACCAAATCCGGCACCTCCTGGTCCACGTCAGCAGACCACTTAGGGGGCTTCTGTCTGGACACAGCACATTAGTGTGCTCTATTCTAAGCATCATGATATTTAAATAGCTGCAGATCCAAGGTACATAATTGCTTTTCAAAGTATGTATATCCATGTTCCTCAGGTCTGGCATTGCCCCTTTTAATCACTGTTTGTCTCTGTGTAGGGGTGTCTTGAAAATAGCAGAGGTGGCCAGTAGATTTGAGAATGTACGCAGCTTTTTGGGTGCACTTTCTGCTCTTGGGTTCAGGTTGGTTTCCAAGGTAAGCCAATGGTTCTGTTCCTCTCTGTTCCCTCTCTATTTGCTTTTTGGCTCAAAACAAATGTTGCTGTTATTATCCTTCTCCAGGACACAGAAAACAGATATTTTTACAGTTTTGAGTTTGTGAAGACTGGGAATGCACCAGAGAAAAGCAAAACTAGCGGCCTGGAGCTAAAGCCATGTGTGTACAAGAAACGGTGATGATTAACGAGAAGCAACGCTGTCTGGAAACAAGACTGGATGGATTGTGAAGGCCTGGAGAGACATGATACAGAGACTGCAGCCAGAGCATGGAGACTCTGTACCACAGAAGCTGGAGGGAGCATCTCTAATGATGCAAAGCTAAGAAAATCCCTGGAACTCAGGCCACTGGAAAACAGAGAATCCTGATGGTGCAGTGCTGAGTGTGGAAGCATTTTGGTCTCAAAGTTTGGTTCTGTAAATAACAAACGTTCTTAATGTTTAGTAATTTTAATAGCTCTAAGGGAAATGATCTCATTATGGTTCCAGACCAACACGACCACAGAAAGTCACAGAGGCTAAACCAGCTGTCATTTCTCAGGGCCCTTTTAAGCAGATTTGTCTTGTCATGGAATTTGTATACATTTGTACAAATGTGAAATATTCTGTATAAAAAAGGAAAACATACTTGCATTTGAGGAAGGTCATATTTTATTTATGTTCACTGTTTTACAGTGAGCCAGTTTGGCAAAAAAAATAACTTCCTAAAACGTTGAATTGTCATTTTTATTTACCTTGTAATATAACCAAGTAACCTATAGAACTGAATCTTGATCCAGCTTTATGATATAGTGCACACTGTTGTTGTTGGGCAAAGGTGATATGATTTCCAGAGTAGTTAATTTTTTTTTAATAAACATAATCTCAACTGGTGATCAACGTCTACTGAAGGGAAGTCCATCAGGACAGGGTCATGAGTCTCTAGCACTGTTAATTTGAAGATTGTGAGCAGAAAAGTTTCGGCTAATGCCACTGTGACAACATGTAGCTCTCAGGGTGTCGCAGAGAGCTTACCAGCCTTACCCGCCTCACTGCACACAGCCCTGGATCCAGTTCGGATGCCAGAGGGACCCGTGTAATTATATTCTTCTCGGCCAAACTCATTCCAGTGTCCGGAGACCCCGCCTCCAGGTAGAGAGGGCAGTGGTAGAGGGGCAGGGAAGACGGAACACTGAGGGGCGGGTTATCCTGAGACCAGCATGACTTCACAGCCCTACTTTTGGGTCGGACCCACAGGATGGGAAACGGACAGCGTTTGGAAGAGGGGGTGTCTTGCAGGGCCCCCAGCTGTGTGTCCCACTGTGCTCCTTGCAGTTCCAGACCACATAAGTATGCCCCAGAATCAGGAGGAGAGTTTGGCAGGCCTATAGCACTGAGCACCTGAAGTTATGGAGAGAAGTGAAGTGCTGTGTGTCATAGAGGACGTGTACTGATGGGAAATGCTACATCATCAATTGGTATTCCGTTTTTTTGCTATAATGCCAGTAAATGAGTATATTACCCTGTTTCCCTCAAACTTCTGTATGTAACTACAGATGTAATGTTCTGGAGAATGCTAGTGAATGGAGTAGGTGTACATTTCGGTTAAAAGTTAAATATTGCAAGTAATTATACAGCTGTGACCTCAATCAATTGGTCATACCTGGAAGTGCAGGAAGACCTGGCTGATGTCCACATGCTTGTCCCGGATTCCTTCCCTAACCAGGGCCGCTAGGAAGCCGTGGGGGTTGAAGAACGCAGAGAGGCAGTAAGTGCAGATGGATTCTTCCTGCAGGTAGGCGCTGAGTAGCTCTGCTTGCTTTTCCATGCGGGACAGGCCTAAAAGAGTGGGAGCAGGGGAAGCCGGTCCGGTGTTTTGGGGAGAGAGTGTGAGACCTGCAAGCAGTGATGATACAACCTCAATAAGACAGTCCATCTCCTGCTCAAGGAAACGCTGCAGGGGACACAGGAACACTGCGCTGCTGGCCACAGGTCTCTGGCTTCCCTTTATGCCCAGCATGTCCCTCAGGGTCAGCAGTCTGGCCCTGACATGCTGCAGATCGGACACTGGAGGGTCGTCCCCTTCCATCCTGCTCCTTGGTAAGTGGCCCCAGGGGCCAGACAGCTGCTGAAGGAGACGGTCCAGGGAGCGACTCTGCTCTTTCACCAGCTCCACATCCAGCCTGGAGGTAAAGCCCAGCAGTGTGGGGTCGCTGTGGTGAGGAAAGCCCTGAACCTGGGCCAGCAGTCCATTCAGCTGCTCAGCCAAACCTGAGACCAAGAAAAATGTGATGGTACACAGATGACGGAGTGCTGTTACAGGACTGACACGGGGTCACTGGAGAATTACTGTCTGCATAAAGAGGCTGGACATAAGCAGCACTGCAAATTCAAAACATGAATTTTAAATCATAATTCCCAACATAATGGGCTGTTTTTCTGCAGCAAAACATAGTTGACAGTCTGCTGTATGAGGCTGTTTTAAGGGGAGATATAGGTGACTACCAGAGCACCCAGATATCTTGAAGAGTTCAGAGAGGGGGCCACTGTCCCACTGAGAAGAAGGCGGCGGTCTGACACAGACTCTGGCCAAGCTCTCCACGGTCTCCAAATCCACCGAGTCTGCAATCTGTCCTCCATACACTAAAACTGCTGAGGACAGAACAGGAATGTGGTTAACTTGCTGGTAAGGGAATCAGTGAGGGAAAGTTACTGAAAGTGAATGCAAAAACCTTACCAGGCTGAGTTTAAGCAATTGTGGAGTTTGTAGGATGATTTTATAAAATAAACGTTTCAGAAATGACAGAAGAGGAAAGCCTGGATATTAGAGTGCTAATAATGATTTAAAACATCAGTGTATGTGAGCAGTTGTTCAGGAGTTCTGACCCGGGGAAAAGCCCAGCACCTGCTATGTACTCCAGCGCAGCAGCTGGGTCAGCAAGGCGGCCAGCAAACCGGACCTCGGCATCCAGCAGTACAAGCAAGTCCTCCTGTATCCTGCATGGAAGCTTCTCATTAATGCAACTTGGATGGAGACCAAAGAACATTATGTTTACTGAAAAAAAACTGATGCCAGGATTCTGCCAAGGAATATAACACATAAATAATGCAAGATATGAGTTTGAGCTGCATCAAGCTCTCTGAGCAGAAGATACAGTTTTATCCCGTTCATCTGTGTCCATGAAGAACCCTTTACTATAAACTGGAATGATGCCATGTAGATGAGGATTTGGTCTGCATGTAACCATCAGATTAAGATGATTAAGATTAAGAAGGAATGGCTCCCCTGCTATCACAGGAGACCGCCTCTCACCAGCTGTAGTGATGTCCCTGACCCAGGTAGGTTTGATGCTGCAGTAGTACTGAATGCAGGATGGAACATTGCAGAAGTGCTTCTGAAGAAGTAGAAGCAGCCCGAGCAGCAGAGGCAAACTGCTGCAGTGAGTAACTTAGCACCCCCTTCAGGTCCCTCGGGGAACTGCACACCAGACATGTCGCATTCATCCTCACTGCAACTTTCGAATTTGGGAAAAAAGTAAAAGCTGGGTTAGTCACAGCTTAATTAAAATAAAATTGACTTTGGGTGATGTGGTTTTTGTGTAGCTTGGCATGTGATGGATATTGCAGTGATATTACATTCATTCATGTAAGCAGAGTGAATCAGACGATAAGTGACAGCCTGTACTGCTTAGGTGTCCTTACTCTGAGTAGTGTGAGAGTACCTGGTATGGAGAAGGGAGCCTGGGCTTGGCATATAAACCACAGTCTGAAGCCTGGCTGTGCAAGTCTGTTACCATCTCTGCTTGGGCTCAGATTCTTTTCTTGCTTTACACCAGTTATGTTACCTGAAAAGAACAAATAGTTTTTTTTCTTTTGTTTTTACAATTATGTCATAAGTATCATAGTATTATCTGACCATGAGCATGGGGTAAAGGGGAAACCTCAACTCACCTTGACCAGTACAGGACACTAATTGAGTTATCCTGTACACCACATCTTCATCCCATTGGTCCAGTAAATGACAATTGTTAAAAACCAGCCAATGGCCTTTCTGGACAGCCTCATCCAGTACTGCAAGCACGGCTTCCTTGTGACACTTTCCTCCAAAGGTAACAACCTGAACGTTCACCTTCAATAAAAATATTAGAATCCTTTTAAATAAGAAATTCTTCAGATCATAAAGTAATACAATGCATTACCCTAATTAACATTATAGTTTTTGTGTGATTGCTCTGCATTTTTAATGTATAACCATCCTATCATTCCTTCTCACCTTTTTGTCCGGCAGGCACTGGGCAGCCTGGTTCAGCCAGCGCAGTGGGTGAGTATATGGCTGTCCCTTCTGCCCTGGTAGCATGAGAATGATCGTGCCCTTTGATTTATCTAGGATGGTGGAGGTCACCTCTGGGGCAGCACTGGTCAAGGAGGCTCCGGCGGGCTGGCCCAGCAGGCACGCTGCCAGGTCGTCCACCACGGCAGCCAGACAGTGTGGGAGCAAGGTCTTCCAGAGCAGCGCACGCTGCAGGGTGGAGAGGTGGCTAAAGGCCGAGAATGGGACAGGCCCCATGATTGTGGAGGACGGGAAGCGCAGATACTCCCGCCATCGCTCAGGATACGCCTGCAGGGAGGAGAGTAAACCTGCGAATGGAGGCAGCTTCTCCAGGCAGAGCACCTTTGAGTGTGTGTGCAAAGGAATCCACGATGGTTCACATGTGGGATAGGGCGAAGTCAGAGCTTTTGGCTCATTAGCCTCAGGTGAGGGCTCTGTTGCCAGTCCATGGAGGAAGGCGACCCTTTCAGCTTCAGAGGAGCCCTCGTTGTGCTGGCAATGAGAAACAGACACCAGCAGCCACAGCAGGGTCACATGGTTTTGCAAGAGGTAGGGCTGGTAGTGCTCCAGCACGCGGCGCACTAGCGTGTCCGTGATCGCTGCCACGACTGTGCCGGCTGGCAGCTGCCCTCTGCTGTTTCCATCCAGGTGCTTATTTAGGATGATGGCCTCCTTCACCACCTGCAGGAAGTCATGGAGCGGGAAGCGGTAAAGTGGGCAGAGGCGAGCAACCTCCTGCAGTGCCCGATAGAGGTCCGCCGCCAGCCTGACGGCTCTGTGGAATGTAGCGAGCATGGCATCGTGGCGCTCCACTTCCAGGGTCACCTCCGCCAGCTCCGCCTGCAGGCCTGAGGCTGCATTCTGATAAGTGGACATTAGGGGATAGAGGTGCGGGTCCTGCAACACTGGGCTGAATGACTGATGGATGTGTTCCAGTAAGGAGGTCTGCGAAATAAACAGAATGAAGCCAGTGAATAAAGACAGCCTTCAACGTGCCCAATCGGAGGGTTTTTAGGTCTCTTAATCGAATTTTTAATTGGTAAATTAATCATAATAATTAGTGGTCATTACAGAAGCCAACTACATACTGTATTATCTACCATTTCTAGTATTATTTCCAAATATGCTTCCCTCTTCTCACCTCTATCTGTTGCAATTTCTCCAGTAGAGCCTGTTGATCTCTTAAGAAGAGATATCGCTGCTTCCACAGCCCAGGGCATCTGGTCTGCACGATCTCCATCAGGAGGACGTCCTGCACCTCGGCCGCACCCAGGGAGAAGTCGATCACCTGCACTTTGGCCAGTATCGAGGGGTGGATCTCTGCAGAAGATGGTGTCAGGGATCAGGCGATGAAAGGAAACGGTGTTTGTGCTCATATCTGTCTTATTCTCACCATGCTGTAGCGCTTGCACAGGCAAGGGGGTACTGAGGACCAGGTGGAACTTGGGGTGGACAGTGTGAAGAAGCGAGCTCAGAGGCGAGGCCCGGCTCCTGCTGGGGCGCAGCAGGAGGTGCAGGAACTCGGGGCATGGAGGAGCCTGTTCCGCATGTGTCACCAGCACCGAACTGCCTGCAGAGACCGCAAACGCACAAGCATCACCATTAAGTAACTAAAGAATCGTTTGGCCATGGGGGAAAGTGTAGAAATTTATAGTTTGTCATTTTTTTATACATTTAGCCTATAGTTTTATATAAGGGCATCTATTTAGCAATTTTGCTGGAAAAAAACTTAAGCTAGTTACCTTCACTGTTCTTAAATACAGCACTATACATGCTAAATTATTAAAGTGCATTTTTCTGGTAAGTAAAATTGAGCCTTCGATGTTTTATTTAAAACGTGGTCAATATTACTGTAATGCCTCATGAAAATAGCACAGATGCTCTTGTTGCTTCACACAAAGAGGACCCTGAGGAGCAGTTAACACAGAATGAGCCTTTGTAGTACTAAGAAGGTTCTTAAAATGTCCGCAAAGGCAATGCAAGGCCCCAGCCAGGCGTGTATAGTGAGCCTCCTACCTTTTTCTGCACTCTGCCTTATCTTGTCGAGCAGGGTGGGGTCAGTAGCATCAACAACTATATCATAACCCCTCCCATTCCAAGCACTGCAGTCCTTCATAGAGAACCCCCCTGCCAATGACAAACACAATCAATAAAATAACTGCTGTACACTTTGAACAATTCTATCTATATATCTATATGAGTATTACCAGTATGCTACCCTACACTCCTCAGCAAGGACATTTGGAGCCCATTCCCAGCAACGCAGGGTATAAGGCTGTGTATGTCCCAGATGGGATGGGGGTCACGGACACAAACATATTCAGAGCAGGGTGGGAATCAAGCCTCTTACCTTCCTTAAGCATAGATGTGTCAGTCAACAATACTAATCCATTTTGCCACCCCACCACTTATCAGTTACATGTCACTCACACATCCTCTGCAATGAGACGACACCTTAAAATCCCAATTTAAAAAAAAAAAAGTTCTAACAGTAGCTTTTTTATTGATAAAATAATAACTGGACTCCTTGATTGTTTCATCATATTCAGTGTCAGAGTTTCAACACCAGCACACAAGAATCATTTCGCTCATAAGAGACACAGAGATTAGCAGGTCACCTGTCCATCCCTTGTCTGCTGAGCTGAGCTTGTTGCGCTGCTGCACATCTGCCAGCAGGGGCCAGTGTCGTGCACAATGGTCCCAGACTCCCCACAACAGCAGTTTTATCAGCAGGCAGGGTTTGGAGCTCGGATGTACCCCGTGAACTACGCCCACAGCTCGGGACAGAGGGAGGAACACATCCCTGGCCACTGGCACGGGCGCAAAGCAAGCTGCGTTTGCTGAGACGGGCCCTGGAGGACTGAGCGGCACTCTCCTGGGATCTTCAGGGGTGGGGTTGATCCAGCCTGAGCAGCACAGCTCACGCCATTTCTCCAGCAGCTCGCATCGCACGTCCGGCCCGAAAGGCCCCAGGTAGGTAATAGCTGCGGCTAAGATCAGAGCATCACCTGCGGCTGTCTTAGCACTCTCCTCTGATCTCTGAAGAGAAGCAGAGAAGGATGATGTTTTAGCATTTTATTTAGATTTTTGTATCATAAAGAAGACTTTATTTACTTAAATTCAACTGTTATTAATAGTGCATCCAGTCTAGATTTAACACTTCCTGATTTGGGGAAAATTAATTAAATTTTGCTTGAATAGTTAGTCTCACAAACATGTTTCCTTTAACACAGAAGATTACAGATTATAGACTTTATGTATGTAAATATGCATAAACATGCATCGCAGTGACCCCCACCTCAGCCACAGATTTCCAGGCCTTAATATGCGGCTCCAGCCACCGGATGGCCGTAGCACCTTCCTGCTCCCAGCTTTCTGATTGGTGCAGCCGTTCTCTTAGCTCCTCCCCTTCCTCTTCGGAAGCTCGCAGTCGCTTCTCTGTGTCCCGCAGCAGCTGGTGAGTACTTTCCTCCTGCACTTGGCGCAGATGCAGCCGGGTCTGGCATTCTGCCAGACGGGTCCCCAGCTGAGCATGGAGTGCCTCCTGTGGCGCCACGTGGCGCTGCACGCAGACGTGCTGGTAGACAGCGTGCACCCAGAGACACAGCGACTCGCAGGCCCGGCTCACGCCACGCACCGCCTCAGGCTGCATCCCAGGCCGCTCTACCATCTGCTGCAGGGCCTCAAACAGCTGCCCGTGCACCCTGGACCGGTCATAGCAAGCCAGCTCCTGACAGCAGAACAGCTATAATCATCTGGCTGCTTCCATACCACAAATCCCCCTCTGTCCCCCTTCTGTTCAGAAATAACGTTCTGATCCACAGTCTACAGAGCAGGATCAGTGCTAAAGCTACTGTAAAGCTACTGAAAGTAAATCGTGTCTAAAATTCTTGTTTTAAAATGTGATCTGATCTTCAGTAATGGCATCCAGTTTGCTTGCCATCTTTCTTGATTAGGACTTATAGATCAGATTGCACTTTACGTAAAAACAATATATAATTAACGTAACAGATAATTTTATGAAGTAGTTCATGAAGTTTAACTACTGAAAACCTTCACTTCACTGGTCATTATAAACCCCAGTCCTCTGGTGTGTTTATGTCTGGGCCATCGCCTGATCAGTACAACAATGTACCTCATCTGTTATCAAAATATAAATGTGCGTTAATAGGCAGCTGAGCTCTGTTTTCTGTCTACATGTATGCTAGTAGTATCATACTGTGACCAATATCAGCTCAGGTTTATGACAGTGAAGACAAAAAACACAAAGCAGGCGAATTAATTTGGTCGTGACCTCTGACCTGGAAGAAGTCAGGCTGACACATGAGCTGCACGCTGCTCTCCCAGCCGCAGGGGCGGCCGAACAGCAAGCAGATGGCATCCATGACGGGCATGACGCCGTCCGGGGGCTGCCTGTAGTGCCGCACCTCGTTCACGTCTGATTGGCTGAGAGACTGCACTGCCTGCACGGCAGCATGGTACAAAGGGCTCACCTGGAGAAACAGGCGACGGGCAAGCTGGGAAAGTGCTTTAAGCCTGACAAACAGCGAAGAAATGAATGAACACGGAAGCCTTGTTCTAATGAATCTATCAGGACTGTGTGTTTATGGTGTGCTTGATTAACTTTAGAAAAGAATTTTTTAAAATAAAGTGGGAAAATGTTTAAATCTGTTACAATCCTAATTTATTGATCTGTTATAAATGAGTCCTGATTTATTGGGTAAAATTTTGTTTGGAAAATATTTAATATTTATATTTAAAATATTTAGCCAACATCAAGCTAGAACATTTTGCATGTACAACACATTTCGAAAATGATGTGTTCACCTGGAAAGGATACATTAAATTAATTTTCATAAATACATAGATATAGTCATTCCCTCAGTGATTCATTTGATTAATTCTGCTTATGAATTCCGATTGCTGTGTAAGGACAGATGGGCGCGACTAAATTTGCCAAGACGTCCTATGAATGCAGTAAGCATTAGCAGTTATTGGAGGGGGAACGTGCTGCAGGATCCACAAAGGCTAGAAGGGACTTTAGCATCTTCTGTAAAGAAAGATGCTAATAGACATAAAAAAGGAAGCAGAATATAACCATGGTTGAGAAATTTTCAGCATTAGATAGCAGATATATAGTTACAGTTCTCCCCTCAGGTTTCCTTATGATGGACATATGTAGAAACTTTTTATGAGCAATATATTGATATAGGATCACTTAGGATATGAAAAGTAAAGAGTTCAGGTCAGACTTTTCAAATGTGTGTGAACCACATGCAGAATATTAATTTTTGCTTGTTTGTAACATGTTTAATTAAATAGGTGTGACAAACTGAAAGAGTGCCAATAGATATCAAACTTCTCTAAAATTCCTTGACATTCGTAAACATTATTGCCCTCCTACATACACTGCTTTCATATTTTTCTAAGCTCACTGATGCCACCTTTATAGATGCAGTGGTGGATCTGAGACTAGGGATCTGTGCCAGTAATTGGAAGGTTGCTGGTTCAAATCTCATGAATGCCGAGAGGCATTCTACCCCATTGGGCCCTTGAGCAAGGCCCTTAACCTGTAATTGCTTCATCCTGGGTATGATGTTACTCTATATCCAGCCTTATAAGGAGGTCCTCCAACTTAGGAAAACGTAGGGGAAAACTAGGGGGTTGGTGGCAGGATTGGCACTCCAACCACTGGAAAAAAACTCACACTAGTCCATTCAGACTAGTGTGGTGCTGAGGTATCGCCCATCACATGGGCTACACTCAGGTTCTCATCCCTGAGGTGGTTTGTCATGTGGTGGGTATGGAAACACACTGTATCAGTGCATGCCTCTTACTGATGCCACCTGGTGATTTTCCATCTTAAAATATGATGACCTCTTCACTTGCAGTGTCCCAACCAATGGCATGACTGGGGCATGGAGAACCTGGGCCCTTAAGTAAAATACATAAAATTGGAAGATGGGGTGACATTTTGACTGGGGTCCTTGAATGTCTAGGTACTCCCACGGTCCCAGTCATAGCTATGCCATGTGAGGGATATTTGCCGGTATCTAATAACCATCCCCAAAACAGGAGACGAACATGCTGGTCAGCAGATTAACCTCTTCAGAGCAGACTGCCCTGCAGTGCCGAACCTGCTGAAAGGCGTCATCCACTCGCTGCTCCGCCCGCCGTTTGGCCTCCTCCAGGCCGGCCAGCTGCTCCTCCTCCAGCAGGCGGACCTGCCGTGCCTGGTCATAAAGCACCCATGCCGTCTTCACCTCATGCTGCAGGGGGCTGTGGAGCTGATCCCCACAGATGCAGAAGATGCAAGCCAAAGATAAACTGGTGTTTATTCTCCCCTGCATAGTGTCACAGTTAGTGATCTCTGCTTGTCATGTTTACCTGGCTGATGTTCGGGTTTACCTGTTGTGCTTTAGTTAACTTGGTTCTGATTGTCAGAACGTTCTCTCTGTACTGATCAACCTCGTTAGTCATGTCCTTCAAATGACTTAGAACTGTGGTCATTCTGCGAAACCATACATAAACGTAATTGTCAATTACTTAGGAATAAACATTTTCATATGTACAGTATTAGTCACTGGCTATTTATGTGAAATAGACACGTATCAAAAATCTATGTGGTGAATAATTAAGAAGTATATCCTTACTTCTTGGCCTCATCCTTAATCTTATCAGACAGATGTTTGCATAAATAGATGAAGTTTTCCATGAGGTGTGCGTATGTCTGGGGGCTGTAAAGATGCAAAGGCGGAAGCAGAGTCTCTGTGTACGCCAGTGCTGATTGGTGGATTCCTGCCATGATCAGGGGGACTGAGCTCAGCCAGGTAGCACCATCCACTGAGATGGAAATAATATCACAAAATATATTTACTCAGAAATTTTACTAATATTATAAATAGGAAATGTATTTTAGAGCTCTGCCATACCTACACATGGTGATGACTTACCCTGGACACCCAAATCAGACACCTGTATGTTCTGCTTCAGGTGATGAGCAGCAACCTCTATTAAGGACTGTGTACTCCACGGCTGGTAGACCTCCACACAGCAGCAGAGCTCCGTGGCCCTGGCAATGGACCCCCATAAGAGATTCCCAGTTTGCCCCAACATTTTGCTGGACTCCAGAGGCATTATCAGGAACACATGCATGTTTTGTTCGACCTGACGAAAGAATCTGATACATTGGATGTATTTTGTAAGTGCAGTAATAATTTTATGGCATAATACACAACATTTATTTGCTTATTAGACACATTAGTCCAAAGCAACGTAAAAGTGAGGATGAGAGATTCTGGTCAAATGGTATTCCCTGATGCAACTGGGGTTTAGGGCCTTGTTCAGGAAACCCAACTGTGACATTATGTAGTCATGGGACCTGAATCGGAGACCTTCTGATCACCAATGCTGACCCTCAGAGACACACAGTGCCCGTACGTATTCTAATAAACAGGCATGGAAACAGTACCATTATAGTATAAATGCAGGATTAGGAATCAGAAAAATATGAGTAGCATATTCTGCATATACTGTATTGCATGCAAGCAGACACATTGGTTGAAATACTGGTAACACTTTACTGAACTCTGTCATTTAAAATGCATTATAGATACCTTTATAAAGCTTTATAATGGTGAGAATAAGAATTAAGAAAGCATTACAGCATCTTCTACTGACAGTCATAAGGCATTATAGTGTTGATTATTGTACTTCACAAGCTCCAATGAAGCTCTTATTTATAATGCATCACCTTCATGATGCTTTATAATGGTTGATATTGGAATTATGGATGCTTTGCAGGGCGGCATGGTGGTGCAGTGGTTAGCACTGTTGCCTCACACCTCTAGGACCCGGGTTCGAATCTCCGCCTGGGTCACATGTGTGTGGGTCACATGTGTGTGGCATGTTCTCCCCATGTCATTGTGGGGTTTCCTCCGGGTACCCAGTTTCCCCCCACAGTCCAAAAACATGCTGAGGCTAATTGGACTTGCTAAATTGCCCATAGGAATGCATGTGAGAGTGAATGGTGTGTGAGTGTGCCCTGCGATGGGCTGGCCCCCCATCCTGGGTTGTTCCCAGCCTCGTGCCCATTGCTTCCGGGATAGGCTCCGGACCCCCCGCGACCCAGTAGGATAAGCAGTTTGGAAAATGGATGGATGGATGCTTTGTATTGCATTATGAAGGGACTCTATACAGCATTATAGATGACAGCTTCACAGAACATTCATAATGCATTATAGTGCATTTTGAATGTTTTCACAGATTCTTATAGACATGGCATTTATAGAAAGTGTTACCAAAATTTGTTAAATATACTTACTTTGCTACCCCTTCCTCTTCCCTCAGCTGATTGCATGAGTTCTTTATCTTTGCATTGATTTTCTTTATCATTTCCTTCAGTTCCTTATTGGAATAGAGGTCCGGAAAGCTGCCATTGGCCATAACTAACAGAATCTCATCTCTGATAGGCTGGCTGGCATCATCATGCACTAATAGAACCACATTACTGCCATGCAGCCCACTCCGGGTGGCAGCCTCCTTCAGTAACTGGTGTAACATTGCCTCATTACCAGCATGAACCTCCAGCAGTCGGCAGCCTGTTAGTTGGGCCGCGAGTCGCACATTGGTCCTGCGCCCCGTGCCCTTTACTTTTGCAAACAAGGCACCATGCCCCCCAGGAATGAGCATGGCACGGAGGACATGTGCCAGCTGGTGCAGTCTCTGCCCGAACATAGCATAACCATGGCAGCTGATGCCTGGCTCAGTTAATTGTGTCCCCACTCTGAGTTTCATGATTCTTCGCAGCTGTTGGAAGAGTACACCTGGGTCCCGCTCTAGGTATGCGGCGTTATATTTGAAGTTCTGCTGAGCTGAGGAATGCGCTTGTTCAGAAAGCTCGGGGCTAAAGACTGCATCTTGGATGGTGATCTCCATGCCCCGGAGCAGATCCAAAGGAAGCAAGCCAAGAGTAGGAGTTTGTTTAGTCACTATTACTGGGTTTAAGACACTTTTCTGTGGACACTGGGCAACCAGTTTAAAACTTCTCTTCCAATCAGACTTGTCCGGTGGCTTAGTCTGTTTAGGAGGGGTAGGCCATAACACTGAAGGGTCTGAGATATCATCAGACATTGGTCCAAAGTTTGGCCCAAGGTTTTTTGGCTTCATATCTTTCATCATTTCTTCTTTTATTCCTTGGGAAACATTATCATTTTCAAAACTCTTAGAGAATTTTTCACTCTGTAGTTCCTCCTCACTTACACAGCAACTGACTCTGGAGTTAAAATTGATTTCCTTACCTGGGAAATCCTTTGAGTTATCTTGAGTGTCTTCATGGTCAGTCTCTGAGCTGGATGAGATCCACTCTTCCCCTTGTTTGTTTCTGTATTTGCCTGAAGAACGTGGACTCTTCTTCAAATGTGCTTTTTCCATAACTGGGGCTGAACACACAATGCTAGGCTCATTGCCCAGTTTGTCTGCGGAATGTTGGGATGGTTCCCGCTCACCAAAGGTCACTTCAGAAACCTGAACTATAAGCGATATCAGGAGTTTTTTCTCTTCCTCAGAGCAGAGGCGATCCCCGAATGTACGCAAGCACTCATGCATCCACAAGCGGACAATACTGAGCAAGTCAGCTAAAAGCCCATGAGTAGCCATCGTGAAGGGGTGTAAATAGAACGAGGACTGTGAGATCGGCATGTGGGTGCTGCTGTTCGGCTGTCTGGTACATCTTTGTGGACCCCAAAGGCACATCCCTTGAAACACCTTTTGTAAGTCACATGGGGAGAACATGAGGTAGGGCCTTTCCATGTTGCGGGGAAATTTCTCTTGCACAAGATGGTACAGGTCGAGTGTTGCAGAAATGATGCAGGCAGATACATTTTTCAGATGGGGCATGATTTGGACCTCTTTTAGCCACGGCTGCAGTCTGGGATGATGTATGGAGAACAACACTTCTTCTGACAGGTCAGGTAACGTAAAGATGGAGAAAAGACGTGATAAGCGTGGCGTGATGCTACCATAGCTGAGGTGGTCCTTTGTAGGTGTGCTGCAGGTAGCCAGGTAGCTGAAAGCTCCTGACCTGAAGAGCTTGAAACGGAGGCCGTCAGAGGTCAGCACACCTCCTCTGGACATGGAGAGACGCAGAGTCTCCAGAGCCATAGAAGCCCCAGAAATATCTAAGCCTCACATAAAGAAGAAACGATAAATTCCAATAAACATGTTCAGCAACGAAGGATTAATAATTTCATAATTAACCAAAAGCATTATTGACCGCCTACCACAAGGGGCACTGTGTAGGTCATCCACAAACAGTAGGCATCCAGTTTTCTGAACACTGACAGGCATGTTATCCAGTTTTGTCTTCTGGCATCCCAAACTCTCCAGAATTCCTCGTAAGTCAGCAGTCGTTAGGCAGGGGCTTGCAGGGAGGCGCCGATGTGGACGTTCCCGGCTCATTAAGGATCGGCACAGTGTGGTTTTTCCTGATCCTTTCTCCCCTACCACAAGTGCTGGCTGACGGGCTTCTAACATCAGATCTAACAGGAAGGCATGCTTCTCATACTGCCAAGAACAGGCAACATGATTAATGTACATACATTTGAAGATTAGTATTTAGCTTGTAGTCACAATATAACCGTTCTGAAATGAAAATAGCAAGGTAAGTGCCAGTCAGATCCTACCAAATTAGTAGATGGAATATAAAATAAATTAGTGCAATATCGTGCCTGGAGCACACCTGTGGGATGATAGGGTAGGAAAGGGGTAGGCTTCTCTTCCCAGTGCTACAGATACCAGTGCTGGCTTCCCATTGGGGCCCCTCATTGAAGTTGATAAAATGCTGAAATATCAGCCCCCCAGCAGGCACCTCCACCCTGTAGCGGCTGTGGTATAGGGCTTCACGGGCAAAAGCATCATACTGGGGCCAAAACCTAGAGAGAAGCCATAGAACAGTTTCTCCAGTCACCAGCCATATGTAATTACTAAAGAATATACTTGAATGAAAGGTTTACTACAAAGGACATTACACAGTCATGTGTGGCTCACTGGGTCAAGCCTCAGTGGCTGTGATCCAAAGGTCACTGGTTTGTGCCCGGCCTCTGCAGAATAGCCATTGCCCTTGAGCAAGGCCCTGAACCCCCAGCTTCTTGGGCACCACATGGTAGCTGTCCTTCCCTATGACACCCCCCACACCCCAAGCTTCATGGAGTGCAAGATAGGGTAAAGGGCATTTTGCGTACCACTTTACTTAAAGCAGTCATCGTAGTGCATTTTAGATAGTTATAACGCATTCTTAAAGTATTATAAACACAGCTATAAATATTTATAAAAAGGCACAAGACATTATAGCCATGTTTATTATACATTATGAATGCTTTATGAAGCTCACATCTATAATGCACTATAGATACCTTCATAATGAATTATAATAGTCATTATAAGAATTAAGAACGCATTATGAAGGGACTCTATACTGCATTATAGATGACAGCTTCACAGAGCATTCATAATGCATAATAAACATGACTATGATGTGTTATGCCTTTTTATTAATAGTTATAGTCGTGTATAATACTTTATGAATGCATTATAATGCATAATGAAAGTATATGTGATGCATTATACATGGGTGCTTTAAGTAAAATGTTACAGAATTTCCCCCTGTAGGTCAATAAAGATTCACTATTCTATCCTAAATGCAGTGTTGGGTGAGGTACAGTAACGTCAACTTTGTTTGACTTCGAGAGGAACATGAACCGCCAGCAGTGTTTAAGAAAATGTTCAGTCACCCAACAACAGAACAAAAGAAAGGCAATAAAACTTGCTTTTAATAATTTATTACGTTATTATAAATGCTAACCTGGGATGCAGGTGTCCCCCAAAGCCCCAGATGTAGGCTACAACGAAGAGGTTCCGCATCTGCAGCTCCTGCGGGCCAGTGGATACCACCGGTTCTGCAGGGCAATGTGTATGTGCAGCCACTAGAACCAGGCCACAGAGCAGTATCAGTGTACACCTCAAGGCCAGTGATAATCTGATTAATCAGTAAGCATTTCCTTACTGCTCTATTTCACCTCAGAGTATTTACAGTAGTCTTAGAAATGAAACTGCTTTATTTTTAACTCAGATTTGCCTTTAAAATATTACGGATTAATTCTTCTACTCAGTTAGCATAGAAGACTAACAGTTGCAAAATCTGCATCCCCTACAAAATGAAAATTGTCACATCCCGATCGTGCAGTTCCTCCTGTGTGCCACGCCCCCTCGTTTACCTCATGTGGAATCCTCACCTATACTCTTGGACTCCCACACCTGTTTCCCTGTACCGCCATGCCTCGCCGTTACATAACAAAAATGGCATTCTCAAATATATTTAAATAAATATCCATCCATCAATCTATTATCGTGACCCGGGAACAACGGGCGTAGGCGGGAACCAACCAATAAACAGGCTTATGCCTATATTTAAATGCTGTCAGTTTTATATACATTTAAGGAACTGCATTTACCTTCATTATTATAGGTTTGGGGTGTCAATGTACTGCCATTCCCAAAATGCACCAGGAATGCATGAAGGATTCTAATAAATGACATCACTTCCTGTAAGCCATACACAACCCCTCTGCTGAGTTTTTCCTGTCTATCTTCAGGCAGCACAGACACCTCACGTGTCAGGAAGAGCAGGGTGCTGTCAAACAAGTCTTCTGACAGTCGGGTCCACATCCTCAGAGTCACCTCGTCGAGACCCTGCTCCCTGTAAAGGGCTTGCAGCTCTGCTTTCCATACAGCTCTCCATATATCCTTCCCAGAGTGGTACACATGGCTGCAGCGTGTGATAACTGATGGCGATGCGTTTTCCAGGTTTGACACCTCCACCAGAATTTTGAGTTCCCTTTCTGATGGACGTATCTTTTCTCCAGTTGGAAGGGACAGGAAAGGATCTTCAGGATTGCATATGGTGCTGAACGGATCCAGCCAACCTGGCTGAGCCGCAGGATCCCCATCCAGAACTATCCATTTTACGTTTGGGGCCTGGCTGGTGATGGAGAAGCCTCGCGACTCTGAATCTCTAAGCTCTTTCGTGAATGCCCCGTCACACCAACAATCCTGCCCCTCATTCCAGCTTCCCCAGAATTCTTTGTGGGATAAGCTATTAGGAAATATGAGAACTGTGTTAACAGACACCCAGTTTGGGGAATTCTGCTCCATATCAGAACTCCTGCACTCGCTACCAACATCCTGTTGAACCCGTGCTGCCAGCTTCCTTAGAGCTCCAGACAGAGCTCTGTAACACATTGTCTTGCCACTTCCTGGGTGTCCCACTAATAGCACTGTTTGGTCACGTTTCAGGGACTGATACAGCGATAATGCATTGCAAAGCATTATGGGATCAGTGTGCAGACCACTTTCCTGCAGTTCCTCGTTCACTGCTGTCCTGAGGATGACCAGCTCAGCCTCATCTGTGTACTGTGAATAAAGGGAAGGGCAGGAAGCAGCTTGGAAGATCTCTTCAAAAATGGTGCAGAAGTGCGAGGCCTTTCTGGGGTCAAATATGGCTGACAGGAGCACAGATTTTACACCTTTGATGACAGCCTGCTCCTCAACTACTGCATGGAAAACAGCAGAGGCCTGGTGGCTGCATCTGTGGTGGCCCATAACTGGATCTTTGCCCTCACTTTCTGTTTTCTCTTCCAGTCTTAAAGCTGTGCCTGACAAGCATGCCCCTTTGCCCAGCTTCCCCCTGATTACATTGTCCTTGTCGTTTAGCCAAGCTTTGCAAAGCTGATACAGGTATGCTCCAGCAACATCAATGACTTTTTTTAGAAGAACAAGCCAAGATGATGGACCATTAGTGAGGAATTCTGGGAAACAGAGTGAATCCTTTGCAAGGCTAAAAAGAGTGACCAGGTGGCAGCTGAGTGAGGCAGATTCTGAGAATCCCAGGGCAGCCAGTGACACTTCGGCAATGAGCCTGTAGTCCGGCTGAGTCAAAGACACGGGCCGAGTGGCAAGTCGCAAATTCTCTGGAACATCAGATATGTGACAGCTTGATGAAATTATCACGCAGCCATAGCCAAATTTGGGTGAAACTGGATTCCCTGCCAATGATATCTGCCCCCAGCAGCGGAGCTCCTCAGACGCATGCTTACTCCAACCAAAGCCCTGCATAGCTGAGAGTGATGCATGGATATCAGACAGATGTTGCCCTAGAAGAGACAGTGTGCCCTGCATCAAGGAATCCACAGCGTCTAGCACTAGCCAAGCTCCAGTCTGCAGGGCACCCAGAAGCATATTCAGAATAACCACAGGAGCTGTATTTTGGGAACATTGCAAAGTGACCACTGGCTGCCCAAGTGCTGCACCAAGATGGGCCACAGTCTTACTCTTCCCTGACATACTGAACCCATTGACAAAAGCACACCTGAAGCTACTGAGAGCGAGAAGGATCCCCACAGCTGCTCTGTCTGAGGACAGAGTATTAACCATAATCCATTGATCTGGGCCCAGGTACTCATAACCATAGGGGAACTGGGAATCCAAGATGTCCACAAAGCAGTATTGCTTCTGTAATTCATTATCCCCCTGAGTCATGGATAAATTACTCTGCCCACTTTGATCCCCGACACTGAATCGATATTTCAATAGCTTATGCCACTCAAAAGATGACTCCAAGTTGGCCTTTAGATTCAAGAGCCCATCAATCTGACGGTTATGCTTTATGGCGAGCAGAATCAGAGCTTGTAGCACTGTAGTACAGTAAGAATCCTGGAATCTCCCATCGAAGCCAGCAAACCCATTCTGGATCATGCGACATAATATTTTCAGTTTCGCAGTATAACGGGTGCGTAGACTGATTTTCTTACTTGGCGCTGGATTCAGGAAAGCCTCCTGAATCTCTCTGTGCCATAACGCTTCTTCTGCCAGGAGCACACACTGCAGAGGAAAGTCTAATAGAAGGTTCCAGAATGAGGTAAGCCTGTCAGCTTCTTTTGATTTCTGCCCTCTGACCTGCCTACTGAGGCCAGTGGGTGAACCCTGACCTCTAGGTGACGGTACATCTTCCAGTATTTTATCTTTAGCTAAAGGCTCAAGTGACTCCTGCACAGCTGTACATTGATATGTCAGCTGCACCATAGCACACTGTAGCTGCTGTTCCAGCTGGATGAGCCAGACCACGGCATCAACACTGGGCTCCAGGGCCTGGAGAAAGCTCACCTGTTCCCCCAGTGGTCCAATTACACCCCAAACTCTCAGCTGTGTATTAGTCAGTGCAATGCTACTATTAATGTCCATCTCTTTAGGGTGAAGCATCTCAGTGCTGCCGGCATTAACCTTCAGCCAGCACACACCTCGGAAACATTTCCTCACTGTTGAAAGTAACAGGGACGGCGTGGGATGAAGGAAGAGAAGCTTGGTCACCTCCCCGTCACTGAGGAAGCAGAGTCGAGGAAATTCTTTACGTGGTGAGTCCAGGAGGTGGAGCAGCTGGTTACAGATCCCTTCCATGATGGACAATCCCTCCATAAAGACTGCAAGCAGACTCGACCCTTGGAAGCGTCCCTGTCTTTTCATATCCACCGGCTGCACGATGTTGAGCACATGGGGGTCTGTTGCTACGTTCTGAACCATCTCCCTGTATGTCAGATCAACCTGACAGAACCTCTCAACCTGTAAAGGAACAATCACAGCAAGATGAATCAGCACCACAGTCAGTAGCTGCAAAGCACAAATGCAGCTGGTCTTTACCACTTTACAAATTTATAAATAGTAATATTCCAATTACTGAAAAATAAGAAATGTGGTCTCTCTGTACCTAAATATGTATTTTATTTTTATTTAAAACTTGAAATTAAAATTCCATAATTAGTATATTAAGAAAACCATTAAAGTAACCACTAAAAATATAGTTAAACTCACCAGATCTGGTTTCTGCATGTTTACACCTGTCTCATAAAACATTTTGCTCAGGAAGACCCATCTCTGCTGATACCTCTCCCAGAAGCCTAGCAGCTCATCTGTGTGATTCACAACAAACAGGAAATAAACACACTGATGACAAATGTTGCTTAGCAACCATGCTAGCACGTCTGACTTGGCTCTCCCGGACTGTACCGAGCTCTTGCAGCAGCTGCACCCAATATTCCACTTCTTGCCTAATCTCTGCCACATGTGGTGACAAAAGCATGGTGGACAAAGTCATCACACTGTCTCCAGTTTGAGTCAGAAGGTCCTCCCAACCTGAAAACAGATATAACAGGATTTGTTTCTCTTCTTAGGCACTTAATCAGGAACTGAACCCAGGTTACTGTGGTGAAAGTGTGTGTTGTTACTCAAACCAAACTGACAAAGGTCACAACCCACCGTCGTGCCACTGAAGCATGACAAAATGCACTCGATCCATTTGTACATTTTACATAATGCATGTTATTAGTCACCAGCAAGAAAGACCCCCATCCCTTATTTGTTAATTATTTATAAAATAATGCATTAAGGGCAGTGGGGCACTAGTTCTGGTCCTTTTTAATCTTGCGTTCCCTGATATAAGAAAAGCTGAAATCCCCTGTTAGAGGAGTGGAGTGGATCTGATACGCAGGACCAACATAAGGAGCAGCCTTTGAATGCGAACACAGGGGATTCAAACATGAGGCAGAGCAAAGAACAAAGAACAAAGCATTTAAATAGGGTGAAACACATGCGGGCAATACAGTAAGCCTAAAGCAATGAGGTTATGTCACCCTCTAGTGATCAACTGAGGTAGTTACCGCGGTCTTTCTCACATAATTTTGTAGAAAGCTGTGCTTAGTTGCCGCATTTGCCTGTACAGGTAGAGGACAAGACTGGGAGACTCAAGCAGCAACAAAACTAATGATGTATGATTGATTACAAAGGTAAACTTCAAATATAATTACATCTTCTCATCCAAGGACATGTTGAGGAGGACAGACATTGGACAGCTATATCATTCTCATTTGTAATCTTCTCACCAATTATGGTAAATGTGCTGCCATCACAGGGCATGGAGGATACGGGCTGCTTAATGTTGCTGATGGGGACAGACTTCCATGGATTATCCTCCCCCCACTCTGTCATAATAAATCTGATCAGACAGAACTGCGTTCGTTCCCAATGGCGCCTGAGCTCCTGAAACGCCTCCCTCATGTTGGCTTCAGCCTTGGCTTCTCGACAAATCTGCGGCACATAAGGCTTCGTATGTGACCAGGCATTTATCTGTTACACGCTTTGTAATGTAAGTTCTTTATTACACACACTGTAATGCACTCAGCCACTGCCTATCCCATGCCACACCTTTATTACACACACTGTAATGCACTCAGCCACGGCCTATCCCATGCCATACCTTTATTACACACACTGTAATGCACTCAGTCACTGCCTACCCCATGCCACACCTTTATTACACACACTGTAATGCACTCAGTCACTGCCTATCCCATACCACACCTTTATTACACACACTGTAATGCACTCAGTCACTGCCTATCCCATGCCACACCTTTATTACACACACTGTAATGCACTCAGTCACTGCCTATCCCATGCCACACCTTTATTACACACACTGTAATGCACTCAGTCACTGCCTATCCCATGCCATACCATTATTACACACACTGTAATGCACTCAGCCACTGCCTATCCCATGCCATACCATTATTACACACACTGTAATGCACTCAGCCACTGCCTATCCCATGCCATACCATTATTACACACATTGTAATGCACTCAGCCACTGCCTATCCCATGCCATACCATTATTACACACACTGTAATGCACTCAGCCACTGCCTATCCCATGCCATACCATTATTACACACACTGTAATGCACTCAGCCACTGCCTATCCCATGCCATACCATTATTATACGCACTGTAATACACTCAGTCACTGCCTATCCCATGCCATACCATTATTACACACACTGTAATCACTTAGCCGCTGCCTATCCCATGCCATACCATTATTACACACACTGTAATGCACTCAGCCACTGCCTATCCCATGCCATACCATTATTACACACACTGTAATCACTTAGCCGCTGCCTATCCCATGCCATACCATTATTACACACATTGTAATGCACTCAGCCACTGCCTTCTGTGCTAGAGCCTTCCCAGTTCCACCATTGCAGTCAGTATACAAACACACAGTTGCACTTTGATGTTACACTGCTGTACTGTATATCCTTTCTACTTGCAGTTTGCTCATTTATAGCCTATTTACATTTTTTATATCTTATATCTTGTGTACCTCTTTGTGTTGACACCTGGAACAAGAGCAATTCCTTAAACACTTGATACTTGGTGAACAAAGATTCTGATTCTGATTATGATGGACTTCCACTACCGCTCAGCCAAAAATAATAGCAAAATGGACCCTCTGTACCCTACTTTACTGATTTCATCCTGGTGTTCCAATAGCCTTTTGGATAAGAAGACGGCAACAGTCAAGTCTCTCTCAGTGGTGCAGAGAAGGTCCATTGCTGAAAGACCACGAAAGACAAGCTGTGAGATGGCAGATGGATACATAAATATGACAGTGTGTGAACTTGTGCCTTTTCTCCAACCTTTCAGGATGTTCCTCCATTGTTTGGGCTTGATTTTGGGGCTGTTAAGGTTGGCCAGCACTGAGAGCTGCTGGCTGAAGCCCTCAAGAAGCTGCTGGGCATTTCTGAGCACAGTGTCACTGGCCGGGATGCTCTGGGCCAACTCCTCAGCCTGTTGCAGCCATTCGCTGACTCTCCCCTGGGCTCTCTGCACCACAAACTACCAACTCCCAACAGTTACACACTTTTATTGTCATTATTTTTTCATAAATTATGTCAAGATTTATATATAATATTGATCATGAAAAGAATATTGATATAATGTTTCAAGCATAATCGAAAAATAATATCATACTGCTGCACCTTCTTGAACATGAGAAGTTTCCACTCCTGGATTTGAGCTGCGCAGACACTGAGCAGTTCCCACAACCCTTTGCGTGCCTCCAGCTTTATCTTTGCTGCCTCCACAAAGCTCAAGTCCAGTGGCTCCCCTAACAGTTAAGAGAAACCTGGTAGGTTTGTGTCACACATTTTCCATTAACATAATAAAATTCTGATCTGATAAGACAAAGCTGACTAATGACTCTCATTTACCTCTGTTGTACACTGCACATTTATTACAAAAAATCTTACCAATAAAAAAAAATTACTGCTATTTTTATGACACTAGATTAGTGGGGTAGACATGTAATATAGTACCACACCCAGTTCACTGCATAGTAATTTTCATGATTAAATTCAGCTATGCAAGCCCACCCGTGCCCAAAGGTCACCATCGTACCCCTGAGCATCTCACTGCTCCAGCTCAGCTCCTGTAGGTGTGCTGAAACAGCGTAGAAGTGCTTGCAGAAGGAGTCCAGCTGGGACACCATAAGGGTGGCCATTTGGGAGGGATCCAGATATGGACCTGAAGTTGCCTTAGATAGCAGAGCCTTCAGCTCTTGGAGCAGAGAGTGGAAGGTGCTGTCCAGGGTGTTGGACAGGAAAGGCAAACGGTCATTCAGTTTCTCTGCAGCGCTTTTTAGCAGGAGCTTAAAATGTTTCCACAGGTGCAGCAACTGTGTACAGGACAGAGAACGCACAGACTCAGAGACAGCAGACATCAGTGATACAGAAAATCCTATACATAGTAATATAGAAAATAAAAATTAGTGGTGCAGTCCACAAGAATTGCTGGCAGAATGAGAAAATGTATATATGTCTCTCACTAGACAAGCTATGCATAGATGTATCATTTTTACTGATCTGAAACCAGCAGACAAGATACCTGCTTCTCCAGCTGGGCTTCCTCTGCATTCAGAGCCCTATACTGCAGATGGAGAGTCTCCTGGAGGGAGCGCAGCTGCTCCATCTGCTGGTCAAAATCATTGGACATTCTCTGGTAGCGCTTCACCTGGATGTAGAAGTAGGGTGAGAGTAGAGGAGTAATGAGCAGGGACCCTGCGGGATGGGCTACGGTAGAGAGGAGCGAGGACAATCAGGAGAGAATGAGCTGAAACTACAGAGCATTATTCTGGAAGTGGAACCATTTACTGCAAATTTTATTCAGACATTTTTTCCATTAGTCACTGGCCAGCAGGTTTGTGCACCATTCAGAAATGAACTGAAAAATGGCACAGAAATTCAAGTTCAACTTTATTTATTTATTTAATAGATACTTTTATTGATCCCCATGGGGAAAATGTCTTTTTTTATGTCTCCGTCAGCTTGCTCTTTGTAGAGTCAGCTGTCTGCGAAGGGCTGCCATCTATTGGGGCATCCAGGGGGCTGGAGGTTAAGGACCTTGCTCAAGGACCCGCAGACGTGCTGAGGCTGGGTTTGAACCAGCAATCTTCAGATTACAGGCACACAGACTTAGCCCACAAAGCCTCACGCTACCCACAAATTTGTGAATCTGAACTAAATTTGAATTATGGTTGAAAACTGAATGCTGAATTGCAATTTGAATTAAATTTAAGGAAGTAAAATTAAAGTAGAATTGAAATAAACTCGTATACATAGTGCATGTGCAGCTTTTGACAATGCACCTTAACATCCATCCATTTTCTGAAACCGCTCATCCTATTCAGGGTCACAGGGGTCCGGAGTCTGTCCCAGCCACAAGGAGGAGGACAATGACTCATGTGCATTGTTTTGTTTTTTGCTGTGGTTCTAAGGTTGAACTGACAGACAACATTTATTGTTCTGCACATAAGGAAATAGGAGAAACTACATGAAATATATAAATTGTAATTGTAAACATATAAATGTATACTTTAATTTGCTTTTAATATACAAAAAATTGTTAATTGTTAATAAATTGTTAACAGTAATAAGAAAAGATTATATATCTGACACTTGACTCAAACCCTACAGGTACTACTGACTCCCGTTTTAATTCAACAAATGACCTTTGCATCATCATTTTTGATCCTGATTAAATTTTGCGTGGGAATTACCAATACCTTCCAGAGATCAGATTTGTTTTATTATTATCTCTTTCTTTCACTGTGTTTTTTAAACTTTTGCCCAAGTCTAAATTTCTTTTTTCAAAGTTCACCTCACAAGTTGCATTTTCTTTGTATTACTTTTAGTTATATAAAGAACAGTGTATGTTTACTACTTGTATATAAATTACTGACCTGTTACTTGTTTTGATTTGTGATATGAGCACATCAAAAGCGTACAAGTTATTTTAAAAAAAGCTATTTTTGAGCCTCAAAAAAGGCATGTGGGGGGAGGGGTATATTTTTTTCAATTAACAGGGAAACATTCTTTAGTTTACTCAATGCTTATACTTAATCTTGCATGATGAAGGAGAATTTCTCAGAAAAATACCCCCAAAACACTTAAAGCAACACTGCAGGTACAATTTAGGCTTCAGTATTTTTTTTAAGTTCAGAGCTCCTTAACTCCAATGTTCGTTTAAATAGGAATACATTTTTTGTTGTCTGAAAACAGTATTTGCATAAATATTTGCAATATTTAGAAAGTTACAGCTAAAAAACACACTAAATTGTCATTTTTTTTGCTACCCACAGTTTAGAAATTTACTGTAAATGTAAAAAAATACAAATAAATAAACAAATGAAATGAAAAAATAAATTAAACATAATTCTGAACTGTGGCGTATATGTTAATTCACATGCCAAGATAAACCAAGATTCACATATCAAAAATGGTGATACAAAAACCTTTTTAGAAATTTGTTGAATTAAAATGCATCGGCCCTGTCGATACACATAAACAGTTGAATATGCAAAACAATAAATATGTGCTGAGGGAAAAGAGGGCAAAAATAAACCAAATATACAGCGACAGAATAGGCTAAGAGTTACAATGTTTCTCTTACACTCACATGCAGTAAGTCCACTTTGCTCACTCATACATGTACTAGAAAGTAAATTCCTGTCTTGTGCGTTTCAATTGAATTTCTTTTAATTGAGATTAAAATGTAATTTTTCTTCTTGTCATTCCAACTGAAATTCCGATTCAACATCCTGTGGAGTGAATTCTGAATTCTGAATTTTGCACATCCCTGCTGGCCACGCTTCGGTGGGCTCGTGAGCTACACTTCAATCTTTCATGCATTGTTTTGTAAAGATTTTGCCGTAACAGCACTAGGTGATGCAAATTCAGCAGATAAAAATGGAATTACCATGCTGGCATAGAGAGTGTAGTTACTGACGTCTGTAGGCTCCATCCTCAGGTCCTCCACAGCTTTGTTTAGCTCTGATATCAGGCTGTCTGACCGCTGCTTCAGCTCACCTACCAGTAGGATTAACATATCCTCCTCAATGGAGCTCAGCACAGGCACTGAGGAAAAGATAACATTAGGTAAAAACAAAAAGATTGGACCCTTATCATGGTTAAGTCTTCCTCCAGCAGAGGCAGCCTACCTATCTTCTCCAGAAGGTGGGAAAAGTGGACTGTCAGCAGGTTGTTGGAGGTGATGTAGAATGCAGGAACAGACAGTAACTTCTCCTGCCATGATCGCACCTGCAGGACCTGCTGCCCATAGTGGTCGCAAGACCTCAGGGCCTCCATCCTGGCTCTGCTCCATTGGCTGGTGAACAAATGGATGTCAACCAGCCAGGAGTAATCCTCACACATTTGCAGTACTTCCACCAGAGCCTCCTGGACAAAGGAGGAGCAAATTGAGGACTTCTCATATTTCAAGATATAAAAATTTTAAGTATACACTACATTCTATATAGACTCTGGCTTGCCTGTGTAATTTTGGCCTGTTTTCGCTCAGCTTCCTGTGTGTCAGCTTTGAGGCTAAGCTGCCATTCCAGCTGATTCCGAAACATTAGATAGTACTGCTCTCCTAAGCTCTGCTCTTCCTCGTGCAGAGGGTTAAGCTTTGGCAGCATCAAGCTGGGAGCCAGGGAAGCGCAGGGCTCTGCATTCATGGGAAAAAAACCGTAACACTCAGCAGACTGTCAGTGTCCATAGGACCTTAAAAACAAGGGTTCCCAGTAGGGACCTGAGTGGTGAAACATTGAGAATCTTTATCTGATAAACTAACAGATCACTACCATTAGTTCTGAGCTGTAAACAAACACAGCATACCTTTGGTACCTGAGAGACCACTAATGCTGTCGTCTGGAGAATCCCTGCTACTGTCAAAAACCTGCAAAATCACAATATCAGATGCATATTTCTGCATTTATCAAGCTATTTTTCCACTCACTCTCACTCATTTTTAGCTTACAGTACCAGGAAGGGCCGCACTCACCCTGACGACATATAAAATTGTGTAAACGCATTATTTTTCAAGAAAAAGTGATTAAATTAAAAACAATTTATAACTTCTCATTAGAACAAAACTAGCCCACCTAAAATGGTTTTGGCATTCTGGCAAGTGGAACTTTTTTTAGGAACCGGAAATTTCTCTAGTGTTCCCACTGCAGGAATTCAGCCACAATTGTAGTTCCTGAACCTTATTTTTAAGACCCTACTTAATTGATAGATAATCCGCAAATATCAAATAACTAATGGAACGACTTGTTCGTCCTCTGTTGTTTTGGGGTTGGTGATCTAGTTTCGTATGAAATTCCGAAGTAAAAATCTATGAGCTTTTTGCATCTTCCATGCCTATTTAGCATAAAGGTCACAGTTCCTTGTTGTGCAATTGAGATATCAAAGTGGCCATGAGCTACAAACGTTCCCAGTTGAGATGGCCCAGGAACTCAGATCCAGGAACCATGTTCCCAAACTTTGGTGGGAAGACCCCTTACTACAAGACTAACAAAAGAAGAAAAAGTTAAACACAGTAAAGCTCTTAGTGAAAATTTCAATCCAAATGAAAAATGCGAGAGACTACAGAATATAATTTTTTTTTCCCTGTAATTAAACTATTCAGGTATAAAATAGTACAGGTGAAATTCTGATTTCACCTTTGCAGCCAGCCAGCTGTGTTACATGTGGACTTCCATGGTTGTGGAGGTGCTCATGGTTCAAGCAGCTCAGGCAGAAGAAACATCTTGATGTTATGAAATCTTTAAGTATTTGGGGTGAGAGTCACATTCTAACAGGAGACTCACCCGTAAGGCAGAGTTGCCCACGGAAAGCACAGCACTATGCAGGGCTTCCTGGAAGAGATGCACAGGTGGATGGAGGGTCAGCTGACCCGAGGACCCAAATCTCAGTTCTGCCTGGAAGAAGCTGGCTTGCTGGGGCTGCCGTCTCTGCCAAGAGCAACACCCACCAACCCATTATCAACTGGAATTTCTAAGATGCATATCATTACCGCAGCGTTTCCCAACCCGGTTCCTCAGGGACCCTCAGCCAGTCCAAGTTTTTGCTCCCTACCAGTTCCCTGACAGACAGTTCACATTTTTACCCCTTGCCAGTTGGTTTGGGAGCTAGGAGAGAGCAAAACCATGGACTGTCTGTTGATCCCCAAGGACCGGATTTGGAAACATGGAAATAAGAACATAAGAACATAAGAACATAAGAACTATACAAACGAGAGGAGGCCATTCGGCCCATCAAGCTCGCTTGGGGAGAACTAAACTAATAGCTCAGAGTCGTTAAAATCTTATCTAGCTCTGATTTAAAGGAACCCAAGGATTCAGCTTGCACTACATTATCAGGAAGGCTATTCCATACTCTGACTACACGCTGCGTAAAGAAGTGCTTCCTTAAATCCAGCTTGAAATGTTCTCCCGCTAATTTCCACCTATGGCCACGAGTTCGTGTATTTAAACTAATGCTGAAGTAACTATTTGGTTGAACAGCATCCAAACCTGTTAGAATCTTATATACCTGGATCATGTCCCCCCTCAATCTCCTTTGCTTGAGACTGAACAGATTTAGCTCAAGTAACCGTTCCTCGTATGACATTCCTCTAAGACCAGGAATCATTTTTGTGGCCCTACGCTGCACCTTTTCTAAGGCCACAATGTCCTTTTTAAGATATGGTGATTCCATATGGTGAAATATGTTTAAATTGTATTTGTTTCAGATGAAATGCAGACTACAAATTTTGCAGTCTACAAATTAATTTAAAGACTTCAACTACAGATTAATGAAAGATTAGTTTATCTATAATGTCCCCATAATCTGTATTTTATTCACCACCATTTATTCTCCCTTTACCTTTAAGGCATTGATGACAAATGATTTCACCTCTGAAGAGATGATTGTGACAAGGTTATGGACAATCATTTGATTTGCCAGAGTGGCCATGTTTCCAAGTCGCTGCAACACGTGATTGGCTTGACCAAGTTCCTTCTGCAGGCTGCGCAGTTGTGCCTGCTGATGGTGCAGAGAATGTCTGTCCTGGTGGATATAGAGGCGTTCAACATGCAGCTGAAGATCTCGTTTTGCTGCATAGCTTTCCTCCCAAACCTGAGGTTTGCCGTTGGAAATGGTGTACGAAAAGAAGCAGGGACATCGTTATTATGATATTTTGATATATTTTGATTTATTGAATACCTGGATTGCTTAACATAACCTTGTCTTGGGTTTCATAGACCAGTAAAAAACACATGTTGCAGTAAGCTCAAAAGTCTTTCAGTGAGGTATTGCATGTCTGTTGTAGGCAGGGACGGATTATGGGTTGTGTGGGCCCCTGGGCAAAACGTTCGCGAGGGCCCCCCCAGCCTCACCAGCACCACCACCACCACCAGCACCACCACCACAACCACCACAATTCAAGGGCCCTTGACAGCCAAATGCACTCCTTATAGGGTCAGGGGCCCTTGTAGGCAGAGGATCAAAGAATGTAGGCCCTCTAAAATAGACAAACGAAAATACATTTTTGATAAGCGTTGCAAATTGTTTTGGGCTAGGGGCCCCACGGGCCCCTGGGCAGCGGCCCCGCTGGCCCGGTCCGTAATCCGTCCCTGGTTGTAGGTTGAAAAGACAGACATAACAAACACTGTATGGGAACACAACCCCCAGGCCGGCCTCCCATACAAACACAGCAAGCCAGGATTCAGCCAATCCTGAAGATAATGTTCATTTTACCAGGTGCAGTATGAAAGTTTGATATTTCAGGAGCTTCGCCAGCATCCTCCGTGATTCATGGTTTTGTTTGCCGAGAATATTCTGGAAATCCAAAAGCGTGTAGGTCCTGGAGGCATCCTGAGGTAACCAGTGCACCTGCTTCAGTTCCTCAATAAGCCTTGAATGAATATCAAACACTAAGAAAAGTCAAATATTTTAAATGGCTTTAAAATGAGTTAAATACTCAGCAGAAGCACAGTGGTGTCAAACAATATTCAGTTCATCTCATTTTGTTGTGTTGCAAGGGCAAATTAAATCATAATTAAATGGGATTATTTTTCTACTGATATTTTTACGTAGCACCTAACAACACATGAAATTCAAGTATTTATGTTTTTAAAATTATATTTTAAAACTGACTTTAAATTGATCGTGTATGTAAAACAGTAGATAAGACCTGGCACACTGTGATGAAGACCAAGGAATTGTCTATGCAATATCAACATAGAATAGAATAGAATAGAATAGAATAGAATAGAATAGAATAGAATAGAATAGAAAAGAATAGAATAGTGATATTTTATTGATCCCCTTGGGAAATTTTTTTTTGTGTTTTTGCCAACCCCATCTTGCTCTCCATAAATCACACAGACACATACAGTATACAGCTAGCCTGAAGGACATAGCTCAGAGTCAGCCAGCGTGCAGTACCCCTGCAGCTGGGGATTAAGTGCTGTCGAAGGTGTGCAGTGCCAATTACGCCAGTTTTTGGAAAAGAGCAAGATGAATGTCAAGAAAGGAAAACATTAAGTCAGGCTTGAAGTTTTCCAGAAACTATGGGACAGATCCAGGGACCTTTTGGAAGAAGATTTTGTAGCCTGATGAAGACAGAATTGTACTCAATGATCTAAACACTTCATAAGTCCAGTGTTTAAATTTCGAGGCACTGATTTTTAATTTACAGATAATCAATTCGCTCATATTATTAGCCTACTGCTACTGACAGCAAATGATGAGATTACCGCCATGTACCTGTTCAGCTGGATAAGTGCATCTCTGAACTGGGGCACAGCCATCAGCAGCTGCTTTTGCAGTATCTTGCGCCTGCAGTGAAGAATACCCTGTCGTATGGTCCTGCGCCAGCTGTAAGAAGCATCGGATAAGGAAACAGATATTAGCAACTGTACAGTGACAGTGTACAATGCCTTCAAAGTATTCAAGCCTCTTTACCTTTTCTCTAAAATACTGTATAATATTGTGTTGTAGACATTTCAAAATGGATTGAATCAAAACCAATACACGATGTCAGTGAAAACATATTTTTAGCATTTTTTAAAATGCATTTAAAAAATGTAGAAAAATAAATGTAAGAATTGAAAAACTGAGTTGTATCTTGCATGACAGCTGAAGCAGACAGACGTGGCTGTGGGATGACTATGGAGGGTGCGGGGATATTCACCAGGAGAAAGTCTTGCGTAACCTAAAGAGCCTGAAAGAGGGGATGTCCTGCAGCGCCCTCCACAGCCTGGCCTCGCGGTGCCACTCGGCCAGAGTGCAGAGGCCCACACAGCAGCCGTCCCGCACGTGCAGCACAGAGGTGGGGGAAAAGACATAGTGCTCATTTCCAGCTTGGCTGCGAGGGACCACATGCAGGTCATAGGGTCTGCAATCACAGCAGGATGCTCAGGACAGAAGTGTGGGGGATGCTAATAGCCACACAATGCAGTATGACTTTTACTAATGACCTTCAAAAATTCTAAAACAGTGGGGTGTTATATCAGCTCCAATTTTGGACAATGCTGACTGCTTGTATGAAACTGCAATCCTGTTCCTGCCCCTTCTTGAATTTGGTTTATCATTTATAATACTAATTCTCAAAATAAACCGTCTTCTTTATGCCAATCTAACAGGACACATCTTTAAATTAATCACATGTCCTGAATGAAAACTACTTAGTCACTGGTGAGTAACTGAAAGAAAAAGGTAAAAGCTACCTATGGGAGGTACCATCCACAACATTCAAGTGCACAAACTGAAACGCTCCAAAGTGTCTCCTTGTTGTCAAGATCTCCCACACTTCCATGCCTGTCAGAGACTCCATTTTAGGCTGGGCCTTCGGCCTAGATGAAGTGGCATCTGTAGGCTTCCCCAGTGGCACAGCTGAACCTGCAGCACTACATGAAATGTAAGGTGCTCAGTTAGTGACCAGGCTTTACTCAAAATCCAAACCTATTCCATACACAAACCACAATAAATCTTCCGTTCATCTTCCAACCACTCGGTATGGTGGACAGTGAATACTGCTCAATGAGTGAACTGAAAACTGCTACTTTTAATCTGTGCCAACTGGTGCAGATATGTCTGGTATTCAGGGGAAGCTGGGTGTGGCTGGATGGTTGGCTTGGCGCAGTCATGGCAATAGATGGCGCCAAACACTTGTTAATGGATTGCAATTATTATTATGCATTTTCACACTAATGCAAGCTGGCACCCAAATTAGCATGACATATATTCATGAGGTACAGCTTAACTGCAAAAATTCAGACATTTATCTTAAATTACAAGCAGATTCGTGTTCTCCATGTGCTCTAGTGGCCTCTCTGGTACTCAGGTTTCCTCCCGCAGTGCAAAAATAGGCGGTTCGGTGCATCGGTGCCCCTAAGCCACCCGTCATGTACAAGTGCAAGCGTGTCCTGTGGTGGACGGGAAACTATCGCATGCCCTGTGCACGGAGCTTCATGGGGACAGGCTCCCGCCCAACTAACAGGGAACGCAAGATATGCTTCAGTATATTTCCTTTTTGGATTTTTTGCCAGTTTTCGGCACTTGCTTCGTATCTCTCAGAAGCGTCACCTGTTTTTCTTTTCCTCCCTGTTAAATATCTGTCAATTTTGACTCTTTAAGGCTCTGATAGCAGTAAATGAGCAGTTGCTAATGGTACCGATGTGAATTCTCTGTTCCACCGTGAAAATGACTCCGAAGTTAAACATCAGTTCTGTACGACTTTCCCCCAGGTCTCTTCTGCCCCACCTGTCATGACTCCACGCCCCACACTTTAGAGAATCACTGCTGTAAATTAAAATTGTAATCTAAAACTTACTGTAACCCTAACATTATTGTCATGTTGTATATATTACAACATTCTGTCAATGTCACATAATAATATTACCAAAATATCATTTTAACACAATGTTGAAAAATATCATTTTACAATAAAATATTATTTTATTCAAGTGCTGTAGGCTATGTCTATACTACTCATGTACCATCCAGTCTTGAGCCCATGACCTTTGAGGTATACAGTGACAGTGACAGAGTCAACTGCTACTCTACCATGCCTGTTGCATAAGCATTACTTGTTGTAGCAGTGAGATAATGTTCTGGGAACATCAGAAAAACTGGACACTTTGAACATCTCCATACCTTAATCAGAATGTTCAGCCCCTGTAGTCCAGTGATTTCTAGGTTCATGGGGAAAATGGGGGAAATGACAGAAGCACCTGACCAAACCACAGTACCGATTCTCACTCACTCTGCTGCCTTCTGTGTCTCCTCCACAGGCTGGACCTTTACAGCATTAACAGGAATATCGACTCCCAGTGCCGAGGTCATCAGGTGGGGCCCTTCCGTCCACAGAGACTCCGCAATGGCCACCTCAGGGCCCACCTCTGCCACTAAGTGGGGGAGCTCAGCCAGAGACAGGGCCAGTGAGACAGGCGGCAGGCACCCAGTGGAGAGGCTGGGATATGCTTCTGAGAGGAATGCATGGGATGGATGTAGGTGGAAAGGATGCTCCTGTGAGCCCAGATGAGGTAAATGAGGATCTGAGCCCCCCCTGGGGTCCTTGATAGGGTAATTTTGGTTTTCCATTCCTCACAGAGAGTGTGCCTGCGGAGTCCAGCAACAAACAGCAAGGGCCCCTTCTGAGATATCTTTCAAAATAGGATTTTCTGGACTTGAACCCATCTAAGTGCATAGATTACCTGATTTCTGTGGGCAAAACTCAAGTTATTGTCAAAACACATCGCCAAGCCCACTGCAATAGAACAGGCAGAACAAAAGAGGAGATATCATGAGCCAGTTTTCAAATGTGCGTACAGTGTTATAATATTCGAGAAGCGACGGTCGGTGTTTTCCCGTAGCTCGGTGTGTTTTTTAAGGGCTCAGTACACTGTTTATACTTAAAATACTCATAATAATGATTACGTTATTACTGCGTAAGTCTTCCACTACGAACACACATTTAAGTAAAAAAAAGTCGTAGCAAAGTAAAGTTTAATTTCAACAATTAATTTTTATACAACTAAAGTATTTAAAATACTTTAAGGCAAAGTAAACATTTACTTGCTTTTAATCTTATTAGATCGGCTTGTATTCACTCACCGCGTCAGATACCAACGGGATATGTTAGTTTTAGTTACCATGGCACCGACAATACTACGGCAACACTGGTGGTTCATAATACTAAAGTAAACGTATTGCGGTGTCCTGCAGGACACACGACGCACGCGCGCGCACGCACGCGCACAATTTTGTAATTATATATTTGTAGGACTCTCCATTCAATTTTATGGGTAAAACTCTAATCCCAACATTCAGAGGTTTCATTCAAACCTATTGCAACAGATGCATAAAATCAAGTAACTGCCCATGCAGTCAGGATTACAAACATTTGTGAAAGAATGGGCTGTCCTAAAGAGCTCAGTGAATTGAAGCATGGTACTGTCATGTCTCCTTTACAATAAGTCAGATCCCTGCTAGATATTCCAGCTGTAAGTGGCATTATCGTAAAGTGGAAGCGTTTAAGAACAACAGAAACTCAGCCATGAAGTAGCAGACCACGTAAAGTAACTGAGTGCTGAGGTGCATAGTGTATAAAAGCCGCCAATTCTATGTTGATTCAAAAACTGCAAAAGTTCCAAACTTCCTCTGGAATAAATCCCAGCACAAGGTGTGCAGGGAGCTCCATGGAATGGGCTTCCATGGCCAAGCAGCTGCATGCAAGCCTCATATCACCAAGCGCAATGCCAGGTGTCGGATGGAGTGACCATGGACCCTGGGACATTGGACACATGTTCTGTGGAGTGACAGACCACTCTTATCTGTCTGGCAGTCTGATGGACAAGTCTGGGTTTGGCAGATGCCAGGAGAATATTACCTGCCTGACTGCACTGTTAAAGTTTGGTAGAGGAGGAATAATGGTATATGGGGTAGTTGTTCAGGGGTTGGACTAGAACCCTTAGTTCCAGTGAAGGGAGCTGTTAATGCTTCAGCATACCAAGACATTTTGGATAATTCTATGCTTCCAACTTTGTGGGAAGAGTTTGGGGAAGAGCCCTTTCTGTAAAGCATGACTGTGCCATTAGTGCACAAAACAAAGTCCATAAAGACTTGTTTAGGTGAGTTTGGTGTGGAAGAACTCGACTGGCCCCCACAGAGCCCTGACCTCAACTGCACGGAAAACCTTTGGGATGAACTAGAACAGAGACTTGTGCCTGACATCACAAACGCTCTTCTGGATGATTGGCCAAAAATTCCCACAGACAGACTGGAGATCCTTCGCAGAAGAGTGGCAGCTGCTACAGCTCCAATAAACAGACCTTTGTGTCCCCCCAGTTTCATGGACGGCCAGATATAAACGTCCTTACGCATTTTTCAGAGCTTGATGATTAGTTTTATTGATGAAGAAAAAAATGTAATTGTAAGTGCTGCACTAGATGTTATTCATTGGACTGTGTAACAAATTACTGATAACTATTTTGTGCTTTCAAATATGTCCAACAAGGCCATTCTCGCGAAAAACATAATCTATCGCATTAATTTCATACTTTGTCACCAGAGGGCGATCTAGGACTACATATTGCAATAAGGGCGCGAGGGTATCGTATCAATTGAAAATGTCCGCATTCAGTAGATTCCTTTGCTGTATATATAACAGAAATGTAGTATTGATCGCTGCTTATAAGTATTGCGGACGTTGTTGCTACATAATAGAATGTCGTTATTATCATTATACAGGTGAAATCAAGGACAACCACATTTTATCTTGCTCTCCTACAAAAAAAAACGCATATACACATAGAACAAATCTTGGGGGCAGAGCACAGGGTCAGCAATTTTTCTGCCCCTCCCTCCCCCCAGGAGCAGTATTTGGGGTTATATGTGGTTATATTAAGGTGATATGGTTACTCTGCTGCTCAAGGGACTTGACCTGGCAAGCTTTGAGACTAAACCTTAAGTTTTAATCCACAGAGCTCCACACCACCCAATATGTATGACTTTATTTTCTGTTTTCAGTGTTTCACACGTCACCATATTACCATATTCATCATCATTATTACAGCTGTTGCTGCAATGAAATAGGTTCATCTTATGGAAGATTGCCTATTATGCAACAGCCCCCCCTTCAGGTACATGAGAAAAATTGCTCATTGTGAACTTGGAAGAAACCAGCAGCAACGGGAGTGGGACACTGTCTCACATGTGTGTGTGTGTGTGTGTGTGTGTGTGTGTGTGTGTGTGTGTGTGTGTGTGTGTGTGTGTGTGTGTCTGTCTGTCTGGGCAGGGGGGGTCAGGTCCTGCTCTGCATGTGGGTAGTTTTCATGGTGACTTTGTGTCAGGCAGGTTTACTCCGATTTCCTCTTGTAGTCCAAAGACATGCAGTCAGGCTACTTGCCCGTTATTGTGGGCGGACATGGCATCCCGCGCTGCCTCGTGCCCGAAGCTGCCTGGCATGAGCTTGGATCTCGCTGATAGCCCTTCCAGGAAAAGCATTTGGGAGCTGAATGGATGGTTGCTCTATGTTGTCTGCAGTGTGTATTTGCTGAGATTACTGTTCTCTGTCCAGTTCTTCCTAGAATATTCTCTAGCTTTTCTGTAACCCTGCATTGCAGAAGTGCTCACAGATTATTATTATTATAGGCTTAGGTAATAACTTTATCTTGCAGCACTTTATCATTGATTAAATAAAGGTACAACAGGCCAAACCCCTTCTGGCAAAACTCCAGGCCGAAACACAAGTCCAGGCATTTTTATTTAACTGTGGGAAAGAAATTTTTCACTAAAGGGCTTTATAGCATCTGTGACTGTGGAAATGAGATTTTATTGTACACTTTACAAGTTTCAATACTGCATTTCCCCAGTGCTGTTTCTGAGGTATCACTTCTTGTGACAGAAAATCATTATTTCAGTGATGTTTTTTCTTGCAAGTTGCTTAACATGCACTTACTGGACCATCACTGTCACAATCCAAATTGTGTCAGACTAATGAATTCACTCATGTGCTGGCATCAAAATGACTTTGAAACCCTATTGACCTTTTGTCATTGTACTACCTAATTTAGTTAAAATTACCCATATTCATAAACACAGAGACAATGCATGTAAACAAACCCAGGCCTGTTACCTCATTGTGTCACTTCAATTCCAAAGTAAACCAAGTCAGTTTTGTATGAAACAGATATTAAAATATAATGGTTGCTGTTAATTCCAAATGATGCTGTAATCGATATTTTGCAGGCAGGCAGCTGTGACTTAGCAGATAACAGCTCTGCATCTGGGTGAACTATATGTGAAAGCATAAATCAAATCATAGACAGTGAAGTGAAGTGTCTATAAAAATGCAGGGTACCAGTGGGGGGTGTGACAACAGCAGTTAAATGGTATTAAGTCATGTGAGGTCTAACGACTGAAAGCCACTGATGAAAGCACCAGACTGGCAGAAGCCTGAAAAATCAGCAGATGTAACCCTCTGCTTTACAACCAGACTTTTAACCAAATGGTTACAAGTTAAAAAGTCACTACTGTGACTTGAATTACATCTGTGAAAGGCCTTGCCAAGACTTGCACTGGATGAGTGTTTATGGGGAATTAATGCTTCAGTAAACATTGTACAGATAGATAACAGTGTAAAACTGCAAGGGTGATGATACACGGGGCAACAAATTTCTATTTGAAAAATTTTGATTGGCAGTGGGCAACTTTTCATGGTCATCCAGATGAAGATATGTTGCCCTTTGTCTCGCTGGCTAGCAATTACCCGGCAACATTGCTCAGAAAGTTGCCTTGTGTATCATCACGCATATATGCATGCAGCTTTGTATATAATTCTCTATAATTCTCTCCAAAACTATGAAGTTATGCAGCACAAATTTTGGAGATCTATCCATTAGCCACTTATCCTGGACAGCGCATTGGAGCCTGTCGCAGGCAACACAGGGCACACGGCTGGGTGGACTAGGCTGGGATGAATACATACACATTCATAAGACACACATTTAGAGACACAGGCACTACCCAGGTAAGAATGTCCAACTTACGGACAACTCATAATGACGAAGAGACTGCTAAAGCCCATTGTATAAAAAAATAGGTCAAACACAATAGTTTGTGATAATGAATACACGCACTCTGTTGTGACACTCGTGAAAATATTGCACAGCTTCGGCAGTTTCTCAGCTTGAGATACAGTATAGTATTATATGTACTTTTACTATTACTGTATAATTATTATCATTATTATGTACTATATTATTATTCTTCTGACTTGCCTACAAATTCGAGGCAGACTTAGACAGACTTATAGACAGAATTAAAGACAGACACAGGCAACGGATCTTGTTTGTGATCTGGGGCTGCCTGTACTAGTTTTCTTTAACTGCGCATCAATTATTGGTTAAGAAGCTGGAAGATAAAATGATGAAAGAAGAAGATAAGCAGACCAACGCTGTTGTTTTATGGGCTAGTTGTACGTTCATTATTGTCACTTGCAACCACATTAGTGTGTGTGTGTGTGTGTGTGTGTGTGTGTGTGTGTGTGTGTGTGTGTGCGAGCGGGTATACCTATCCTTATGGGGACACAATGTCCCCATAACGTGATAAATATCCGTTTTTTTTTCCCTTATGGGGACCAGGAAACTGGTCCCCATAAGGGAAAACTCTATTTTATAAAAATCTGTGACTGATATGAAAAAACTAAAAATGCACAAACTCTTGTATTTTGTTTGGTTACTTATGGTTATGGTTAGGGCTGGGTGGGGGTTAAGCTTGTCATAGTTAGTGTTAGTATTTTTCCCATAGAAGTGAATGAGCGGGCCCCATAAGGATAGGTATACCCTACACATGCGTGCGTGTGTGTGTGTGCATGTGTGCGTGGATTATGTTTATATTACGTTGTGGGAACCAAATGTTCTCGTATTTTGTTTGGTTACTTATGGATGAGATTAGGGCTGGGTTAGGGTTAAGGTCGTCATATTGGGATTAGAGTTTTCCCCATAGAAATGAATGGAGAGTCCCCACAAAGATATAATTACAAACCTGTGTGTGTGTGTTTGTGTGTGTGTGTGTGTGTGAATGTGAGTGTGTGTATGTGTGTGCGTGTGTGTGTCTGTGTGTGTGCGTGTGTGTCTGTGTGTGTGCGTGTGTGTGCGTGTGAATGTGAGTGTGTGTGTGAATGTGAGTGTGTGTGCGTGTGTGTGTGTGTGTGTGTGTGTGTTACTGTTGTTTGGTATCTAGTATGGATCTTGTGTTGAATTCAATGCTCACAAAGTTAAAAAAAGTTTTATTTCAAGAAGAAACACGTAATAGATCATGTTGTGAACTGCGCGTGAATACCTTGATAATGCTTGAGATCTCCTAGAAAATATAATCACATACAAAATTAATACAGTACAAACGGAAATCAATGTTATGTAAACAGGCTCATTGTTTAATATACTCAAAAATCAGTCATTCTTAATATTAAGTGCCCTTATGAGAAAGGTTGTGCAATATTTGTATATTCTAATGCTAATATACAGAAATTCTGTAAATTCTGTGCAGAAAAAAACAAAACAAAACAAAAAAAATAGAATAAAAATAAACAGGCTCTTTGTGTTGCTCCTCCAACAAGAGAACAGGAACTGAGACTCACATTATTGCATGTTTCCACTGAGGTTAATCCATAAAACATCAAGAAAGAATCTTTCATCAAGGATTACAAAAAAGGCAAAGAGTAACACAATGGTGTCTCAGATGGATACGGTTAGTGACCCTGATTACTTACAGACAGTCTGCTGTTTTTAATCATGGAGAGAGGCCAACATCAAACTTCATGGCACACCATCAACAGAACAGGAGCAGATATCAAAGGCACTGAAATCCCTGTGATAACAGGCCACCACTCTCACTGGGATGTCCATGACTTTCCCCTATTTTGTCACATACATGTCACCGGCTTGTTTTACTTCTTAAAATACGTACATTCACAACACTTCCAAGCCGTTGTCTGCTGCGAATCAGGAGCCCAGTTCTGTCCCGAAATGGGTCACATTCCTCAGGTGGACCCCGTCTCACACGGTGCTCTTGATGTCGATGACGATGGAGTACCTGACGAGCTCTGGGTACAGTTGGCCTTTCTCACTGGATGGCCTGAGCACTTGTGCCACCGGCTTCTTCAGCTCTGGGGAGCGGTGCTCAGCCAGAAGGGAGGTAAGCGCTGCCAGGGATTCGTGCTTCTGAGACGAGCCCTGGGAAAAGAGGGGCGCGGCAGTACCAAGATGCGGTTGGGGGGGGGGACGAGGGACGGGGGGGGGGGGGGGGGGGGGGGGCAGGGCGCAAAAAAAGAAGGAAGGGAGAGAAAAGAGAAAAAAAAGAACCGCATTTTAATGGCATTGACCACAGTTGCTATATGACACAGCAGCACTAAGTGCATATTAACGTATCCTATGTCTGAGAGCATGGAGAGCCTGAAAAAAACATCACATTTCTAACAAAGCTCACAATGCCAAATGAAAGAAAACTTGTAACAAATGCAATAATGCTAGACTTACCACTGATGCTGAAGAATCAGCTCTATACTTCCTGCTAAAACAGAAATTGTGTAGTATAATTAATTAATCAAACAATCACAAAAAATCAAAGGTTAAGAAGCAAGATGTAAAAATCATTAATAAACATATAGAAATATCTACATGCCATACATCTAATCCAAATTTCTTCCACTTCAATAAAAAACTACCCACTGTGAGACCTCTTAAACTTCATTTTCAGTCTGTACAGTCTGTGCCTGCAAGTCGTTTGTGAATAAGCTAATATGGTGATGAGATCCAGAAGAGAAAGAGAAGTTTAACCTTCAACAACAAGCAACATAGAATTTGGACCAGAGGCATAATGTAAGTAGGAAATTCTATTTTGATTTAAAGTACATACATGCTTATATACATAGATACATACATACACATATTGAAGTAAAAGATCTTTGTGATAAATAGTAAGACTCATTCGATGACTTAAGAGAGATATAAGGTTTGGGTTTATTTAGGCATCCAACAAGATGTCAATAACATTTCAGAGAAGAGAAGAAATTGTTTGTTTTTATTGTGTTACTGTTAAGATGCATGTTATAATGTTAAATTGTATTATTTTCTGAGCAAATAAACATTTAGTACCCAGATAAATAGCTTGAAACATTTTCTTTGACTTCCTAAGTACTATACAGACGTGAGCAAAAAAATGGGTCAAAGCTTAATGTTGTGCAATTTGGATCCAAAACTAAACAAAAAGAGGCCATGATACCAGATCCAGGAAACCTGTCTGTAAACACCTGCAAGCAATAGATCATGGTAAGTGATGTCTGTGAATAGACAGGATTAACTCGACTGCGTCTGACCACATGTCGTGCCAGAGCTCCGTGCACATGTTGGCCACACCCACACCACTTCCTGTTTATGAATCGAAGGCACCACATTGGTTACGCCGAGGCCTGATAAGATCACCCTGATGGAACATGGCTTCCTGTTTGTCATGCCGTTGTGGTACATGTAGATATCTTACCTGTGACTGTATGCAACTTAGACCACAACTCACCAAAGGACGCAGGCAAACACGATGAGGATGAGAGCAACTGCAAGTGCCGTTGGAAAACATATCATGAAAATGTTCCCTGTAATTGGAGCAAAGCATAAAGACTTTCATTCAAGGAGCAGAATAATAAAGTGTCATAAAAAACAGTATTCAAATACTAAATACTAAAAATAAAGTAAGCAAAATCAGTATTCAAAACTGAATTCTTTAATTTTAGCAATAATTGTACTGGCAGTAATTTTAACACATGTAGCAGGATTAGAGAATTGCAGAGCTGTGAGTAAGTAGATGCAGTGGTTTTACTTCAGGACATCACAAATCAGGAATTCAAGATTCGCAGTGTGGAAAGCAACACCATAAACAGCCTACAAGACTGACATGCATTGGTGGGGTTTCTTGTTTTTAATGGGAAAGGGGGCCATGAGGTTCTCTCCCAGATGTCTTGTAAGTCAAGAAAATGTTAGTGATTTGCAATTTTGCACATTAATTTGTGGGCAGTCTGAGGCTTGATGCACATCTCTGGGCACTTACAGAGCTCTTGTTCCTCCTCGGTGACCTCCACCTGGAGAGAGAGGGTCGCGGAGTGGTGGTGGAAGGAGGCTCGGCAGGTGTAGAGGCCAGCATCATGTAGGGACACCGGGGATGGGAAGACTATTGCGGCACCTTTAGTTCTCACAGGTGAGTCATCACTCCTGGGACCGGCGATGTATAGGACACAGAGGAGCAGTTAAATGCCAGGATTCCCCTAATGCAGCAGTAGGCAACCCTGATCCTGCAGTGCTGGTCTCCAGCAGGTTTTCCATCCTACCTGGTCTCTGATGAACCTCACCTGATCTCAGGCAGATAGAATCTCATCAGGTGGGATAGAAAACTTTCTGGATATTGGCACTCCAAGATCAGGGTTGCCGAACCCCTGCTCTAATCAATAACTCAAGCAGTGCTCTTAGTCTGCTGTCATATTCCCTTGCTGAAAATTTTCATTCAGAAATAACATTTTTGTGGTGCATCTCCAGTCAATAAGGTGTTAAGCTGCAAAGATAATTTCTGATGGTGGTTCATCCTTGCAATGTGATAACTGAATCTCAGAACACAGTCAAAGTACCAGTCAGGAAACATGCTTTGAGCAAATTTTGACAGCGATATAAGGTTAGACATGAAAACTTTAAAGTGAACTTGCAAGCCCTTGCAGTGAGAGCTGTAGTAGTAATGAAAGTGCCAGGATGTCAATGAATGTGGCGACACTGGTAATGAGATCAGTGTGGTTTGAAAGACAGTGGTTATGTGAAGACAGTTTGCTCTTAATATAAACTGCAGAGTAGAGTACTATTAATGAGAGTTGCTTAGCATAAAAGAAAATAGAGTTTCATTGGCGCGGAAAGAGTAGCAGCATGATGGAATGGCAATAACGATTTTGTTACCTTTGTTAATGTTCAGTGTTCATCAGTTTCGTATGTTTTCCCAGAGTGCTGCATTATTCTAAGAAGTGTAACTAATGAAAATAGCAGTAAAGGTATGGTTGTAATGAGGCTAGTTTTCAGAGGTGGTAAGGAGACAGATGCAGTGATAATGAGGGTTAATTAAAACAGTCATGGAGCTGTTAATGGGAGCAGTGGTGTGTTTCAGAGAGCAGCAGATGAATCCCTTTGGGTTTCACTGAAAGACTAAAGGCACCAGCGTTATGAGCAGGTCAAGGGAGACATGTACTTCATTTCAGCTTTGTAAGTACGGGAAGGTAGGCTGACCTGACACATGTGATATTGAATGCTGGGATTTTGCCGCAGACTTTCAGCGAGATCCTCTGGTCGTGGAGATGCGTTTTTAAAGATACCCTCTGTACTGCTGTACTTGAAGCGGGGTTCAGTAGTTTGAGGGAGGAGATATCTGTGAAGGTAACACCCTGGTCAATGAACAGGAAAAAACAACCAACAAATCTAGAAAGGAAAAAAAAAACATTGAGTCTCTGTGGTCTGCTGTGGTTTTGCTCTTTGAGCAGCAGATTAGACAAACAAGACAGACAGAGCGACAGACACATATTATAAGTGAGTAGCAGTGCTGTGTTTGTGGTGTCGTGAAAAATTGAGGGAGCCACACAAGTGAAAACAGGCTCATAAATCAGCAGAAATAAACTCCTCGCTAAGTCTATGTCCGGATCTTCTTTGCGGGTGAGTGGAAATGCAATTCCAGACACACAGCAAAGTTGTAGTAAGCACTGGGGGTTTATGGTGAGTCGGCAATGTTGGTGTGTAGAATGTTTTCATTAAAGGAATGCAGTGACTAAGGACAGTAAAAATCCTAGGAGGAAGCTAATTTCACTGCCAATTTGAATATGGATGAATAAACATTTCATTGATGACATATATGAATACAACGCACAAGTTAGCCCTGCTGAACTTACAATACTGAGGAATGTGTAAAGTCTTCTCTGCAGAAATGTGCTCATTTTTAACCTGGCAGGTCAGGTTCTGCCCCTCGTGGAGGTCCAGAGGAAACTTGTAAGTGCTGTTAGCCCAGAATCGACCCGTCACATTCCCTGAGCGCTGGACAGCTCGGCCCGTGTTATTCAAAGGGAGGATCCAGGAGAGATTAAATGTGCCCGTTTCCCAACTGGACTCGCAGACAATGAGACACAGTGGGGAATTGGGATGCATGATGAGAGAGACGCTCAGCTTAGGAGGCTCTGAAGAAAATCAGAAAGAATAAAGAGGCTTATTCTGCTGAATGGGTAGTAATGCTGCTTTCTTTGTACAGAGAGCCATTCTTCGCATATAAAACCTACCAACAGCCGGTATCCAGGTTTCTCTCCTCACTGGTTCTGCTAGAGCCTTGTGGGTAACTATACAGGCCAGAGTCCTTCCAAAGAATGACAGGGTGGGAATTGGAGCCGTACTGACGACTGTGGCAGACCCATTGGGGGAGGTCCAGTTCACTGTCTGGACCCCTTCAGACCAGCTGGTGCTGTTGCCGCCATGATCATCGCTGAGACTCCAGGTGATTGTGGCTGCAGGTTTGTCACTATCGGCTCTGCACGTTACCAGAGTGTATCGCGTCCCATTTTCCCGTGTGGTACTGATGCTAACATTAACTTCAGGGCCAGCTACTAAAAACACATAGAACATGCCAAAGGTCAGAGTGCTCTGTCCTGTCAGTCATTCTGTCGGCTAAAGGCAGTAGAGCTGCGTTTCAGAGAAGCAGGCAGTAACTTTTTGGTTTTGAGTGGAAACTATTAAGGAGAGCAGATTTGCTGCAGCAAAGGTGACATTTAGCAGGTTATTGCTGAGCCTGACAGTGCATACTCACAGCACGCTGGAATTGTCACCTCCCTGATATCTGTTTCAAAGAGAGCAGGGTGCTCTATCACACACTGGACTCGGTGCTCCTCAGATAGGCAGACAGGCAATAGCAAGGCGACACTGACAGTATGTGCTCTATTCTGAAGCGTTGAATTAGGCCAGATAGTGGCGAGCAGGCCTTCAGGTAGGACCCAGGACACGTTAGCCACTGGTACAGCATCTGCAGCAGAGCACTGGATGATCCTGTGATTTGTTTCTTCCCAGGTCTGTATAGTAACATTTGGAGCAACTGGAGCTGAGGGTGATAGGGAGCAAGTTTTAGTGAGGATAGCAAATTAGGACTAGAAACCACAGGACAAGGCTACTGTACCTTGTTGCACTTCTCTAGGGACTACTTGCATTTCTAGATCCACTGATACTGTGTGGTTGTAATAGGAAGCCTGACACTCGTATTTTCCAGCATGATGTAAGCCCACAGGCCCCATCACCTGCAAGAAGCTGCCAATCACAGTCATATCTGTAGAGAGGGGCCCATCTTCTCTGTGGAGGAAGAGAGAAGACACACATCCAGTTAAAATTGCCCAAGAAGGTCTTCTCTCAGGCTGTCCACTGTAAACAGTACAGCAGGTATAGCATGCATAGGGCGTGAAGCAGGCTGTTTGGTTTCATGAGAAGGTTATTCAGCACAGCGCCATCTTCTGTCCATTTTTCATCTTCTGTGGTTTGTGTTTCTCTTTCCAAATGGGTGACATCTCACAAAAAAACACTTTTTAATACATCATTAATGATACCAAATATTTAAGTTAAGATACAATATAAACAACATTTTTTATTAAAGAATGGAATTTTCATTCAATACTGGTGTCAAGTCCATTTGAAAGATAATTACAGTAAAAAATAAACGATAATTGAAAAAACATTCTTCTGAGGGCTTACTTGGTGCAGTTGATTTGGTATCGGGGCACATTGCCTGTAACTTCAAGCTGAAAGGTGACGTTGCTTTGTCCTTCATCCACCAAGACGTGTCCCACAGCCTCACCGTTTGGGGTTAGCACCCTCATTGCTGAAAAGCCTGGTTCCCAGAACATGCATAAATCTCACATCCAACTTTATATGCCATTTAAATACGTTTATGCTCTCAGTCTTGGAAAACAGATTCTTTATATCCATCTATATCTACATTTGCTCTATGGTGATTACTGGAAGGTCTCCCTCAACCCCAGGACTCACGGTAGGTGGGCAAGGTTATGGTCCTCCTCTGCTCACTGGGAAATGTGGGGTGCGTGACCATGCAGGTGATATTCCAGCCTTCATGAAGGTGCGCTGGAAACCTGCGTGAGCTGATGGCCGTCTCTGTCTCTGTGTCCATGTCCATTTCGATCTTACTCCCGACTTCCATTGAGATGTTTCTAGCTTCTGTTGTGTCTCCAGAGAGAGACCAGGAAAGGCTGGCGGCAGGTCTACCATTCACGGCTTTGCAGGTTACCACCTGAAACTCTCCTCCTTCATCTTGAAGCAAAGTTGTATTCATGGTCACAAGTGGAGTAACTACAACGACAAACAGCAATTTCAGAAAGAGAGGAAATAGCTCTACACTAGTCATCAAAAACTGAGAGAAAAGATTCCAGAATAAACCACAGCCAGGATTTTTTTGTCCAGACAAGAGAAACAGCTACTGGTTTTGTTATTCAACTTACTGTAAGCCTGCTGAATACTCAAATATATGATTACATATCTGTAGTGACATTTAGGTTACTACAGCAAAATGCTGTTCAAGTATTCATAGTTTATTATTATGATTATTATGATTATTATGATTATTGTTGTTGTTGTTGATGTTGCTGCTACTGTTGTAATTATTATTATTATTATTTTAATTAGGACTTCCATGGACTGACCATTAAATTTCTGAATCAAGAGCAGTTAATGTGAACTCAATTCACTCGAGCATCTGCAGCAGACAGTATCTTTTATGTATGTCTGCCAGTGTGGTTACACAGCTGAACTGCATGAGGGGTTCGGCCCCGGAGGCGCAGACTGCTCTGTGACGTGAGGAACGGGGCACAGGTGGCCAAGCAGGAAGCAGACTGGAAGAGCAGCAGACAGTGACATCACCGGAATTCAGGAAGAGCCGCCCCAGCTGTGCCACACGAGCGGCTCAGATAGGAGAGTGCGGCGAGCAGCCGAAATGTATAAACAGCCTAAATGGATGAGACACCACTTAACCAGCAGGAAGGTTTTTTAGCTGAATCTCTGAACACACAGTGAACTATGATAAATATCAGCTTGCTTATAAATTCACATCTGACCCACACGAGATTCCTGCATATCATCTCACAACAGCACACCTTACCAAAGGTCTGCACTCTCACTTTCACATGCGTAGACTTGGCCAAAGCGGGGTGGTTAACAACACAGGTCACATTGCCTTCGTGCATAAGATGCATGGGTAGGCGAAGTGTGCTGGTCTGAGTAAAGGTGCTGTTAGAATGCTGGAGTGTTTCCGTTGTTACAGAAAATGCCACATTGTTGGGTTCTTGGTCGTAGACCAGCCAGCTGACCACAGCTTCCGGCTTCCCCCCAGCGGCAGAGCAGGTGACCTTCTGGTAGCGTGTTCCATTCTCCAAAGTCATAGCCACGTTAATCTGAACTGATGGCCGGGCTTGACAAATAAGAAAGAGAGGGAGATTCAAATCCAGCAGCAACAGTGTATAGACATCCACCCATTTTCTGCAACGACTTGTCCTATTGAGGGTTCCAAGGGGCCTGGAGCCTATGGGCACAAGACTGGGAACAACCCAAGATGGAGCACCATCCCATACTAGGGCACGATCACACACCATTCACACCTACAGGTAATTTGGAAACTCTGAGTCACCTCTACATGTTTTTGAACTATGGGGGGACAGTGGAGTACCTGAGGGAAACCCCATGATGACACATGATGGAGTCATGATCGGGATATGAACCACAGTCCCAGAGGTAGGAGGTGATAGTGCAAACCACTGTGCCAACCAAGGGCACGGGCAGTAACAATCTGGTACAAAACTCTCCCCAGTAGTAGTAGTGGTAGTAGTAGTAGTGGTTAGCACCTCTGGGACCCGGGTTCAAGTCTCCGCCTGGGTCACATGTGTGTGGAGTTTGCATGTTCTCCCCATGTCGTCGTGGGGTTTCCTCCAGGTACTTGCTAAATTGCCCGCAGGTGTGCATGTGTGAGTGAATGGTGTGTGAGTGCCCTGCGATGGGCTGGCCCCCCATCCTGGATTGTTCCCTACCTCGTGCCCATTGCTTCCGGGATAGGCTCCGGACCCCCCGTGACCCAGTAGGATAAGCAGTTTGGAAAATGGATGGATGGAAAACTCTCCCCAAACATCCACTGGTAATATGTAGAAGGTACATTTCGGAACCAAAATGCAAGTCCATCACTCCAAAAGCATTCATGAACATAGGTAGAAGCACACCTTACCCAGGACAGTGAGGGTCATTCTTTCTTCCACAATTTCAAATCCATAATGGAAGCTACATTTGTATTCCCTCTCATCCTCCAAACTAGTGATGTTCATTGTTATTGTCAGGTTGCTTGGAGATACCGGAGCACTGAATTTCGGATCATTGACTTTGACCATTTGCATAAAGGACCCAACCAGCTGCTTCCAGTTCCCACTTGACTGCTGCTCAGCCCAGTAGGATGCCATCACTTCTGATTTGCCGAGATATTGGCATCTGAGAACCACCGTCTCCCCCAGAACCCCTAAAACATTCTTCTCAATCTCAACATCAGAGCAGCAACAGTTAGCTGAGAAAGACAGGAGACATGGCAAAAGGTCAGAGGAGGTAACAAAACTGTTGGTCTTTGTTTTGCGGTGATGCAAAGATTTTCAGTAGTCAACTTAAACCTCCTGAATGGAAAGGCTAAGAAGCTTAACAAGAACACAGAAAGCTTGGTACACTCGCATTCTCATATATTCACGTTAAATTATTATTCATTAGTTATGAAAAATACTGCTAATGTGTCATTTGATTTACAAGACATGGTCAACCCTCTGTAAATGTTCTAATACTCCCCAAGCACCCCAGTGCCCTCTGGCATCAGTCTGATAGTCTTCGCGGCTCCTTAAGATATGTTGTCAGATTTTCAAATAACCACTGAGAGATTAAAGAATGTTGTGGCAAAACACTGAGATTACTACGAGTTTCAGTTCTTTTGTGGTATAAAGGTCATTCTCGATGACATATTGTGTGTTTGTGCTTGTGTAGATGCTTATTTGAACAAATGCTTCTCTTTGTGGCAATTATGTTGTGAATTCAGCACCACAGCAGTAATAAAATGTGCATTAATAACATCCCAGATAAAAGCCCATTATAATGCAAAAAGGGAAGCATCCTGCCTCTGTGAATAGGGCTCTGACAGGATTATGCTGATTGTTTCCAATAGAAGCATCAAAAAATACCAAAAAAAATGTGTTCTAATGTGCCTGAAAGGATTTCATCTGGTAGGTAGATTTAATTGTCTACAACAGATACAAACACCTGTAAGAATGCAATCATGACTCAAAATAAGAAAAAAAAATAAATCTGTATTAAAATGTCCTTTGTCCAAAATTTCTTAAGTTACAGAACACAAATTTCTTATTTAATATACTTTATAACAGCTAAAATTAATCAATTTACCTTAAACAGCCATTGTTTTAGTGAATTAGAAAAAAATATATAATTAAATTAAATGTGCACAATGACAATCAATATGTACAATATACTATAAATATTATTATTTGACATATATAACAGGAAAAAGCAGATGCATACAATGTAGTTGAAAACTATGTATTTCAGTTTGCACAGTTATAAAACCTCTTTAGCAATAAATTAGAATCAGACTTACCCAAGACATTTAACATTAAGCCCAGGTATAGAAGAGCTGAACCACCCATTTTCAGTCTCATGGAGAGAGAGGTGAGGTGAAAGTTTTTAACTGTGTGTGTTTGTGTGTGCGTGTGTGTGTGTGTGTGTACCTCTGGGTGTTAGTTAAACAGATATTTAGGCCAGCAGTGCAGGAACCCAGAGGTGATGAGAGGCTTCCAGCAGAGCTCTCTCTCATAATTCCATCCCACAGAGAAACTGTCTTAACAGCAACTCATTGCCACCCTCTGTAGTTTTTGATCAGCAATACTCATCATTGGCAGCATTTGGCTGTTTACTTCTCACTTCTCTGCTCTGATGGGGGGTAAAAAGCCCACAGAGGGGCTGTGGCCTCAGTCCGCCCTCCACCCCTCCCCCGCTAGCCCAGTCGTCACCCCCCACTGCACCCGACACACTCACTCTCTCGCACACTCATGGCTGTGTTTCCACAGCTGTTTCACTCTGTACAGATCAGCAGTCTTCCTTCCCTTTATCTCTATATCAACACCCCCCACCCACCCACCAACCCCCAACTGCTACAACACTGACCTTGCAAGCCATACTTTACATTTTTATGAATTTTTGTAAGCTGGGTAGGAGCCACTGGTTCTTTAATTTTTTCCAAGCCTCAAAGTCATTTAAACTGAACACCCATTTTGTGTCATCTTGCTCTGTTTCTTCTACATACATTCAGAAATGTAATGTATCTGCATTAGGCATATTTATGCAGTGAAGAGCATTAGCCACTGTCTTGACCCTGTTTCTGTGATACATTAAACATCGTCCACCCATCCATCCATATTATGTTCCAGTGTAACTTAATTCATATTAATGCTCCCTTATCTATGCCCCTGTAAACTATTCTGTCATCTCAGTGGCTACTTCCTCTTGAACGTTCCCATTCGCTATTCCTCCCTTTACAAAAATTCTCATTATGATTTTTTATTTCCAGTGCTGCCATTGGCTGTGATCCAGCATTATCAGTGCTACAGCTCTTCTCTTTTTGCCACTCATTAGCTAATCATCCCTGTCTAATACTTTCATTGTCGCTCTACTTTAAATTCCAAAGGCTTTTCCCCTCAATGACACTACCACAAATGAAGAAAGGTTCCTAAAGTACTATTTCTTGCAACAGACTAAACCAGAAAATAGCTCTTTTTATATTGTTAAAAAGGGATCTGTTGTATTCTTTTTTAAATATTGCATTTCCTTTGATACAGTTCTCCTCTGCTACTAAATGCAAGTATAATTTTTCTGGAATGCTTGCATGTTATCATGTTTCATCATTAGGGACCTGAGTATCTCTCTATTTAGGCTAGTTTGCTCAACTCCAAGAAGGCAGAGTTCAGCAGAGGATGACACTTCAGTTTGGCTGTCAGATGTTTCCTCACTCATTCACAGTGTGGCTGGCAGTTTCTCTGACATGGTCATGTTTGTCAAACTGAAGATGCTGAGTCAAAAAGGTGCGAAGGGGTGCTGAGCTGGCATATCGACAACACCCTGACTCATTCAAAGATAACTGAAAGAGCAGTTTCACCACATCACTAAAAAGCCGTTTGAGGTTGTCGGTTTCAGTTTGAAACAAATATTTTGTTTGACCGTTTGTGCCATCTGTGTGAAAATCCTCCAAGAATTTGACTAAATATCCTAAAATTTGTACAGTATGGTTAGTATTTAAGAATTTTTATGTATCCTAATCAAGAAAGGCACAGAATTATGCTACTGAAACAATTCAAATGTCACTAAAAAAGGCAAAGTCATCCAGCTTCCAAACGCTGGTCAGGTTGGTCAGGGCCCCGGGCCTGGAGCCCAACCCAGGCAGCACAGGACCCGTGGCTGGAGTGCAGCCCGCTGGGGATGGTAAAAAGATAAATGAAATGAAAATACTGTATGTCACTCATTCCAAAAAAACATTTTTTTTACTAATGTTAGATATTATACTTTTAAATCCCTTTTTGAAATTACATAATGACGAACTTTAGTGCCAGCAATTAACTCGCAGGACTGTCTTTTCCAATACAGTTTCTAGTGATATTTAGCCATATCAGAGTAAATGTGGCAATAACACATTTATGGTAATTTATTCTGTTTTATGGCGTCACACTTATTCATGAGTAGTCTAAGCAATACGTAACACACTTTATATAAATCTTATTAAATTATTGCATTTAACTGCCATGGGCTGGCCCCCCATCCTGGGTTGTTCCCTGCCTCGTGCCCATTGATTCCGGGATAGGCTCCGGACCCCCCGCGACCCAGTAGGATAAGCGGTTTGGAAAATGGATGGATGGATAAACAGTTCACATTTGCCCTAATCCTGAAAGACACTAAAGTAAGATTACATAAATACAAAACATCTTCCAATGCAGAATGAGATGTCCCTTTATTATCAATTAAGTTTGCATGACTCATGACCTGGTTCAGGTTCATCTCTTCATCATGTTCTCACATTTGGCTCTAGTTACATAGTACGGGAACAGAAAGGATATACCACTTATCGAGTTAAGCAAAAACCCTAATGCTGCACAAAGCCCAACGCTGTCCTTGAAACACCTTCAGTAGATAAGAATGTGAGCAGGATGGTTGAAAATGGAAAATATCGGTTCACATGCAATAAGAAGCAGAATGTTCTACCAGAATTTCTGACTGTCACTACAAAACAGCTCCAAACAGTTGCAGAGCAGTTACCCACATGAAGATAGTGTTTCCAGAAGAAAACACCGAGTTGAGTCATGACACGTTCTGGCTTCCTCCTGAGGCTATCAATGCCGCTCATTGAGGGTTCAGAGAGCGGACTTTGTGAAAGTGCTTCTTGACAACCGTTGGTCTCATTCAGTACCCGATTCATACTGAGACAAACTGAGATTCATTCTCTTTGCATGCTTATGTCAGTGATTATTACAAACCATTATTGTAATACGCAACACTCTGCCTCTGGCCAGTTCAGTAACTAATAACCAACCCACACTACAGCTCCAGACTTGTCCCCCTGCTTACCCATATCTTTCCCACTGGCCTTTTGGTCAAATTGTTAAAGGGCATCGGACCCCATCAGGTTGTCATGTTAAAGGTATCAGACTTTATTAGGGTCAGACTTTTCCTGCAAACTCAAAAAGAAAAACCAAAATCAACCCACCTATGCTGCCACCCTCACCCAAACTATGTAAAGTAAAAGGGACAAAAGACATGAAAAAGACATATAAATAAGTAAGTAAATCAGGTACAGGTCTATTGTACAGGTACAGGTGTATTAGGTCGCTTTACCAGTTACCAATGAGCCCCTCCCACTAGTCCTACTTTCTCATCTCTTGCACTTTTCTTTATAGTTTTCTTATTTATGTTTTACTTATCTACTTCTGCTTTATGTACTTTATTTCTTTATAACCTTTTCTGTAGAGCACTTTGAATAACCATTATATAAGAACATGTGCTATACAAATAAACATGTCTAGTTTTCCTTGTTTATACTGCAGGCCTCTTCCAGCATTGCTTCTGCTACGTCTTAAGACAGATGTTGCATATTCCAAGGAAGCTCTCCGAATTTCTGATGAAGCATATCTCCAAATGAATGGATTGCAATAAAAATTACACAAGTCATTTACAATGCTATTATTTTAATGGTAACACTTTACTTGAGGGGGCACAAGTAACTTAGTAACTAAACCAATAACAAATGTAGTAACTGCATGAAATACAGGAACCATCATGATTGATTGATGATGAACGATCATGGGATCAGTTCGTATCTAATACTTATTATTTAATTAATACGTTAAGTGAAAGTGTACAACTACATTATTCGTGATCCTTCAAGTAGTATTACCATATTAACCCTGTTCAAATTACACCAACATCAACCAAATGGATTTCTCTTCAATTAATAGATGATAAATGCTCTTTAAGAAATGGCTGCAAATTCATAATGGTTTTTATTTCACTGATTATTTAATCTGTAACCAGTGACAGCTCGCAGGTCATCACGACCAAAATGGAGCTTTTCTAGAAAACCTTTCTTAAAGGGCTGATAATGCGTGTAAAAGCAGGACTTGACCCATGAGTCACATTAACAGATGACAACAAACAGGCAACCCCTTTGGTTCCCACTACACATCATCAGATAAATGTTTTTTAAATAGTCTCTAATTTCACTTTCATTTTTCCAGTCCACTCAAAAACAGCTAATAAAAACTCACTTACTATTGATCTACGCGTGGGGACTAAGCCACTAGCTTCTGTCACAGACGCCTAAGCGGTATATGGAACTGGAAACATCCAAAAGGTTATCATTTTAAAAGATTAAACTGTAATGAAAATGGCCAGGCACAATCCATCTGGAGACCAGGCGATCACTAATTTGACTCATGCCAGAGTTCCTCAGTGGACATCCATACTTTAAAGTAGCATTTGCTCTGGCACTCATTTCTTAGTCTCTCTGACAGATAATATAATTCATAATACAAATAAATCAAGGCGTTATTTTCATTACTGCAGTATGAATCCTTGCCCAGAGAGCTATGAAGCTTAATAGTTGAAAGCAATGGCAGGCATCCAAAACGGCTAGCGAAGGACAGTTCAGCGGCCAAAGACAAAAGTAATCACTCATTGAAATAATCCTTCTACTGCCCTAACTGTTATCCAGAGTTGGATGTTTGGGCCTCATGCCTGTTACTTTTTAATGACATGACACTCTGGAGAGGAATGCTGACATCTTTTTTAACACTGAAAAACTCACATATCATTGCTCAAGGTTCTGCTTAGATTAGAATGGAGGATACATCTCCATTATTAGACTGGTTCTCAAACATCTTTGTAGTTGCATGCCTGTATGCATGTATATATACCTTTGGTATATACACTGTTCATTATTGAGCAGCATGCTACCTACTTTGAATGGCCATGATGATTGTAAGCTCAGTAAAGTTTGCTAGACCTACAGTCCTAGAGTTGCCATGCTTTGAGGAAATTGGTTCCATAATCACTTTGCTTACAGGGAGTATGAATGAAGAACAAAATCACGGCACTCATTGATTTATGTATGAGTTATGTATCAGTTGGCGTATTGCCATACTCAAACTGTAGATTTATTTAGGTTCTTCCCAATCTTACTTTGTAGTTGAAACACTGATCGTAGCTTTTCATCTTACTTTGGTTTATGTGAAAGTTTAATTGCCTTTAGGCGTAATCAATCATTATGTGCAGTCCACAGTTCCGTAGATAGTCCTGTAATAATATTTAATTGGTGGATGTGCATGCATACAGTATAACTGCATATTGGTAGTGGTCAAAAATGATTCACCACACCACTGCATTTTAGAACCCAGTTCTATTATTTCAGGCCTATTTCAGAGAGGACTCCAACTGAAATTCATATTTTCACAAAGAGTGTAGACGGAGATCTGGAGACTGGGAGGTAGAGAATGATGGGAACTGCTATGACCCATCTCAGGTCAGATCAGGTCAGGTTGGGGAACATGCACTGGTACAGCATGTTACTGCACCCTCTACATTATGAAACACCTCAAGATCCCAGTTGGCAAGCCCCCAGGCTGACACCTGGTCCAGTCACACCCTCCAGAAATGGCCATCTATTTTTCACAGGCAGGTGGGATGTGGGCATCCCCTTGGCATGGTCCAGCCACTTGGGGCCTCAACAAAGAGGATCCTGCGAGTTGCATCACCCTCTTGGAAAAGCGCTACATGGTTGTAGTGCTGTAACTGATGCACCCTCACAATGCAGGTAAAGAGCCTCATTCAGACTTCCTTTAGCAACCGCTCGTCCAATACAAAGTGAAACCAGCGGTACCTAAGGATTCTCCGAAGAGACACAGTACCATTGGAGTCTAGTCTTCATCTCAGGTTACTGGATAGTGTCCATGTCTCACAGCCATACTGCAAAATAAGGAGCACCAGGACTCTAAAGACTTGGACCTTCATCATCTTACAGATGTAAGGAGCACCACACACCCCTTTCTAGCAACCTCATGACCTCCCATGCTCTCCCAATCTGACTACTGACTTCAAAGAAGGTGCACCAGAGACTTGAATGAACCTCTCAACACAACAGACATTCTCTCCCCAGATAGAAACACTGCTGATGGATGTGTTGTCATTCAAGGCCTATGTCTTGGTTTTTATCCAGGAACCTCACAAACCCACAAACTCTGACTCCTTTCTCAGTCTCTCGAGAGCCATGATCAGAGTCAAGATCAGTGAATTGTCTCTCACCAAGTCTTAGCATGTCCCACAGGGAAGCTTGTCGAACCTTTTATGAAAATCGACAAAGGTTGCAAAGAAACCCTATGGATATATGCATTTACGCTCAATGAGAGCCGGTCAATGGTAGACTTCTTAAGCATAAAACCAGACTGCTCCGGTAGCTGGTAGACAAGTAAGTGATCAAGAATCCTGTTGAGGATGACCCTAGCAGGGTCTTAACCAGCACTGAGAGTTGTGCTATCCCCCTGTAGTTGTTGCAATCCTAGTGATCACCCTTCCTTTTCCTTTTCCAGATAGGGACAACAAATCGTTTTTTCTAGTCAGTTGGGATGACTGGAAGAAGGTTGCTTGCAATCCAGTTGGACAGCCTTACCTCTAGCCTGGCGAAATTCATTCTGGAGGGTTCCATCACCTTCCCTGACTGTGACTCTTCGAAGAACAGAATTGGATGTGCATAACGGTTCATTTCCTCTGTAAGCAGGATGTGAGTCGCTAGATCATAGATGGTGTGTCACTTGGTCACAGATTCCTCTAACAAACGTCTCTTTATCTCCCCTCAGAGCCTTTGCAGCCATGCTTCTCAGCTTCCAATACAGACCAGAGCAGCCATCAAGTCGTGCTCTCAATAATATCCAGGGTGTCCTGTGAGATTAAACACCTATTGGAAAAACCAGCAACTTGAACACAACCTAGTGCAACCTTCAGAGTCTTGTCATGGAAGGTCTCCCACATCATCTGACCTATTTTCAAGGTCAAGGAACATGGAGCCACTTTAACAACGACCGCTGTGGGGACTGACACAATCCTCATACCCAGCCCTGTTAATGCCAAGTGGAGTGTCACCAAGTCGGTACCCATCAAGCACCGACCGAAGTTGCAAATAAAATGTATCCCTCAGCGAGATATCACTCACCACAGTTGGAGCATACGCTGAGAAAATATACATGACACCCTAATCTGAGTCACTTGTTGGATGACCCATCTGGTAATAGGAAGAATATAGATCATGGGTTGCAACCTTCCTTAAACCAGAAATTCTAAAATGAAAGTAGCTCAGACCTGGGGACCCCCTACAACTAATGTAACTAAGAACTAAGGACCGAGGTTGGGCCTTTAATATTTATAGCCCTGTGGAGGTGAGATTCCCCTGTGAATATTTTCCATGTGGTGTAAACCGGATCTTAATGCTAACATTTTGTCGTTTGTGCTGACCTTCTGCGATGGCGTTGCAGAATGAAAACCATCGGTAAAGATCAGGGGTGTCAAACTCCAGTCCTGGGGGGCCTTAGCCCTGTGTAGCTTAGTTCTTTCCCTGTTCCACCATAAATGATTCAGCTCAAGAGCTGTGTGGTAATTAGCACAGGGAGTTGCAAAGAGTTGAATCAGGTGTGTTAAATGAGGGGAAAGCCAAAAATGCCCCCCAGGATTGGAGTTTGGCACCCCTGGTACAGATGAATGTCACAAGTCAGGCAGGATACATTGTTTGAATCCTTACCTCTATTTCAATTATTAGACCAAAACTGTAGCCAAGAGCAGCAAACAAGCCTCATATCGTTGTGGAGCTGCATTTTCACTCTGGAAACCAGGCACTCAGAATTTTTTATTTTGTTGGGTTTACACCATACCATAGACCTATGTTCATTAATAGAAAACAAAAGTCATTCCACAGTTTATTACATTAATGTAGCTTCCATCATTAAATGCATAAATGGACATTGTGTTAAATTCCTTTCTGTTTTATTGATACTTTGACCTTGCAGCAAGTTTACCCATTGTTGCTATTTTATTGTCCTTACAGCACATATTAATGCAAAATAATGCATGTTTTCCTACCTGCTTTACAATAATGATGCCTTTCCTTTCCCCTGACAGAAATGATGTTACAGTGACAGTGTTACTTTCTGGACCCTTTGTCACTGTAATTGAAGTCATTTATGTGTGTTTGTACATCCTTGCTCACACAGTCTTATTCATGATATTGACAGTCCTTATATACAGTACACACACAACAAGAGGGAAGATATTTTATGCATCAAGCGCACTTTAAACATACTTTACACGGACTGGGGATGGTCTTTGTCCCGTACTCTGTCCTCCCTGTCCTGCCCAGTACCTCAGTTGGTGGCCCTCCGTCTTTTCCCGGTGAGTGGGGTTTTCTGCCACATACTGTATTCACACAGGTTTGCATTTGCTCGGAAAAGCAGAAAAATTCTGAAATATTGTACATTTGTAACAAAATGAAAAACGAGTGGCAACACCTTAGAGGTGGGCCAGCACTCGAAAACAAACTCCATTCATAGACATAAAACCCAGCTATAAAATAAACACCTCGCAGCCTGGGGAGGGGGATGCACATGCGGGTGCTGCTTCTCTCCAACACTCACAATTAAAATCTTATCTGAGTTTTTCTCTTACATTCGATTAAGTGTCACGTTTGGAAAAAGGTGGGATTTCATTTACGAGGGCATAGGTACCACCACATGAAATTCCTCTGGTCTTATTCAACAGCACAAAAGTTATGCATCATGGGTAGTCCATCCAAAACCTAGTCTAACACCAATGGTTATATATATTTTTGGGCAAGTCCTGAAGTTTAATGACTAATTACCAGATCTATTGCCCTTTGGGACAGGTTGTCGCTAATTCTGCTGTTCCGACACACACACCTTGCTCTTTGTATTGAGTGCATGTCACTGTGATTGATAGGAGCCTGGACTCATCACAGTCTGCAGCTGCAAACTGTCAGTGGGGTTTCATGATGTCATTACCAGGAAGTCAGGTCAATGTCCAAGTGCCGAAACTGCAGTATGTTAGTGATGCCAATTTGTTTAGATATGCTGTTTCTTCAGGCCTTCACGTCACACATCTGACAGCTGAGTTACTATTTCGCTCAGTGGAGATCAAATCTGCATGTTGAAACCACAAGGGACAAAATTGTTGACATACAAGATGCATCCCTCTATATCAGTGGTTCTCAAAGTCAGTCCTCGGGCCCCACTGCCCTGCTTGTTTTCCTGCTATCCCTCCCCCACACACATGTCCCAGCTGTCTTTTAGCTTCTGATTAATTGAACACACCTGATGCAGGTAATCAGCTGTGTGTGGAGCAGGGATAGCTGGAAAACAAGCAGGGCAGTGGGTCCCGAGGACCGACTTTGAGAACCACTGCTCAATATCAAGTATAACTTGCAGCATAAATGAAGAGAAGGTGATTCAGAGAGAATCACCCAGGAACCTTTAATGCATGTGAAAATGGAGTATCCTCCATTCTCTTCATTGTGTTCTCCACATCCTGATCTGTAGGCTGCGTTGCACAGAAAGCCATGCTTAATATATGAGCCTCTCCCAGCTACAGTTTTTGATCTCTACATCCTCAGAAAAGACCAGTGACAACTTCTGCAGGTTGGTGGTTTCAGACTCCATGTAACTTGGTTTTACTTTCTTTGAGATATAGCACTGAACATAATCATATAACATTATTAATCTTACAGCCCACAATGAAGATATCATGTGAACGTTTGACACCTGGAAGTCGTTCTACACTGTAGACCATCCCCACTAATACACAGTATTAGTCACCAGCCGCCCTAGGGTCCTTCAACTTTCCAAGTAGGTGGTCCTGCTAAAGAAAGATGCTTGCAGTCAATGGCCCTGTGCTCAGGTAAAATACACAGGCTTTAAACAAGCACATATAATCTCATATCTATTATCAGCACCATGCACACACTGTCACCTCCCTGCTCCCCAGTTGTGTCTCAAATCTTATGATTTGGACAGTGTGACTTGGCACTTAGCCATCTCTCCTATTTGACTCTCCCTGCCGGTCCCTGGAGGATGGGCTCCCCCTTTGAGTCTGGTCCCTCCTAAGGTTTCTTCCTTCTCGGGAGATTTTCCTTGCCACTGTCGCCTTTGGCTTACTGACTGGGGGCTTTGGGTGGGCATGCTGTAAAGCGCTTTGAGACGATGTAATGTTATGATAATGCGCTATACAAAAATAAATTTGTTTTGTTTGTTGTCTTTATTGTGGTGTGGGACTTCCCCCTCGGCAAATTTGGCATGAACATCAGTTATCAAAAAGTAGTACTTGTAACCTCAAAAGTGGGGCATTTTTAATTTTTCGGGCAAAAGAGAAGGTACTTAGGTGTCCCCAGCCCCCCAGACGCCCCCGCCCCTGGTACATCCTTGTCTGTTATATGTAATACAAATTCACTTATTTTGTCAAACAGTTGTTGTTTTTGTGTCTGAGTATGAGGTTATGTGTATGCATTTGAAAATCCATGTACCAAGACCAAGATGTCCAACTAAGAAGCCCTTGGCAAACACTCAAAAATGAACCATTGCATAAGGTCAGAGAGAATCGTGAGAAGAAAAAAAAAAACAGAAGCGTGACAACGCTGAAAGGATTTTTGACTTTTGATCATTTCCAACCCAAACAGCCACATGGTTTGTGGTTTTGTCTGTCACATTGCGTTCCCACAGACCTGTTGTGCAGTTCGTCTGTGAACAAAGCTCACCTTCAAGCCTCTTGAGTCCTGAAACTGTGCAGTTTTTCATAACAACTTAAAATTTACTGTCAGCAAAATGATTTCACCATGGCCTGTGAGGACAGCCCTTAACCCCTAATTGTTCCCGGGACTGTATAACCCTATTTTCTCAAAAAAAATGTTTGTTGGCCTGGATAAAAGCATCTGCTAAATAAATTAAATGTAATAATAATCATAATAGCTGGCAGAGCACTTCAAAATTGTGATTGTGAGTATGTGTGCATGTTCTGCAGGGCATGAGATCGTTCCCTGCCTCAACCCCTCTGCTTTACTCTAAGCATCTGGAAGAAGGATACTGTATATGAAAGAGTGTGCACATGACTTGCTGGCCTCGTGGCAGAACTGCGGTGTCAGGTTACAACGGCTTCATGGTTCCTCAGACACAGCGTGCTTGTGAGTTTGCGAGAGGTTTGGTAGTTTGGCCAATCGTCCACCAAAAGTTTAAGTTGCATATATACAGGTGAAAGAAGCTATATTTGGTGCTGTCAGGAATGACAGTATTGTATTCTCTAGAGAGTCCTGTCATTTAGTCCGGCCATCTCATCCATACTCATCCCACACTCAGCAGCTTGCACAATTTCTACAATTGCTGGATGGAAATGTAGGAAGGAATTATGGGGGTAGGGGATGTGGGGGCAGGTAAGGGACAAAAAACAGCTGTATGGGGGGGGGGGTTTGAGCTGGGGCCAGTTCTATTTCTATTTCGGAATTGCAACTTTCAGAAAAATTAAAAATGCATAACTACATGTAAACGCATTATATGCCAGTGCACATTACATGTGAACACATTAAAGGCCTGAACACATTGCACGTGAACACATTAAAGGCCTGAACACATTGCACGTGAACACATTAAAGGCCTGAACACATTGCACGTGAACACATTAAAGGCCTGAACACATTGCACGTGAACACATTAAAGGCCTGAGCATATTGTATGTGAACACATTAAAGGCCTGAACACATTGCATGTGAACACATTAAAGGCCTGAACACATTGCATGTGAACACATTAAAGGCCTGAGCATATTGTATGTGAACACATTAAAGGCCTGAACACATTGCACGTGAACACATTAAAGGCCTGAGCATATTGCACGTGAATACATTAAAGGCCTGAACACATTGCACGTGAACACATTAAAGGCCTGAACACATTGCACGTGAACACATTAAAGGCCTGAACACATTGCATGTGAACACATTAAAGGCCTGAGCATATTGTATGTGAACACATTAAAGGCCTGAACACACTGCACGTGAACACATTAAAGGCCTGAACACATTGCATGTGAACACATTAAAGGCCTGAGCATATTGCATGTGAACACATTAAAGGCCTGAGCATATTGCATGTGAACACATTAAAGGCCTGAGCATATTGCACGTGAACACATTAAAGGCCTGAACACATTGCACGTGAATACATTAAAGGCCTGAACACATTGCACGTGAACACATTAAAGGCCTGAGCATATTGTATGTGAACACATTAAAGGCCTGAACACATTGCATGTGAACACATTAAAGGCCTGAACACATTGCATGTGAACACATTAAAGGCCTGAGCATATTGTATGTGAACACATTAAAGGCCTGAACACATTGCACGTGAACACATTAAAGGCCTGAGCATATTGCACGTGAATACATTAAAGGCCTGAACACATTGCACGTGAACACATTAAAGGCCTGAACACATTGCACGTGAACACATTAAAGGCCTGAACACATTGCATGTGAACACATTAAAGGCCTGAGCATATTGCATGTGAACACATTAAAGGCCTGAACACATTACATGACACGGGCACCACGTATTGAATACATTGAACTATCAGGACTAGTAACACAGTGACAGAGGAAAGAAGGAAAGTTGCTCAGTTAATGCTGACATACTTGGACGTAGAGTGGAGAAATTTATAGCTGCTCGCAGTTTTAAAAGAAACTGTGATGGCAAAGTAAGACCTAAAATAAATAGAAACAGAAAATATTAGAATGCATATCTGGAATACCATTTTGTGTTTTGTGTGGGGGGGCGGGGGGTTGGAGATCAGGACAAATAAATCAGCAGAAGGGAGGCCTTGTGAAGCTAAAGTGGTATATATGGAGACTTGGAGGGGCCAAGGACAGTTGTGCCGTGGAAAAAAAAAAAAGAAAACATAATGTAACTCATTTATACACGAGTTAGATATAAACAAACTCTAAGAAATACAATGAATATCAAAAACTGTGGTTGTAGTTCACATTTTTTAGGACGTCTAGTTTGGACAGTTCCTGGGCCTACATTTCTCTGCTACATGCACTTAATAAAAATATCTATAGTCCTTAAAATTAAAAGATATTTTTTTCTCCCATTGTTCACAGAGTACAGAAACTGTGTCTGTGCTTTTGTCAGCATGTGTGTTTCGTTTGACTGCACGTGTCACTTTCTTATTTTGAACTTTCAGTGAACTTGGGCTGACCTGGACTGAATAAGAGAGAGGAAAGGAGAAACATGAACGTACACACACACAAACACGAATACACCCACCCACCCAAACACGAATACACACACACACACACACACACACACACACACACACACACAAACACACACGAATACACACACACAAACACGAATACACACACACACACACACACACACACACACACAAACACACACAAATAAACACACACACACACACAAACACACACGAATACATACACACACACACACACACACACACAAACTGTGAATCAGAGGAATGTGTTATGCATTGCAGCGTGAATGCATTGTCTGAAACCTCTGTGTGTTTATGCAGGTTGCAGTGTTACTGGGTGCGTAATGCGTAAAGACAATGCATAAACGGCATGAATGCGACTGAAAGAAGACACAAACATTATGAGAAGCCTAAACTGCAATGCTCAAAAAAACTGCTAAAAGATTAAACTCTTAAAAATGCTATACTCCTCCAGAGAGACTGTTCTTAATTAAAACTGGAATAATTAAAACTGGAATAAAAAAAAATCACACAGCCTCTCAGGCATGCGTTTCCCCATTATCTCCCGAAAGCTGACTCTGCAGAAAATTCCCACTAGCACCTCAAGGGAGACCTTAGTCTTAATCTGAAGCTACGCAAGGTGAGTGGCAACCTATGGATTCCAGAGAGAAAGGACCAAATCCAGGGTGTATTGTCAGTCTTTAAGGAGACTGGGGGCGTGTGACTGTTTTACGAAAACAGCAGGCAAAACGAAAACTAATAAAACGTATTTGTACCACTGCAGAAAAACTGTTGTGTCATCAGCACAGATCTTTCTGCGAGTTAAATTCAGTCACAAATTATTTTTATTTATTCATCCAACATACTCTTATAAGCATTTAATTCGGAAAAATAATTTAAATAAAAGCATGATCCCGCTGTCCATCACACGGCAAGAATAGTGCTTATGTTTGAATATTTAATCAGGAACTTCACAGATCTCTCTGCCTCAGCTCTCTGCCGCCACCTACAGATCACAGAAAGAAAATATGATTTTTCATTTGCTGCATTGCATGCAAGTGCGCAGCAGTGCGTTTGAGAAGGAGCATGGAGTGAAATGGAGCTAAAGTGCACTCCACTATCCTGAACTTAAGCATCCCCTAATCCAAACTCCTACCATAAATATTCAGGTATGTTTTAGCCTCACCTCCGTTGTGTGTGTGGAGCTTGCATGTTCTCCCCGCGTTGCCCAAGTGCCTTATGCTTCAAAGGACACCATACAGGGGCACATCATGGACAGGATGCCAGGCCATCACAGGGCACTCACACACAGCAGGGACAGTTTAGCGGCACAAATTCATCTAGCTTAAAGGTTTTAGGCTATGGGAAGAAATCAAGGGTAGAACATTAAAACATCATACAAAGGGAAGAGGTATGGGATTCAACAATGTACATCACGTAAAAACAGCACTTATCTGGAGGAAGCCCCAAGACCATCAGGTAATAATGACCTGGTGTACAATCCTAAAGAAGCTTGGCCCTTTCTGGTTGTAATCAAGCTAGAAAGGACACTTTCTGCTGTGTCATACCTACAGCAGAACCCTGTGTTCTGCTATACTATTAGCATTATTGACCAAGTACTAATGAAGCTAGAATTGACTGAAAAATTCAGCCCATATAAATAGCGCATGCAGATTTTAAAGCTCTGCTCCACCCTGCAGCATCCCCTGTAATGCAAAGCTTTAAGGTCACTTGGGTTGGTGCTTGAAAGCAGATAGTAAGCTTCTGAAATCGACCATGATGCGATGCTAAATAACAAACTAAATAAAGCTGAATATCGCCCAATTCTTTAGACCGCAGAATACTCTTCTGTCTGAAGGAACACAACAGGAAGACAGACTAAAATATAAATTTTATTCTGCATGCATGCTTGTTTGTAACTAATGGCCTTGTCTGGCAGGAGTGGTTCATATGGATTACAGTAAACCTTGAGCAAACAGGCACCCTACTTACATAAGGAGAACTCTTGTCTTACTCCATGATGGGTGTGTGTGTGTGGGGGGGTGCAATATGTACTGTGTACTCTTCAATAGCAGCTGAGAATCAGAGACTTCAAAAGGCAACTTACGAGAGTGGATGAATCGTGCAGTGTGAACAGGCCTTGCATTACCCTGCCCTGCTCCTCTTGGAGAGACTCAAAACCACCTCAAGGAAAAAGTTGGTTTGGTCTGGATGCTCCTCATCCAGCTGCTAACCAAGCCCAGCCCACTATGGCATTAGGTTTGGACAGTCTGCCAATGACCGGCCTTTGCTATGATGTGATCACTAGACACCGAAAAATGAAGCGAAAAACCCCTAGAAGTAGAGAGTCTCCAGAGTACTGTGGCCTATGAGTCAGTGTGTAAAAATTTGAATGGAAAACATAACAAAACATTCATGTATCAGTGTTTCCAACATTTTCTCCTAGCACAGGAAGCTTAGAAGAAACACAATCAGTCTATTGAAATGGACAATAAAGTGTTTCAATTTGTGTTTTTAAACCACGCTCCTCAGCTGAAGCAGACTAAACACCATCTGCAACAAATGATTAATTTGAAACCAGGACAAGTTTGTGAATTTGAACCTAACCCTAGTCTAAGGTAACTACGTTAGACATAAAATTAAGATTACCTTCATAAGATCTGTCCAGTGTCCATAAAAACACATTTGACAACAGACAATAATAATAATCCGATGACTTTTGAAGTAGCCTGTCGATAAAATCAGCATGGAGTCATACGGTCATCCAGAGAGTTTCCCTGCATTCTGGGGTCATAGAGATGTAGCAGAGTCACCAGATTTCTGACTCAGCATCTAGGAACGACACCTATTCACAAATTCTCCCAGAGGTGCAGCCAGGGGGCAGTTTAATTACGGAACGAGAGAATACGATCAACAACCCAGCCTGGGTCGGCACGGAGATCCAGTGCACTGCATCCGGCCAGAAATCAGCTTGAGAGATGACAGGCTATGGACAAAAATGACTATGAGGCGCTTCAATGAAACTGGATGTTTCCTCTTGGACAGCATTAAAAAAAAAAATGTAACCGTAGATGGTCAAATGATCCCATCAGTCTCTCATCACAACAGCAACAAGAACAACAAAAAGAAAGACAGAGAGGACAGAGCAATTCATCTCAGGTGTCCTGAGGGGATGCTAAAAATTCTGGTATTTAGCGTTAAAATGAACGCAGGCCTCATAGCATATGCATGCAAATAGAACATAACAATGGATAACAGACTCAAAGAAGAACTCGGACTGCATTACCCTGCCCTGCTCCTCTTGGAGAGACTCAAAACCACTATATTCTTAGTCAATATAGATGAAACATCAACAAGTCAGAATTTCTCGGTAAGGCTTGCATTAATACATTTTACGCAGCAGCTATCTCTATATTATATGATAATCAGGTTAAGAACTTCCATACAACAGTAGGACTGTGGGTCGTGGGACTGATTGTGACTGTTTAGCATGCAATTCAAGCCTTTAAACTCCTGACCTTAAAATGCTTCCAGATGCTCGGATTTCCCCTTTTCACAACATTTATGAAGACTGCAAACTTCTGTCCTTCTGAGAAATGACAAAAAAAAAGTTGTCCCTGTCTCATCTTACTGTTGTTTTTTAATTCCAGATTCCGTCTTGTCAGCTATGTTGTGTACATGCTATTGACCGTAGCTATTTATTAATAAAGATTCAGTAATCACATAAGAGTATTTCTGTGGCAATTAGAAGCATTGGGACCTGGAAAAACATAGATGCTTTAGTGTAATGCACTCGTAAGATACAATTGAAGTACAACTTTCTGTACTAACACTTGCAAGAGGCAGATGTTTTGAACATATCGTGACAATTCTTAGGATGACTTGGCATTCGGGTAAGAAGCAATGAGGCTTCCTGTGATATAACAGAGGAACTGTGAAAAGCCAGGGATCAAGGTAAAATCAAGAGATGCATGTCCCGTAATATCATTTTTGCAACAGGTGCAAAAACGTACAACACAAGACATTATAAGAGGTAATTAAGATATTATATGATATCTACAATAAGCTTATAGAGAGTGAATATTGTCATGCTAATTGACAGATAAACATCTGCAGTTATTACAGAACCTGGCACTCTGCAATGAAGTCTTCAACAATTCAGCTTCTGGATACATATCTCGAAAACTTTCAGTCTAACACCAAATCCTACAAATTTCTGCTACCCACAGGCAGTTCCTACACCTTTCATTGGGGAAAAAAATAAATATACTGTAGGTACACTAGCATTCTGGATGCAGTACGCATATATGATATCTGTATACGTCGATACTATGGCTCACAGTAAGAGGTTTCCCTGTGGAAGTGGCTTCTGTTTCACAGCTAGGTTACGATATGACCATTTCCCACCTGTCACGAAGGCACAGAGTGCTTTAGGTTGGGCAGGATACAGTCACATGCCATGTGACCTCTGTGGAGCTCATCGGTTTCCCAGAGACCCATCTGGCCTGGCCTTGAGATGTGCCCGCTAGGCATGGGGCAAAGCAAACTTTCCTGCCTTACAGCAGAACAACCATTCTGGAATTAGAGAAGCAAGCATGCAAAAGCAAAGGCTGCTCCACAGACAGACGGGAACGGAGATTGACCAGATGGCATCTGACAGTTGCTTACTCTCCTTCTCATTCCCATTTGGCTGTGATCTGAGGGTCAACCATTGGCTTCCTATGAAAGACATTTTATTTCCTATGTTCAATGCTTTCTCCAACTCGCTATGGCAACATGTGCGTGTCACGCTCACAGTCTTCTTAAAAGATTGACATCATATCTAAAATTGAACATGCCTACGGAATAACTATGGAAGCCTGAATGTTTCAAGCACTCAAACCCTCAGTACACAACCACAGATGGCCCAGAATAGTCACAGTTTATAGGCATGCAGCTCTATATATTTCCAGGGCGATTTACTATTCACTTCAGTGTTCAATGTCATCTATCCAAATGTGGAGCAGAATAGATTTTCTTAGTATTCACATAAAAGCATGACTACGGATGATATAGGCTGCTGTATTTTGTAAAGAGGCTACAAAACGTATTAAAAACATTTATCCAGAATAGAAATATGGGCTGGGGGGGGAGGGGGGAGGTTAGGGTGGGGGGGGGCGCACAAGAACACCCTGGGATGTCAGTCCATTGCCGGACAAAGACACACACATGCATACACAAAATCACATACCATTTTACAGGCTACAGTTAATCTAATAGCATATCTTTAAACTGCGAGAGGAAACTTGTACAACACAGGGTGAACGCAAACACACAAAGAGCAGGGGTGCGACCCAGAGGTATGCAAGGCAATAATACTGTTTACTGAGCCACTGATATTTAACTCATGAAGCTAATTATAAAGAATTCATTTACAGTGTAAGGATAAAATCTCTAGTAATTGCCAGGACATGCAGAGCAATACTGCCACCTCCTGCTATACCCAGTGAACTCCTAAATGGAGAGGAGAGTCAGGAGGTGACGCTGGCACCGGCTGCACGACTATAGCTATAGTTTTAGTCAACCTGCCAGTATTAAAGCAGTAGCTGGTATGAAAGGTGAGCTAAGTGCAGTGAAGTTTAAAAGGGATTCTTTTAATATGAGAATCTTCATGTTATAGCGATTTAGTCTAATGGTTTATTAAAAAGAGGGGATGTACTGCCCACTCTAAAACATTACATCAGTTATAACTGACCTCCAAATGATCAAGCCATGACACCTGTGCCATACTACAATGACCTTTCAAAAACTGAGTGGCAAACGTGTGATTTCCACATGAATTTACAGGTAACCTCTAAAGTGTGTATGCGGCGTTTTCCCCCATTCCCTTCGGGGACCGGCGATAACTCTCACTCTCCATGGAGAAGTGTCTGCGGTCTGTGAATACTCTCACATCACACCAGCCTTTAGTGGTGCTGTTCCCCCCCAGGGACTGCTGATATCTGGGCGGCAATTTGAAATCTGTCCGAATTATAGCATCTGCAGAACTGCAGAACAATAGAGGGGAAGAGGAAGTAGAGGAAGCAACAGTTTATCCTGAAATGGATGCAAATGGCCACACATTCTGTTCTGATCCCTTAACAACTGCAGGGGCCGTTAGAAACACACACATTAATGTCTGCTGTGCTGCACCATGACATCACACTTGGGCCACTCAGTGGTTATGGAACGACTTGTCAGTATCTGTCTGCAATTTCTATGTGCCCTGGCTCTTTAGGTGCAGAGGGCATTGCTTCTATGAAATGTTTTACCCAGACATCTGTAGTGGTTCTGATGTAAAACAGTGGGGGCCAGTTTGGTGCATGGTATATTTATAAATGGTAAGATAAAAATTATAATAAAAATTAACATCAAATCTGACTTTACAATATTTCAATGCAGCTCTGTGTAAGGTGCAATAAGTCCATCCATCCATTTTCCAAACTGCTTATCCTACTGGGTTGCGGGAGGTCCGGAGCCTATCCCGGAAGCAATAGCAATGGGCACGAGGCAGGGAACAACCCAGGATGGGTGGCCAGCCCATCGCAGGGCACATTCACACACCATTCACTCACACATGCACACCTATGGCCAATTTAGCAAGTCCAATTAGCCTCAGCATGTTTTTGGACTGTGGGGGGAAACCGGAGTACCCAGAAGAAACCCCACAACGACATGGGGAGAACATGCAAACTCACACATGTGACCCAGGCGGAGACTCGAACCCGGGTCCCAGAGGTGCGAGGCAACAGTGCTAACCACTGCACCAATATGCCGCCCCATGCAATAAATCTGTCATCTCAAAAATATCTCATGATAACATTACCAATAATGACTAAACAGGGGCCGGTCTGAGGGGGCAGGGGGGCCAATGCCCATGTGAGAACATGCATGACCTTCCTGTGGCCCCCCTTAATATGTATGCTAATTGAGTCTGAAATAAATGTATTATTATTATTATTGTTTACATTTATATATGTGGGCTAAAATTTTGTGCACTGGGAGAAGGCGAAACACAAACGTAAGCACATTCTCTTGACGGACCCTTAACGCGGGTGTGCTGGGGGGGTTGTGTCGCTTCAGTGATAAGTGAAGTTGATGACAGAAAAAATAATCAAGCTTATGGAAGGAAGACAGTCTAAGCAAGAAATCAGAGTCAATTACATATTTGTATGAACTGTAAAATGTGATTGCAAAGCATTGTATATATAACAGCAGATTTCAAAATAGTCTTTTGCTTCTTAATGCTGGCAATCTAGTGTAAGTAATACTTGGAGGACATTAAGGTCAAATGCAACGCCCCCCCCCCCCAACAGAACAAGAATCCCCAGTCTGCCCCCCCCCCCCCCACCAGGTGAAATGGTCTAGAATAAGAAAGGTTGGACTATGTGTTGAATTTGACAGAATCAGTGTTAATGACTGTACCAGTCAGAACCAACCAGCCATGCTCCTTTCAAACCACTTATTAGTGCTGGTCGTGTTGCAAAGCCCACATCCACCTTCCTTTATCTCATATCTAAACATTAAACTAATAAAAAATATATGGAATTTAACAATATTATGACTCATTCCTTTGAATAATGAAAATACTACTGATGTATCTATGTATATATATAAACGCATGAAATGCAGTGAAGGCTAATAAAATGCATGCATCTACTGAATTTTGAAAAGCGAAATGTTTTACGAATCAAGAAAAAAATGCATGTTTGGGTCCATATTAAAATAAATTTGGTTTCAAACACTAAACTGCTGCACTCCAGTTTCATTGGTTAGACCTGGTCTCCATTATGAACAGAAGTGATTTAAACGTGAAACAGTGAAACTTTATATCAAGGAAATCAAATACTTAATATTATATTTATACAGCTACAGGAACAAGTTCTATGAGTCAAGACAACATGCCAGGAAAAGCTTTATGCTGCCCAATTTTAAAAAAAATGGACAATAATTTGACCTACGTCATATTCTTTCAAGATAAGCCTACACTCATCTCCACTGCATTATTAGCACTAATCATGCTTGTTTTAGGTGGAAACAGATACATGCATCGTTGAAACTTCTGTCCATCCCCAAATATCAACTCACAGTCACAATTTTACAATGTTTGAACTCTGGGACTGTAGCATCTCCTCATGGCCTTTCTAACCAGATCACAGCCTTACCACCTCCAGGCTAATTTCTGCGCAAGTGACTCTGTCCTTCAGATTCCATGCCGGATGTGAATGTTCCCATGTGACACTTTCATTGCAGTAAGTGCCCAGGTGACCCACCCCCCACAATCTTCTGTAGTGTTCCACGTCTTTTAGTTGCAAGCCCAAACACTCTGTATTCTTGTGTCAGCTGCAGCCTTTCAGGTTCCTTTCATGTCACTCCAGATGTGTTAATTAGTTCACCATTGTGGAAAGGGCACCTTTAGGCTCTGTGATGCAGAGCCGGGAGTGAATGAACGGTTCGTTAAAGGCAGAGCATATATCTTAATTCTGGTCAAGTTTAATATGGCAAAAGCAGATCATAATCCACATATAACAACTTCATAAAACTACAATATACCATCCATTTACCACCCATACACCCTGGGTCCTGTCACAGGACACCAGACAAGGTGAGAAGTTTTGGATGGGATTCTACTCGCTACAGGTAATCTATCTATCCACCCTGCAACCATTTATCCAGGTCAAGATCATGGGAATGATATGTGAGACAAATAAAGTTTAAAAAATAAATAAGTTTAAATAATTAAGTACACACCCATGACAACTAGCCAAGGCTGGCCACAGGGACCGAGAACGTTCTCACGGTCTCCCAGCCGACCGCAATGCCAGTTAATAAATAACTTATAAATGACACGGAGCTACAGAATCCTTCACATTGTAAAATGCAGCAACGTGAGCTACTGCAGAAGCTAACAGTCAGACACAGGTGCAGAGAGAGCAGCAGTGAGCTCAGCAACGGGATGCAAGTTACTTAACCAAGCATGCAGTCTGCAGTTACACTTTAAGCAGGCATCCAGCAGTGTAGAATGTAGTAATAATCACTTCTGAGGAGTATGGTGTAAGCAAAAAAAAAAATTATATGTATAATTTATACATAGACAGATTATGTATGTGTGTGTGTGTGTGTGTGTGTGTGTGTGTGTGTGTGTGTGTACACGCACCTTTCATACAGTATATAGACACACACCTTATTTGTAAAAAAAGTATAAAGGTACTTGCATTACTTATTACTATCAAGGCATATGGACTGAGAGGAGCAAAACAAACAGCCCTCTGTCAAAATAACATTACACATATATTTTGAAAATATAGATGTCATTGCAATACTTGCTTTCCTTATATGTTGCTGTTATGGTTATTTAAGATAATCGAGATGAAAATGGAAAAATGTCAATAAGGATTTTTTGGGACAGAGCCTCGTCTAAACAATCCAGTAGCATTATGGTATTAGCACTGGGAAGGACAACATGAGACCCACAGCTTGGGCATGTAGCCAGTGCATGGAGGGGCAACAAAACAGAATCAAGAGCTTCACTTCACTCAGAGAGACAGAGACAGAGTAAACAGATCTGAGAGAAATAATGCAAACCTTGTGAGAAAGGGAAGCACCAAGAGGACAGGCTAGGCAGCCATCTAGCGTGTGCAGTTGGATGAGGAGTCAGAGAGGTCGGAGTATGTTTCAGCAAGTGCAAAAAAGATGGACAATTACGGGGTTTTCCTTCAGTATTCTGCTACAAAGACGAGTTACAGTAAGACAAACTGTTCCCAGACGGACTATAACTAGCAGTGTACAGACACAGCAGCAGCTGCTTAATGACAGCAGGTATGAACATCAAAAGGTTTGAACTAACTGAGCTCAAAGCAAATTAAACGAGCAAGAGAGCCAAGAAGCACCAGCCTGGCACATTACAGCACCATACCTACACTTTACGAAGAATGGGCCAGTGTACCTCTGTAGAAATGTTGTTTCTCTTAGTTTCATCCAGGTAAACTTAATGAATACAACCTTACTATAGACTATTGTGATCGATACATGCTAAGATAATTCAAGATAATTCACTATTGATCCACTTGGGGGAAGTTTACCAGTCCGGAAATCTTGCTTTTTTCGGGATGTCAGCTCCTAACTGGAAGAGGAGAGAAGGTGCTGGTATTGGGCTATTTAATGGGCAAGCTGGCCACTCATACTGCTATAAGCCTGTTGCCATGGGGATCAAATGACACTTAAGCGAAGTTCTGAGCATTAGTGCACAAGCAGTTTGATCTGAATACTGGTGAATAGTATCCTGGATTTCTGCTCTAAACACTCCTCCAGACACAAAACCACAGAAACAAAGCTGCCTAACAGAGAAAGTCAAGAAGACATGAAGATCTAACAGAGGAAAGAATGCAGGCAGTGTGGGTGGGAGAGACGGGAGAGGTTGTTACGAGGACATCATGGCTCTTCAACATATCCACAAAGCTGGAAGGAACCCAAGCAGGATATGTGGAGTTACAGTTTCATTGTAGTGTCTGACAGTTGTTTTGCATGAAGGGTAATTCAGAAGGGTGAGGGTCTCAATGCACCCCCTGCACACAGCTTAGAGAATCACAGAACCACAGTCTTCCATCTGATGAAAATTGTAGGTTGGCAGGCATTTGGAAATGGGTACAGTGCAATGAGAGACAGATCCTGAATTATGGGGGGGGGGGGTGAGTGGGGGGGAACTGCTGCAAAACATTGCTCACAAAAATGCTTCAATTCTTTATTCCAAACATAAAATTTAACTATCTATAGTATGTAACAAAAAGCATGTTTCCTTTTCCAGTTTCATTTTTGTCAGCAAATCAATTTTTTTTCTAATTATTTACAGAATAATAAAGGAGTGAAAAAAAGTGGCAAATCAATATATCCATACAATAAACAGGAACAGAATTTTAAACAGAATTAGGCTTTGCACAACCATATAGGCTTTAGAAAAAATATTTACAAGCAATCTTTAAACTTTGGCAGATTAGTCTGCTATATAGCCCATAGATCAGGTGCATTGCAACTTGGGTGCTGCAAATGTCATTTACTGAGGACAAAAATTTTGTTTCCATGTCTGTTTATGGTACAAAAAATAACATCACAAAGTCCCTGGGATAGTTACTGTAGACACATTTTCACTCTGAAGGCAAACAATTAAAGCACAAATTTCCCTTATCGTTCCCCAACACTTGTCTGCTCTCCACAGAATAACCACATCCTCATAATCATTTTACTCATACATCCTACTGTGCATATTTTAATCACCACCACACCATCATCATCATCATCATCATCTTGAAAGACATGTACTTATAGGCACATAATTCCTAGTCTCCTTAGCACAGGACAAACCTGGTGCCAGGTGAGGATCCCTGACCAAGACTGGAAACCAGCTACAGGCTAATTCCATGGATGACCAAGTCTCATTGATGTATGTCAATGTGATCTTGTTCACGCAGGACTTAAACAACTGTGTATGTATGGGTGCACACCATAAATATTATAATGGGGAAAAGAAACAAAGAAAAATCCTCCCAGCTGAACACTAACGTAGCAAGAGCTAAAGCACCACAATGCACAGTACTGTATGTCCTGTTCTCTCACCAGAATTCAAGATTTAATGTTACATTCTATCATCATTATTGAACAAAATGATTTAATTCCAACTACTTTTACTCCAGGCATGCAGGAAAAAAAAACGTTCACAGTGGATCCTGAGTCAAACATTTGTCCCTGGATTCTTCATGTCATGCTAAAAATGAGAATTCATGTATGTATAAATGAATGAATGAACAAATGAATAAAGGAATGAATGCATGCACCCTAGGTAGAAGTATAAAGCATGGAAGTGCTCACATTGGTTTCCCTGCAGAAGAGTATGCATTCCAGATACACAGTGTGTAAACAAAGTGAGGATTGTCAAATCGAGCAACTAGTCTAAAAAGATGGAATCACCTGCAGTGAATAGTTAGTCAGAAGCTAATATTACTGTAATTTCCAGACGTTTATTTTTCTGTTCTCCCTCACAGCTAGGGGTCTGGATGGAACTTTTATAGTGGCTAAAAAGCATTAGTGGAGCTGCCAATCATAGCCACTGAACACATCACTGAGGGTACACACCAGGAAATCTAGACAAAATTAAAAAGCTTCCATTCTGAGCAAAAAGCCTCTTTGAAGATAGGTGGGGCAAACCATGAAGCAGATGTGTGAGCTCGCATCAAATGTACCCCAGTTTATTCTGGGACATCTGAACTTTCAGGGATGGGAGTGTCAGGACAGCTGGCGACAAGGTGGAGCAGGGGGTCAAAAATAAATTGGCAAATTAAAAAGTCAGCCAGTGCCCTTCAAAACCGAAACCAAAACCATTATCGATGTTCAATAACAAGTGAAAGCCACAGACCCTTTGAGTGTCTGCTGCCAAAAACCAACAGGAGGTGGCACACAGCCCTTTTTTACAGAAACGGTTTAGGGAAACAGAAAATGCACTATTAAGGCTGATCTGGCATGGGGTGATGCAAGGAAGAGCCTCAGACCCTCCAGATGGGAACCACTGGGCTCAGGCTTATGGCACCGAGTTTCCAAAAAAACACAGAAGAGGAACGACTTTTTTTCTGGCTTGTCCTAAGTGATCTAACATCACTAAATTATAGTTTATACAGCTGCACATTTACTGAAGCGAGTCAGGATATGTACCTAAAGATCCCCTCCTGGGGAAGCCTCAGTCTAAAAGTCTAGCTCCCATCGGCTCTCTCACTTTATCCTTCCCTTGTACTTCGCAGTTACAATGTGGAACATGACAATTTAATCAAAGGTAAGAACCATGTCTATCATCTGGTCAATACAGCTTTGTGCAGAATTCAAAATGTCATATATTAATGCAGCATTAGCACATAAGTACATATTGGCTGTGAAGATCAAACACAAATTAAAAAGACGACTTGAAACACCAAAATGACAAGAGTAGGTGTGCAAGTTTGTCAAGTCACATCTGACAGCAACACACCAGTCTTCTGCTAATACTCTTTAAACCCAGCCAGGTAAAGCAGAATAATGCCATTAATCGGTCAATGGCGATTACATACAGTTCACGCCAATGAAAGAAAGAGCATATTCCCCCTGAATTTTGGTTGTCTTACTTATTGCATCCATCCAAATAATTTGATAATTTAATTCTGCATTTATACTACTTAAATTACTGTCTTAGTCCCATTTTCTCCTCTATCACACATACCATTCCCTACGAGAGATGACCGATCCATCAAGGTGGGAAACATATTCGCTGTCCGTACCGCTGTCATAGAAGTCCTCCGACATGTAGGGGGAGCCATTGTGCACACTTGGTAAGGGCATAGTAATCTCCCTTGGGTACATGTTGTGCGAGCTGTGGTGGTTGGGATAATAGTCCTCCTCTCCATGCATCCTTCGGCTGCCGCGAATGCTGTCGCCCCAATCCTCCCGATCTTTCCTCTCCTTGTATTCCGAGTCAATGATGTCCCCGACAGCCTTGGGCTTCAGGTCTGGACTATCCTTTGTCAAGTCACTTCCCCCATATACCTCCTGCAGCTCGTGGGGCTCCAGCATGTCCAGCTGGGGCTCCTTTTGCATGTCGGCTGGGCCCAGGTACTGCTTGGTATAGTAGTCTCCCCGGAAGGTACGCCGCTGCCGCATGTAGCAGATGCCAACCAGCACCAGAAGCAGTACCAAAAGCAGAAGCCCACCGATGATTCCACCCACGATGGCACCCAGGCTGTTGTCGGGAGAGGAGCCCAGTGTTGGGGAGCTGAACTGAGCACGCTGCTTGGTGGGGGGAGTATGGGAAAAGCCGCCACTAGGATGGAGGGGTGCGGGAGTGGTAGGGGCTGCAGCCGTGGTGGGAGGGGGGTCTAATGATGAGGGGCAGTTCAAAGGGAAGGTCAGGGAAAGGGAGAGAGGAATAGCAGGGGAGTGAAGCAGGAGAAAGAGAGAAGGAAAAAGTGAATAAAGTGCGCAATGTCAGTAGTGCAAAGTTCTTGCCCAAATAATGGTTGGATATAAACCAACACCATTTTTTGTTTAATCTTAAAATTGTGCAAATACCTACTCATGTCAATTACTGAAGTGTATAGAATATTAAAAATTACAAAGTTAGATACAACCAAGAACAACAATATTTATAAATCAAAAGTATTTTCAACTTTTCTACTCAAAGAATACCAATTCCTTGTCCACACACCAACAAAAATATTGGTGGACAAATGAGTTTCTCTTGCCGAATAGCTGAACTCATGTTCTGAATGGTTAAACGTATGTCGATCATCTTCGGGTCGAGAACACAGAAGGGCGCACATAACTGGAAGGACTAGGTGAAGCAAGCTTCACTGGGTGGGTTTAAAAATGTGTCATAATTATCCAATCAACTGCTAAATAAAACATGATGAGAAATGCACTCAAGTCTATTAGCTTAGTGAGGGAGATAATGTCTTGCTTCATGAAATTTACTAACATCAACCTAAGGGTGGTGTGGTTTTGGACAATACTTCAGACATTTTCTGAACAGCCACAATTGTTTGATTTCCACAAAGAAATATCTGTTGTAACTATGTAGTGCCATAAAAAATATATTTCATGTGATAGGAATGTTTTGTCTCCTTTCTTTTTTAACGAAACTCTGCTTCACCTGTTGCCTGAAAGAAAATGCCACTGATACACAGACATACATATAGAAACATATACATATACACATACATACACACACAAGTCTGCTGGTCCTTGCTAAGAGACTAAAGAGGATGCAGGGGCAGCTGATGAAGACATCAGTCCAAATGTCTTTAGCTATAGAGAAGGGGAACGGCCATATAATAGGGAGGTAGTCTGCAATCGCTGCCACTGGCAAAAAGCAAAACTCCTCTTCATGACTACAACTACACAGAGGATCAGGTAGAAGGGTGTGACACGAGTGCCCAGCTTAACAGAGCTCTCTCTCTTCCACAAAATGCAGTACCTTCTGCCTTCACATCGTTAATTTTAATGTGGTAAGAAATTTCCAGCAGCCGGTTTCGAGAATAGAGGTTTGGCAATGCTGCACAGAGGCACTGCAGAAATGAAGGCGGCAGGGAGGGGGGAAATGAAGAAAGCAGCCACACACAGTGATAAGTATCAAGCGCAAAAAGAGCCTGGCCACAGTAGCAGATGATGTGCTGCACATGTGCGTATGCTGGGATGTCCCTGAAAGTCAGGGCAATCTGCCCGGAACTTTCCACAATACATACAAAAAAGAGGTTTCAGATTTTTCTAGCTTCACCATTCCTTTCCACAGCCTGCCCCGCCCCCACCCACCCCCCAGATCGAGAGGGTCATTGGGAAAAAAACCTATAAAGGCTTTTGTTGTTGTTATTTTTTGGGAAAAAAAACCTTTAAATAAGTAGCAAACCATAACAAGCTGTAACTGTGTAGGTATTTCTGCAGGGCTTCCTGCTTGGGCAAGGAAAGGGTTAATTATACAATGCAGCCTTCATGAAAGGTCGCATTTAGTCTCCGCCCCCAAAAACCATCCAAACAGAAAGCAGAGCAGACACACCAGCTTCCACTCACTCATAGACCCCAAAGAAGTAGAAAAGGCGGGCTGTCCCTCACCTCGGATCCAGACGCGAGTCTCTCTGCTCCTCGTGTCAATGTCGTTCTCAACCGTGCAGCGATACACCCCCGAATCATTCTGCTGCAGGGGTCGCAGGAAATAGAGGGTGCCGTTTACCACGTCCACTCCCTCTGGCATAGGTCCATCCAACCTGGGGGGGGGGGGTTGCAATAATAAACAAGAACTGACAAATATGCCACAGCCTGTGGCATTCTTAATTATCTGTAATCAAAGTGACAACACTGCTATGAAGATGTGCAGCGTAAACTGTGATATGCATCGTACAGGTTATAAATCCTGCATATTGAAGAAACATTTGCAAATGCGCACTCTTAAGAGACCACCCCATTCCTCCCTACTAACTGCCCTAGACTGGTAATGCAAATTAGCCACGTTTATATATACGCGCACATCTGACATTTATGATGCCATTTCAGAGACAACGGAACCACTATCGAGAGGGGGGAAAAGGAATTTCTCAGAATGCAACGTACAGACTTTACAGGGAGGAACGGCAAATCATTTTATTTGATAGTACATCTGCCGGTGCTACAAAAAAAAGCTGAATGGAAGCATGCGATTGCAGTGGTCTTTTCAACAAGCCTGAAGATGGAAATAATAATTTAATAAATGACCGGATGTAAAATCCAATAAACCGGCGTTCCTCTTCTCTCTCTCTTGATGTCACAAAATGTCTGTACAACTGCTCTGGACCATTCATAAACCTTTTTAGGGTATGTTCTATGTTGTTCCTTTAAAAATCTGAATTTTAAAGAACAAATCAAAAGCATGTCAGTTTTCACAAGTGATAAGTTTGGTTTTCTTTCAAGAAAATAATAATATTCATTTGGTTTATAACACAAGCCTGTAATGATAGACTGATTACCTTTCGATCATAGAGTGTCTGGAAAACTTCCACTTCCTCCCCAATTATGGGCATACCTGCCCAATAGGAGTTCATACGCTGATCCATATAATATAAATATTTAACTCAGAAGGTTAAAAATGTCAATATTCTAATGTTAGAATCGATTCTCAAAATGAAAACATTCAGATCGAAAGAATCCATACTAGCCTGTCTTATCTGATGACAAGGATGTGAATCTGTTTGTTGTTGTTCTGGATGCTTCTGTTTATGCTGGTTATTCCTTAATGTTTTTGAAAATGTTGTAATATGTGTTTTGTAATATTACACTGTGGCTATTTATTAATATTTTAATTGTATTTGATTTCTAGACTGTATACAATGAATATCCAATAAAAATAATCAATAAGCTCTGTTTCCTCTATTCCTCTAGTAAGTTACCTGAAAACAGATTATGTTGCTGCCATGTTCTTAGTATTCATTTTGCTTACGCTGAAATACCGCTAAACCCTAAAGTTATCATCACGGCTGCTAGTGCCTGTCGCTAGTTTGACAATTTTTTCAGTACATAAACTTCTCAATCACTTGCAAAAAGTTTGCAGTGTTTAGTATGAAAGATTTTGATCCATCAAATTTGCATCTGAATATTTAGTAAATTGAAGTTTTTTTTTTTTTACATGTCATGTTCAGTGTGAAAAAGCTTTAAAGGGGCTAATTGAAAAAAGAAATGTTTTAGAGGGACTTTAGTGCTACCTATCCATCCATTCTGCTGCCAGTTGCCAAGTTTGGGAGATTTCTGCCAAAGAAATGTTGTTGGAGACTAATATAATGGGAGTGAATGGCATTTCTGTGGTGATTAAGGTATCAGAAAAATACATTTGAAAATCCAATAGCAATGTCTCTTACCGAACTCCATACCTCAGTCATATCGCTGCACAGAAGATACAAGCATGAGCATCTTCTGCACAGTGACACGACTGGTGTCTTTGTTTCAGTTTTTGGGATGAACTGCCCCTTTCAATCAGAGAAGACTTATAGATTCATTCTTACAATACTACAGATTTAACTGACCTGAAATCCTCTTGCTTTGATATTTGCAAGAGTTCCACTTTTAATTAAAAATAGCATTTTTATTTATGATCATCCACTTCCATAAGTACACATATCTTTTACCTGCTTTTATGTGTTCAGTGCTCTTGTTATGAGGCAAGTGAAGAGCAGGACTTAACTGTAACGACCACGTGATTTTCACAGCCAATAGGAGTAACTGTTCGCGTTCTGGCATATTACCTGTGGCACATCATTCCTAGTCAGAGGAGCGTTGCTGGAAATAGCTACAGGACCAGCTAATTCATTCAGGATTTTCATACTTGATAACATTAAGATAAAAATACAGAAAGTCCCAATCACTGGCCCACACTCTGAATTAACAGCTGATGGACGTTCTGGGCGGATGCCTACAAGCAGCATGTTTTGGAGGGTATCCCTGAATGACAGCAGTAGATTCCTGTAGAAGGCTTCCAGACTCCTACTGATTCCATGCCACGTCATACCAAGACTTTCCAAAGTAAACTTCTACTTAAACTGCGGGAAACACTTGAAAAAAAAATTGTTCTAGCACTAAGGACTCAACAGCCTGGACTTCTGCAAGAAATGCCTACCTGGACCAGGTTAGGGAGCCGACGGGTGGGTTAGCATTGGCTCGACACTGCAGATGACAGTCTGTTCCTCCAACAAGCCAGTCCCCAATGGATTTAAGCACGATTTCAGGAGCAACTGGAAGAGATGAGGCACAAAGGTTGAAACCGTGGAAAAAACTGAAAGCCTTTGTGGACCTGCTAGACACCATCCACACCCAACAGTGAATATTTATATATGTAAGAAGTGGAATTTCCCAGTTCTTTGGATAGAAGGCTCATGCAATTCCCAGAGACCATTACACCATCCAACACATACAGTGTTTTCATTTTATGAAAACACATGGCTTGTGCTGTGATACTGAATATACAAAATCACACACATAAATTTATGCCTATGTCGTGCATAATATACAATACATACATAATGTGCATAAACTCTATTCTCCCATAATTTCACCAAAGAAGGGTGAGATTTAATACGAAAGACTAGTTCTCTTCGCTGTTTAATTCATTTGACATTGTAAATGTCATGATCAAAATTAACTTACTGCTGGAAAACCACCACAACACAATTTAGGACTGAATCCATACAAAAATGTTTAAAAAGCAGCGATTTATGGCCTTACTATGGCTCAGAAGGTAAAGCATCCCCTCCGTGATAAATGAAGCACGGCATCCCACTGTGCCATTAGTTGTCTTTAAGTTACATCCAGCATGACGTGGCCCACAGCCAATTCAGCGCGGGATGTTTATCTGTGTCTGGTATCCTCTCTGTCCATTTCCACCTCCCACATTTGCCCACAGCTGTAACTGGTGAGGGTTTTATCAATATTTCATACAGGGTCTCACTAGCCAGCACCAAAAAAACATGCTAATAAGGATACTGCCAGAGCTCAGCGGGTCCAGGAAGCATACATTAAATGAGCAGCTTATAACGGACACCTTATACAGCAGAGGTAACCCTGGAGAGTCATCTTTCTATAGCTTGAGACTGGTATAACTACCAGTGCTTGTTATATCTATAGCATTGCACTACACCAGCATCATAATGAAAAACAGATGGAATTCCAGTGACAGGCAGCAAATGACTGGTGATCATTTTGTGTTTGTTGGTGAGCTTGTGGTGGTGGTGGTGGTGGTGAACCCCTCCCTCCCAGGGTGTTCAGCACCCCTGTCTCCCTCTCCAGCCCACCCCCGCCTGAAAACTCACATTGCACATTGAGCCAGTGAGTCGATCGGAACTCTGACTGCAGTGCAGGGTGCCGCACCACACAAGTGAGGGAGTGCTTCTGGGTGTGACGTGTGGGCCGCCAGGTGTAGCTGACCCACGTGGTGGCGGTGCCATCAGGTTCCTTCTGCTGGTGTTCCTGGGAGCGGCCGAACAGGTCAGACTCCCAGGAGACCTCGGCGGGGGGCAGGGCTCGCTCAGCTGTGCACGTGGCCACCAGTGTCTCGTTCCCGCCATCCAGCAATGGGGCGGAGCTCGCTGACACATACACCTTGGGCTCCACTGAGAAAGAGAGCAGAGTAGGGCTGAACGATTCAGGGAAAATATCTGATCACAATTTTTCTAACAGATATTGTGATTGCGAATTTGATTAGCAATATATATATATTTTTAAACAATCAAGTTTCCGTTTAGAATTCAGTGTGCAAATTATTTAAAACATATGATGCAGTATTATCACGAGATACCTTCAAAATATTAAGTGGTCTATATTACTGCAAGGATGAAAAGTTAAAGAATTTCTTCCAACATGTATTTATTGCTTTCTTCAAATTAGCAGAGAACAAACATAGAACAGATATCACAAAAGCTGTGACTGTGATAAGTTAATAATAATAATAATAATATTATTAAAATAAACAACAGGGATCCTGTAGCTTAGGCTGCTTGGACCTCTCATAATAGGACCTTTCTGTAAACAATCTCTGACCATGAAATAGGTAGATAATTCACTTACAGCTCAGCAAAGTCAACATTTTTTTGCACGGCAAATGTAATGTTTTCCTTGAGTTTGTTTGTGGGCATATACACAGTCACCTTGGGCTACTTCTGATTGGTGAGCATGACTGGCATGCGAGGAGCACGGCACTTCTGATTGGTGAGCATGACTGGCATGCGAGGAGCACGGCACTTCTGATTCGTGAGCATGACTGTCACACAGGCAGCTTGGCATGAATTTGTAAAACTATTCTCAGAACAGTTTTAAACCCTGGGTCATATGTGCTTTATAATGCATGTCCTATATTGCAGCCTTTGCGATTTGCTAATCGCGTTGTTTCAAATGGAGATTTCAATTTCAAATCGATACGTCGTTCAGCCCTAGAGTAGACTGTTGGACAGATGAGAAATGGACCAGGAAGAAAAGATTCAAGGACTCAAGGACAGGAAACACTTCAATTTGCTTACAATCAAACAGTTAATTTACAATTAAGCACCATCCAGTGTAAAGCAGGGAGCCAAAGATGTATGGTTACATGCAGGGGTACAGCTAGAAGTTCTGGGCGACAGGTAAATTTTGAGAGCGGGAGAAGAACAATTTTATGTATTCCAGGGCAGACTGCACACAATTTAGATAAGGTAAGCTTCACATGGATGACTGATGGAAAAATAGGACAACAGGTAACCACAGAATAGACGCACATTCCACAGATATTACAGGTTATAGGGGGAAAGGAGTGCATGCACACAAAATATCCCCATCACAATGCTAATGAACACACAGACACAAGACTTCTGACAACTTTAGTTTTTTTTTATTGCTGTCACAGTTTTTTAATAAAATTAAGTTTTGCCTTCCACAATGTCCAAATCTCCAAAATATCAGGTTTTTAATCATACTGTGGGGTACTGTAATGTATACATAGCCCACACTCATACACACATACACCAGAAATGAGCAAATGGACAGATGTCGTGTAAACCTGGGGTGTGAAATTCTTGCAGTGGTTATTATGGCTTGCAGCCCCAGCGCTCTGGAGCAGAGGGGGACTTACTTGCTGGTCTCTACACAAGCATAGTCTCACATTCTGAGGATTAATGAGATATTAATCATGGACCCACACTCAGATGCTGGGCAAACTGAAGAGCAGGAAAATGTTGTTTTTGGCCATGCTGCTTTTCCATTTAAGTAACTATATATTCATGCACCACTTTCTACCAAACGCAGTCAAAGTTTCCACAGTGACTGCGTCAGCCCAGTCGGCAGCAGCAAGCAGTACTTTCATTCACTGGCAACCAGATACGCACATTTTGGCAGGAGTCCCCAATAAAACTCGCCTTCCCATCGAACTCCCAGACACTATTTTGTGTACGATGTTTAGCATCTGCATTCCTTTGCTTGGTCGTGCCTACAGTCCTACCCTGGTGCGCAGTTCCCATCGTAACTGTGCCAAGCTTTTTGTTTAAGTTGCAGGGGGACCGTGTCTGGTTACACGACTTCTCAGTATCTAGGCCAATCAAACGGCTAGACAGGTTGTCCCCTGAGACACATTTCTACACATGACACAGCACAGTTGTGTATTGGGAGCTGGGGTGGGGCTTTTTCCAGTTTCTCTCAGCAATTTAAACAGCCAATGTACTGATTTGCTTAAAAAAAACAAAAAAAAACGTGAGTGAATTAGTTTGCCTGCATTACACTCAGTATAGGCTGGAGTCAGTGTAGTTGCAGCATAAATTTAGAATGTCATGCCTCTAAAATCTGGCCCCCAACCCCATGCAGAAATACGACCACAGTGGGTCAACACATCGTTGCAGTTCAGCACCCCACTGCACCTAAAATAGACATAAATAGCTCCCCACCCCTCCCCCCCCACCACCACCTCTGGCCAACAGAACCCCTCCTGGCATTCCTCCCATTCTTCCTACTGCTGACACCCCCCCCTCCCTGAATACTGCGGCGTCGTCACTCCGCCTCCCGCAGCAGGCAGCCCCCAGCATGGACACCCAAATTGGAGACCCTGTCAGGAAGGGGACTGCCTGAGCAAAGGGGTCAACGATTTTCAGACAGTGAAGCCACTTTGAGCCCCGTTCCGCTCACGGGACTCACATGACACAATGCAGCTGATGGTCACTATAGCGCATGTGATCAGAGTGATGCCCACTAACGATAATGCAACATAAGACTGAAAAATACATATCGCACTATGAGTTTTTACTCCTGGCTGTTGTGTAATTAAGAGCTGAAGCGAAGAGACGGCAGAGAGTTTCCAGGGGTTCCATATCCCATGAGGCCACGTACCTTAGCAACACCCCAAAACACTCTTGCACCAATATCAACATGCTTACTCATTCTCTCTCTCTCTCTCACATACACAAGTCACAGGATTTACAGGCAGGGGACACATATTTACCCATAATGCTGACGGTGGTGGAGGCCTGCTTATTGCCCATTGGAAAAGTGGCCACTTTGCAGGTGTAGACCCCGGCGTCAGCAAAGCCCACATTCTCCAGCAGGACCGTGGCATCATGCCTGGATGCTGACAGGAAGGAGAGGCGTCCTGCATACTCATCTGTGATCGAGGTGCCGAATTCGGGGTTGTATACAGCCAGGGTGACAGTACTGGATGCCACACGGCGCTCCCACGAGCTCTGTGTCAGGCTGAGGTTGGACCCCACCTGTATCTGACATCCTAGGGTGATGTTCTTCCCCAGCACAGCATCGATGTTCCTCTGGACCAGCACCTCGTTACACATCACTCCTGTAGGGGGAGGGAGATTCATCAGGAGGAAGGTTCAAAGAGTTGCCATTAGTCATCACGTACGCAAAGAAAATCAAGCAAACGCCAACTCTTATTCCCTGAAGGGCAGAGGAAGGTTCATCTGACTGTGGTTCTCAGAGTGGCCATTAAAACGCATGTTGGGAGGGGGGGGTCCACATCGCCCTTAAGCAAGATGGCTGCCTTCCAGCTGGGGTACAACATCAGTTATGAGGGGAAGCGTCTTGCCATAGCACCCGACAGACTTCACTATTTTAATGAGCATTCTGTGTGCTGCCTTCTTGTTCTCTGTGGGATGCCCTCACTGTCCCCATTACTAATTGGCAAAGCAAACCACCAAACAAAGAAGCAGGATATTCTGGAACAGCATCAAACAAACCAAGCAATTTGACGTTTTATAGGCATTTCTGTCTATGTCTGGGACCCCCATGTGGATAATGGATCACAGTTTAAATGCAAAAAGTTCATTCTAGCTTACTACAAGGTTACGATGGGCCATGGCAGGGGATGGAGTTGGAGGTGGAGGTGCAGGGGTGCAGAAGGTTACAGTTTGTGGACGGTGGCACTTCTGAAGAAACCGCCCAAATCATCCTAGCACATCCGCTTTTACAACACGAGTGCACGTGCGCATGCCCAGAGGAGGCAGGACACAGGACAGAGCGATGTGTGTAAAGTCAAAAGAAAGCTGACGGAACCAGTTTCTAAGAAAAGCGCAATGAAACTGAGCACTCCGATGGAGCGAGGCGTCGAGCGCGGAGACGGCAGCCCCTCCTCCAGCCTGGCCTCCTTTTCTCATCCAAAAGCCAGGCATGCTTAGAGGGAGGCAGGACAGCTGGGCGCAGGTAGAAGTACGCGCCAGCAAGCCAGACGCAGGCCAATTCGAAAAAAAGACAGGGGGAGCGAGTGGGTGGGTGGGCGATGACTCTGCCTTTTTCCGATGTGCTTTCAGCAGGTTCACCGAACCAAATGTTTCATTTTCGACTGCGGCTTTATATGCCCACATACCCACTTGGATGCTCAGCAGGTTGCATAGTTGCTAAGGATTCAGAAAGGTTACTGGAAGGTAAGTTCAAAATCCCAGGAAGGGCCTTATTGTAGTAAAATGGCCCTGTAAACAGTGAACCTGAATATATGTGAACAGGAGAAGATGGAGGGGGTGAGCATGTTAAAGGGTAGCATATACTAATAGAAAAAAGAAAATAAGTGCAACCATAAGAGAGGGAAGCATTAACAGTAAAAAACACCCAGAAGCACTGGTTGCCTCAGTTTCAGGGCTAAACAGTAACTCTTTCACATTACACACACACTGGCTATCAGCAGACGACAAAACAGGTGGACACGCCCCCCCCCCCCCCCCCATTCCCAGAGCACCAGTAACAATACTCACATTGAGTAAAGGGCACAGGAACAAATACTGGTTGGGAAATGGATTGCTAATAATACTGAAGGTTAAATTCCTAAGAGAGACCTGACCTTAGAAAGCTGGAAACTGATGTCGCCTGTGAATAAATAGAATCTATGTAAAAGGGAGCAACTACAACAGAACAGAAGTTCATTTGAACAAAAAAAAGGTGTCTGCTATGAATCTGAACAATAAAGCAAGACAGAGATAAACGACGCTGAGGGGGAAATACAGGCATCGTCCGTAACAGCCATCTGAGAAACATGGCGTCCATCCTGGTACAGAACATGCTCCCGCCTCAAACGTTTCACTCACGCCACTGGCATGTCCACTGGTCGTACACAAGATGCGTCCTGGCAGACACTGGGAACACAGGTCGCATATGCATATCGCTTTTGGGATGGGAATAGCACAAATGCACAGCTCTTGGGGCAGTGGGGGGGGGGGCACGGGGCTTAATTCTGCCCCCATCTCCAGAAAAGGGGAAACAGATGGCCACTGTGCGGGACACCCGAAAACCCCAGTGAGAAGATTTGGAGGCCAGCCGTTCATTGCTGCATCGGGAGAGGAGAGCTGCCTAGAAATGGCACCACAACTGAAAAAAAGATTAATAAATAAACACTGAATAGATAAAATTAAATATCAAAACATCAGTATCAAAACAAGCAGACTGGAAGTCAGTTTTACTATAATTTCTCCACAACTTTTGGAGCGCCTATGTCTAAGCTGCATCTTAAGGAGTGAATGATTAAATAATATGGATGGCGTTCTTACATACCAGCTCTCTCACTGGTGACAGATACAGGATACACAGATGGAGTATTGCAGGACACTGCACGGCCAGAATTGTTGCCTCAGTCAGAGAAAATGTCCCCTTGTATTCAGTGAATGACCATGGAGTCATAAGAGATCAGCGATGACATTTCATGAAGCACTGAAGCATATAGATCTCCTAACCCCCCCCCCCCAATCCCACCCCCAGAATCACCAACAGAAGCACCTTGCCATCCTGCTGCCTGATCTATGTCATTTTTACTGCCAAATTGTAGAGACCCTAATGATTAAAACACAATCTTATGTGTGAAATGCCACAGTGATGGTGTAATGCAATGCAAAGAGAACAGATTAATTCAATAAAAAACAGTGGGGGGGCATCAGTAATAAGCTCTTCATGAGCAGTAGAAGTACAAAGCAGGGCAAAAATTAATTCATGAAAAAGCTATGCTTTAGTCTCTGGTGACATCACTAATTGGGGCAAGCTGTTGGGATGGTGCTACGCTGGTGATAGATAATCAAAACTAACTATAAATGCGCCACCCAGCAACTGCCTCAAAGATTCCATACGGCCAGATGGATCCGCCAAGGCCCCCGCACATGCCTTCCTGACCCAGCCTTGTTCGTGATCCCCCCAGACCTGAGGGAGGGAGGACAAACACGCTGCATGCAGAGAGGCTTGCTTTTTCAGGAAATATCCCAACATCCAGTATTGAGAATATGATGTCATCTCAGCCAAAATCTTAGCTCAGAACTCTGTTTTTTTCCCCTCTAAATTTAAGCAAACCTTTGTATAAGCTATAAACTCAAATTCAGATGAGAAACTGAAGAATCTGTTGTATAAAATAATCATATGCATTACATATTACATGAAATACATAAAAACTCATATTTTATACATATATAAATCTAAATCTCTCACTATATTGCCATTCTGCCATTTATATGTCCATTTTTGTCATAGTACACATATTTCCACTTCGAAACTTCTACTTAAAAGATTATAACTAATTTAGCAGTTTCCTGGGAGAGAACTCGAACGTAGCTTAAAGAGCACCGAGAATCCAACATACTGTACCACACCAGGACTAAATAGGAAGTCTCTGTTCTGTGTGAACAGACAGACACAGAAAACTGCGCTTACCTAGACCAGAGCAAGGGGTCATAACGATATGAGGAGTAGAGAAAGAGAAGAAGCAGACAAAGAGCAGTGAATATAGAAATGAATACTACAGCTAAGAGAGCACAGCTGAGTCAATTTCTGAGCAAGGTCACAAGCCAGAAGGAATCAAGGGGTCACCCGGGAATTGACAGCAAGAATGGCGGGATACACATTTCGGTCAGCTGCGCCGAAGGGGTCAGGAGGACAAAGACACAGAGTTACCCCAAACAACATGGAGCTTTTCCTTTGTTCAGAAAGCAGCAGCAATGTATAATGAACCCATAGTTACAGCATTGTCAATAACTTGAGGTTAAACACAAATGCAAAAGCACAAAGTTCTTTTTGGCATTATGGGATTTTTTTCATAAAAAAGATCACCACTGTTATACATCTGACTCAGCACCAAAGTTCACACCACCAGAATGAGGAAGATAACGCAAAAGGCACATACCAAATGTGCACGGTACACGAGGTCATCCGTTAATGTGTCCGAAGATACCTTTTCGCTTTCTGCTTGTGCAACATTTTCAGAAACTCAAAACACCACCGGAATCCAGTTCAGCTTTAAGTTCAAGAGAAACTATTCCAAACAATGCAATACAACCCACCAGGCAACAGAAAGACAAAAAAGGCAGCTAATACAGCAGTGGTGTGACAAGACAGAAGACAAGAACACACCTGAGAGATTAGCTAAAAGGACTCCTTCCAGCACTTTTCCTCCTAGAAAAGGTGTCAGGTGAGTGGCACAGGAGTGGGGCACTGCTGAGTGGGGTTTAGCTATTCTCATTGGGGGGTGGGGGGTTTAAGGATTCAGAACGTGTTTGCTAGCAGATATTTCGGACGAAGTGGTACCATCATGTTTACAAACCTTCAAGGATGCCAGACATGACAGCAGATAACTTGACCTAAGCTTGATAGAGAGACACACCTGTGTCTATAAAAAGTCTCATCTGTACGCACTGGACAGGCATCCACGAAGAACTATATATGCAAAACGGTGCCCTGCAAACAAATAAACTCCCTACACTTTTAAAATGAGACTGTCATTTATATTTACTTGATGTAGGTTTATGGTGCAATGCTTTAAAAGGCCATAAGAGACCAAGACAGACGCACCAGGAATCAGCTTCTCTGGTCAAAGAAACACGATAAAGCTGTCAGTGCCTTACAGTGACAGAAATTCACATTCTGACCATACCCCTTGTTAATTGTATGCCTAATTTGTCAGTCTCGGGTAGACAATCATTTTTCCCCACCTACTGCTTTGAGTCTGCAAATTGACAGCATCAGTCTACAGGTCTCAAATCCCGGCCATCAATCTCGTATTCTGCATACAACCCCCGCCCCTATCCCGTGGGGCAAAGCCATCGTATGACCCCCATTTCTGCACTGTGGTGAAGGGATGCAGTTGTCACCTAAGACTCAGCTGTGACTTGCAGAATACTTACAAACTGGGTGGTCATAAACAGCAGCTGGTTTTAGTTGTTTAAGTGTTTTCCACAAAAAAAGTGAGAAAATTAAGTATAAATAAAAAAAATTAAAGAATTTTAATTGCCTATGATTTAATCAAAATAAAGCAGTGAAAAACAGTGTCTAACATGTCAACTTCCTAGCCCTAGAAAAGGGTCTGTGTGTGTTGACATTTTGAGGTTTCAAGGTGGTGTGACCTATGGTTACTGATGCACCCCCGGCCCATCCGTCAGCTACTGAAGGATCTTAAAATAGAATGCATCAGGGATCCAAAATAATCCAAGAAAAACACAAGCTAGAAAAACAATAGCCAACAGATGTTCTTGGGTTTGAGTAAGTGGGTCCTGATATATTTGTAGCTAATCCAGAAAGTTTAAAAGTTTTTTGAATCACAACAAAACATTTCGCTGTCACAACTCAAGCACAAATCAGAGGCAGTTAAACCCTAGCAGGAATGCACTGAAAGAAAAGAGGTCTTTATTACACTCGGAGAGCCAATACTACACACTGATTACCCAAAACATTATTGACTTCATGTGGCGGTGGTCATAATGTTGACTCACTCGTAAAACAGTTATGGTATGGCATATATTAGATGGTATGCTAACATTCGGTACACATAGTCAATGATTTAGTCATGTTTAATGCAGAAGAAATGGGCATGGGTAAAGATCTGAGTGACTCTGACAAGAGCTAAATCATTATGGCCAGAAGACTGTGTCAGAAAACCGCACAGCACGGCTTGATGTACTCTGTGGTGTAACACGGTACTGTCATGGTCATCACCAAAATTATTTGCCATTTGGGCCACAGTAACCCTTTAGTTGAGTTGCCCAGATGAGATAGCATTTGTTCACATCAAGCACCAACAAGTCTTGGCCGACCAACACCCTATTGTGTCCAAGGTTTTTAGCTACTCCGACCACTTTCACTAAGCACATACCATAATACAATACAGACAGAGTTCAGTCTGGCTAGAATGAATTAGTCCTTGTCAAAGTCACTCAGATCTTTACCTCTTCCCATTTCTTATGCATTCGACATGTATATTATAAATACTCAATGTTAGCTTAACATTTAAGTATATCATAAACGTTGAAACGTACCATTTTTACAAGACGGTTAACATTATGAGCTTCACGTGGGGGTGGTCATAGTGTTTTGGCTCATCTGTATACATGTACTAATCCATCTAAATTGCTTAGAAAATAAAAGGTCAAATCAAGAATATTTTATGAGTAAGTGGGATCATGGTCTTGACTTAACGTGACTGAATTCACATTAACCTGCTGCATTTCTTCCTGGTATTGTTCCTCAATGGGAACTGGAAATCCTGCTGGTTAATTCAGACCAGGCACAAGCCTATCTTGGTAGGCTTTTCCGTGCTGCATTTTTATAGCTGGCTTCCGAAAACTGTAGGGTTCTGTTCTACAGAAGGCTTCCCGCATGCTGCCTGCCACGTTAAGATTACTGACAACCATCTGGGTAGAGGGGTAAAATCAACAGCAAGAGGCCTGTCAACATAGGCAGGGCCTTCAAAATTTAGCACATTGTAGATTTTACCTGGCCTTCCCTGAAAAAAATCTTCCACGATACTAAAGGCAAGGAGACAAAGATGTTACATTTGGAATAATGTACGTCTTGAGGATGGTTCCAACATTACTTCTCTATAAGTAAATAAGAGAACCTTCAAACAAGGACTCCACACAGTAAGATGATTCAATGTGTATTACATCAAAACTAGCGAATGAAATTTACCAAAACAAATCAGCTTAGAATCCATATAGACAATGCTTCCAAAATACTTTTGTTATCAGCAGGATAAGAAAGCTAGGCACAAATACAATGCCATTAAAACCTTTTAAGAAGAACTTGCTATGTTAGACCTGGGCTTCAGATAAACAAAGTCAGATGCAGGTGGAAGCATTAAAAATGGGGACTTGGCTTTGGAGTCTCCAGTCACAGAAGTAAGCATTACTTACAGCTACAGGGCAGAGAAAATGTAGTCAACAGACGACACCCTGGAGCTAAAGAAAAAACACACTTGGCTGCAATACAGCTACGTAATGAGTTTAGCAGGGGCCATAACGAAAGACACAATGTTAGGTTCTCTCCAAGTCCTGCTTAAGTGCTTGACAATAGGTAATGTGTTCACTTAGGTATAATAATAAAAATCAGCTGAAAGGTCTTCTAACTTCAGGGTCTTCAAAATGTGACATTCACTAAAGGCATTTCCAGTCAAGGCCACCAGCACCGGCTTTGTACATAGATGGGTGGAAGGTTTGGTTTGAGGTTGAATTTGGTTTTTATTACTCACATTCATAAATTAAGGGAGACTATGAACAATGTACTTGGATATGTACTTTTGTTTTCAGAGTACTGCCAGCCATGAAATTTGCAAGACATTACTGCATAATGACATTAACAGACAGAAGGGAAATTGAACAGGCATTTCTCTTTTTTAGATGATCCAAACTTTGATTTTGAGTTACATAAATCGGACAGCAACTGCAAAAACGTATGCCTTTAAAATTGAAGTCTTTGATTTTTTTGATACTGTAACCATAAGATTATTATACACACACACACACACACACACACACACACACACACATATTTTTTTTCATTTCCCCCATTGTCAGAACATGCATGCACTCTACTGAACTTCCATGTCCATCATCAAAATTACCTACCATATATATTCATTCTTCTGTGTTTTTATGCAGACAATCCGAAACCCAAGGTCTTCCCACCCACCCACTTATCCACATATCCTTCTATCATCCATCCATCCATTGCAGCTTATCACTGCCATCTGTAACCAATCACACAAAGCAAAGAAGAGCTGTGTGCTAAAGTTCTAATTCAGAGTCCAAGTACGTGTCTGCAAGCTAAGCAGACCTGGCTTAACTGACTTCCATAACTGACTGTGCAAAGAAATCCACAATACGAAACAAAATTAAATAAAATGTATTTCAATGTACAAATGTAGAATTTTATTACGCATCACTTCTAAAAATACAATAAATAAATACATAAATCAGGGCTGCATGATATCACATCGTGATACAATCACGACATAAGCTCATGCGTAATAATCACTAGGGCTTATGTAGTGGCCGTAAAAATTAGCCCAGATGCCGGCTTTTCTGTGTTATACAGACATTTACTTATGCCCACTATTTGATACACAGATTAGTAGTATACCTAAAACCTTACAGTATTGTATTGCGATGCCCAAAACTTATTAGTCTATATAAATTTTGCATATCCTTATGTTTATTAAATTTGGTTAGTGTAGCACGCCACATGCTAGTATTTATCACAGAAGTGATACGCACTAAAGTGGCGGTGAAGCAAGGAACAGCTCAGCAGCCACAACATATTTTAAGAAAGGAGTTACTGTGAATAAATGAGAGGTCAGTGGTGTGGTGGTACTTTTTGAAGTTTAAAGTTTAAGGATAAGTGTAAACGTAAGGCATACTACTAATCTGCTTATCAAATTGTAGGCATAAGTAAACAACCATACAGTGCCAAATTGCTGGTGTCAGGACAGTATCTTCATGCCCATTATCTAGACCCCTGTAATCACATTATATTTGTCGGCACTGATTTTTCTGTTGGCATAAATGGGTGGTGTTGCTGCAAGTTATCTGACATACTCTGTTGGTAGATAAACTATAGCCAAATGGAAGTTATTTTGGGTAAATTATCTCCCTTTTGTTTTATACTGTAGATAGAGCAATATTGAGCACAAACATTTCATATAATCATGATTTCATATAGTACAGCCCTGGCATAAATTCATGAGTTTAGTTATATTTTGATACCCCAAAGAAACTTTGCTAAAAACAACGGTAGCGAGCCTACACTTATATGACAACTGCTTATCCAGTCCTGGCCTGTGGAATTGCTGGAGCTTATCCCAGGCACCAGTCCATGACAGGGATTCACTACATTAATTAGCTTTGAAAGAGAGGGAGGAAAAATTACCTTCTAAACTAGGCTAATTACAGGTAACCATTACAGTTAAGCAATTCACGTTTTTTTTTCTCTCTCATTTTTTTCTAGTTCTCAGTTCCTTGCTTCCAGTAGGCAGCCAGCTTGACCAGTGTTGCCAACTGGTAATAACCAGTCACCATTACCCATCCTCAACACATTCATGTGGCAAATAGGAAAAAGCTTTGACGCCATCAGGAATCTGACTCTCTGAATAGCTGCTACTTCAGTCAGAACACAAGTGAACTTAGGAGACAGAGCACAGTCCACATACTAGCAAATACTCATGCAGGTGCAAGTTAGTTTCTGATCTCTTGTGGTGTTAATTGACATGACCTGAACCCAAACCATATTTAAGACAGATTCTAACATGACCTTAACCCTCCCTCTCGAGTCACAAACCAACAAGGGAGTCTGAAGTGATTAATAACCAGATTGCACACCAGTCCACTAGCAACTACCAAAAGACCCACACAAATACACACATGCATGCACACAAGCATGCATGCACGCGCGCGCGCACACACACACACACACCAAATAAGTCACCAATTCTTGTGAACTTGAAACGAAACCGACAAAGACTAGGCAAATTGTTCGACACACAGACAAGCAACACCTCTAAATTACAGACCCATTAGCTATTTATTTATTTATAAGAATAGTGCAGTCTAGATATGAATATCTACAGCTGGGTGCTGAGGCAGAGTGAGTTTGAGAGAATGAGATCAGCCAAGCAGACTGTAAATAGCGAGAATGCACAGGTTGTTCAGCACCATGGGAGTGCTTGGGAAACCCGGTCTGGCGTGTGTGTCCACATCTGGCTGCCTTCATACCACAGTGCACTCGAGTATGAAAGCTGCCAAAGTCCAGGCCAGCTCCAGGCCACAAGTGTCTGAGAAGCGCACGCGCACACACACACACACACACACGCACAGCACTTGTAACACTCGAGTGAGGCTCTTGCCTTCCAAAATCCTATAGTAGACCTGCAAGAGCCCTTTTTTAAGACTTTTACTTCCAAAGCCACACGTATTAAACGCTGGTGGTCACCTGAAAGTAAACACTGCCTGGCAGATACGAAAAACACCTGAGGGTCCCAGAAACAGACTGTGACACCAAAATCTTGCATAGTTTCCTACACTGGAAGTGGGGGGGGGGGGGGGGTTACTGAAGGAAGTGGAGTTTCACTCAGGGCTGGTTTTTAGGACTACTGCCTCTCAGATAGCCCACAAGAGCATCTGTAACAGGCAGGGTAAATAGTCTGTAACCAGCTGAAGCTCGTTTTTGCTCCCGAAAAGGGTCAATTGCTTATCAATTGCTTATTTCTCTTTAGCTGGATCACAGTACCTGTACAGAAGGGGAGCAGAACATTAAAATGTAAAAAAACTTGGACTACATATAGATGGAAGCTCAGAGACTTGGCCGCTGGCACATCTGTGATGCACTTCCCCAGACGCGATGAGTAATTACTGCACTTTCCCACAATGGGCCACTGAGGCATCGGAAGTCGAGTGTCAGTGTACATATACATGAGTGGGTATCATTTTAGGCCACTTCTTTGCATAACGCGCTATTCCAAGGATTTTTTATATAACATGAACTGGTAAATGAAAATTTAAAGTACACAAAGTGAATCAAAACCATAGCATATTAAACTGCACTGACTAAGTGATTATGAAATACAAAAAAAAAAAATTTTAAATCATGGAAAATAGCTAAGGAAGAAGAAGAAATACTGGAGACTTAATGCTAAATGCAGGCTGTTTGATGAGGCTTGTATCTCTGTCAAACACCAGTCGCTTTCTCTCCTGAACAGCCTTACAGTCCACCCCCCCATACTGATTTGTGGATTTCTCTCACGTCAGCAACAACCCACCTGGAATCCTATGGACACTGGAAAAGTTCTGAGGTTTCAGCTATGATCCTCTTCATTACTGTGATCAAGTTACATATCAACCTCAAGACAAACCTTAAGAAAAGAACATTTTTGCGGCCACTGAAAAACAGGGATCGTCACCTTTTCGCAATCCATACCAATGTTGTGTTCTCCTTTGTCTGAAAGGACCCTTTTCCACAGTCTGGACTGACATACAAATATTCCAACTCATACTGGAGGTAAAAATCCTTATTAGCCATTTTCTGTGGCTTCCTGCAAAGTTCTTTTCTTCCCATGTAACAGGTGCCATATGGTACTTACATGCCATAGCCCTGAAGTAAAACCTCAGCACAAATCTTCTCCATGTGCATGAAAATAAAATGCCTACAGTATGTAAATTACTTGCAGTTTAAAAATGCTGCTGCAGTTTGGTGGCTTTAAATTTATTCAGCTCCCCCATAGAAGAAAGTCATCCAAAATATTTTACCAAACAAACAGATGCTATTGCAAGGGCATTTCAGACAGAATTACTAGTCGAATTTTACCAGTCATTATTTGAATAATATTCAATTAACCCCACCCCCACTACACACAAAGAAAAGTGTATCAAGTATGGATCAAAATACTTATTCCTTTCCGTACAAAAAGAGATACTCATTGCTGCAAAATGTAAAAATAAAACACAAAAATTGCTTGAATAAATTAAACTGAAACAAATTAAAACTGAAGCAACAGCTCAAGTGCAGAAGCATACAATAACCTTTAATAATCTAGGCCTTGGGCAGTTACGGCAAATTTTTTCATTTTTAATACAATCTTAACAATACTTCTCCAGCTTATAGGCTCCTCCGTTAATTTACTGCCATACAAAATAAGACATTACTCTTGTAGCAGAAGGATAACTAAAAACTTTAAACAGAGCCGTGAAACTAGGACTGAACAATACTGGAAAAATTCATATTGCGGTATTCCAAATCTTCAATAAACACTACAATATTTATAAAACAAAAAATGAATTGGAAACGTACCCAAAATAAACTAAATGCAAATACAACTTAATCTCTTAATCTTATCTGCCAATAGTGTCTGTTGTTACTGGTTAACTTGTCAAAAAGTCTACTGGTACACTGACAATTCACTCTAATTTTTAAATTTTATTAGGAACAAAATTTGACAAACTATTAATGACAACCATGACAACCTAAATGTACAAACAAAATAAACTGCAGCAGCATAATCAGATTCTCTTACACTTGTTGCTGCGAACTGTGCCAACAGACACAAAGCAGTGACAACAAATCACTTGTTTTTTCTCAATATTGTCTCTATGGAATCCAAAATATTGCCAAAAATATTCTACACACTGAAAGACAAATGTCTTCTGCTGATTAGTTTGCTTTTTTCGCCTCACTGATTTGTTAAATTTCTCAGACACACAGCACACGATTGACTGATTAACTCATGCAGAGCTCAAGTGAAAAGAACAGAGATAAACTGCAAACTAATTACAGAATTGATAAGTAACTAATTATATTGCTACCAAATAATATGTAAAATTATTCATTTTTAAATGTGATTTTACACACATTCTTGATATTTGAACACTGTTGAGCCAACTGTACTAGATACATAACACAACACAACCATCAGGTGCTAACAGAACCTAACAGACTGCTGTGCCTAAGAGCTGATTTATACTGACACCGTTGGTAGCTGAACAGCCACTTACTCTACACTGTACCAGCAGTTTACCAACAATGTAGATTCTGTGCAGAAGTACAGCTCACCCTTATCTGCTTGCATGATAAGGCCTTTGTGCATAGTTTAAGAAATTATATCTGTGACTCGACAGAGATATGGAGAAAGGCTTTGTTGGCAAGATGAAAAAGACTGTAGACAGAAACTAACAAAATTCCAAACAATCATGAATGGACAACCAGCAAATGCACAGCAGGGTTGATTGAATTAGTGGAGCACAAGTTATGCTACTGTTTTGGTAATCAGAGGAAACTACAAGCGTCAATGGAAAAAAGGTGCAAACAGGCTCCCACATTATCTTTTAAAAATAAGATACTGTGGATAAACAAAGTATAAAGACATCAGTGGTGTGGCTGTACTTTGTCAATTTAAAGTCCGACATACAACAGACTGGTGCTGTGCACAGTAAACTCTGTTGAAAACTTACTGGAAACTAAAACTAAAACTGGAAACAGTGAGAACTTACTTCACCATTTGAAGCATTTACATCCAGTAGAACAGAGAAAATATAAGCAGTTACAGGTCACAAACATCGTCAATCAGGTTTTCCACTTTCAGTCGGTAGAAATGAGACAAATTTTCCCCACTAGGGCCGGTGCTGGTTTGACAGGGAGTTGGTTCGCACATAGTGCTCAAGTGACATGATCTGAGAACCGGACCGCATTTCCACTGGTTTAAAAAAAAAAAAAAAAAAAACTCATAACATAGCGAGTGAGTGAGCGCAGACATGCATGCACGCACACAAATGTCGACATGTAACATTTTTCAGTTAGTTAAATAATATTTTTAGACAAAGAATGTTTAAGCTTATTAATTTAATTTAATTAATTTAAGGCAACATTTCCAAGCATTATAAAGTATCACTAATTACCAATTGTTTGCTGTGTAGATATTGCAGTCAGATGGAAGATTGTGAAATGGATGATGCCAAAAAAGTCAATGGTGGGACACTAGATTCAACTGGATGAAGCTCATCCAGGACTTTAGTTTGACCCGCGGCATTTGGCCATACATCACCAATTTTTGATTGCGTCCTAACCAACAATGAATACAGAATAATGGGGCCCTTTGAAGCTTTTATCGTCCCATGCCATCTTGCGAGAATTTTATTATGTTTTGGTAATCTTTTTGTAGTTTTTTTATTATTATTATTATTATTATTATTAATGTATTAATAATATGGCTCCAAACTATGCAAGTAACCTGCTTTCTCCAGCTGTACTTTAATCTGTGCATGTTTTTAGCAAATCAAACAAATCAAATTTGTTTGAAATCAAACAAAATATTAAATACTGAAAATATCAAGTGCAGCTCTCCTGAAATTTACAAGATATTGTCCCCCCCCCCCCAAAACATCATGGGTTCACACTCTCAGACCAGAAATTCGCTGGAGCCAGTTTTTTTAGCTGACTGGCAGTGGAAATGCATGGAACCATCCATATTAGGCACCAGCCTGGCACCGGCACCAGTGTCAAATAATTGTGGTGAAACTAAAGTACAGGACGAAATGAGTAGTCTGACCTAATCTACACAGCAAAGATGCAGAAATTAAGATTTAATACTTTGTAATGCAGCTAGCTAAAGGTTAGTAAAAAAAGAATGTCACAACTAATGCTAACCAAAGCTTAGCATTACCCTAAATATTCTCTGTAAAAAAATATCATAAAACAAACTCAAAATGTTATATGCCCATTGTTGTGTGCATGTTATGCATGTTGTTTTTACCCGGTGGAAATGCGAGTCAATTCTCAGGTGGGGCCGAAGTGGCACCCTCTCGCCCCAGCACCCAGTCAGCACCGGCACAACACTAGTGGAAAAGAGGTAAGTGTCCTGCATTGGCTCAAAATGGGACACAGAGTTGTATTCTTCAATAAGGGTGGTGTGGCAATTCTACAAGCAATGTCAAATTCATTTCCTGGAGTGAGCAGTGAGGTAGTCCAAGAAAAAACACAAAACAGCAATTAACTGTACTGTGTGTTTTATAGTGTTACACACCAAGACAAAAAAAAAAAGTTTATTTTTGTATGATTTATTTATTAACATAGAATGGAATGGAATAATTTTATCTTTTTTCATGGTCTGAATATATTTAAGGTGAAGCCTAAGGAATTTTAAAGCAAAAAGAATCTGTGAAGTAAAGAATTATGTATGTAAAGAATAATGTAATTATCAACAGAATGATAACATATTTCACCATATTGCCCAGCGCTACCAGCAGAAATCCTGATTTGTCTGGTGCTACCGGCGGAATCATATTATGGAGACACTCAAGAGAGTGTCAGGAGAGACAGGGAAAATGGACAAAGTGCAAAAACACAACACTATATAACTTGGAACTAATGTGAAACTTCAGCAATGCAACAATGCAGTGACTTGTGAAACAAAGGCCATATACAGAAATGGTTTAACATGAGGGTTTGAGTAATTTTCTAGGAATAGGAAATACTAAAAAACTGGCAGAGGCCTACTCAAAGTGACTAAAGCCAAAACACTTCAACTGCAGTATTGAGAGACAGCGATACATACCGCTGTGTAGTACTGAGCATTTGATTTCCATACATTTAATCTGGGGTGCATGCAACTTTCTGAATACCGTAAGTAACCTATAAGCATTATAATTCTTTATTTGGAGGCATAAACACACTGCAAGTTTTTGTTGCACAACACAATCCGTAATTCATCCAAATGTGACTTGTTTGGTTTGAGGCTGAATACTTTTGCAAGCCACGGTATATTCTTGGCTGCTTAAAAAAATAAATCTGCACAGGAGAAATGAATTTCATAACAGCACAAGGACCCACAAATGAGACCAAGCACTGAACACTGTATTTAAACGAGAGATTCAACCACACCCCATAACAAAAATATCACATTCTAATTTACACTTGCTTGCCGATATTAAAAATACAAGTTCAGTTTTCCAGCTGGACTCACATAAAATCTGCATTCAAAAATGTATAAATGAACAAAAACAAAATCAGCTTATTTAAACCTCTCAATCACCGAATAAGGTCAAAGGTCAAATAAGGTCAACAGCAGTATGTATTCACATTTTTACAAAAAAAAGGAGCTTTTAAGAACTTCCATAAATGCATCATTCTCCTGGGAATAACATTTTCTTGTGAATGACTGCATTTGTTTACATTGACATTTTCTATAAGATATAACATTTGGTCCCATTCTCAATAATATAGTTCCTACATGAAAAATATATGTTACAGTAAATAAATAAAAGCATGTTATCACCCTGTAGAAGTTGCATTAAAAGATGCAGTGAAATGGTAAAAAAAAATGCAACTTTTTATCAAGTCAATTTCAAAAAGGATTGTGGAAAACAGCTACTAACAGAACAGTATGTGTTTTCCAACACATAACAAGATGTGAAGCTTGGTAGATGATCCTAGATATATTCTACTTTAAAATGCCAAGTATTCTGGTTTGGAAACACACAACAAAACCACTGTTTTGCTATTGAAACTTGCCTTGTATAGATCATCTACGTATGTCCTATGTTTACACACGTTCGGTTACAGGCAATACCACTGCAGTAGCACAGCAGCTGTGTGAATCATTCAGTTTCAGTCTCAGTTTCTTAAGAAAAAGTATCTCTCCCTTCTTGCATGGCCAGGAACACAGGAACTCAAGACATGCAAATCAGTCTTGACTCCATGGCGTCCTCCTCTGCTGTTGTGCTGCATCTTGCACTCACAACTTTGTCTCTCTGCTGCTGCAGCTGCAGCTGCATGCAACACTGGCATTGAAGCCAGCAAAGGAGTTTTGGGGGAGGAAGTGGAAAATTTTGGAGGACAGGTAGAATATTTTGCTGCTCCACTCTAATCCGAGAGGAAAATAGGAATGTTGACTAGGTAAGGGTGATGTTCGCATGACCACATTCCCACAGAACCACTGGCACAAACAAAGCAGAATTCTGATTGTTATTTAATGGTTGAGAGAAAGTAAGACAAGAAAGGTCGGATGGAATGCGACGGCATGAGCGGAGGCAAGTGGAAAGATGACGCCCACAGACCTGACTCACAATGTTTTCTGCCACCTGGCAAACGCCAAGCCCGTGTGCAAGACGATGCTCAGACAGTGGACGATCAGGCCACCCCCCATAACTCACACCACCTACATTTCCTGCAAGTGGAGTCTGGCCAAACGCAGGAGAAATGGACATATGATCAGTCAGATTGGCATAATTATGCAGAAACAGCAGTTCAATGATCAAAATGCATGCTATGCCTACAGCTGACAGAAATACATCAAAATGCCCCGAAGTCCATACACCAAGAAGAGTTTTTTTATTTTTTTTTTTATTTTTAATACAGGCACGGACTCCACTAGAGTCCAAGCTTAAGTTATTAATGTCAGTCTCTGGAATAACAAACTATTCTTAAAAACAAGATGAATATTCATCATGGCACAAGACTAAAAACTACAACCCTCTTTCTTCCACTTTTAGTCATCCATGCGTCGGTACATTCGTGCCAATGTGGCCGATACTACACAATTTCAGTGAAGGCAAAAGTTTTGTGTAAATCATCCATCTGTAAAGAACCCCTTCTGAAGTCTCTGCCAATGGCTTGGTTAATACAAGGTCATTTGTGTCTATACTGTATAACAGGATGTATGCATATTAGATTATGCGTCATTTCAAATATAATCTTTTTTTTAACAGAAAGCTAGAAATGCCAGTTCATTTTAAATTAAAAGGAACTGGCAAGAAGCTGGAGCCATCAGTCAAACATTATATAACGTCAGTGATACAACTTCAGTTCATTTAAATATGACGAATAATAACTGAAAATAATTTTGTATTTTCAAAGCAGGAAAGCATATCTAGTTTTCATTGCTGCAGGTTTCACCATCATCGTGTTCTATAAAATTCCAGATCCGGTCAAATAAAGAATTAAATTGCATCAATCAGCCTTTTCGGAATCTTGTTTTTTCCCCTCACTGTGTCATTACGTTTGGCTAACTAGAGATGCACACCTTTGTCAAACATAACTAGGGTTATTGAATGGGTGCGAACTTGACTACACTGACATGTTCCTTTAGTGCAAAAAAAAAAATACATTGTTATTTACAGTCTATACGAGGTTGGCTACAAGACTAAAATCAACAAGAAGAGTAATTTACAAATCAATATATTTTTAACTCTTGACTCTTTCGCTTAAGAGTATAGCAATTCCTTGCCCACAAAACAAGAAGCAATATTGGCGAAGAAGTGACTATCTTGACTGATGCCTGAACTCAGGTTTTAAATGGTTAAATCACTCTCCTTTTGGGACATACACAAGTGTTCATGCACACAGTTGAGAAGTTTGGGGCCTGAATGCAGGTAAACCCTATCTGGTGACCTGGGAGCAGTTTGTATGATAGATTTTGCCAAATAAAAATACTGCATTCTAAATGAAATATTAGAAGCCTATTTAGTGCACTCTCTCCCCCTCCCCAAATAATGCAACTTTGGGTTGATTTTCATATTTAGATATTCATCAATTTAATGTTTTGTGTTAAGATCCATCAAAGATCATAGAGATTAAATAGAGTGAAAATGAGAAATAGAATTGTCCTGTTAATATGGATCATCACATCCTATCACATCCTTCTCTTTGCTGTCACAAAGAGATGTGTCTTCAGTCTGTCTCAAAATCTTAAGTTGTACAATGTGTCTACAACGTTTGGAAAAGAAAATCTGCCTAATAATGAGTTGAGTTATCATCTTGACAAGATCAAGTGTCCAAGCTGACCTTCTCTTTGCTGTTACTATACAGTGCTTCAATTTTGATGTGATCAGGCAAACATTTCCAGGCTGGCACCCTGGTGCATTATGCATAAACACCCACACAACACCTGTGCAAAAATCCACCAAATAGTTCTTCAGTTATCGTCTTAAGCAAAATGTCTACGAAAGCAGACCAGTGTACTAAACCCATATGCATTTCCCTACGTCCCAGAAATACACACACACACACACACACACACACACACACACACACACACACACACACACACACACACACACACACACACAATAATCAAAATGGATTAAATTCCCTGTTCTCTACTACATAAAATCGTAACATACCTGTATCGATAAACAACCCTATAGGCATAGTCATTTTTTTTAGCCTGGTCTGAACTTCCTGGCTAAAAGCGCCATAACCCTTATACATCATTATGTGGTATCATTTATAAGCATTGGCTCATTTGCACAAGGACAAGTATGAGTACATGAGCAGGGTATCTGACTCTATACTGATATGGTGCATTCCTAATAGCCAAGTGTTGTATTAAAAGGTATTAATTTTGTTACTAATAGGGTTCAATTTGTATTCTTCATGATGCTACACTTGCATTCTGCTCACCACTAGGAGAGAACTCAGAAACTCTACAGGATCCAAGAATTTTCACGAATTAGACAACCAGCTCTCTCCAAAATCAACTGAACACAAAATATTTTGAGGGTAGGGGAAGAAAAAATATTAAATAAAAATTAAACATTAAAGAGAAAAAACAATATCTTAACAATGGGATATCAGATATCAACCATGAAGTTGCCCATGTACATTCCCAGACCTAGCTGGTAATTTGCATCTATGCCCTGACTCATGCCCTGAGTTAGATACCGTTATTCTTTTGAAATGGTAACTGCCCAAAATTTTTTGATTACCAGTGAAAGAGCCCAGAGTCAGGGATTCATGATAGGGCATTCGTTTAAAGAAAACCATGACCAGGAGCAGAAGGCACTAAGGTCAAGGCCCTCCCCTATGTTCGTAAATGTGGTGCAGGGGTCACAGAATTCATCAGACGACAGCCCATCTGCCAAAGGAGTGCAAAACATCACTTACTGCGAATACAGTTTATATCCCTGACCACTTCATTTATGCCACTGCAACCTCTCCCGCCACATTGCAATAATGTGCAAGGTTCATCTGCCAATGGGCTTCTTTCAAGAGAAACATTTTAGCTTGATTGGGAATCTTCTGGCTGGAAGCTTCCAAGATAGGGATGAATTGGCTGGCAGACATTATGCCTTCTGCATCTAACTTCACTTCCACGCACAAAATGTACATATACACCTTGAAAGACATGATGTCCACATGACAACTCAGCTCAGTAAGTGCAATGAAGTTAAAAGTTACCTGGACAACTGCATGGCTCAAAGCCAGGCCGGTAAACATAAATAACTATAGAAAATATCAAAGCAAATACACCAGCACGACAATCAAGAGAAATTTTTAGGTCTCCAGAAGCAGTATGTCAGGCTGCTAACACATAAGAGAACACAATATGCACATAAGTTCCACAATATAGTGGTTTGGCCTATATCTAAACATGAAAAAGAACAACAATTATATAACAAAAAAAGCAGGAAACTTTGCCACCAAACCATTAAATTTAGATCAACTTTAAATTAAAAATTCCGACAACTCAATATCTGTGCACATGCATGAATGCAGGTTTTTAAATCTACAGAAATATACAAACACACAATGTTACTCCACCAAACTTTCAGAAACATAATACCAATTCTGCATGATAGTAAAACATTCAACACAAACTCATCAGCAAATTAAAACGCAAAAGTCCCATCTGAATTAAGTACAGAACTTTCTGAGAAACATGCAAATACATATTTGGTGCTGAAAGCATTGTCCTAAAGAAAAACTTTAAATCTTGCAGCCTGATAGCGTTGAATCCGAGAGCCCAGGATTAAAATCCTTTGCCCGTCCCCACACCCTCAGTTCAAGCAAAAAAAAAAGTTAAAAGGCCCATTTCATTCCTTAACCCTCATTAGACCTGCTCCCTTAACATACTTATGCGTTTTCAAGTTTTTTTCCCTCCTTTAACCTGCAATTTAGTAGACTCCATTACTATATTTGTTTCAAATCACACACCCTTGAGAGCCGAAACTATATAGCTGTGCAGTTTAATTACAGACCACAGTGGCTCTAACCATATCTTTGCTCCCCTCCTCCATCACCATCGTTAAAGACCTGGCACAAAAAAAATGGAGACAAACAGAGGGCATGCCGCAATGTTGATTGGCCCACGGTTTTGTGTCGTCACAGAAAAATCCAGAAATGAGGTCTGGGGCCAGTCTTACTGACGGCCCCTAGGACCACATTGCAGAGATGGGGCGGAATAGTCACACAGTGCTAGAATATAGTTGTAGGCCAAAAACAGACCATAGTGCGCAGGCACAGAGAAATAAGTGCAGCGCCATGGGACAGCCCATGTTTTGACTGAATCAATGATGCCTTGTATTGTGATTGAAGGGTCTTTTCTACCTGGGCCTCGGACAGCAATAGGTGTTGGCTTGTCAGCTTCCCAGCGTCCTCAAAAGGCTGGGCGAGGTTGCTCACTAGCCTACAGCCTGGCGACAGGTCAATAACTCCAGACTCCAGCAGCGACCCCCTTCCTCCCCTACTCACTGAAAAATGCATTCATTTCCCCTCTAGCTTCAACACACCCAACCCTGAGAGAGTTTTCTCCTCAATGTATCTACTGTGTATCCACCTCCATGTCCCGCTCAAAGCACTTCTCACTTTCCATCATGTCTAGCTCTCCTCCTGAAGTCTTCCTTGGATAATTGTCCCTCTTGCAACTGGTCTCCTACCAGTCAATACTAGCACAACTAATACTAGGGTCAAGTGATTTAAAAACAAAATGTATATTAAGGGACAAACTAAAGGTTAAACAAAAGTTTCTGCATCTCAGCACTGTCTGTTCTGAATATACCCTCACCTTTATAATTGTAATATGTTATATGTATTATTACGAATTATCAGTTAAAAATAAGCAAACCGGAACATAATATATGAATAATACAATTTCAGACTTTAATAGTTAATTCTTAACAGCATTCATCAATGTTTTTAAAACTACTTCCAACATACCAGGGTTCACATTTCAAAGAACAAAAAATAACAAATGCATTGCTAAATACAATTTCTTTGAATCTCTTAATTCAGTCAAATACCAGAATAATTCATAATTTTAAAGGAATCATTCCTATAAACCAGAAGGGGGGGGGGGCTGTCGGAACAGCAGAATTGTATTCCCCAGATAGCCCCATCACTTGCTCCACCCGTCTAATCCGTACTCCATGCACACTCACCAACCTCTACAGTCTATAGATGTACTGTACTGGATAGACTTTAAATGTGAAAGCCAATGAACGTGTTTTTTTACCGCAATGCTGCGAGTCCTAGTGACTCAGAATCTACACCTGTTCATTTATTGCACAATCCACTTACAAGCCAATTTACAAAAGAAAAAGGTGGTTACCTGTATTTCTTTGTGCATGTCTTAACGTCCATGTCTGAAAATGTCATTATTTTAAACATTTACATTCTACATATTTATTTTTTGCACTATGACCAACATTTTCCCTGACATAACAGTACGAACTATGACAGATACACTAATTGTATATACAGAGCCCTTTCTTCATGCGCACAAAGTACATTTGACAAATGCACACTTAACTGATGCTTTGATCCTAAAGGACTTTCAGCAGAGGGAAGGGCTACAAATTATATGTGTTTCCTGGGACTTAAATCCATGAACTCTGCATTGGAGCACTGTTGACGCTATGCTAGACCATGCTTTAGGTTATGTCCACACAAAATGTAAAATCGAGCTTACAGCCAGATAATACAATACAAATCATGTCCCATTCTGATTCAAAATGTGACACAGCATTATATTTTTCAATATAGGATGATCAAGCAATATACAGGATGGGTGCAAATTCTAATTTTCAGATTTACCAAAAGAAATAATTGCCGAACTACACTGACATGTTCCTTTTGCAAAATAAACTGAGAAAAAAAAAAAATTACATTCTCATTTACATTTCTCATATACATGGGATTAGCTACAATAAACAATAACAGTATTTACAAATCAAAGCACTGTTTATGATGGTAACATTTCACCATAGTGGCCCGCCATGTCAAAATCTTTGCCACCACGGCAAAAGCACATCAAACCATCCAATCATCTAATCCAATGCCTTGGTGACTCTCCCAGGAAACCCGATGCCTGTCCCCACCCCCCAAGCATGCATTACAAAATTTAGCTGGTTAATAGCATTAATGAACTTGCTTAGATATTTTCCAAGGAAAAGAAAACAGACAAGGTACAGATTTGGTATTTAGTTGGGTGGGGAGAGATGATGCATCTCTTTCCTCTTTTACACCCCATTCTCTCTCTCATACACATTCATAATTGTAAACATATCATTATGGTACTAGGTAGGAATGGGTGCAAAAATGATAAGTTGACCCATGGGGAAAAGAAAACTAGGCTATATTAATTCATATAATTAAGTGCCTGTTCACCTGCATATACCTATGTACACCCATGACCTAATACCTACATTGTTTTCAGTGGTACTACTCCCCCCCAGTCATATTGCCCCCATGCCAAACCTCTTGATCCACAGGAAACAAAATATTTTTAACTCTTGGCACTTTCACTTAGAATAAGCTATACCAGTTTCTTGCCAACAAATGAACAAAGAATACTGACAAAGTACCTGCATCTTGCCTGATGCGTCAAGTCACCTTTTGAATTATTAAATGTTGTTAAATTGCTCTCCTTTTAAAACATACATATTTGTGTGTGCGCGAACATACATACACACACTCACACACAGCTGAGAGCAAAGCTCGGGGTCCAACTGCATGGTGAAGCCATTTATCCAGTGACCCTGGAACACTTTGTGCGACTTGTTTAATGTAATTGTTGGGACAGCCACAGTTGATGACGTCAATGCTGAAATTTGTTGACATCAATATTTTAAATCGCTGCATCTTTAAAAAAATATTTTAAAAGAAATTTCCTTTATGATTTCTGAACACTTTATTATAATAAATGAATCCTTAAATATTACTACGTAATTATGTGAGTAGTTAAAATTATCACCAAACAGAAAGGTGATTTGCACATTGCGTGGCACTAGCGTTATGCAAGAACACCTGAAGAAAAAACACACAAGTGCCATCCTAGATGGTTGACCGCAAGAGTAGGCGAAACCAACATAAGTGTTGTCTGTTTGTGTTTATTATATCACCATTAGTATGGAGAGCTTTTTTTTGTCCTTGTAGCTGCTAAATACACTCATAATTAAAGTCCTAAACTTGTCTGCCTGCTGCCTTAGAATTTCCATTGAATAAGTGTTTTAGAAAATGTTTTGGCTAAAATCTGGGCTTATTCTACTTTGACCGTGCCAATGTGTTAATTTGTGCGCAATAGGCTTGTTGGGACCCAGGGTTGTCAACTTTAGTCAGCTGGCTGGCGTGAGATTTTAAATTCACGACTAGTCTGCATAATCACAGTTTTATTACCTTAAAGGTTTGTATGGTTTGCAAACTACCCCAAAGCATTTGATGTGGCTAATTATAAGTTTATAATGGAATAAGATAGAGTTGTCGTAAGATTTTGTGCGCGAGCGTGAGAGTCTGAAAGCGTGAGTGTCGCGCCAGATGCATGACAGTTGGCAACCTTGGGGACTAGTGCTGTTATCATAAGCTTAAGCTGAAACAAAAACAGAAAATAATTTGTGAAATGAAATAAAAATGAAAACTATATTTACCAAGACAAAGAATCAGACTGAAAAAGTGCACTATAAAGTCTCAAGAAAACATCATTAAAAGACAACCTTACCCACACTCCCTACATCTCCAGACAACAAAAAATTACATTAAATAGAAAAAAAATTATCAATATAAAACTTTACTACAGAATACTCAGAAAACATCTTTGTCCAAGTCTTTCCTAAACCCATGGGGCACAGGAAAGACTTGGACAATGAAGATTGGAAAAGATCGGACAGATAATCATGCTGAGGAGATCAGGTGTCTGAGCTGCCCTTTTCTTTGCCATCACTATGTAGCAATCCTTGAATTTTGGGGTGATCTACCTCAAAATTTGACCACTTTCAGTCTGTCACCCCAACAATATACTGGTAGAATTTGAAAAAGATCTGTAAAATACTTTTAGAGTTACCAGACCAAGGGTCTCCTACAGCTGCCGTTTTCTAATATTGCTTCCACACAGCGCTACTGCTTCATTTTTCAAATTTGTCTGAAAATGAAATTAGGTGTAGATCTTGTGATTTGTGAAGCAGTAATATAATATGACACATCAAATTCTTTTTGACACATTCACAAGGTTGAATTTCTGCTTTCATCCTTCCCTTGGCTGCCATTAAGCAGCATAGCTTCAACTTTGGGGCGATCTGTCTCAGTTTAATCAGTTCCAATTCGTCTCCCATACAATACCTCTGTAAAGTTAGAAAAATGTCCAACAAACTGTTTTTGAGTTATTGTCTTAACAAGCAAAATCTCTGAGATGGTGGAGCACACCTAAAACCACATATATTCCCTGTCCGGAGAAAACAATAGGAGGAAAATACAGTAAGTACAATAGATAAATGGGAGCAGTATAGTGGGAGTCCTTTACTTCTGCATGAGCGTTAGAGGTTACAAACATGTAAGTTCTCCAGTCAGCCCATGTACACACACACACACACAATAAACAGTTGTGTCTCAATCACCAAAAAACCTTAACAGTAGGACAAAATGGCCAAAAGTGGTTGTAAGAGTACAGGAAAATGCAGGCATCATCTTCACCATTAATTCCCATAGGCCGACAAGGTGACTCGGTGGTTTATAGAGCAAAATTGCAAGCATAACGTTACACATGAGGTCCGACCAAATCCGGGCAACCACAAGAGCTTTAAATTGTATATCCTGCTTATGTTTGCAAATATGAAATAATATATAATAAAAACTTTGATGTATTTTGCGGCTGTCTTGCGTTCAAGCCCGCCGAGGCCAAGAAACTGCTGCGCCAAATACACATATGAATAGATATACAATATAAACAGATAAATGAGTGCCAACCAGGATGCCAGCCTCCTCACAAAAGCAGCCAAGCAGTTATTCGGAATACAACAATAGAATAATGTTGTTGCCCTCGACTACGTTACATTTTGTTTGACTACATCGTTTCAAAAGTGACAAAACAGGAGAATAAAAAGCTGATAACGAAGGTAGCGGCCGATTTCGTTTTCCGCGCATCGCCGCAATGTCGGCTGTTACCATGACAGCGGTGACCCCAACAGAAGCACGCGCAGGAGACCGCTGGCAAGCCGGGTCCGGTTACCCCCATTACAACTGGCACTGGACCCCAGCTTATCCTACAGTATAACATTACTCTTCTGGCTACTACATATGTAGGGAGGCATGAGACACAACTTGGAATCACATCCTCTACTACTTATTCCGGCCATGGCCGCCAAATGCGTCGCCAGTTACAAGTTACCTCCGAAGCCAAGTACCGCAGAACACACCGCTTTACGAGTTAGCTGGTTTACTACCTAAACGCAGTCGTGTGACCCGGCTAGTCAGGCAAGCCGACCTGACCCACTTGGGGAAGTGCTCTTACTATCAACTCGCCAACTTTTGGCGAAAGATAGCGGCACTGGCAGCAGCAAAACTAGCCGTGTGGCCAGTACTCACACCAAATGACCACATATGGGAACAATAAACCGCCTATATAAAACACAGGGCAACACATTAAATACGTGGAACTTTTCAGCATATGAACAATTCAGTTCGATACAGCTGGCAACTTTTTTTCCTTCACTTCGAATCAGGGCGATTTTCTGGGAATCCGCTAAAGGAGCCCAGTACTGCTCATTTATGATACACGCTCGCCCGTTAACACTTACAGTTCAAGCAAACGCAACTCACCGGTAAAGAAAAACAGGAGAAGTAGTACTCTGCCCCCCAATCCCAAGTAAGAAGGCATATTCCTGTGATAATATATTAATATAACCGCCATGATAACCCCAAATCACAGTTGGTCTCAGACTCGGTGTTTCTTAACTCCGAAGACTCGGCGCCTGCTTCCCGTGGGGACCGAGCTGCGCCTGGCTGTACCACTTCGCTGCCTGAAATAGGGGTGCGCTGGACACCTGACTGTCCTAAAGCCAACTTTCATAAAAGAAGCCAGTTTCACATTTCACTAAATCATTTCTGCATAAGCGGTAGCTACTCAATGAAATATTTGGAAACCGAAGCCGCATATTTAATCAATATACAAGCGAGTGGCTAGGTATAAGCATTTCAGAATCGTATTTCTATTGCTACCGTGTGAAGTGCTGCGAAAGCAATGTTATGCTCTTAATTATTGTTTCTGCGTTGAGAATTTGTTGTGAAATGTTGTCACGAATTTTTTGATGACATTTTTGCTTAATTGTACGATTATACTTAATGAGGTCTAATGTTGCTTTCCAATTACATTCAGCAATAATTACATTCAGGAGCGCCACTAGAGATTTATGAAAAGGGAGGCTAAACTTTTACTTGGGGATCTGACTTAAAATACAACGAACAAGAGCACGTCATTTAAACAAATTAGTGTACATTTATGACCCCCCCCTCCAAAAAAAAAAAAAAAAGAGTTCTAGTGATGGCCCTGCTCACATTATTTTCTGGTATATTTTTCTCATACTTTATGGGTATTACAACTCTGCCTATATCCCTTGTCAGTGACCTCGCACTGGGTCATACGTAACCATTTTCATCCCCTCCAGACTAGGTACTGCTTAAACAGACCATGGCCAGAACCGGATCTAGGCATAGGCAAACTGGACAGCTGTCTAGGGTCGGCCTGCCACATGGGGGGCCAGAAAAAGTCCCAGGTCTACCGAGGGGGACCCAACCCAATCGGTGAAATCTAATGAGGGGGGCCCCACCCCAAAATTTATTTCTGTCTATGGACTTCCCGAGGGCCCCTGAAAAGATAGATACAGCCCCGGCTATGGCTAAAGTCGCATGCAGTATTTTTTTTTGCACTGCATACGGTACACCTAAATTTATATTTTAGTAACTGGGCATCTGAGTTACTGAATTGGTAGCAGCAAGTGTTGAATCATTGTGACATATGGTGGCAGCGGTGGGATTCACTGCCTATGGGTCTGATATGGCAGAGAAGTCCAGAGGAGCTGGCAGGCAATTCAGTGGATTAGACTGGATTATCATTGATGCAAGGGCGTAGATTTAGGTATGGATGGTAGAGATGTGTCCCGTCCAATATTGTAGGAGTACTGTGTGTGTTTGGAGGGTGGGGGGTGGGGGTTCAGGGCTGATATAGTCCTTACCAGTGTTGAAATCAAACCTATGTTCTTGCAATGATGGTTGACAAAGCACTTTGGATCTCTTTGTTGAAGGTTCTAGTCAAAGTGGAAGAACAAGGTCTGGCTAATTTATTATTGTCATGTAAAGGTAGACATGAACAAAGCCTATGTGTTGGATAGTGCTACGTCTGTTTTCATGGAGGGGGGGGGAGATCCACAGGAAAATGTTTGTTTGTTTGTTTGTTTGTTTGAATCTTTTGCATAATTTATGTTGTGTTGTTCATGGTGTGAAATGATTAAAAATGAAGCTATCTCAGCCAGAAACCCAACACTATGCTCTAATTATGATAATATTATTAATTAGAATAATTAAAGACTGATAGTAAAATACTTGTATTTTTAGTTACAGGTCATGCTACCCTTATAAGAACTAGAATGCTATTTAAAAAGCCAGTTGATTATCCACAGTACTTGTACATATATTATAGCGCCCCCTACCTGCATAAGTAAGCCAACTCTGTATTCATTACAAGGGGATTTATCATATTGCATCGTTTGTGACTGACCCAGTGCTGACCTCTGTGGCCTGATTTTGTACATGTGCCAAACAAGTGCCTCCCGAATGTCAATCAGACTCACTGTAGCCTACAGAGAAATACTATGTCACCTTACAAATTCTACAAACATGTGAGACTTACTGTGATGTGGACCTGGCTGATACACACTCCCAAAAAGGCAGAGGTTAAAACAGGAGGAATTGCTTGTTATAGGAAAATACAAAAAAACTGACATCATGCACCACAATACATGTAAACTCGCTTGAGTGTATATATATGCAGAAAATGAACCTGCACAGGTGAATAGGTCACTCTTGACAGGTGTGGAACAAGCCCTCCTTGAACATTTTCTGGCATCAAGTGAGGGGTCAAATTTCTTCTGAAAACAACAGTGGACTAAGCCTCACAGTAGCTCACTAACCAGCTGCAAAAGAGACAAATGTTTTAAAAAAAGACAAAGGTGTGAGGGGACAAATGATAAAAACTTATGTGTTCGGGTAAAATGGTGCAGACAATGCAGACAGAAATAAAAATACTGAGCTATTAAGGCAAAGCACAGAATTTCAAGCTTCCACCACAGAGACTGCATTCCATGAAAAAAAAAATGCGTAAATACAGGGCAATAAAGGTAGTGCAATTACACTCACTAGCAGCTCTGCCATGGTGAGGGCAAACAGCAGGGCCCAGTCAAGTATGTGAGGTATTCCTCACGTCTGTGCAAAAGGAATGATGAAAAGTAGTGAGCTGCATGGACTTTATTTGACCTCTTTTCTGGCCGAGGGACACAAGGGAAGCAAAACTGAGGCTTACTGTCTCACTTGTGCAACAGGGAAGCCTGAGGTGGATTGCTGACAGAAAAAATATGGCATTTTTTACCCAAATAGTGTGAATTTGGCTCCATTGTAATTCCCGAGAAAAAAAATGGCCTGGAGCAAAGCATGATGGTCCCCCCTCCTAAGATGTGCATGACTGACATCCCATAGATTTGTGCTATGTAGCTGTGATGCCAGATCACACAGTACTGCTAGTTGTAGTATATTGGGTTAAAGGTTTCTTGTGCTTGTCTTTTTAGCACAGAAGCACAGGAAAGGGTCTATCTATCCATTATCTATACCTGCTTGTCCTATGCAGGGTAGTGAGGGTGCAGAGCCTATCCCAGAAGCAAGAGGAGCAAGGCAGGGAATAATCCAGTATGGGGCACCAGCCCATCACAGCAAAGAAAAAGATCTCACGGATAAAACAGTGCCTCTTGTAAACCTTTTTCCATCACTCTGTGTCTAAGAAAAATTGAAATTTAAACTTCCTTTCTTTGCATAGGGTTATTAGTCTAAAAAACAAAAGTAGCATTAATTAACTTTAAGTTTGAGCAGGCATTGTTTGCGAATGGCTAACAAAGCATTCATAGCTTTCCGCATAATTATGTCATACCACACTAGAGCAGCAGGTGGCACCAACCAGACAGACCTCCCAGAACCCTAGGAAGTGACGTCATTGTGTTCCAAGGGTGGATTGTTGAAAGATTAGAACCACCTGTGCTTCACAAGAAATGCAATTTCAGCCAATGTGTAACTGTAACATTTGTTTCTGCTCAATATTGAGTTGCTCGCCTATGGGAAAAAATACACAACCACCACTGTTGGTGGTTTGTGATGCTTTGTGATTTTTATGTTAGAACTTTCTGAGCTTTCTTCCAGTTTTGTCTCCCCTCAAGGAACTTTATCCTTGGGTAAAGATATTTCATGCTCACAACCCTGGCCTGTGTCTGCTGGGTGCTTTGTTGGTTTTGGATTTGTGACAGCAAGATTAGCACAGCACATGATGAAGTACTGAGAGCCTCACTAGCTAACAAGGGTGTGCTGCCGGGAACGACACACAGGTCGCTATCATAGTAAAATGCTACAGTTACGGAATTAGCTGAAGCTAAACGACTGATTCCCTCCAATGTTCACCTGCATGAGGAATGAAGGAGAAAAAACATAGGTTACTAATATACTCTGGACACATGGAAGCTTTAAAAGATGAGATTGCAAATCAGGACCGAGATCTGTAGGAGATGCCTCCATCATGGCTTACATCAGTGCCACTTACTGCAGATGTTTTCTCTACAGCTACGTTTCTTGAGTGTAGCAAGCATGAGGCACAGCATGAGGGCAAATCTTTTAATTGCTGGGCGATGGGTCATTTTCAAAAGAAATGCCCAGGTCTACATGCAAAAGCCAATGTTCTCTGGAGGACAAGAAGGCCTATGAAATGCTCAGGCGGAACCTAAAGAAGAGCATCAGGGAGGCCAAACAAAATCACAGTCAGCGGATTGAGGACCGCTTCAACTGCAACACTGACCCATGATGCAAGGAATTAAGACTGTCATAGACTACAAGAACACTGGCAACTGTCTGACCACAAGTGAGGTCTTCTTCCCAGCCAAACTTAGCCATATCTTTGCCCTTGACCATACACTTGTATTGCACATGCATGATGTCAGAAAGGTGTGGTGCAACACAAATGCATACAAAGTAGCTGGACTAGATAACATCCCAGGACTTACACTTAAAGCCTGTGCTGATCAGCTAGCACAGGTTATCGCTAACATCTCCCCTTCAGCCAATTGTCCCCAATCTTTCAATTGGACACCAGGTGTTCCGGTATGTAAACAGTAAGTGGTCACTTGTCTGAATGATTCCTGGCCAGTTGCAATCATCCCTGTAATGACAAAGGTATTCGAGACACTGGTTTTGGCTCACATGTAACACCAGCTTGCCTAAAGAGCAAATAGATCCACATAAGATGCACTTTCAACTGCTCTTCACATAGCACTAACCTACCTGGAGCAACAACACACATGTGTCAGAATGCTGTTCATTACATTTAGCTCAGCATTCAATACCATCCTACCTAAGAAGATGACCCTGAAACTCCTCAACCGAAACTGCAGTACATCACTATACAACTGGATCTTAGACTTTCTAACTGACAAACCACAGACTGTCAGGCTAGGCATCCGCTCCTCCTCCACCCTGATCAACACTGGGGTGCCACAAGGCTGTATACTGAGTCCTCTGCTCTTCTCACTTTTCACTCATAACTGTATACTCATGTATAACTCCAACATCATCATCAAATCTATTTAAGTTTCATGCCATGGGCCTTTCATGGATTCACAATATCTCCTCACTACTGAAGAAGGCATAGCAGCACCTGCAATTCCCAAGGAGAGCCAACAACTGTACCTCAGCGACTCCAGGAAAATTTCTTGATAGAAAACATACTTCTGCTACACATCTGAAATCTAAGCCAGCACTACAGCTATAAACTGTAAATCTCTGCAAAGAGCAGTCTGGACTGCAGAACTCCTTAGTGAGATCAGGTATCTGGTCAATTGCTTTTTCATTTTTTTACTTAGTTATTATACTAATTTTGTCTAAGACACTGCAGGAACATATTCAGTGTGTCTTTTTAGGGTTTCTGATTGCTCATCCTGGAGTGGCTATGGAAGAAATTAAGGTACATGCTGAAATGGAGCAGTCAGCCCCTACAGTATAACACTTAAAGGTTAAACAGGTTCCATATTGAATTGGTTTCACTAACACAGAAGCTTCGTTTGTGATGCAGGTTCTATGGCGTCTCCTATCACCAGACCCACCAATAGCATTTTAGCTTGGATCAAGTGGACACCGATTTCCCTAGAAGTTTCCAAAGCTCTAAATGTCTGTCAATACTGATGTTCTTCAACCCAGCACAGACCTTCGAGAGCATTCATAATGCGCAATAAACATGGCTATAATGTGTTATGCTTTTTTAAATAAATATTTATAACCGTGTTTATAATACTTTATGAATGCATTACAATACATGATGGGGGAATGTATAATGCAGTTATATGACTGCTTTAAGTGTTACCACACTAACATACACTGAGGGACAGATCTAAACAATATTGGCTGCAGTAGACTTGAACCCGAGGTGTCCTTTTGTCACCAACGTCCCACACTGCCCCTGGGGTTGTCCCAGGTCCCCCCTTCCCCTGGGTTCCTGAATAAAGCAGCATAAATCTAGTGAGGGAAACACATTGCAGCATGCAATGTCCCACCCTCAAATTTCATCCATCCATCCATTTTCCAAACCGCTTATCCTACTGGGTCGCGGGGGGTCCGGAGTCTATCCCGGAAGCAATGGGCACGAGGCAGGGAACAACCCAGGATGGGGGGCCAGCCCATCGCAGGGCACACTCACACACCATTCACTCTCACATACATTCCTACAGGCAATTTAGCAACTCCAATTAGCCTCAGCGTGTTTTTGGACTGTGGGGGGAAACCGGAGTACCTGGAGGAAACCCCACGACGAACATGGGAAGAACATGCAAACTCCACACACATGTAACCTAGGCGGAGACTCAAACCTGGGTCCCAGAGGTGTGAGGCAACAGTGCTAACCACTGCACCACCATGCCACCCCTACCCTCAAATTTAAAAACTAAATTATTCTATTTACCAATGGTTGTAACTTTTTTGCGTTGTCTGGTGGCTCAGTCCATAGTAGTATAGCCTCTCTCCTCTGGGGTTTCGGATTTGATTTCCTCCCCTGGCTCTGCGTGAGGTCAGCTTTCATGGCTCCCCAGCTAGGAATCCAGTTTCCTACGTGTGATTGATTGGTATCACATCCAGGGTGTGCCCTGCCTCACCTGCTGAGCTTCCTGGGACAGGCTCCAGGGTAACTATGACCCTGCACTGGATTAGCGTTTATGGGAAACAGATGGATGTGTGCTTGCCCATGACACCAGGTGCTCAGACGAATCTGTGTTTCCAGTGAACTGTCATATTATTGCGGGGGGAGGGGAGGGGGCAATAGATCAAGGGCAACATGGTGGTGTAGTGAATAGCGCGGTCACCTCAGAGGCCTGGGTTAGGGGGTTTATAAGGCAGTGAGACAGTGAGACAGTGCCTCATGTCTGCAGTTCACATGTTGTGTGTGTCAAGCTCCAAAGACTGGCAGTTCACTCAGAATTGCCCATAATGTGTATGTATGTGTATATGTGTGTATGTGTGTGTGTGTGTGTGTGTGTGTGTGTGGGTTTGCATAGGTCACATTTGAGGACCAAATTGTCCCCAAAGTGTAGTAAAACCTGAAATTCCCCTACTTTTGGGGACATCTTTTCAGGTCCCCATTTGAATAATGTCATTTTTATAAAAAATTTGTGAATTCAATCAAAAAAGTAAAAATGCCAAATGTTTTGTATTTTGGTTGGTTACTTATGGTTAAGGTTAGGGCTCGGTAGGGATTAAGGGCGTCGTGATTGGGATTAGGGTTTTCCCCATAGAAATGAATGGACAGTCCCCATTTAGATAGGAAGACCAACTTGTGTGTGTGTGTGTGTGTGTGTGTAGTCATGTATATATTACATTGTTGGGGCCAAATGTCTCCACAATGTGACAAAAACCTTACCTTGACCTTGTTAGGACATTTTCAGTCCCACAAGGGTGGATGGATGGATCCGCAAAACAGAGGAGCAGTATGTACCTGTTCATGATAAATACAGACGCTCCTCTACTTTCAACGTACGAACTTTCAGACATATGAACTCAGAGGACTCAGAGGAATTCCAAATTGTGTTCCTTGGGCTCCCGTTTCCTGTCTGCAACATTATTTTTTTTTCTGCGCACCAATTCCGCCTAGTACGACCTCTCACTGCTACTCCGCAGCAGCGTAGCGTACGTACTCCCAGCATCCGATTTCTTAATACTTGCGTATACCCTTAAAATTATGTTGAATAACAAATTACGAACATTTCAAGTGAACGGCCGTTTGTAAATGAAGGAGCGTCTGTATAGATACTGGCAGGGCAACAGATCGGCCGGAGGGGGGCATCCATATCACTCTGGGATTCCCCATGACATCAGCTACACCTTCTATGGAATCACCACCATACATCTCCACCCATTCAGGGAAGCCCTGTTCGGCCCTCCCCCTAGGTTCCCCGGTGCTTACTATTTTCGGCCATGCTTGTCCCCAGAGTGGACCAGCAAAACAGAAGGCCAGTGTGTACATTTTCATGATGATCTAAAGAGCAGATCAGCATAACAAATTGATGCCACTGATGATGGCTTTCTTCTTACAGCAACCATTACTTTATGGTATTCCGGTTATTATATCCTTTTCAGAAAGTGTTTATCCATCCATTCATCCACCTTCTAATTACTTATTCAATATGGGTTTATGGGGTGATTAATCAGTTGCAAAACTACGTTATATATTATAAACATTTGATGTCAGTGTAGTACAAATAAAATGATCCTGGCATTTTAAATAATTTCTTTTCAAATTTGACACATTTTTTATACAAATTTATAACCTTCTCAACAATCATAAATATTCATTTATTTGTTTTCAGTCGATTTGATGTACTGAATAGTACTTGAATATATTGAATGTGTTGCTGTTTATAGCTATTAATTTTTGAAACACGTCACTGCAAAATATAAATTACACTGAAAGATTGTTTAATGGCCAATCCAGAGAGTTTATTGATATTATGGTGCCATCTGCTGTACATGTTTGGTATATGCATATAGCAATAAGAGTTTGCAGTTTATCCGGATATAACATAGACAAATGGGGTAATCTGAAAAGAACAGAAATATAATGGATCCATGTGTATTACAGTTTTACAGAGAAGCTCTCTCTAAGCACAGGGGAATCCCCTGAATGGGACGCCAGTCCCTCTTAGGGTACATATAAACTATGGGCAACTTATAAATATAATTTTGCTTAATATTTATTTACGCGCAAGAAAGGCACGTAGCACATGTCAAATATATGACTGTCAAGGAGTCAACTAGGCATTAGTAGGGCCAGTAGAGTCTCTAATGAATACCCGTTCACAGGAGCTACATAACACCTATCAAACATTTAAAAAACTTAATAAGCAAGAACAGCTATAAAAATAAGTAGAAAGTGCAACATTAAGAGCATTCAGGAAACGTGGGAACAGGGAAAAGAGGGGTTTTAAGGCATTTCTTCGAAGTGGGGAAGTGGTTCTGACACCTTATTCCACCGTCGAAGAACCAGAGGTGGGAAACGCAGTACTGGTTTACTGACTGTAAAGGACGAACATGCTAACCTGCACCACACACAGAAAACATACAAACTCCATATACACACACATACAGGGCAGGAACTGGAGCATGTGTGGCCATGGTGATTCTCACTGATATCCTGTGTGACCGTCACAGCAAAGCAGCACAAAGGCATGGAAAGGCTGTTAAAACAGCGAGAAACCTTAATAAAAATTACTGACAGCAAGATCTGCCTGATACAAATTAAAAGCAGGATGTCTGATTTTACCTATAAGGAGTAATACGTATAAACAACAGGAAAAGGCTGTGTAGATTATTAACAATGGCTCTATTTCCAAGGAAAGCAAAATTCTTTGGTCTCTGGAACATGGCCAGGGTAAATAAGATAATTAAATGGACTGTCAGATATTAACGGCGTGGATAATTTACTTTAGTTCAAATTACTTTTTTTGCGCTGTCTCTCAGCACATTGAATTCTTTTTTTCCATTTTTAAAAATGGCTTAATTTTATATGAATTAATAAGACATTTCCATGAATAATTTGAACCAGGATGGCCAAGCACAGTTATCAGCACAATATTTAGTTCTTAGACATTATAAATATAAAATTTAAAAAATCTAATTTAAAATTTTTCCCCCGCAAAAGATAAACATACCTAAATCTCATCAAACATGCCTATGTATCTCATCAAATGAAAGACACACTGTGACCTTTAAGAAAGACATCTAAGCTTTAAGAGAGTTGTGTTAGATTTAGCTGCCTGTTGTCCGTGGTTCACCACCTTCAGTTTGCAAGACTAGCTGCATATTGATCACATCACATCAGAAGGGGCACGACCTACGTTAAACAAACAGCTTTTGTTTTCATTGGCCTTCCATTGGGACACTAAATGACGCAGACTGTTTGTTGTCTCCGGATATATAGCTGAACATTGAACCAAAAGTGGACTGAAATCCAAAGTTCAAAAGACCATAGATTACATAGACCAGATAACAGATAATAGCTGGAAAAAAGCTATTTTCCCAAGTGGAACAACTTGTCAAAAACTTCTGGTGGGTTCAGTGATGACATGTGCAGAAAACACTCTAAGTATAATGACCATGGAGTTGCTCCAATGGACAATGTGATTTAATAAAGGTGATTTGGGAAGTGTGGAACATGGGCAGAAGAAAGTATTTTGTCTCATCTGTGGATCATTAAACAGAGAAATATATTTAATACTAGTAATAGGAAAACATACTCTGTCGTGTGCACAAACGTTTAGATATTAATAGTAATGAAATCTCCTACCCTGACATTGTGTTAGACTTATCCTGCCTTACTTTACTATCCATCCATCCTTTCATCTGTCCATCCATCCATCCATCCATCCATCTTCCAATCCCTTGAGTTTTGGGTATTTCGTTGATCTTTTCAACCTTTTTAGATTTAGACATTATCTGGGTAACTGGAACTGAATAAATTTTAAGAAAGATTGCACCAAAATTCAAGCAGCATCCTATAGTGATATAACAGAAAAGGGCAGTTTTGATACTTGATCTTATTACTGTGATAACTACAAAATTATTGGCAGGACCTTTTTCAGATTCTGCAGACAGCATGTATGGGTGAACATCTGGAACTGGTCAAATTCTGAAGCAATACTGCTTAACTGCAGTAAAGCGAAGGGTGAAAGCAGATGGCATTTGACCTTGTGAATGCGGTGAGTTCAAATGTATTTGATGGATCTTAGTACTGCTATGCAAAAACATTATATGGATGATGATCTACACTTGAATTCATTTTGAAACTGCCCCAGAAATGAAACAGCAACACTAGATGTGTTAATAGAGGCTTTGGAAGACACTTGGTAAGGATCTGATAGATCTTTTCCAAACTTTGTATGGATGATGATCCGGAAGTCCTCAGATTTTGTGACAAATCGCACCAAGGGTAGATAATGGACAGTATTTATTTGTATGTGTGTGTGTGTGTGTGTGTGTGTGTGGGTATGAACTTGGGATGATGGATTTTTTTACTCTGTTTGTTAAAACCCATACCAGGGGAGAAGCAACTCTCAATCTTATTTTCTCTAATAACCAGGATAGGACTGGAAAATTTAAGGTTGTAGAACCACGTGACAGTAGTGATCATAACATGGTTAAATTTGAGGTTAATTCCAGTGTCCAAAGAGCAAAGTCCTAAACAAAAATGTACAATGTTGGATGGAGTTAAACAGTTAAACACCACTGGATGGAGTTAAACAGCAAAACTGTTCAAGAGACATGGGAAGTTTTTAAAAGCAGATTGTTGCAAGTGCAAGAGGACTTCATACCTGTTTCCAGCAAAACTAAATCTAGGAAATTGCAACCAATGTCATTTACTAGTGAAATTACTAGTGAAGAATAAAGTAAAGAGTAAAAGGGCTCTGTTCCACAAATGGAAATTAACCAATGATGTCAAAATAAAGCAGGAGTATCTAAGTCTACAGGTTGAGTTAAAAAATAATATTAAGAGGAGTGTCGAAAGGAAATGGCATTGGAGGCTAAGGATGACCATTTTTCAAGTCCTCACAAAGATATGTGAATGCAATAAAAAAATTCCAAAGTCTCATATTTTATTTGGATACTTATGGCTGAGGTTAGGGTTGGATAGGAGTTAAGGTAGTCATGTTGGGATTAGAGTTTTCCCCATAGAAATGAATGAAAAGTCCCCACTGTCGGTGTGTGTTTGTGTGTGTGTGTGCGTGCACATGTGTGTGTCTGTGCGCACCCAATCGACTCGCATTCTGTTGAGGATATACCCCTGCCAAGCATAGGTTCCACCCAATTGTGACCTTGTTCTAAACAAAAGAAAGATGGATGTATGGATGGATGGGTGGAAGAATGGATGGATCAGCAAAACAGAAGAGCAATATGTACCTGTTCATTATATATATATATATATATATATATATATATATATATATATATATATATATATATATATATATATATATGTGTGTGTGTGATTTAATAAATATTAAAATATTTAGACAAGAACAGTGTAACAGATCAGCCTGGGAGGACCCCATCTACATCACTCTGGGATTCCCCTTCACATTAGCCACACCATCCTGGGAATCCCCACCATAGGTCTCCACCCAGTCAGGGAATCCCTGTTCAGCTCTCCCCCTAGGTTCCCTGGTGCTTACTATTTTCGGCCATGCTTGGCACCAGCGGTTGTTCATTTTTTACTGACTATGTCCACTAATTCAGTTCCTATGATGCGTTTTACTGACGCAGGGCCTTCTCAGTTTTTGAGAGTTTGAGTAAGTATTCTGCTTTCTGTTTTTTTATGACCTGTTTTTCTCCCTGGATTCCGAGTCCACCTTGTGCCCTGATCACTGTTCGCTCCACACCTGGCCTTCACCAAGTCACAGGTCTCCGTTTTGCCTGATGTATTGAACAGGGATGTGAATTTGGGTATGGACAGTAGAGACATGTCCGAGGAATATTGTGGCAGTACCATGTGCATTTTGTCGTGCTCAGGTTCGGGCTTATTTTGTCTCTGCTAATACTAGGACCAAGCCTACGCCCATTCTGGTTCTGGACTTGGATTATCTGAACCTGATTTTGTTGATCTGCATCTGGGCCACTTTTTCAACCTCCTCATAGGGGGTTTCAGACATTTTATTTGTTACTGTGAAAACTTACAGTATATGTCTTTGATTTATCTGACAGATCTTTTTGCAGACAGAGTCTATTTGTGAATATCTGAGAGTTAACAGATTTTAAGAGAAATAACAGGAGAAGTGAAGCAGTGTCTCGTAAGGGCAGCAAGGGGATGGATGAGTGCATTAGACACCTCTTCTTCTCAGCAAGACACCCCGAATTGATCTTATTACTCGATTTACTTTATCTGATGTTTACATCAGCAGCTTGTTGTCACACTGTATCAGAATTCTGCACCTTTCATTATAGGGGAATTTAATTCAAGGTCAGCTTTTAATAAGGACTTTTTAGGAAACATGTGGAGAGTTTTGTCTTGGCTGACACTCTTCAACATTGCGTGGACTTTGGGGACAGTACCTCTGGACTGGCAGACAGGGGTGGTTGTCCCAATCTATAAGAAAGGAGACTGTACAATGTGTTTCAACTTTAACTTACCCAGGAAGGTCTATGCAGGGGTACTGGAGAGTACTGCAGTTTGTCTCTTGGCCAAACCTTGGATTCAGGAGGAAAAATGCAGATTCTGTCCTGATCTTGGAATACTGGACCATGTCTTTAACCTCACAAGGACACTGGAGTGAGAGTTTGGCTCACATTGCCAGTAGTAAGTCAGACCTGTTCTGGGTGGGTGTTTCCGCTGGGGCTACCCGGTTCTGTTCATAACTTTTATCGGTTCCGGGACTGATGCACTGTTGCTTTTTGCAGATGATGGGGTCCTGTTGGCTTCATGCTGTGACCTGCAGCAGTCACTGGCGCAGTTTGCAGCTGAGTGTGAGGCAGCTGGCATGAGGATCAGCATCTCCAAGTCTGGCCATGGTTCTCAACCTAAAAAGGGTGGATTGCCCTGTCAAGGTGGGGTTACTGTCATAAGCGGAGGAGTTTAAGTATAAAAGTGTGAGCTTGAGTGTATTATGGAGTGCGAGATGGGGTGGGAGAAAAGAGAATTTCCCTATGGGAATCAATAACAAGCCGCATAAATGATCTTCATCCGCAGAGGGTCTGGGCTCAGCCTTAGAAACAGGGTGAGGAGCTCGGACATTTGGGAGGCGCTCAAAGTGGAGCCACTGCCCCTCCACTTCTAAAGAAACCATTTGAGGTGGTTCAGACATCTATCTAGGATTACTGGTCCCCCACCCACAAAGGTAAAGGTCAGTGCCATTTAGCAGAATGCCTTTTTGTCATTGTATAGGTAGCATGTATGAGCTCTATATGTCAAAGTGAAACTTGCGCTTAGTGCTCAGGCTGAGGTGTTTGTCCAGTGCACCCAGACAAGGCTTTCTGGGATTAAACTCTTTGTTCAAGGGTCCAACAGAGCCACATTGTCCCTGTTTGGGTGGAAAACCAGAGCAGCAAGAACCCAGACAAACAAGACTCTGGGCGCTTTGGGGTCCCACTTTCTACTCTCATTTACTGATATGCTAGAAAGTTCTGTGTCATAATCTTTATTTAATCTCAATTATTTATATAGCATCTTTCATACTTAAAATGCAGCCCAAAGTGCTTTACACTGCAAATAAATATAAGGGGGGGGGGAGAGAGAGAGCAGAGGAGTGTAAGAAGATAGTATGAAAGAATAAAATACACAAATTAGAATAAATAATATGATTATATAAAAAAATCAAGAATGAGATCTAAAATTGGAATAAGAGTTATGCATAACACAGAATTATACAAAAAGAATACAGGGACAAATACAAAATTTAAAAGTCAGGGTAAATAAGTCTTTAAAAGCTTTTTAAAACAAGACAGTGACTCAGCCTCTCTAACTGGTGCTGTGTTCCGTAGTTTGGGTGCATAATGACTAAAAGCTGGGTTGGGTCAGTGCAACTGTGTCACTCTTTCCAAGCATTCCATGTCAATCTCATTAATAGAATCCATCAAGAACGGGGCTCTGCTGTCAGAGCTACATGGATCATAAGCTGGTACTACAGAGACACTAATATCGGTCATTTTAGTTTTAAAGAACAGTGGAAATTGCTCACATTTCTCAGCAGATGCCTCCTGAATCGTAGGTTGTGAAGGGTGGAGGAGCCTATTTGTAGTTTAAAATAGTACTATAGTATTGTTTTTGTCAGCAATCATTTTTGGAAAGTATGCCAGTCGTGGTTTATGAGTGCTTGCAATGAACTGGCATCCTGTCCAGGGAGATTCCCAGGCTGTCCAGGGCAGGCATAGCAATTGGAAGGTACATGATTGAAAACACAATTATAAAATCACTGGATTGTAATGTGACTGGACTATGACCAAAAAGTTAAAGGTGACTGCATGGTATGTTTATAAAATGCTGGAAACACTTACATTGAACATAATGATGAATGTAGTCGCTGATAACTTACGAAACTTAAACCGTCTAATGTCACGTACGACTATAATTGTCCTATTTTGTTTTTAGGTTTTGTTTTGTTCTGACACTTTACTGATAATCTCCAGTTCTGACTGGCTTTGGGTTTTAAGGTATCTATCTAACAAGACAAAGTGCAGTATTGGTACTTGCATTGATTGTTAAGGGGGGAGATCATGGCTGGGAGGTAGTAAGTTTAGTAACTTGAATTCCAGTCGGAAGAGTGCTTTATCACTGTTGTAATTGTGAAGCTTGAGGGGATGCTACCACTACACTTTTCTGATAGGGGTGTTCGCCATCTGATGGGCAAAACCAAACTGTTAAGGGGATGATTACTGTATGTTACACAGGACATTGTTGTATCTGTTAATGGTTTTTCACTGGTGCAGGATCCTCCAAGCCTGCTGCGGTACAGTTACTCACACTACTGGGATACCATCACCACCTCCGGTTTTTTGGAGCCTGTCGTCTCAGCCGCTTGTAGCATTACAAATTTAAATTACAATTCATTTTTTAAACTATATTTTCAAAAATGCTTTTGCTTTTAGTCAAACACAGTTCGAAAAGTGAAATGGAAATATTTTTTTCTTTTGAAATTTTTCCTTGTGTTATGGTTACCTCTACAGTACTATCCATTGACTTTTCTGTATAAAACTTAATGTTTCTTAGAATAAAAAAGGTTCACATTATATCCATATAAATTTCTTTATTTCATGTTCAGCTGATTGCATGAGTGGAGCCTATGGCAGTCTAGGGTATATCCCTGACAGAATGCGAGTCCACAGTGCACACGCACATACAGAGACACACAGACTCCACATATTCATACACTTATGGGGACTCTCCATTCATTTCTATGGCCATAACCATAATCCCAACCATGACAGCATTAACCCCTACTCAGTCCTAAACTAACTCATACGTAAATAAACAAAATACAAAACTTTTTTGACTGCAGTCACAGATTTTTATATAATTGAGGTTATCCTTGTGAGGACCAAAAAAATATGTCCCCACAAGGTCAAAATAATAGGTTTTTATCACATTGCGGGGAAATTTGGTCCTCACAATGTAATAATTATAACACAGTCCAGACCAGATCCAGGCCACAAGCATCTAAGACACACACACACACACACACACACACACACACACACACATTTATATACATACACACACAGCCGAATACAGTCGCATCCCAAAAAATTATCAAAAATACAATTATTGCATACTGCAGGTCTTCCTTTGCATTAAACAGGAAGTATTAACTGTATATAACTTCTGTTATAAGAAATCTTAGCATTATTTAGTCTATTACTTCCATGTATTTTGAATTTATTAAGCTGATCTAAATCCAAAAGCGACATACAATTTAGGAAGTAGTATGAGCCGGTCCCTGGAGTGATTGGGGGGTCAGGGGCCTTGCTCAAGGGCCCAACAGTGACATCACCCCACTGACCCTGGGATTTGAACCACCGACCACGGGTACAGCGTCCTAACCTGCTGTGCCACACATTGCTCCCTATACAGGTATACTGCTCTATAGCTGAGCATTAACTTAAATGTTCTTCAATATTTCTGCCTGCATCAAGAAATGGATCTTTCCAAACAAATTTATAGTAACAAAGATTTGTTTTTATATAAAACATTGATTTGCAGAAAAGTCCATTCTGGGCAAGTAAAAGCAAACTGTCTGTACCATACGGTAGATCTTTCATTCACGTGTGGGCCCAATCATTACACTACTATGTACCCACCAATGCTCTGGACAAGCTGACTTTTCTGTAAGGGGCGAGGGGCGAGGGGGGTGGGATTATTGGGTTATTACAATCAGTCCTCTCGAAGGTAGGCCTCCGGCAGATCCTCCCCGCCCTTCTCCATACTGGCCGCAAACTCAGCAACCCTTTGGATCTCCTCAGCCTTAGTCTCTGCCAGCTTCCGCTCCGCCACCAGTGACAGCTGCCGAACCTGCTCCACTTGTGACTGCGCCACCTGCAGGTTACTCTGGGTTGTTGCAGATGCCTCATTTGCCCCTGGGAACATAAGGTGCGATGAGCGGCAGTGCTGTAAATCCAAGGGACTTTGATTTCGTGTTATATTAACAATCATCAGCCATTTCCCACTGGCAGACAGATAAAACCTGCACAAAATGACAGGCATACCTGCGTTGTGTGCTGCCTGAGCAGCCAACTCGCACAGGCTGATGGCATTCGCCCAGTTCGCCTCATATCGCTTGCACTCCTCCAGCTTGTCACCCACCTGACAGACGGAAAATAAATTAGAAAGGCACACATGAGATTTCAACATCAATCATTTTCAAACTTAGGATCAAAGGAGTTCATGGTGGGGTCACTAAAATGCTTGCACTGTAAATGAAATCAAAAAATATATATATTGCTCTGAAACAATAAGACAACCCTTATAAAGGGTTTATAATTAGGTTATTAATTAGGTTGTCAACACTTTGTGAAACATTAACAGACAACTGTAAACAATGTACAACATTATTATTTATAAGTAACTAGCAGGAGAGCCTTACTATAAGGTGGTGAATTCTGCATTACAAAACTACCCTAAATTCTGGTGCAGCCGGGCTGATTTAACTAGCATTTTTATTTGCAATACTTCTAATTGAGGGGTATAATGGGGGAAAGAATCCAGTTCAAACGGAATGGTGCCCACCTCCACACGCTGGCCGATTATCACCTGCCAAACAGCATCCTCCTCGTCTGCGGTGAGCTTTCCAAGAGACGTCAGGTACCTTTTCTGCAGAGCGATCTGCGTGTGCAGAGCCTGTGGCCAAAACCCTGAGTTACCAAAGCAAGCAGTGCTTTGTGGCCTTGTTTGTAGAGCCAGAGGCAACAGCGATGTGCGTATGTGCCGACGTGACCCCAAGGTTAATGGAAACTGGACATTCCCTGCCTTACATAATACTTATCTTTAGTGTCAACTAGCAAAAACAAAAAAGAACAGATAATGCTAGAGGCAGATTTTGGTCAGAGCACAATATTTATCCCCAATGCCTACAACAACAGAGAATTTTACAAAGTAAAAGCCAGTGACTGTGTCTTATTATAACACCCTTTTCAGAAGAATAATGCCTGAAAGCAGCTTCACAACGTCTAGTCAATTTACACAGCACATTTTCAGAGAGGTCACTCAAAATGCTTTACATAAAACTGGGTCAAGTAACAGCAATAATTAAATGAACAATTAAAATGTACAAGTAAAAGGCAATTAAATAATAATTTAACACTACAAGTTAACGACAACCAAATTAACAGTGAAAGAAAAAGTATCAACATTAATTAGCAGCGTTAATCAAAGGCACTGTGGAATAACAATGTTTTAAGCCTGGTTTTGAGAGCGGCAACAATCGGTCATTTCTCTTCTCCTTAGGTAGTCAGTTCAAGTTATGAATGGTGAAATAGCGGAATGCCATTTGACCTTGCTAACCATTCACTCCACACTATTAATTGACCAGTTGCTAATGATCTTAGCAACTGGTTACATTCAAATTCAATCAGAAAATCTGTGATGTAAACTGGGCTAAGACCAGTGAGTGATTTATCAATAAGCAGCAGCACTTTGAAGTACATTCTAAAGGCAACTGGAAGCCAGTGTAAGGAAAGGAGTGGAGTAATGTGTGGCAGTATATTGGTTGAGCTGGAGCTGTCTTAGGGATTTTTTGGTAAATCCATACAGGACAAGGTCACAATAATCCAATAATCTCCTGACTGGAGAGGAAGGTATATGATACATATTTCAAGGTCGTGCTTGGACATGAGGCCTCTGATTTTAGAGATGTTCCTAAGGTGAGAAAAGGAAGATTATTTTTATAGCGCCTTAATATGGTCAGTGAAACAGATCTTCACCAAGCAGGATACCATGATTTCTGACAAGGTCCTTTGTCTTCATGGCCTTAGACTCTAGGCAGGGACTAACCTTCAGTTACACCTCTCTCTTACCTAAAGTAAGCCTATAGAGGTTAAATACATTTTGTGGGCAGTGGTGGCTTAATGGTTAGGGAAGCGCACTTGTAATTGAAAGATTTCAGGTTCAAATCCCTGACCAACAATGCACCACTGAGGTACCCTGAGCAAGGTACCGCTCCCAAGCACTGCTCCCCGGGTGCTGAATTAGCTGCCCCCTGCTATGTCACATTGTCACATATGGGTTAAATGCAGAGAACACATTTCGTTGTTGTCAACAATGACAATTAATCACTAAATTCTAATTCTAAATCACGAAGAATTCTAGGAGAGAGCCGTGTGGAACTCCACAATTACTGGGTGGCCACCTCGATTTACAACTGCCAATTTCAATACAACAACCTCTGCTCTCAAAGTATATCCTAAACCAGTTCAAGACTGTTCCAGTGAAGCCCACCCAAAGCACTAGCCTATCCAGGGGTATTTTGTGATAGATACGTGTAAAATGTTGCACTCAGATCCAATAAAACCAGGACTGGTACTTTGTCTGAATCAGTGTTTGCGGGATCTTGGCTACTTACTCGGGTATACTGTGTGAGGGCATCCACAAGAGCCAGGGTGGTCTGGGACAGGTAGGTGTTGGCACTGTCTGTTACCAGTGATGACGCTCTGCGTATTATGGCTTCATGAGAAAGGTCTTCCACTTGCTGATGGGGAAAAACACGGAGAGGAATTAGTGCACTCAGTTAAAATATGATGTGCAGAAGGAGAAAATCATTGTCACTGTGCATATACAAAGAAACTGCTTATGAAAATATCAAAAAACAAAATAAAACTGAAGTGCAGTATCCTGTTAATAAGCTTATTAATGTTTATCTTGAACAATGTAAAATACACAGATATAGCATTAATGTTTAATTCCCATGTAAGTACTGAGAAGGAACAAAACAATCGTGAGGGGACCGTTTCAAAATATTTTCCAACCCTGTCCTCTTGGGAGCTCCATAGAAAATACACAACACTCTCACAAATGAAAATCACATATATAAAACATATGGTTATTATCCATCCATCCATTTTCCAAACCGCTTATCCTACTGGGTCGCGGGGGTCCGGAGCCTATCCTGGAAGCAATGGGCACGAGGCAGGGAACAATCCTGGATGGGGGGCCAGCCCATCGCAGGGCACTCACACACCATTCACTCTCACACGCACACCTACGGGCAATTTAGCAACTCCAATTAGCCTCAGCATGTTTTTGGACTGTGGAGGGAAACCGGAGTACCCGGAGGAAACCCCACGACGACATGGGGAGAACATGCAAACTCCACACACATGTAACCCAGGCGGAGACTCGAACCCGGGTCCCAGAGCTGTGAGGCAACAGTGCTAACCACTGCACCACCATGTACCGTTATTATGTACAATATTATATATTATTTTATTTTCCAAGATGATGTGGCTAAGAGATGATGCTAGCCTTCATTTTAGCGCCAGTTGTCTATTCCTAGGTTATCTAGGAATTGTTGAAAGTAATTTAAGATATATAATTTAAGTCAAAATGATGACAAAAACAGACTAGGCTACTCCAAGAAGCTAAATGGCGTATAGGTTAGGGTTGTCTAAGACTAACCATGCATTACTAAGGGAGCCCGTGGATGTCATCTTTTCTTGTTACGTTGCTGTTGTGATGTGATATTTAAATTCAGATTTTTAAGTTCAGTTTTGCCATATTGACAGACAACTGCTTTTGCTTCCTTTGTATTTGGACCCTCATCCACTATGTTGGTGTCTTTCTTCCGGCAAATTGCCAAGTAATCCAATAAGTAAATTTTAATCAATACTTTTAAAAATCAAGTTTAATGAAGTAATTGTGACATATTGGAATAAGCAATGGCAAAAATGTAATGAAAATACACTGACAAAACACTGCAACCTAATTTATAATAGAAGAGAAACCTTGCTTTACAAGTCACTCAGTAGCACTCTAGTCAGCAGTACGTCATAAGAAAACTCAAAATGTACAAAAAATGTGAAACTATAAATATATGTACAGCCAGGGGCGTCAGAAGCATTTTGAATGGGGAGGGGGCACACTGGTATACAACTAATATTTTATGTTAAATGTTGGAGGGTCCAAACGAATAATTATGAAATGTGAGGGGGACCCCTCAGATTAACCGCGGCGACGCCCATGTGTACAGCGTTTGCAAAAGAGTGCAAAACGGTATTTGGTGCAGAAAACATACCAGAGGTGCCAACAGCTGAATAAAATGCGACTTCCTGTATTTAATTCTGCTATTTGCATTTCTTTGGTATATTGTCACACCTTCTACTATTTTGCACTTTTCAACAAATCCTGCACATACATTTTAGGTTTCAAACGTTTTGTACTTTGTAATAGGTAAGAGGTGCTGTAGGTGCATACGAGCGATGGGACCTTATAGAACGGCAGAGCGCACAGTCCCCCGGAGACGCTTAGGGCTCGTGTCCACTGGGGCAGCTTCCGTCGCGTAGGTCTCCTGCTGCTTAGTATGCATGCCGTATTCCTGTATCCCCCCCAAAAAATAACACCTTTAAATGCGCTTTTTCCCCCAAATAGCGTTAACATTGAAATTGCATGAATGTGTCACACACTTAGGAAAAGAGCAGCCAACAAATAACTATTCAGCTTCAACTGCAACGTTTCCGACGACTGAAATGGCTAAATGTGCATAAGATGCATTATATGCTAGGGTGCGCATCACTGCTACACCGGGTAACGGCTAATGCGTAGGTATAAACGTTAAAATACATAGTAATATCTTCTCATAACGCAGATGAGTATTCATTGTATCTGCATTTGAGCTGTTACGACAACAGACTTCCTCGCGTATCAATTTATTTAGTAAAGTTAGTATTGGAAGAATGCGTACTTGCATCTGTACCAGTTCTGTACATCCCCGAATATCGCTATGGTAGTAACGATGCACATTGTTCAATGTTCAGTTAACCACTGCAAGTATCGCTTTTACACATATATTACTATGAATGCAGTGACACATGACATTTACATAGATTTTGGTTTTTACTGATTTTGAAAGATCCGCTACATACCTTAATAAACCAACAGAGTACAACCCTCGCGCAAATACCGCCATGTTGCTCCGAAGATGCAGGAAGTCGGTCCGACCACATAGTAGTCCCTCCATCGAACACAGCGCACAGGTTCGAAGAGCCTGCATTTTCTCCGCTTAATTGGTAAAGCCTTACCAGAATTAAAAATTAAGCTATACTGCTGAACAAACCGAAATAACTACGAACTGAAAAGGAACAATTTTGTTTGTTTTTAATGCAAGTTTGTTGTTGTGGCGAAATGTCGTCACCTGGCGGATGGTTGTATAAAGCAGCTCTCTTTCTTCTCTCTCACTGCTTGTAATGTACTGTATGAGAGTGACCCTGAAGTATTTATGCGAGCTTCACCATGACTCCACTCACTGCTCCATCGATCTGTTTACCTGCTTGTCAAAACAAGCTTGTTTAAACATGAACTACGTGCTATGGCTTATCCTCTCATGCATAGGGTACACACTTTCACAGACAGGACTAGCAGCTACGATGTTAATATGTAGCCTAATCACTCTATGGACTTTAGTTTTCATGCCCATACTGTTTCAGTGTTCCATCTTTAATCACAGCATTAGTAAAAAATCAATTATTACATACAATTATTACATATCGAGTTAACAATTAGTGATAGTAATAGGCCACTCTATAGTGAGACCAGTCATTCTTGTTATGTTCATACTGCCCATAGTGTGTGTGTGTGTGTGGGGGTTTGCATAGATCACATTCAGGGACCAAAATGTCTCCAAAGTGCGGTAAAACCTGAAACTTCCTTACTTTTGGGGACACTTCTTCAGGTCCCCATTTGGATAACCTCAATTTTATAAAAATCTGTGAATGCAATCAAAAAAAGTGCCAAAAGTCTTGTATTTTGGTTGGTTGCTTATGGTTAAGGTTGGGGCTGGGTAGGGATTAAGGTCATCATAGTTAGGATTAAGGTTATACCCATAGACAGGAATGAAAGGTCCCCATTTAGATACATACACCAACATGATGATACTATGATGAAGTAGTATTCCATCCAGAGTACCCTATGCTGCATGTGATGGCCTCTGTAACACCCCCCCCCCCCCATATGAACCTAACCAGGTAAGTCGTTGGAAATTGAATGAATGGATGCATCATAGCTAATTTTAGAGCCCAGGTGCCATGAATACTCTTGCTGACTCTACTCCTCCACAAGGTGGCGGACTTTACCCAACAGAAGGAACAAAAAATGCTGGAAAAGAAATAGGCTCTAAATGTACCATTAACACAAGGACTAGGAAAAAATAATGGCATATAACGAGAGCATTTTTTTGTATTATACTATGAACTACTACTAATTAGTAATCACTAACATGACAATCAGAGGTAAGAACTTAGTACAAATATGTACCGTCATCTACAACTGCAGACTAGACCGAAAAATGTAAAATGTCAGTTGTTATAGTTAATGTAAATGCATTGTCATATAATACCAAAATTGTCACATATTTATGGACATCACAGGTAGCCTTTGCTAGTAAGTAGCCAGTTAGCAGGTCAGCTGTGCAAAAGCAGGGCAAAAGACAGGGTGATTTCACAGTAAAGAAAAAAACAACTCTGGTGGCTATATTTGGATCGTCAGCAAATCAAGAAAAAAAGACTAAACTCTGGGTGCTGAATGGTTGCAATGGTATTTCTTAGTAAATTGTAATACTATTTAGACTTATTTATATATAGAAAACCTGCAGAATTAAAATAAACATCATAAAACTAGCAAGAGTCTTAAGCGTGACTTTAAGTGACTATGTTTTTGGCACATTTTAGTAAAAATATAGTTCTATTTAATTACAAATAAAAATGCTAAAAAAATAAATGTTTAGCTTTTCTAATTTTCGAATTCCATAATCAAGAGTAGCTTGAATCTAAGATAACATACAAACATAAACAACAAAAATCCTTCTTATTAAGGTACAATACAACTGAAAGTATTTAATAGCTCAGACACTTTAAATGGGTATGTTCTAGGATTATTATAAAAACAAAAGAAAAATAAATTCATATACAGTGGAAACCACTTATCTGATCTTATCTAATCTGTCTGGATGGAATTGATCACTATAAGTGGATGATCATTATAACTGATTTATCCTTTTTCTTTATGTCTCAGGCAGATTACCATCTAATTGACATTTGTATATTTATTGCATGAATAAATTAATAAAACGGACAGCGTTGCTATGTATAAATTTTATTGACGATTTCAAAATACAGTACAGCTGTTTCAAACGCTTTTCAAATTACAATACTACACAAGTTAAATTCCTGAACCATGTATAATTCAAATACGCTATAATACAGTAAAGTATTGTACAGAAATATTCAATTCAATTTTATTTATTCAGTGCATTTTCACAAGTTATACTGTCTCAAAGCGTTTATGTTATAGTTTCGCTACTGCATCTCGTTGGCTCATTTTTGGCGGTTTATCATAAGCTTTGATAAGTCTATATTTGTCATTGAGGGACTGACTTTCTTTTTCCCGTCATGTTTTCTGTGCATGCAGCATTAGCCTCAGGTAGCTAGCCAGCAGCAGACGAGTTACCACAAGGCAAAGTTAAAGACGGGTGATCAAAGTGAGAAAAAAAAAACGCATATTTAAATTTCTCCATATATTGTCATGTTTATAAAGACCCAAAATGAACACTGTAAGCAGACTACAGATTACTAAAAACAAATTATTTAAACAGTATTTGCACTGGAATGACTCTGTCCCAAGCTTTTTGATCCATATAAGAGGTTGAGCACTATAACCCTGATCACTATAAGCAGTTTTCATTGTATACGATTTCTGGTAAAGATGAAGAAGTGGAAGGAATCAGTGCAAACACTGATTTGCTTGAATCACCCTCCCCACCCTCCCTAGATGGACGGTGACCAAGCCCCACACGTCCCATTATCACAATAATGTTAGCAAATGGTCTGTGGCATCTGGGGTGTCAATACAGGGAAACTAGCATTTGGGTCTATCCAGCAGTGATGTCCATGCAGCTGCCAGCCTAACATATGAGATGTGGAATGCATCAATAAGGTAGATAGAAATATAGAATAACTCTATTGTCTTGCTTTGTGTGACTGGGAAATGATTTTAATATCCCCCATATCCCCCAAAATATCCAACCTTAACTGACAGACAGAAAGATAATTACATCAAAGATACTCCACTCCAATGTGCCTAAATGAGTACCAGGTGACTAAATACCACATAACATTGCGGGTACAGAGTGCTATCGGGGACCATCCACAGGAGCATTAGGAACATATCGCAGTGCAAGTTGGGGTGTTACATACAGCAGCAGTGGAGGAGCAACAGTGACATAACAATGAAAGAATGTCAGACATGAGTCAGCATGCAGAGCGTCACACACCGTCCGAGACAAAGTGAAGCTGACTGGTTAAGTGTGAATTAACTACAAGGATGCATGTTCGTCCTTATCATAGCCAGTCAATACCTAGCTTTTAATTTGATTGATGTTCATTATGGTACTGGATTTAAGGTGGTACTTTTTCAGTTCCCTAAACTACTTAATAAGAGCCTGTGTGTGTGTTGCATAAATTAATTTGCTAAGCAGATTCTCAGTTTCTGGAGGCAGTTCTAAATGACGGCTCCAGTCCCCCCCCATGACCCCAGTTGGGATTAAGCGATTATGGTGATGGATGGATGGATATCCAATCAATAATAAAAATAGGTGCACTTAGTAGGAGTTGGTCAGTTACAGTGTCTTCCATCAGTGTAGGTGGGCCTCTACTGTTCAAATCACTGTGAATCTGAGAAAAAGTGAACTGCCTGTTATTACCTGGAATAGTCTGAAATCAAACATGCTCTCACCAACCAAGTTATAGATTTTTCAGCAGAGTAACACCTGTGCTTTGCAGAATCCCTAATGCATCTTGTTCACTTGCTGACATGTTAAACTGCATGAATGCATCTACTAATCAGTGTCTCTGATAACCTCTCAGTTGCACAGAGCAGTCAGTGAATGTGTGGAGAATGGCAGAGAAGAGAGAAGACAAGCCTGAGTGAGGGATGCGCCTCCTTCAGATATACTGTTCATCTTCATATGAAGGGAGCTCTGAAGCCTGCTCCCCATTTACCTGCCTGTATGTATCTGCCAGAAAGATCAGCTAGGATTGTGTCTACAATTTGGTATTTATCAAGGAACTCTCTAAGTCAGCTTGGCACAGCTGTGCGCATGGCTGCATCCCTTCATACCTGTAACTTTGCAAATATTATTTTATAAGATGTTTTTCTTTAACTCTCTGGGGTTTAGGGGTAGGGAACACACTTTCACTGACTGGGGCATGGTCACATAATTCATTCAATATCATAAATTTAATTCATGGCAAATAAATTATTTCTTATACAGTTGTTTTGGCATTAAACTCATCTTAATCTTATTGTACTTCGTAAATATGTCAGATTTAAGTGAAGTTTGTAATTTGACATTAAAGTGTAGACATTGCAAAATGCAGTTTGGAACACATGCAGAAACATTATAAAAGTACATAGTAAGCAATGCTGGTAGTTTGTTTTGATCCCAAAATATCTGATCACCAAAGTCTTATAGTACGTGGAAATGCAGCTATTCAGAATGAGAATAGCAATCTTCATGTGAGGGCGGCACTACACGCCCCCGATGCAGGTAAAACAAAGAAAGGTGACATGGTTTACTTTTTTCCGATTTAACCTAATTTAAAAAACTTTAACACTTCCGACAATTGATGTTCTATTGCGAATCTAATCAGCGTTTTTTTTTTTTTTACGTTTCTACAATAAAATTTAAGCCAGTTATGAACTAAAATATGTCGAGAAAGATGTGTCGTCCCCAGAGGGATTCAGTTCTTTTAATCTTGTGTAGCAGAAATGGTAACTTAAAAAACACGAATGGCAGTTCTGGTGTTACAGAAATTATAATTTGATAAATTGGACCCCCCCACACACACATACACACGCACACACACATTTTAAAGAGGTCTGAAGAGAGATGACTTCACCTTATCACACAGTTTTATGTCATAGTCATGCGTGATGAAACTCCTACAAGTATATTGCAACAGTCAGCTGCAATGAACTTAGTGTTGCGTGTGAGTTATGTGCACAGTACAGACAAGGAGTGTCTAGTCCAAAGCTCTAGGGGGCGGTGTGTCTTCCCTACTCACTCATTAACACTTACTCATAAAACGTAACTGCCTGGTTTGTTCTATTGTTGGATAAACAAGGTCTCTCTGTGGATGTTGACTAATAAGCTAGGACTTTATATATCTCTCAGGATTTATGCTGAAGACATGACTTTATTTATCTAGTCTGACAAACAACACATTTCGTTTATAATTTATTTAGTTTATGCCATATTTATTTCCTTATTCACATTTTACCCATTTATTTGGCTGCAAACAGAGTAAGAGGTGCCTTTTTATCAAAGACATTTCACCATAGGCAATAATCTCTTCAAATATCCAATGAAAACTGTTTTTTGGTGGTAATCTTACTTTTTTGCTATCTTGCAATCAATACAGTCTGAACCTTGTAAGCTGTAAACACAAGCCGAATTCCTATAGCTTAAATGACAGCTGGTATGTGAATAGACAAGGAGAACATGCTGACATTTTGACATATGTGGCACAGCTATGGTTAATAAAGATATCTTTACTGAATGTAAAACTGGTACTGTTGGCCTGTCTGCTCAAATGCAGAATGTGATCCTTTGAAGCCTCATTCTGTAGTGTGGAGGGCTATAGAAGTATAAAGCTGGACAGGTTTCAGGTTCAATTCTGGCTCGAAGGAACATGCATTTGTAGGCAGCGCTGGCTGGCTCAGTGGGTTGGTATGCTGTCCCTATGAACTGAGCAAGGCCCTTAAGCCTAAGTGCCCCAAGGATCGGCAGACCCTGATCTCTCAGATATATGTCACTTTGGATATAAGTATCTGCTAAACAAATGTACTGTAAATGGAGATTCAGATTTTAAACCACATTTTTAATGATTTCATTAATTTGATCCCAATATTGACCCTTTCTACCGCTTCTTCTCCCTGAAACACATAACGCATGTTAAAATGTTTAGCTCATCTTCAAGCTCATTTGCATGTTAAAATGTTTAGCTCATCACAGAGTCCTTGTTTTGGGCCCCCTTCTTCCTCCTCAGTACAGCATATCACATGAATGGATTCCCTGATTCTTCTATTATCTCCTAACAACACATAACAATACGTATTCCCAAGCATGTATGTTGCAAATTCTGTTTACCTTATATTGCCATTTATCTATAATCATGTGTCATGTGTGGTAGAAATTTCTGAATTTTTATCCGGTGCTTCAGAATATGACGTCGCTTTATTGCTGAGCTCAGAGAGCAACCACTTCGAGGATATCTCCGTGGTAATGCTCCAAGAACTTTCTGGTCAACATAACCTTTATAGGGGTACATTCGCAGTTCGCTCCCCCTCCTCTGAACCTGAACAGACTGGTTAGGGTGGGGGGTGTAACACATATATGCCTTGTGCAGATTGCATCTTTCAAACATGTACACTTCACATGATCAGCATGCTGCAGCCCTGGGGCAAGTGAGGGGCTTTTGAATGACCCTCTGTCTTTGTGGTGTTACTGCCATGTGTGCTACGTGCGCTTGATGCTCACACCTTTGTCCCCCAGTCAATTCTAACAAGTACTGTGCTCCACAACATGAGTGCAACACTTAGCTCAAACCTCAAATAATTTAATAATTATTTCAGCTGTGTGTCAGCCAGGCATATAAAAAAAAAATAAAAAATATGTTCCAAAAGTAGCTTATCTAAAAGCTAGTTAAGGAAAATATATCCTCTGTTCACACATGCTTACAAGAACAAGGCAAAATTGTGCCATAACTTTAACCAAGGATTCAATCCATTATTTTATCAAAATTATTTTTACATCCTCACAATTTCTGGGATTCACTCTGAAGTCTCTTTCAGTGGGAGTTCATGCTGAATCTCAAATGTATAACTGGGTTTCATTAAATGCGATAAAACAAATGCTTTGATCACAAATGATTTTAATGATTAATTAACTCTGATGAATGCATTTAAGGTTAAGGCTTGTTGTGCAAACAAATTTACCATCTCTATACCTTGGGAGCAGTTACATCATCTAATTTTCTTGCCAAGATAATTCCCTTGAATGAGTTGTTTTAAGATCCCTTCAATAATTAATGACCGCTTAAATGAGTTTTGCTTAATTGGGTAGCTTGATTGGTTTCATGAGAGCAAATTATGTGTTCATAGAGTACAATCTGACACATCCTAGATGGCAAACAACAGATGACCTAATTGTCTCATATTCCCCTCTCAGTAAGAACAACATCAGTGAAGTATTTACCAGTAGTGCAATATACTAAATATGAGGACCATGTTCAGCTGGTAAGAGCAGCCTGTTAATGGGCCCAAAAGTTTATAACTACAGCAGTTAGTGTGTAAATCATTTCCAAAGTGAAAACAAACATGCCTTGTGTCCTTAACGGTTTGGTATTCATTCATCAATTCCGACAGTAACAAAAATGGCTGGCATGACAGCTGAGTTCATTTTTCTATCATGTTACCTCAGAGATAAACAGTTCTGGAAAACTGGAAGATATGAATAATAAAATGTAAAATATTTTTTAAAAAGTGTTTATTGGGATGGATGATAGCAAATGCTCCATAACCAGGTGTTTCTAAACAAAGCATAACAGAGGCTCTGGGTCTGTATCCTGAAACTAGATGTTTGGATTAGCGAAATAACTTATCGGATTTAAGGTAGTCTGGGCTAAACATAAGTGAACAAAGATAAAGTCCATTTAAATTGGGGTACCTTAAATCAGACAAGTTATCTATCTAACCAACAGGCCCCGTGTGAAGCTTGCTGAAAATTTCACAAAGCACCATAAGACAGTACTGCCTTCACATGCCTTCCAGACTCTTTACATGTGCCCATCTTCAATGTTCCTAGTTCTTCCAGAGCATCTGAGATTATTTAAATTACCCTCCACATACCACCAAGATGCTGCTGTTGATTCACTTCAAGTTAGAGACTGAACATTAGTGACGACGTGCAGTGACATCACACAGGTCACATGGTTCTCGCGTAATATGAAGAGACTGACAGGAGATGAAGTCTTCATCCTCAGTCCTCCTGAGGGGACATAACAAGGTTTAGCTCATGGTAAGTATGTCTATGCTTTATCTTACATTTATTTATTTATTTGTCGTTTACATCAGGGATGGGCAGCTTTAGTCAGACTATGAAATGTATTAACAGCTTTGACAGGGCCAGTCAAATTTGTTCAGTGGGGATCCATCTGCTTCCTGAGTAGCCACTCCGGTTTTGGCCCAGTACATGCAAGCAATAAAACATTGTACTGCATCCATTTTAGTTGTATTTCTTTTGTAATGTAGTATATTTACAACTGAACCCTACAACTCTCTGTAGTTAGGCTGCAGAGCATCTTAAATACATATAAAATAACACTAATACATCGTCACACATCGGTCTGTTTATTAACAATAAATCAACATATTGTTTGAAAATACCACCAAAATACTGTATACTGCAGTATAATGCAAAATGCACCCAAGGGAAAAAAGGGAAAGAACAATGTGAACTACGGTAAGAACATGAGCCAAGTAGGCGTGGGTGGTATTTAATTTCCACCATATTGCCACCCAAGCACAAGAGATTTTAAAACACACATAATAAAACACAGAGCAGGAAAATGAAAGAAGCCCTAAAGAGATAGACATTGATATTTATCAATAATGATCAGATGGCAGTTGGCTTCGGAAAGAACACATTATTCCTGCTGGATTCTCCTTTCATGCAGATATTCAGCTGACCACTGTTGTTTAACATTTCTCTTGGTAACTGTTTCCAGCTCCTCCTAGTGGTCAGGCAGCATGATGTGCTGGGATTCATTTCAAAATGTTTTTATTTAGTTCATTTATAAAACATATATTTAATATTTAATTAAAAAGAGCAGAGGGAGCCAGATATTCCGCACAGGCCGCCAGTTTCCCAGCCCTGCTTTACATTATTTTTAAAACAACATACAGCCCTGGAAAAAAATTGAGACCATTCTATATTTTTTTTAGAAATCTGCATTTTTAATTAATAATTAATAAAAGTTGTGAACAGAATTAGTGACAAAGCGCAGCCCTGGCGGAGTCCAAGTATGATTTGTTCTGGCAATGTGAACCAAATTCTCTCTCCGTTTGTACAGGGATCTGATGGCCTGCAACAACAGACCTTGTATCCATGCTCCTGGAGCACCCCCCACAGGACCCCCCCAAGGGAAAGGGTCATATGCCTTTTCCAAGTCCACAAAACACATATAGACAGGTTGGAAAAACTCCAGTATCATTATGAGGGTAAAAATATGGTCCTGCGTTCCGCGACCAGAACAGAATTCACATTGTTCCTCCTGGATCCGATGTTCCACCAATTGATGGACCCTCCTCTCCAGTACCTTATCATAGACCTTCCCAGAGAGGCTGAGGAGTGTGATCCCCCTAAAATTGGAACATATCCTCTACTCCCCTTTCTTAAAGACTGGGACCACCACCCCAGTCTGCCAATCCAGATCACCATCCTCGATGTTCATGCGATGCTGCAGATGCGTGTCAACTAAGACAGCCCTACAACATCAAGAGATTTCAAGAACTCAGAGCGAATTTCATCCACCACCAGGACACTACCTCCGAGTAATTATTTGACTGAATTATTTTATTGGCCCTAGAGATGGGCAAGTCCTCCTCTGAGTCTTCCAGCTCAACTTCCTCTGAGGAAGGCATGTCAGTGGGATTCAGGAGATCCTCAAAATAATTGTTGCACTGCCCGACTGTATCCCCAGTAAAGGTCAACAGTTCTTCATCCCTGCTCTAAATAGCATTGGTGAAGCCCTGCTTCCCCCTCCAGAGTCACCTGACAGATGTTCCCAGTACACCTTCACTGTGTGTTTGAGTCTACTAGGTCTGTCCGACATCTGCCATTGGATCCAACTCAGCACCAGGTGGTTATCTGTTGACAGCTCAGTTCTTCTCTTCACCCGAGTGTCTAAAACATATGGACACAGATGCAAAATCAATCATTGAACTGTGGTCTTGGGTGCTCTGGTACCAAGTGCACTTATGAACACTGTCATTACCCACATTAGTATTGAAGTCCCCCAGCAGAATAATGGAATCACCAGAGGGGGCACCTTCCAGCACCCCCTCCAAGGCCTCCAAGAAGGCCGGATACTCCAAACTGGTGCTTGCCAGACGCGCACAAACAACCATCAGAGTCCATCCCCCAGCATGAAGTTGAAGGGAAGTGACCCTCTCATCCACCAGGGAAAACTCCAAAGCACTGGCACCGAACCGGGAGGCTATAAGTAGCCCCACCCCTGCCCGGTGCTTCTCACCATAGGCAACATCAGAGTGAAATAGAGTCCAGCCCCTCTTGGCTGCAGAGTCTGAACTGTGCATCGAAATGAACCTCACTATATCTAGTCGGTATCTCTCTACCTCCCGCACCAGCTCAGGCTCCTTCCCCAGCAGAGAGGTTACATTCCATGTACCAAAAGACAGTTTCGGTAGCTGTCGATCGGTCCCTCGAGTTCCCTGCCTTCGACTGCCACCCGGTCTACCTTGCACCCAAACCCTATGGTTCTCCTTGCAGGTGGTGGGCCCACAGGAGGGTGGACCATGTTATTACTTCAGGGCTATGCCCCATGGGTGGGTGCACAGCCACCAGGTGCTCGCCCTCGAGCTTCTGCCCTAGGCCTGGCTCCAGGGCAAGGTCCCGGTCTTCCCAATCCAGGCAGGGTGACATGCTCCTTTCTCGCAATCATCATCAAAGTGTCTTTGAACTGCACTTAGTCTGCCTGCTCACCTAGGACCAGGTAGGTAGATAGATAATAAACAAATACATAAATAAATTAATTTCCCTTTTACATTGATTTCCGGTCCAGTACCAGTACAGAGGTACCAGACCAGCTTGGGTACTCCTTTGGTACTTTGGGGTGGGACTTGCAAACATGTTCATTTTCCAATGGTTATACAAATAACCTAACTCTGAAACATAAACCATCTTGAAAAAAAGCTAAAATTTGTTGCCTGAAAAGCTTTCTAAAAGCCCTCCAAGTGAATGGCACGCTAGTTTATCACTAGTCAGGAGGCATATTGTCACGCCCTGCTCGTTCGATCCTCCAGTGTGCCAGGACCCTCATTAACCTCATGTGAAATCCCAATTGTTACCAGCTGTTTCGTATTATTTCCATTAGGTCCTGTGTATTTCAGTCCATGTTCGAGTATGTTTCCCGAGTCCTGTCATTGACGTCCTTCGCTGTTGCTGCTTTTTTTCCCCCGTGTTTGCTGTTTGCACCTAAATAAACCCTGAGTTTCCTCATATTCTGGACTCCCATGCTTCCCTGCTCCGCAACTGGTCATAACAGAGTGACAGGGCTCCCACAAGAGATGCCAGCATCTCAGTCTATTCAAGGAGACAATTTACTGGCTGAATCAGCTCGAGGTCCAGGACGACCCGTGGTGCGGGATCTAGCCAGCCGGAGTGGGAACATCCTGCAGGAGATGTCCCCTCCCTGGGAACGTGCCACCTGGTGAACGAGGTGTGCAGGAATCTCCGGTGGCTGTTAAGAAGGACCCAACTGGTACCGCTCCCCAGCGGGATGTCTGCTGTCGGATCTTCCCGAAACACCCCAACCTCCGCAGACAACAGCCAGTCAAAAGAAAAAGAAGAGGCGGAGAAATCGGAGGCCAGGAGACAAACCGGTGATCTTCCTGGGGGCGTCTCCATCTCTGCTTCTTCACCTGCCGGATGTAATAATTTAATATTTTCTGGTTACCTTGGCTAACATTAAGCTACTTGCATTCTTAGCTGATCTCTCTATATTTAGAAAAAATGATTGGTAATATCTACAACATTAGCTTACAACCAGTTCTCTCAGAACTCTATGGTTCCAGATGGGTTTTCCTAAACAAACAAATGTTAGCTATATTATTCAGATCTTAGTACTCTAAGTAGCAACCAAATGAACTTTGCTCATTTACACGTTTACTGAATTCAACAAAGTGGCCAGTGCAAAGGGACAGTACAGCATTGATTCTTTCTTGACTCAGATAAGAGATGTACATGTATACAACCAGGGGGGCAATCCTAGACAGGCCATTATTGAATCCATAATACCCAATCTCAAAATTTCATGCAACCTGCCTCTATCTTTGATTGACAAACCTAGCTTCAAGAATTTCATTTCAGTGGTAAAGGAGAGATATTAGCCAGTAAATTGATTCATCAAAACCAGACACCTGAATGAGCTAACAGCAGACAAAGAGATTGAAACTAGAATAAACAGACATTGCCTGTGACTGTTGATATTTGGACTGATAGGAGTATGAATGGCTTTTTAGGGGTAACAATTCACTTAATTTTCAATTGAGACAATCAGTCCAAGGCTGTTGTGAACGATTTACCACTGGAGAAATAAGAAATTTGAGGAGATATGTAACAACTTCGAAACACAAAAACACGAATTAGATTATTTATCTGTGATAATGCCTCAAATATGAAAAGGCCTTCATGGTTTGTTTTCTATTGGCTACAACTGCCAGTGAAGATAGTGAAGATGAACTGAGAAACATCAACCTCTGTTTGATGATTCCCAGGATGATGTAGGATGAAGACAGAGCTCAGTGCTTTGCATGTACATTGCAGCTTGTTTTGTGAGTTGGACAGAAGGAAACATTCTGAACAGTGCAATGGCAAAGGTGATAGAATTCTGCAGTTTATTTCATTCCACTTGTAGGCTGAAGGAAGTATCTGAAGTAGAACATGGAGCCAATCTCAACATACCCTCTCCTCTATCAACATGATGGAATTCAACTCTTCGCCTTGTGGAGTCAGCCTCTCAGCTGGATCTCCAAAATTTAAAAACTCTCCTGGGACACCAAGAACATAAAGGCCTGTGCTTATGAGCCAGAGAAGGGAGTCATCTGAAAGAGCTTGTGGAGATTTTGGCCCCATTTCTTCAAGCAACAGACTTCACTCAAAGCAAGAAAGTGGTGAGTATCAGTGTAAGTCTTCCTTGAGTACTCTCACTCAAAAGACTCAAAAGAATCTTATCAGTATTCTGAATACAACTCACCACCTGGCCGATTTGGTGAAAGCACTGCAAAAGTCACTCCAATGCCGTTTTCAGGGAATCTGTGCGAATTTCAAAATGGATAACTGTTCAACTTGTAATACATCTTCCATTTGGAGATAGGGTCTACATTATGTCTGCATTAGCCCCATCATTCTGCCTCTTTTGGCTAGAGCAAGAAGTCCTGGCACCAGATAAAGTCAAGAGTGATGTAAAAGACATGATAATTAGTAGGTGTAAATACTCACTATTTCCAAACACATTAACATCACATTATGCATCACTAACATCAATAAAATCTTATTTAGGTTTACTTATCATGCCTGGATTCATTTGATTAATCACCACCACTGCATGTATATCAATGTCATGTTGTAACTTTTTTCTGCAACTTGTTTTATGGAATTTTTTCAGACCTTGTCTTGGCTGAGGAATGGAAAATCACCATACATGAGACCAGTTGTCATGAATTACACAGCATGGACCAGGGAAACAGGCAAAGGAGATAAGGACTGGGGTAAAATAAAGGGATTTAATGGGCAAACAAAGGGGCATAAGGAACAAACAGCAGAACAATCCACAACACTACAATGACCGGACTCGGGAAACGCACTCTGACTTGGACTTAAATACACAGAACTAATGAAGACAACTCGAAACAGCTGATAAACACTGGCAATCCAAACGAGGTAAATGAGGGGGGCATGGCACAGGAGGATCGGCACGATCAGGGTGTGACAGAACCCCCCCCCCCCCCCAAAGGCGTGCACATTGGTCGTGCCCCAGGGGAGCAGAAGAACATGACCAGGGACATCACGGGACCTGGGAAGACAAACAAAATATCAATGGGGCACCACGGAGAACAACACCGACACACAGAACAGGCACAAGGAGAACAACTCAGACAACAAACGACAAACCACAGGGAACGCGGACAAATAGAGGCACCAACGACGGAAACACAAAATGGGACAGCGGAGGAACAACACCAGGGAACACACCCACAGGAGGCGCAAAGGGAACAAAGGCACAGAGGGACAGGGAGGAAACATAGGGAGCACAAAGCAGAGGGCAAGGAGGCAGAGGGCGGGGGAAGACAGGGAGCCGGAGGGAACCTCGGCAGGCGAGGGGCAGAAGCCGTAGGGGCTGCAGGCAAGGGATCCTCAGCGAGTGCAAGGAGGGAGCAGAAGGGAATGGTGAAGGTGGCGAGGAGGAAGGGGGAGGGACTGATGGAGCGGGCGAGGAGGAAGATGAAGGGGACTCAGGTGGAGGGGAGGAGGGAGCAGTAGCTGTGGCAGGTGAAGGCGCAGGCCAAAACGCAGGTGACCGACGAGCCAGAGATGGGGGACCCGCAAGCGACTAACAAGGCGTTGAAGGTGGGACTGCAGCTAGCCGACGAGGCGCTGCAGGCGGAACCGGAGGTGACCACCGAGCCGAAGCCAGGGCGACTGAAGGCGACCGCCAAGCCACAGCTGGAGGTCCCACAGACGGGGTGACGCTGGAGGAGTCACTTGTGGAGTCACTGGGGAGGTCATTAGGGAAATCAGGGAGATCCCCGAAGGGTCCTATTCGTGCTCCTCGGTCTCCACTAAGGAGGGAGGAGCAGTGGTCCGACAGTCAGGGACCTCCTCGGGGACAGGAGCCACAGGAACAGAGTCAGAAATCGGGAGGGGCGGAGCCTAGGCTGGGACCTCAAGCGCAGGCATAGCAGAAACCTCGGACGGTGCCGCGGGCAGAGGCAGCGCTGAGACCTCAGGAGGTGCAGCGGGCGGAGGAATGACCTCAGGGGGTGCTGCAGAGGTCTGCATCTCAGCAGCAGACTTGGCCCCTGTAAGGACCTTCAGGACTGGAAGGTCAGGCACTCCAGGCGGCACAGAAACCACGGGGGGCAAAGCTGCAGGCGGCACAGGAACCATGGGGGGCAAAGCTGCAGGAGCTTGCGCCTTGGCAGTGGGCGCTGCCCAGTTCAGGAACTTGTGGACCCGTGGGATGAAGTCCTACTTTAAGGGTCAGGTGCATTTCCACAGATGGGTAAGTTGCCAATGCTGGCAGCGGAGTGGCAGGTGGACGTGCTTCAGGCATGCTGCCATCGCCCTGCCCAAACACTCCAGGATCAAGCACCGGGAGGAAGCAGGGCGGCCAGCGGAAACAGAGACAGCCCCTAGGGGTACTTCCTGCGTTTCCTCCCGTCTCCGGTTCTTCTATTTTTTCGGCTTCTTTTGCCTTCCTGCAGTGGGTGGCAAAGTTTGGGGCACCTCAGGTAGCTCAGTGAACAATCCATACGCCCAGCCACAGTCCTCAGCCACTTGCTTCATGTTCGTTTCAGCTACTCCGCTTCTCAGTTGCCGCAGGTTCTCGTGCACCTCAGCTGCGAGGTGCGCGTCTGTGGATAGGGATGCCTCATTCAACATATTCCTTATCTGAAAGGCGGTGGCTTGCAGTCCAGGGTTGCCCCTTACCTCGGGCTGCTCTAGCCAGTAAGTTGCCATCTTCCATCAGACTGAGGTATTTCTCCTCAGTCAGGCAAGGGGTATGTTTCCGGAGTCCGGTCATTCTGTCATGAATTACGCAGCATGGACCTGGGAAGCAGGCCAAGGAGATAAGGACTGGGGTAAAATAAAGGGATTTAATTAATGGGGCAAACAATGGGGCATAAGGAACAAACAGCAGAACAATCCACAACACTAATATGACCGGACTCCGGAAACACATTCTGACTTGCACTTAAATACACAGAACTAACAAAGACAACTCGAAACAGCTGCTAAACACTGGGAATCCACACGAGGTAAACGAGGGGGGCGTGGCACAGGAAGATCGGCACGATCGGGGGGCGACAGCTGTAGTGGAGAAGATGATCAGGATGAGCCACTACCTGCTAAAAAACCAAGTATTTTCTCTGGCTACTGAAAGAAAGGCGAAAAGAAGAATATAGACAGTGACTCATCTGTCAAGCCTAAGCTCATTCGCTACTCCCCGGTGTCCGCTGATGAGGAAGTTGACTGCCTGGAATTCTGGAAAAGGCATGGAAGGGTATTCCTGATGCTCTTTCGTGTGGTTATGAGAGTAATTGCTGTTTCTGCCCCCAGTGCACCAGTGGAGAGAGTATTTAGTCTTGGAGGCCTTATCATGCACTGTCACCGAGCCCGGCTTAGTGCAAAGACACTTTCAACCTTTATCTTTTTGAAATGTAACAATTCTGTTGCATTACATTTTTCTAGGCCTTAGACCACAAAATCTTTTTTAATAGATGAATGTTTTGTTGTCTCATATCTAAATGTAATATATTACATTTAGAAGAAGGTCAAGGTCAAGCAGTTATCTTGTTGCATGTTCTAAGGTTGTAAGTGGTGTATTTTATTATTTATTTTTGTTAAATAACAATGAGAAAATTACCTGTCGTCAAAAAAATTTATGTCAAAACAATCAAAACAAAAAAAAAAAACGTTGCAATATACAGTTATTAACTTGAAAGGAAAGATTTAATTGTGTGTTGTTTTATACTGTATTGCATTAGCCTATTTAAGGTTATCATCTGCCTTGTGCTCGTAGCTTCTGGAACAGGCTCCAGACCCCCTGTCACCCTGAATAGGGTAAGTGGGTACAGAAAATGGATGGATGGATGGATGGATGGATGGATGGATGGATGGATGGATGGATGGACAGATGAAACATAGAATGGACGGATAAAAATAATAATATTTAGTATATTCGCCATTCAATGTGGCCATGAGGAATCCAGTTCTAGCCTGCTGTGGTAGAACCCCACTGAGGTATCCTGTTTGTCCAGCAAAAGTGCAAACACTCTGATGTAACAAGGCACTGCTCAGGGCTCAGCCATTAATAATTAATGTGCCTATTACATGTGTGTCACTAACTGTACTCTAGAGATATATTATGCCTATTCACAAAGCACAGTTATGCCTATTCACAAGTCATACCGCACAAACATTTCATGTACAGCCTGTCAAATTCATAAACCTACACAGAGGTCTAACTCATAAACTCAAACTCACAGAGAGGCCTAATTCACAAACTCACAGAGATGCCTAACTCACAAACTCACAGAGAGGCCTAACTCACAAATGCCACAACACTTCAGCATTAACAAAACTCTTCCAACTAACATATGGACTGCCATTCAACAACTCAGCATGCTTTAACCTTAAATCTTAAACTAAGGTAACAAAAATGTCTAATTTAGATTCAGTTTTAAAATACTGAATGTGCCTATTATGTGTGTCTCTAACTGTATTCTAGAGATCTGTGGTTATGCTTATTCACCAGTGGCCACTGCTCTAAGACTACAAAGGAAATTCTGCCTCCTCAAAAATGTCACAAATTTTTTTGTCAGATATGTCCTGTTGTATTTACACTGCTATTACAAAGAGTGTGCTCAAACGAGTTCAACTTCATGGGGAGTTCATTCAGAATCAGAAATGTCTTGCAGGTTGTCTAACGTGATTTTATTTGTCATACATTACATTCCCGTGGCAGCCTGATCCAATAAAATCCTTTCAAGTGCAGCTTAAATGGACCTCAGTGGCACTTCTGTTTTCAGTGCAGCAAAGCTAGATGTCTATTGGACCAATGCTTCAAATTCAGCATCTCAGAGTAAATGGTGATTGGAGAAACCGTCAAAGTGGCTGGACCTCTTTTCGTTTGACAGTGCTTTGAAATTATACTTTGACACTGGAGCATTTCAAGTCCTATGCGGATTTTCAGCAAGTGAGGTCTTTTCATGTTTTCAGTTTTCAATTGTACATATCCCACTATAATAAAAACATAAATTCTTTCATCTGATGTTCAACAACTGATCAGGTCCAGCAATTTTGCCCAGTCTCCCCCTCATGGTCCAAATTATGGTGTGATTGATTTGCTGCCATCAGCATGATATCCCATCCCTGCACGTTTAAGGCAAATAATGCTCACAGCGCTTGTATTTATATAAAGCAACATATCATTGCTTGACTCCTCCGCCTGTCCCTCAGCCTGTTTCCATGGCCCCTTCGAGGTCCCCTCCTGCTCCGGCCTCCCGGTCACCTGCGGCCCCTCTGGCTGCCACCTGTCGCCCGCTGTGGCTCCCTCGGGCTCCCCTTTGCCCCGTCCTTTCCTGTCTGCTCTTCGTCCCTTAGTCCCTCCTGTCTCTGTTCCTTGTCCCTCTGTGGTCCCTCCTGGCCCTTTCGTTCCGCTTGTTGGTGTTTCCCCTGTGTCTCCCTTCCTCGTCTGCCTGTACACGTTTCCTGTTCTGTGTCAGGTTCTGTCTTGGTTGTTGCCCTTGTGCCTGTTTTGTGTGTCCGTGTTGTTCCCTGCGCCCCGGTGATGTTTTTGTTCTTGTATTTCTGGTCCCGTTTCCCCAGTCTCGTCCTGTCTGCCTTGAGGGGGGGGGGGGGGGGGGAGGGAGTTCTGTCATGACCTGCGCGCCCAGCCCTCGTGTGTGGCACGCCCCTTGATCGACCATGTGTGCTTCCCCGATTGTGCCCAGTTGTTTTCCAGCAGTCTGATGTCATGTCCAGTATTTAGTCCGTGTTCACGTCTGTTTTCCCGAGGTCTGTCATTGATGTTAGTTCGTCACCGTCTGCCCCGTGTTTCCCAGTTTCCCCTAATAAACCCCGTATCCTGCATCCTCGTCTGCCAGCCTCATCCTTCCCCGTTTCCTACTTGTTCGCCGACCAGCAATCGTTACAGGTCTTGTCTTGTTGAGTTGTTAAAGATACAGTCTTGACTCAGACTTCATTAAGGTAGACTCAAACTCAACCCTGAAAACTCACTTAGGACTAATTCAGAAACATACAAAGAGGTCTAACTTACACACAGCCTTAATTCATAAAATCACAAAGAAGCCTAACTCACAAACATATAAACTCACAGAGGCCTAAAAATGCCACAGCACATCAGCACCAAACAACCTCTCTGCCAACTAATGTACAGACTGCCATTTGTTTAATATAAATGGCCTCACACCTTCTGTTCGGGTGATTTAAATCCATCCTTTTTTAGGGTATCTGGTTTGCTCCTGCTCTGCTAAAATATCTGATCAGGTGAACTAATGCTCCTAAAATGGCTGAAATGTGTGATTATGTGCCCTGCATGGATAAATGGATGAAAATACTGTAGCAATTCTCAGTATGTTGACCATTTATATGAAGGGTACGCTTTCTTATATTCTAGTTTGTGAGTTACAGTATAACACAGACATCAAACAACATTTAATTAGATGAGTAAAAAAAAAAGTTTTTTTGCATTTTTTTGTGTACCATATTTTTTCAAAATCAGTTAGCAATCTTTTATCAGTATATATAAATTATTCGGTGTTCAAATATGATTTGTTTGCATTTGAGTCTTGAAAAGACTGTAGGGTGAAGAATCACAGGTGTGCCTGTAAACTGCCACCAGGTGGGAGTTGACACACATTGCCTGTTGCTTAGATCCACTTTGTATGCAATTGTTCAGGTATACCTATGAGAAATTCATCCTGGGGTAAGTTTAGACTATAAATGCATCAGCTTTACTACCATGTTGTCAGTGTGGTACTTAAGAGGACTTTAAGGACACTAGAAAACATTTGGTTCTTTCTAATGTATAAGAACAACAAAACTTTCTTTTTTAATGACTAAAAGGACAGTAAACTACTTTTGAGATTCAAATTATTTTTAGCTCATTCATTTTTTGTTATTTTTCTGACAAGCTTTCTAGTGCAACAAATATTTATTCTCATTGTGCTTGTAGTGTTTTATTTCTAGGTGTACAACAAGTGCATATCTGTGTCTATCTTTTTCAATATTGACTTTTGAAATGGAAGTTAAGCAACGCTAACAACCTGGTATTTTCCTTTCTGAGGAAATGTGATGGCTTTGAACAATACAACACTGCATTCAGATGTCATCAACTCTTCTGTAAGACTAATCAACGAGAAAGTACTAATAGTGCAAGTGTTAGTGATGGTCTTCCTCTATATCAACTCTCTCCTCATTTTCACCTTCTTCAAAAAGGAAACCTTCTACACCAACACACGTTACATTTTCTTTGCTCACACCCTGATTTGTGACTGTGTTTTCCTTTTCATGTCTGACCTTTTGCTTGTAATGAGCTACTTCCGAATCCTAATGCCTGCCGGACTGTGTGTCATTATCTGCGTGGTAATGATCATTCTGACTTTTGCTACACCGCTCACCCTGACGGCTATGAGTGTGGAGCGCTACGTGGCCATCTGTATGCCTCTGAGACATGCTGAGATCTCTACTCCTCATCGAGCTCTGTACGGCATCCTGGTCATCCACGCTTTCAGTATCCTCCAGTCATTTGTTGTTCTTCCAATCTTTGTAGTCTCAGTCCCACTCAGCTTCTACATCACGGACAGGATTTGCAGCGTGGAAATGCTCATAGTGAACAGCTGGCAAAGTCACCTCAAGTCTGCAGCCTCGCAGTTCTACTTTCTCATCATGAGCAGCACCATCATCTTCACCTACATCAAAATCTTGAAGGCTGCAAAAATTGCCTCGACGGATACGAAGAAGAAATCCACCTCCAAGTGCCTCAAAACTGTTATTCTTCACGGTTTTCAGCTTGTGCTCAGCTTGTTCCAGCTATGGTGCCCTTTCATAGAAATGGCTGTGCTTCAAATCGGAAATCTCGAACTGTTTGTGACCATCAGATATTTAGATTATCTTGCTTTCATTCTCGCACCTAAATGTCTTAACCCCCTGATATATGGTTTACGGGATGATCACTTTTACATTGTTTTGAAAAACTATGCTTTTTGTGGGTTAATTAACAAAATATCCCCTGCCTTTACTGAGAAATAGTCTTACTAAAATATAAAAATGTTTCACATTAATAAAAATTGTAACAGTTAAAAACTATATCTACTGTATTAACACCTGAACTATACTTTGTATTTAAAAATTTTGATTTTATTCTATTAGTTTGTATCTGCAGGGCTAGTGAACCCATGAGACAGCAGAGCTGGCTGCCAAGGTCACCATATTCTGAAGGAATGCCACTTAGCGAACAGCCCCCATCCGCCTGCCCCAAGACATAATATTGGCCATTGAAACTTGCTGGGGGGTGCCAGCAGTACAGCTTTCCTAAGGCTGTACATGGGCTTCAGCTGGCCCTGTGCATATGGTATGTATGTTATAACAACATTTTCAAACTGTAAATTCAGAGAGGAAACTGCTTTGCTGAATTTTCTATATGCTGGTGCAGGAGATATCAGTATACAGGCATATCCACGTCTTTCATTGATTATTTTATTATTCATATTTGATAGATTTGGACACATTATATGTAAACATTTATGTTGTAAATGCATGATCTCGTTTTTGCAAAGTATATGAAAATTTCATGTGAAAATGGAATAAACAGTAAGAGAGTGAACACAAACATTTTTAGTTGTTAGATTGACGACAGAAACGTGTTCACAGGAAATGGTATAAAGCTGTACACTGCAACTATATGCAGTATCAGCTGTGACCGGTGTCAGAATAAACATGTGATCAGGAGAAAGAGGCTGAACACAGTGTGTAGAGCTTAACATTTTAATTTTTCTAAAGGAAATATGGAAGAAGTAAATCACAAACCCCAGCATGACTAGTTAAGCTGTGTGGATGAATACAGTTTTGTTCATAAAATGATTTTTAATATTTCAGCAATTCAGAAAAACTGTAAAACATGTCACTTATCTAAAGAACATTTATCCCAAAGTGCTACAAATGCTTTTATTCAGCACCAATAATCTGAGATCATTTTGAATGTGATTATTCTGTTTTTTTTTCTTAAAATCTACTGTAAACATACTTTTCAAAAACCTATTTTCACTGGTCCTGACAAACTGTAAAAAATCACATTATAAACATTTCTAGCCAAGACTTTTGAGCTCTGAAGCTTATAGACATAGGAGCTGGCTACACAAAGGTTAATGAGACATTCAAAGAATTGTATGAGGTTTGATTACTAAAGTGTTACAACTTTGAAGTGACTTTGGGGTCATCACACCTTTGCATACTGTCAATGGCCCATCAGTCTGGAATGTCTGTCACTGCTCCTCACACTAATCAGTTTGGAAAGGCAGTGGGAATTTTACAGTTTTTTTTTCAATTCAAGACAGATACTGCAATACTGAAGTTGCTTTCTCCGAACGCTTCATACAGTCACCACAACATTAGCTTACTGTATGTGGGCTAAACTGTTAAGCATTTTGTTTATTAAGCATTGTATTTATGCAATCAATAACTAAATGCAATCAATAACTAAATGCTTCAAAAATCACGGATTCCTGTCTCACTCACAACATTACATTTTCAGAGGCCATTTTGCACATAAGTACATACTGACCCTAAAACTGCTAATAAAACAGTCAAAACTGAAATATGTCATTTTGCTAAATTACTATCAAGACCCTTTCCATAATAGATGATAAAAACCACATAAAATAAACAAATTATGTTAATTGACACAAGATCAAACAATGAATGCTGTATGCCAAAATATTTCTCCAAAGCAATGCCAAGGATGGATCATGTATGTGAAGAGACTACCCTAGATACTACCCTGTCTTAGCAATTCAAAAAAACTGTAAGAAAAGACACAATACTAGCCTTTTTACAGTTTATAACATGCAACAGATTAAACGTTGATGTATAAAATGTGCAATCACATTATATTACAGGAATAATACAAAACAATAAATTAATATTAAAACAACAAATTTGTTAGGTATTAGTTGCTGAGCTATTAGTTAAGTTCTCCTGAAATGAGCTTGATGGGTCGAATGGCATCCTCTCGTTTGTAAATTTCCTATGTTCTTATGTTTTTATGTAAATTGTCACTCCTGATCAGGATGCCAAGCTTCAAAACAGTTGTGGGTTATGCTGAAAAGCCAGGTCTGTGCCAGGAACCCATCCATCCATCCATCCATTTTCCAAACCGCTTATCCTACTGGGTCGCAGGGAGTCCAGAGCCTATCCCAGAAGCAATGGGCATGAGGCAGGGAACAACCCAGGATGGGGGGCCAGCCCATCGCAGGGCACACTCACACACCATTCACTCACACATGCACACCTACGGGCAATTTAGCAACTCCAATTAGCCTCAGCATGTTTTTGGACTGTGGGGGGAAACCGGAGTACCCGGAGGAAACCCCACGATCACATGGGGAGAACATGCAAACTCCGCACACATGTAACCCAGGCGTAGACTCGAACCCGGGTTGCCAGGAACCCAACTAGTTTAAATGAACTAGAAATTCTGCAAAGAAGAGTGGTCAAATATTCAGCCAGAATTACGCCAGAGGCTTGCTAATGGCTACCTAAAGATTGTGGTTGATACCTGTTGTACTTGTATATGTAAACTTGTGACCACAACTAAAACGTGTTTTTGTAAAGAAAGCGCCATGTCATGGTAACACCCTGCAAGTGAATAAATGGGCGGGTTTAGACGAGAATTTAGGCACACCCCCAGAAGGAGGGGGGTTACTCCCTTTGGCTGGCTTTTGGCAGGCAACCGGCGGGCAGCTGGCTTGGAGGGGAAAATTGAGGTGGCTGCATCTGTATGTGCAGATCTGCCAGGGTATCCATGTCTCTCTGACACTCCACAATGTATATACTGTATGTATCACCCATGTTTATAACAGACTTTGATTTAATTCTCTCAGCCAACCTTTAGAACTCTGTAAGAGTCACTGTATGGGGGAAAAGCACTGAAGTTTCACAGATGATTATTTGTACTGACCATTAAACAATTCTCTAATTTAATCACATGATTAAATCCACTAAGCCAACATTATTACCTGCTATGAAAACTATTTATGTTGTCATGGTTACCATCTGTTGCCTAATAAAAACTTTCTCTGTTTCACATTTTTTCATATATGATATAATCAAAAAATGCTGTCACGATGATGATATATGCCATTTTTACAAGTACTGATACATAATAATTCTTTAGTTCTCACATATCCCATCTTGCTCTCCTATGAGACTCACATAGACATAAACAGGTGAGGGTTTAGGGCCTAACAGTGTTGTGATTATAAACGTAGGCTTGATTTCCTGATTTATGTCCAAGTTGTTTTAAGTGGTTATGAATATTTGTAAGTGTTCTGAGTTCTGGGTTTTTTAGATGGACTCTGAATTAGGGTAAATTCTGTGTAAATACTGGGTAGACATAATCCTGTGGGTCCATGTTGGCCTCCTCAAGCTCTTTCTAGCGGCCACTCAAGGCAGGCAGGTTCATTAATGATTCTTAATAGTAATATCATTGGAGGAGTAGTCGATACTCCCCTGTAGTAGAAGATGAGGGTCAAATAATGCCAGTCACTAGTGACTACCCTGTGTAACTCTCCAATGCCTGTTTCTTAGGGGAATACAGTCACCCTTGGGGAGATGTTGTGCTTGGCACAGTCAAAAGGGAAATGTGGGGGAAGCAAAGTGGCCTGGGACTTACTGAATAATGGTCTCAGATACTGGTATTTGATTTGGATGGCATGCAGGTCCAGGTATTTGACTCGGTTGGCATGCAGGTCCAGGTATTTGACTCGGATGGCATACAGGTCCAGGTATTTCATTCGGATGGCATACAGGTCCAGGTAGTTGACTCGGATGGCATACAGGTCCAGGTAGTTGACTCGGATGGCATGCAGGTCCAGGTATTTGACTCGGTTGGCATGCAGGTCCAGGTATTTGACTCGGATGGCATGCAGGTCCAGGTAGTTGACTCGGATGGCATACAGGTCCAGGTATTTGACTCAGTTGGCATGCAGGTCCAGGTATTTGACTCGAATGGCATACAGGTCCAGGTATTTGACTCGGATGGCATACAGGTCCAGGTATTTCATTCGGATGGCATACAGGTCCAGGTATTTGACTCGGATGGCATACAGGTCCAGGTAGTTGACTCGGATGGCATACAGGTCCAGGTAGTTGACTCGGATGGCATGCAGGTCCAGGTATTTGACTCGGATGGCATACAGGTCCAGATATTTGACTCGGATGACATACAGGTCCAGGTATTTGACTCGGATGGCATACAGGTCCAGGTATTTGACTCGGATGGCATACAGGTCCAGGTATTTGACTCGGATGGCATACAGCTTCAGGTATTTGACTCGGATGGCATACAGCTTCAGGTATTTGACTCGGATGACATACAGGTCCAGGTATTTGACTCGGATGACATACAGGTCCAGGTATTTGACTCGGATGGCATACAGCTTAAGGTATTTGACTCGGATGGCATACAGCTTCAGGTATTTGACTCGGATGGCATACAGGTCCAGGTATTTGACTCGGGTGGCATACAGGTGCAGGTATTTGACTCGGATGACATACAGGTGCAGGTATTTGACTCGGATGGCATACAGCTTCAGGTATTTGACTCGGATGACATACAGGTCCAGGTATTTGACTCGGATGGCATACAGGTCCAGGTATTTGACTCGGATGGCATACAGCTTCAGGTATTTGACTCGGATGGCATACAGCTTCAGGTATTTGACTCGGATGACATATAGGTCCAGGTATTTGACTCGGATGGCATACAGGTCCAGGTATTTGACTCGGATGACATACAGGTCCAGGTATTTGACTGGGATGGCATACAGCTTCAGGTATTTGACTTGGATGGCATACAGCTTCAGGTATTTGACTCCGATGGCATACAGCTTCAGGTAGTCCTCCTGGGAGGTGAGCAGATAAGCTCAAGAACAGGGCAGTGCAAACACACTGAGTTAGACAAAAGGCTGCAACTAATCACAGTGTCTTTCTCCCAATCCATGTGTGGTTTGTACTTAAGCAGTCAAGGATGCCCAAATATGAGGAGAGCTTGGGTTGTGTCTGTATTAAAGAGGGATATATGTTCAACATGATTGCCTGACAAAGAGAGACTCACCAGGGGGGTACCATGAATAATGGTGTCCATCAAGTAGCCGTTGAGGGCATGGGCAACCAGGGAGAACTAAACTTGGTGTGATGGGAATAGCCCATTGCTAGACCAGGGAGATATTTATGAAGCTTTCATCAGCCCCAGAGTCAATCTGGGCTGCGATGACCTAGTGAATAGACCCCCATGTCAGGGTGGCAGACAGAAACATGCATCATTCTGAGGAGGGGATTATGGGAACTATGCCCAGCAGTGCCTTCCAACTCACTGGTGGGCATGCCCTTTTAGTGAATAAGATGCAAAGAAGTATCTTCCCCGGCCATACAGTAGTACAGGCAGGCCCTCAGCTGGATCTGACGCTGGTGCTCCGCTGGGGAGAGGTAGGTCCATTCAGTTTGCATTGGCACCTCCAAGTCCGAGGCCATGGTTCTCGACTGGAGAAGGGTGGATTGCCCTGTCCTGTTGGGGGATGAGTTACTGTCTCAGATGGAGGAGTTTAAGTATCTCGGGGTCTTATTCACGAGTGAGAGAAGAAGGAAGTCTGAGATCAATAGGCGGATTCTGTCATGGCGAAGAGAAAGTCAGAAGCTTTCAGGAGCTTTGGGTAGTGACTGAAATAATGAAATCACAGATACAAGTGGCAGAAGTGAGTTTCCCTTGCTGGTTGTTTGGGTTAAGCCTTAGAGATAGGGTGTGGAGCTCAGGCATTCAGGAGGAACTCAAAGTAGAGCCCCTCTGCTCCTTGGCATCAACACTAAGGTGGTTCAGGCATCTATATATGATGGCTCCTGGACGCTTTACTGTGGAGGTGCTTCAGGCAAGTTCAACCAAAAAGAGACATTGGAACAGACCTAGGGCACACTGAAGAGATTATATCTCTCAGCTGGCTTGGGAACACCTTGTGATTCTCTCAATGGAGCTGGAGAAGGTAGTTTATGAGAGGGAGGTCTGGGCATCCCTGCTTAGACTGCTGCCCCCGTGACCCGACCCTGGTTAAGTGGCAGATAATGGATGGATGGATGGATGGATGGATGGATGGATGGATGGGATTTAATATGCATATTTGTCATATGATATATGTTAGATTTGATTTTATATCTAGAGTACACATTCAAATAAAAGAAATGACTACATTAATATGTAAGATGTCATATTGATATGTTTCATGTGATACATTTTGCTTGGTTGCTGAGGTTAAGTATGTCAGCTGTAAGTGTAGAGGTGGCAGCAGCATTTTAGTAAAGATACAAAAATGAAGAAATTTGGTATAAAGACTTTTATTTCATGATTCATGTTGAGTGTGAAAGTTCCAAGAGGTCCTAAGCTAGTTAAACAGCATTGCTGCGCTCACATAGAATATAGAACAACAAATGGAATCAGAAATCAAGGACAGTAAATGCTCAAACTCTCAGCAAACCAAGAAGATCTCCTAGGTAACTGAAATAAAGGAAGTAATCAGTGACACTTAACAACAGCTGGAGAAGCAAATGGGAATCACTGGAGTTACAGGGATCTAAATAAATAAAAATGATACTTTACAAAGATTGACACAAATGAAAATGCACATGAAAATCTAAACATTATTTGTCAGAATATTTCGGTCTTGCGATAATGAAGGGTTACATATGGGCAATTGTGTGCTACAAATAAAGGGTAATGCGTTTCACTTCAAATGAGATATAAAATGCACTGATTATACAGAAAACAACATTTGAAATGAGTTCAGAGGTCAGAGGTGTTGTTCTGCTTTTGAATGCATTCATTATCTTAATCACTCAGCTCCCTTGTTCATCCTGGGTACCGTGAGGAACCAGTTCCAGCCTGCTGTGGCAGAACCCCATGGAGAGATCCAGTTTGCCTAGCAAAAGTGCAAACACTCTGATGTAACAAGGCACTGCTTAGGGTTGATAATAATTATTGTGCCTATTACATGTGTCCCTAACTGTACTCCAGAGATCTCTAGTTATACCTATTCACAAGGCAGACAGTACAAGGAAAACGTTTGCTGTGCAGCCCGTCCAACTCATAAACCTACACAGAGGCCTAACTCACAAATGCCAGCATCAACAGTACTCACTTCCAACTACTGTATAGACTATCATTCAACAACATACACGCCACGTGTCGTTAGCCGGCTAGTTAGCCTCATGTGTCGTTAACCAGCTAGTTAGCCTCATATGTCGTTAGCCGGCTAGTTAGCCACATGTGTCGTTAGCCGGCTAGTTAGCATCATGTGTCATTAGCCAGCAAGTTAGCCTCATGTGTCTTTAGCCGGCTAGTTAGCCTCATGTGTCGTTAGCCGGCTAGTTAGCCTCATGTGTCGTTAGCCAGCTAGTTAGCCACATGTGTCGTTAGCCGGTCCATGCGGCCTCCGTTGTCAGGTATTGCTGGTTAAAGCAGGTGAAGCGCACGGGCAGGCAAGCGAGCAGGAAACAGGCAAGAAGCTTCTTGAGGTGTTCCAGGAGCTGCAGCAAAAACTGCAGCAAAAGTTCCTGTTTTACGTCTTCCGGCTATAATAACTGCAAGCCAGGAAGATTTCAATCACAGACCTTTGTGTCCACAGACAGAGATGCACACCGATCATTTTCGACATTTCAAACTGCTTAACTATGCGTGACAAATCTTATTAACATCTACAAAAAATAGAGATCTCTGCTGTGATGAGACATTGGTTGATAGCATCTCTCGCGCATCTCTTGGTTTTCTAGAATACGGGTGAATTATAATTAACATTTCAATGTTCGCATCTGCACTTAATAGCTGTCGCTCTCTTACAGCCACTGGTGGTGAATGGACAGAGTGGAATTATTAATAAAGATGTATAGAAATACATAATCTGAAAATTATGTAGTGCATTGTACCATGTAGTCCATGCCTATGAAACCACACTTTAAGGAACATGTTGATCTCATTTAGCTTTATGGTAATTAGTCCAATTATTCTACCCTTTCCACTTTGAGTGGTGTAATGAACATGGATGCTGCTCTCCTAAAACATGTCAACACCTTTGTCTTCTTCCCCTGTCACATACCCATGTTTTATTTAATGCTGGATAATAAAAATGGGAGAATATGAACCACATTTTTTTCCATTGCTTAGGTGCACTTCTTAAAAGCCTAGCCTCATTCCTGTAACACAGCCTCAAAGCTCCACAACCTTAACACTGACCGGAGCACTGTTTCATTTCTTAATGAGTTTGTGTTAAGTGGCAATTGGTAAAGCACATTTTGCAAATCACATATGTGTCATTGCATAGACATGACTTGCATTGTATAGACAAAATTCTCAATTATCTCTAATTAACCAATCAGAACAGTTGATTCCTTTTATCATTTAGGCGCATAAATTTCTCATTCATATTTGATAATGGCTCATTGTATAAATCACTGCATGTCAAACATAATGTACAGTAAGCAGTGTATACATTTGGCAGTTTGTTTGAAGATTTCTAAGAAATTGTCCCCCCATTATAAAGGGGGCTAATGGCTAATTATTAATGGATAATTATGGCTAATTATTACCAATTACTAATTGCAAACCTTTATAACAGGGGTGGCCAATCTTATCCACAAAGATCTGGAGTGTATGTGGGTTTTCACTGCAACTCCCTAATTAGGTCACTAATTAGAGGACTGATTGGCTGAAGAGTCCTCATACATGGGATTGAACAGCTGACCTACAGGTTACCCCAAAAATCTGCACACACACCGGCCCTTTGCGGATAAGATTGGCTACCCCTGGTTTATACGGTCTATCTCAGGTCTGTAGCAGCAAAACAATGGAGCAAGCAGCAAACATAAGAACGAGGTAGAGGTGTCAGAATGTGTGATGGAGGGGTCAGAGGAGCACAGGGAAAATGTGGAAGGGGGCGTCACAGAAGACTACAGATATCAAATGAGATCTGGGCCTCCATTTTTAACCATGTAATAAACCATGGCCTAAGCATGGCTTAGGCTGTTCGAAGGATCCAGCCGCATCAAAGCCACACCTCAGTGGCATCTATAATATGCACATTTAGAAATAAAAACAAGAATATAGCTGAAATCCTTCACATTACATACATATTTTACAATTTGCGATTGAACACAACACAACCTGCATCCCCCTACACACATGTGTCTGAGTAAGACACAGGAAATTGGCACAAAGTAACTTTTTTACCATTGTTAAACACAGCCATTCAAACAACCACACTAATGAGCCAATTGGCCACTCACACATGCCACTTGGACAGCGAAGACAAAGAAGAACAGCACTTTCAAATGAGATCTGAGCAACACTAGCTGACCATGTCATAAATCATGGGTTGACAATGAGAGAGGCTGGACAGAGGGTACAGCCAGGGACGGATTACAGACCGGGCCAGTGGGGCCGCTGCCCAGGGGCCCTTGGGATGCAGGGGGCCCGTGGGGCCCCTAGCCCAAAACAATTTGCAACGCTTATCAACAATGTATTTTCGTTTGTCTATTTTAGAGGGCCTACATTCTTTGATCCTCTGCCTACAAGGGCCCCTGACCCTATAGGGAGGCCGTTTGGCTGCCAAGGGCCCTTGAATTGTGGTGGTTGTGGTGGTGGTGCTGGTGGTGGTGGTGGTGGTGGTGGGGGGGGGCCCTCGCGAACGTTTTGCCCAGGGGCCCACACAACCCATAATCCGTCCCTGGGTACAGCCTAACTTTAGTCGTTTTACTGTTGCTGTCACGATCGGGTACGAGTAAGCAGGGGATCGTGCGGGTAAGCAGGCAAGCAGGAAGCAGGAAGGCAGAATACGGGGCAAAAACGGGAGTTTAATTAGGAAGACGGGTACGAACATCGACTAACATCAATGACAGACAATGGACTCAGGTAAGACACGGACTGAAATATACAGGACTGAGAAAATTAACTAGACACAGCTGGGTACAATCGGGAGAAAACACGTGGGTAATCAGGGGGCGTGGCACACAGGAGGAGCGGACGAGCCGGGCATGACAGAACCCCCCCCCAAAGGCGCGCTTCTCCGGGCGCGCCAAGGAAGGGGGCGACGGACGGGACGAGGCAAAACAGGACCTGAAAAACAAAACCCAAAACCATCAACGAGAGACCGGGAACAAGACGGACAGACAGAACAGGCACAAAGACAGGAAATGGGAAAGAACCTGACACAGGACGGGGAACGCGGACAGACAGAGAAGGAAAGGGGACACAGAGGGAACAGGCGGGACACAAGGGCCAGGAGTGAACGGAGGGAACACAGGAGGACGAGGAGCAGAGACGGGAGGAACAAAGCGAGGGGGAGCAGAGACAGGCGGGACAAAGACGGAAGGAGGAGAGGGGAACGTAGGGACAAAGGCAAGAGCGAAGGGAGACAAGGAGGGGGAATAGAGGGGAGCCCGAGGGAGACCCAGCGGGTGATGGGAGGCGGCCGGAGGGGCCGCAGGCGGCCAGTAGGCCGGAGCCGGAGGGGACCGTGAAGGGGCTGAGGAGACAGGGCGAGGGACCCGCGGAGGGGCCAGGGAGGGAGCAGGAGGGAGCGCCAGGGAAGGGGATGAGGGAGCCGGAGGGGCCCCTGGCGAGGGCAAGGCGAGGGGGGGAGCCGCCGCAGGCGGCGACGTCGTCCGCCGCGCAGGAGCGGGTGGATCCGCAGGCGACGGAGGACCGATCAGGTGGGGGAGCGAGGCCGGGCAACGAGGCCGCGGAGGGGGACCCACAGGCGACGTCCGACCCGGAGGGCCAGGACCTGCAGGCGCCTCCCGAGCCCCAGCGCAGGCGACGGAGGGCGAGCCAGGGGGCAGGGCGGGAGGGACCCTAGCCCGGCGTCTGTGTCCCCTCCCCTTATGGGACACGGACAGGAAGCCCCGCAGCCGGGGCCGGGCTCGCCGGGGTGAGGGCACCAGAGTCACCAGCAGGGTCCCCGAGGGGTCCCACTCAAGCTCCTCCACCTCCGAAGAGGAAGGAGCTTCGGTGGAGTCCTCAGGGACCACCTCGGGAACTAGGGCCGAAGGGATTGGAGGGGGATCATGAGCTGGAGTCACCAAGGGAAGGGGATCAGGAACGGGGCCAGGGACTGGAGCTGCTGCAGGCAGAGGGGGCGCCTCTGGAGCTGCTGCAGGCGGAGGGGGCACCTGCTCGGGAACTGCAGGAGGAATAGCAGCAGGCAGTGGGGGCTGCGCTGGCTGCGCTGGCTGCACAGGCAGCGAAGGTGGCTGCGAAGGCGGCTGCGCAGGCAGTGAAGGCGGCTGCGCGGGCGGCGGCGGCCGTACGGGAGCGGGATCCGCGGGCGGCGGCGGCCGTACGGGAGCGGGATCCGTGGGCGGCGGCGGCCGTACGGGAGCGGGATCCGCAGCCCTCTGGAGCAGGAGGAGCTGCCAAACGTCCTCTGCTAAGTTCTCCAGATCCCCCCGGTCAGAGGCGGGAGTAAACGCGGCAAAGCCCCTCTGTAGCCACGCCGTAAGCTCCTCCACCTCCGGGCTCACTGGAGTGACCAGTCCACCCCAGATCCTCCAGAACAGCCCCTGGAAGGGTGAAGAACTTGGAGCTGCAGTCCACCGTCTTCCCTGGGTAAGGCGCGGAGGGCGCCTCCGGGGTGACTGCTGCAGGGGGAATGGGCAGTGGGTCCGGGTAGTCAATGGACTCCTCCTCCTCCGGAGGGAGCCACTGTCTGGAGAGAAAGCAGGCTTCGAGAAGGATCGTCTCCTGCGGGACTCTCCGTCTCCTCCGCTTCCTTTTCTGTGGGTCTGTCATTCTGTCATGATCGGGTACGAGCAGGCAGGCGATCGTGCGGGTAAGCAGGCAAGCAGGAAGGCAGAATACGGGGCAAAAACGGGAGTTTAATTAGGAAGACGGGTACGAACATCGACTAACATCAATGACAGACAATGGACTCAGGTAAGACACGGACTGAAATACACAGGACTGAGCAAATTAAATAGACACAGCTGGGTACAATCGGGAGAAAACACGAGGGTAATCAGGGGGCGTGGCACACAGGAGGAGCGGACGAGCCGGGCATGACAGTTGCCTCTGTTATTTGGAAAATAAGACAATAATTTTAATGATAATCAAACGGTATGTATCCATTTAGTATCTGTTGCCAGCATGCCTTTCTAGCTCTTTGCTGTCATTGTACTTTAGAATTCTTTATATTTTAGCATAATTATTCTCTGTTCTGCTGCATGAAAATATGTAGGCCTGTTGCACTCCATACTGATTGCCTGATTGTTGCACACAGCACACTTTTATGCACACACGCTCAGGAAATAATATATGTTTTAATATGAAAATCTGACTTGACATAGATTGCTGATAGTCAGCATCTGTCATGACCTGCTCGACCGATCCTCTCGTGTGCCACGCCCCCCTCGCTACCTCGTGTGGAATCCCTGTGTTACCAGCTGTCTCTTCTTGTTGTTAATTAGTCTGATGTATTTAGGTCTGGGTTTAAATATGTTAACGTCATATCGTGTCTGCCTGTTCCGTGTTTCCCTGGAATTAAATCCTGTGTTTTCCACTATTCCCTGAGTCCTGAATTTGCTTCCGTGGTCCGTGCCTTCGTGCAACCGTGACAGCATCCTGATATTGTTCAACTTGGATTGCATTTCTTTGGTTTAATTAAACTGGAACTTATCTTTGAAGTCTGACTTTTTTTTATTCAACTTTGTGATACGTCCTGTACTGCCTGGGATAGGCTCCAAGATCTCTGCAACCCTTCTCTGGGTAACCAGTCAGAAGACTGATGTATGAATTTACATAAATTAGCCAAAATTTGTAGTACTCCTTGAGAAGGAAAATATAAGACTTATAGAGATGTATAGATAGGGATGTAGATATAGGTAGCATGTGTTTTCAGCATTTTATCACTACATGTAAAGAATTCTATGTTGAAATATGTTCTGTTTCCATTTGCCTGAAATGCAATCTGTTTTTCAGGTGTGCCTGAAAATTGCCATCAGCTGGGAATATACACACACTGACATAACTGTTGCTTAGATCCACTTTGTACACAATTGTTCAGGTAAACCTATGAGAAATTCATCCTGTGGTAAGTTTAGACTATAAAAGCATCACCTTTACCACATAGTTGTCAGTGTTGCACTTCACAGGGGACTTTGAGGACACTGGAAAACACTCGGCTCTTTCTAACAAGTACCTTACCATTTTCTTTTTTGATACCTAAATGCATTGTAAATTAATATTTAATTCAAATTATTTTTAGCTCATTCATTTTAATTTTTTGAAAATCTTTCTCCTATCTGGTGATTTACACTTTCTAGTATGAAAATATTTCTTCTCATTGTGCTTGCAGTGTTTTCTTTCTAGGCGTACAACAAGTGTTTATATGTGTAAATAACACTAATAATCTGGCAATTGGAATAATCTGGAAGTGTGATGGCTTTGAATAATACAACACTGCATTCCGGTATCATTAACCCTTCTCTGAAAAAAAGTGAGAGAATATTAATAGTGCAAGTGTTAGTGATGGTCTTCCTCTATATCAACTCTCTCCTCATTTTCACCTTCTTCAAAAAGGAAACCTTCTACACCAACACACGTTACATTTTCTTTGCTCACACCCTGATTTGTGACTGTGTTTTTCTTTTCCTGTCTGACCTTTTGCTTTTACTGATCTACTTTCAAATGCCAATGCCTGCCGGACTGTGTGTCATTATCTGCGTGGTAATGATCATTCTGACTTTTGCTACACCGCTCACCCTGACGGCTATGAGTGTGGAGCGCTACGTGGCCATCTGTATGCCTCTGAGACATGTTGAGATCTCTACTCCTCATCGAGCTCTGTACGGCATCCTGGTCATCCACGCTTTCAGTATCCTCCAGTCATTTGTTGTTCTTCCAATTTTTGTAGTCTCAGTCCCACTCAGCTTCTACATCACGGACATGATTTGCAGCGTGGAAATGCTCATAGTGAACAGCTGGCAAAGTCACCTCAAGTCTGCAGCCTCGCAGTTCTACTTTCTCATCATGAGCAGCACCATCATCTTCACCTACATCAAAATCTTGAAGGCTGCAAAAATGGCCTCGACGGATACGAAGAAGAAATCCACCTCCAAGTGCCTCAAAACTGTTATTCTTCACGGTTTTCAGCTTGTGCTCAGCTTGTTCCAGCTATGGTGCCCTTTCATAGAAATGGCTGTGCTTCAAATCGGAAATCTGGAACTGTTTATACATATCAGGTATTTTGATTATCTTGCTTTCATTCTTGCACCTAAATGTCTTAATCCCCTGATATATGGTTTACGGGATGATCACTTTTACATTGTTTTGAAACACTATGCTTTTTGTGGGTTAAATAAGAAAATATATCCCAAGTTTATTGATCAATAGTCGTTCAAAATTTAAGACAAAATCATGTAAAAATATTTAGCCATGTATCATAAAATTATAACTGTTAAAAACTGCATCCAGTGACACTGGAACCGTGTAATTAAAAATCAATGCTGGATTATTGGAATGTACACATATTATGTTTTTACAAAATCTTTAATTAACAGGGGAAATTGCTATGCTGACTTTTATACAATTAATGTTGGTTCTACAGATGTCCGTATACAGGCATGTCTTGATTAAATATTTTAATATTCACATTTAATAAACTCTGATACCTTATATGGAAACTGAAAAATAATTTGTTGCAATTATATGATTTCAGATGTTACTCATTCTGTGCAAGAAGGCAGCAGTGGGTATCTCCGTGATAAACCATTTGAATACCAAAGAATTATTACAGCCACAGCTACCAACTTGTTTTAACAAATGAATAATAACCATACAGGCCTTATTCATAAACTCACAAAGAAGCCTAATTCACAAACACATAAACTCACAGAGGCCTAAAAATGCCACAGCACATCAGCACCAAACAAACTCCATTTAACAGCTCGATATACGTCCGTAATTTTTCATTTTTGAAATCTGAGAAAAAAATCCATAAATGTTGAAAGTAAATTAAAATGTAATTCTGTTTAATATAAATGTGGGTAGCACTATGGCCTCAGACCTTCTGTTCGGGTGGTTTAAATCCATCCTTTTTTTAGGGTATCTGGTTTGCTCCTGCTCTGCTAAAATATCTGGTCAGGTGAACTAGTGCTCCTAAAATGGCTGAATTGTGTGATTATGTTCCCTGCATGGATAAATGGATGAAAATAGTAATTCTCAGTATGTTGACCATTTATATGAAGGGTACGCTTTCTTATATTCTAGTTTGTGAGTTACAGTATAACACAGACATCAAACAACATTTAATTAGATGAGTAAAAAAAAACGTTTTTCCTGCATTTTTTGTATACCATATTTTTTCAAAATCAGTTACCAATCTTTTATCAGCATATATAAATTATTCGGTGTTCAAATATGGTGTGTTTGCATTTGAGTCTTGAAAAGACTGTAGGGTGAAGAATCAGAGGTGTGACTGTAAACTGCCACCAGGTGGAGGTTCACACACATTGACTGTTGCTTAGATCCACTTCGTACACAACTGTTCAGGTATACCTATGCAGGGACGGATTACGGACCGGGCCAGCGGGGCCGCTGCCCAGGGGCCCTTGGGGTGCAGGGGGCCTGTGGGGCCCCTGGCCCAAAACAATTTGCAATGCTTTTCAACAATGTATTTTCGTTTGTCTATTTTAGAGGGCCTACATTCTTTGATCCTCTGCCTACAAGGGCCCCTGACCCTATAGGGAGGGCGTTTGGCTGCCAAGGGCCCTTGAATTGTGGTGGTTGTGGTGGTGGTGGTGGTGGTGGGGGGGGGGGGGGGGGGCCCTCGCGAACTTTTTGCCCAGGGGCCCACACAACCCATAATCCGTCCCTGTACCTTTGAGAAATTCATCCTGGGGTAAGTTTAGACTATAAATGCACCAGCTTTACCACAAAGTTGTTCACAATTGTTCAGGCATACCGTAGGTCTTGGGGCCCCTATAAAATACTTGGCCCCAGGAATCTGCCAGGGTATCCATGTCCCTCTGATGCACCTGAATGTATGTATGGCTGGATGGGTTCATAGTAATACTTGTGCTTTATCACAGAAGTTATATCAGGCTTTGATTTAATTTTCTCAACCAACCTTTAGAGTCACTGTGTGGGGAAAAAGCACTTAAGTTTCACAGACTATTATTCCTACTGACCATTTAACTTTATCTAGTTTAATTACATTATTAAACCTGCTATGCCGATATTATTACCTTATATTACAGTTTTTATGAATTCCTAAAACACTAAATCCCATTGTAAAAACTAAACTGTCAACTACCAAAACTCTTTCATCAAATCAATGCCACAGTTGTCAAAATCTTAAACACTATTCATCTGGTTAGGACACAATTTCCAAATCTGAATCTCCCATTTACCAAAATGCTAAACACATTCTCAAGCACAAAACACATTTAGCAGTGTGGTGCACTTGTACCCAGAATTATGCACACAGGCTACAGAAGTCAAACACAACTAACACACTGTTTTCATCATGTACACACTACCACTGAAAATTGAAAACATATGTATCCAGTGAACCCAATTAGTAAACAGTATATAAGCCTAGTCAAATGCAAATGGCATGAGTGGATCCAACAATGGAGCAATACAATAGAAGAGGAAGAGGATGAGGAGTCTATGTCAGAGGTGGTGGGCAAGGATTACAGTTTTTCTATATTGCTAAGACACATTCCTGGAAAACTGCTCTCCTTTTCCCTAAACTGTGAACACAAAACCCAATTTTCAAGCTACATTCATAAAACCTCTGACTGTTCTTGCAAAATCAAACTTTCACCCCAAAAGAGTTCAATCTGTGCTCAAAACTGAACTATGCTGTCAAATCATGCCTCAAGTCAATCTAAATTACAGTTTTTGCCCATTGCTTGAACACTATAAACCCATGGTTAGACTAAAGTAACACAACCTGAAGCTTTTGTTACCATACCTCAAACACATGTACCCATACCTTAAACAAAAGCGTTGCTTTGCACTCCAGTTGCAATTATGCAACACACTTACCCCTTTATGCAACACACATGGTCCTGCATACTACACTCCGTTTCATACATAAGACACTTCGTTCAAAAATGAAATGTCAGGGTGCCATTTGGAAAACACATGTATCCAAAATACAAAACACATCGGGTAATTGCAACCACTCAAATACACACCTGAAGGCACTCACTTGCAAAACTGAACACCAATTAGCCAACTACAAAAAGCCCCCAGTTTAGCCATTTCAAGAACTTTGCAAGCATAGATGGAGGGAGAGGAAGAGGAGGAGGAGGAGGAGGTCGAAGAGGCCATGCACGGACCCATATTTCTGATGATATAAGAGCAACTTTGGTGGACCATGTCATCAACCATGGCCTGACCATGAGAGAAGCTGGGCAGAGTCCACCCACATCTAAGCCGCTTCACAGTGGCATCTGTAATAAGAACATTCCGACTAGAAAACAGGTATGTCGTCACCTCTCTACCTTCTACTCTACTCACATGGTTTTTATAGCACTGTTCTACAGTATATCACATTACCATATCAAGTGTACAGGATATTGCAGGGTGCTAATGCTCCTTTTTCAGCCAAAGTGGTAGTTTTTGTGAAACATACCATGATTACTTATATTGAAGTATAGTGTTGTACAGTGGATGATACAGTATATACAGTAAAGTACTGTAAGAAAAATAAGTAAACCGATGACAATATGTGGTTGTATTGCTCTAGAATGACTCGAAGACCTTCTGGGGGAGGACGCCAGCGCCTGTTCACACAACAGCAGGAACTTGCCGTTGTGGACCTAGTGAGGGCAGACAATGCCATCCGTCTCCACCAGCTACGAAAGAAAATACTTGCAGACAGGCAAGTGTTCAACAACATAAACCATGTGAGCATCACCACCATCACACGCATCTTGGGAAATCACAGCATCACCATGAAGCAGCTCTACAGAGTCCCATTTGAGAGGAACAGTGACAGGGTCAAAGGACTTCGAGCTGAATATGTACGGGTAAGTGTAACTGTCCTTTACATTTACAATACAGTATTGGTGAAATCCAGTAGCAGCTGAATATGTACCATATCCATTCTGAGAGCTACACAGGTACCTGTGTGATGGGGTGAGGGTTCTGTATGTGTAGCACTGTAGTACAGTAATATGTTCTCTTTTTTTGTTACAGAGAATCTTGGCCATGGATGGAGCTGCACAGCCTCATGAATTCATTTTCATTGATGAAGCTGGCTTCGACCTGTGCAAAACAAGACGACGGGGTCGTAATGTAATTGGCCAAAGGGCAATTGTGCACGTCCCAGGCCAGCGCGGGGGAAATATCACAATGTGTGCCGCCATAAGCCTTCGAGGGCTTCTGCATCATCATGCAAAACTAGGTCCATACAATAGCCAACATATACTCACATTTCTAGATGCTCTCCATAATATAGTTGTACAGAACAGACCAGATCAGCCCAGGTTTGTGGTGATATGGGATAATGTCAGTTTCCATCGGGCTGCTCTGGTCCAGGCCTGGTTCTCCAACCACAATCAACTTGAAGTGGTATACTTGCCCCCTTACTCACCATTTTTAAACCCTATAGAGGAATTTTTTTCGGCTTGGAGATGGCGTGTATATGACCGCCAACCACATGCCCGCATGCCTCTTCTCCAGGCAATGGAACAGGCCTGCGGCGACATTCAGATGACAGCAATCCATGGATGGTTTCGACATGCAAGGGGATATTTTCCCCGGTGCCTAGCGGGAGAAGACATTGCTTGCGATGTCGATGAGGTCCTGTGGCCAGACCCCAACAGACGGCGGGATCCATGAGCCCACGTATGCACAATTGTCATGATTTTTTGTGTTTACAGTATAGTGTTTTTTCTATTACTGTATTGTGTTTTTTTTTTTTCTTCTTGATCTGACTTCATGGTACTGCAATGTATAGTGCTGCAATGTACAATATTGAGTAGGTCTATTTGCTTTTTTGGTTGTTTGAAAATGTGTCTCCTGAAAATATGCCTTCTGAGTAAACAATGAAAATCAAAGACTGCAGTGTTTTATATAAAGTAGACTAGTGTGTTCCCCCTGATCTGAAAGTGTTTGCATATGATGCAAGTATGTGTCATTTTGTCAACAGAGTTACATTTTGACAAAGAAATGTTAGGTTTTGATAGCAGAGTTTAGGTTTTGAGAGTGGAGTTTCACTTTGGCACAGATGTGAATGGTATATTTCCCAGTGTTGTGTCATGTTTACTTGTGTTTAGAGTTTTGGCACAATGAGTTTTGCAAAATGTGTTCAGGCAACGGGCAAAAACTGTAAATACTCCACTGAGTAATCACTAAACACTACATAGAAAAAAGGAAAACACAATGCTCAGGACATGAAGCGGTAGAAATAAATGTTTATTTAGGCTAAATGCATGTTGCAAAACAAAATACCTGGGCATTTGTAACCATCGTACATAGAAAAATGAATTTGCAAAAAAACAGAAATCCTGTGCATTTACATGTAGCACTTGTATGTAACCATAAAGCACAAAAATATACAAATGAAGTACAAAAAAAATAAGTGCATTACTCCGCCACAGCATCATTTCTCCGTACTGGGTCAGACCACAGGACTTCATCTACATCACAGGCCACATTTTCTCTGGCCAGATAACGGGGAAAAAACCCCTGGCATGCCGTATCCTGCCTCCACACCCATGTCACCACAGGCCAGTTCCATGGCTTGCAGGAGATTTACCCTGGTGTAAGTTTGGCGTTCATATACCTCCCACCGCCATGAGGAGAAGAATTCTTCAATGGGGTTCAGGAAAGGGGAGTATGGTGGAAGGCAAAGACTGATAAAACCTTGGTTCATATTGAACCACTCTCTAACCTGGAGGCCTCTGTGAAAACTCACATTGTCCCAAAGAACAACATATACTGAACAAAAATATAAACGCAACACTCTTGTTTCTGCTCCCATTTTTCATGAGATGGACTTAAAGACCTACAATTCATTCCAGATACACAATATTACCATTTCTCTCAAACATTTCTCACAAATCAGTCTAAATGTGTGATAGTGAGCACTTCTGCTTTGCTGAGATAATCCATCCCACCTCACAGGTGTGCCACATCAAGATGCTGATCTGACATCATGGGTAGTGCACAGGTGTACCTTATACTGCCCACAATAAAAGGCCACCCTGGAATGTGCAGTTTTTTGCTTTATTGGGGGTCTGGGGACTCAGAACCGGTCAGTATCTGGTGTGACCACCATTTGCCTCATGCAATGCAACACATCTTCTTCGCATAGAGTTTATCAGATTGTCAATTGTGGCCTGTGGAATGTTGGTCCACTCCTCTTCAATGGCTGTGCGAAGTTGTTGGATATTAGTGGGAACTGGTACACGCTGTCGTATACGCCGGTCAAGCACATCCCAAACATGCTCAACGGGTGACATGTCCGGTGAGTATGCTGGCCATGCAAGAACTGGGACATTTTCAGCTTCCAAGAACTGTGTACAGATCCTTGCAACATGGGGCCGTGCATTATCTGTCTGAGTGGCTGGTCTCAGACGATCTTGGAGGTGAACCTGCTGGATGTGGAGGTCCTGGGCTGGTGTGGTTACACGTGGTCTGCGGTTGTGAGGCCGGTTGGATGTACTGCCATATTCTCTGAAACGCCTTTGGAGACGGCTTATGGTTGAGAAATGAACATTCAATGCACGAGCAACAGATCTGGTTGACATTCCTGCTGTCAGCATGCCAATTGCACGCTCCCTCAATGCTTGTGGCATCTGTGGCATTTTGCTGTGAGACAAAACTGCACATTCCAGGGTGGCCTTTTATTGTGGGCAGTATAAGGTACACCTGTGCACTACCCATGATGTCAGATCAGCATCTTGATGTGGCACACCTGTGAGGTGGGATGGATTATCTCAGCAAAGCAGAAGTGCTCACTATCACACATTTAGACTGATTTGTGAGAAATGTTTGAGAGAAATGGTAATATTGTGTATCTGGAATGAATTGTAGATCTTTAAGTCCATCTCATGAAAAATGGGAGCAAAAACAAAAGTGTTGCGTTTATATTTTTGTTCAGTGTAGATGGGCTGCTCATCCTGCTGCCCTAACAGAGCATCTTGCATGTGATTGAGGAAAATGAGGAGCTGATGAGTGTTGTAGGGCCCTAGGTTGGCCTGATGGTGGACAACACCATGATTGCTGATGGCAACACACAATGTGCCACCACGCTGCCCAGGGACACCAACAATGGCCCGTTGGCCAATCACACTACGGCCTCTCCTTCTCCTTTTGGTGAGATTAAACCCAGCTTCATCCATGTAGATGTATTCATGGAGTTTTTCCATTGCATCCAGTTCAAAAACTCTCTGTAGAAATAGATATATATTTTTGTGAGTGATGTAGGCCAACTACAGTAAATCACTACTTACAGTAACCAACATTTATGTATCTGGATATATACTAACCTGTACATACTGGGATCTTTGCTCTTTGACTCTATCAGAGTTGCGTTCAAAGGGCACTCTGTACAGCTCTTTCATGCACAGTCTGTTGCGCTTGAGGACACAGTCAACAGTAGAGAGGGTGATACTGTCGATACCCTCAAAATGCACATGGTCCTCAATGATCCTCAGCTGAATTTCACGCAGTCTAATGGTATTGTTCTCACGGACCATATCGACAATTAGGGTCTCTTGGTGTGGGGAGAACATAGATGTCCTACCACCCCCATGTGGCAGTCGTTCAATTCTACAAAAAGAGAACATGCACTTACAAAAATACATCCTGTACGTGGAATAGGCCTACAAACAGTCAGACTAACCCTCCATTACAATACTATACACTGGCACAGTGATGTACCGAAACATGTTTACTGTGGGACAGTATATAGTAAAGTCATTGTACATATATAATTGTTGTCAACATTTACATACTATAATGTCAAAAAAAGTAACTACCTGTTCTCTAAATCTTCGGATTGTGGTGGATACAGTGAATCTACTGATGTTTCGTTGTCCAGCCTCCTTCATTGTCATACCATGGACAAGAACATGGTCAATCACAGTAGCTCTGATTTCATCAGATATTACTGTTCTTTGTCCTCACTGACCACCTCGACCACCTTGACCTGCTCGACCTCCTCCCACACGAACTCCTCTGCTTAGATTTCTATCCATTGTAGTGCCTCACAAACCAGTGCTCTGGCTTATATGTACCCTCACATCATTAGCCATAAGTGTGATATATTTTGAGTTGTTGTGTTCAACCGGTGACACCTGAGCTTTAATTGTGTTTGACTTTTGCCACCTGTGCTCACCATTATGCAACACAGGTGCATCACAATGACAATGTGTTGACAAGATGTGTCTAAACAGGTGACGAATGTTTATGGTTTTGCCAAAAGAGTGACTGATTCAATAAGTGGGTTCAGGCAACTGAGAATTTGGTTCAGACAATAGGATTTAGTGTTTTATCAATTGAGAAAAACTGTAAGACCAAGAAGATCTGTAATTTCAAATTACATTCGAACAACTGTCATAGATCATGTTCTGGTGCATGGCATGACTATGAGGGAGGCAGGGCATCGTGTGCAACCAAACATAAGCAGGTTCTCAATGGCTACTATAATCCGCTCCTTCATAGAAGAAAACAGGTAAAAAGTATACTTCTCTCAGTAAGGAGACAATGACAAATAATTTCTCCATGGTACTGTGTTTGAAAACATTTACTGAATAAAATATACAGAAGTTAAACAAAAGTAACACACTGTTTTCATCATGTACACTGTGATAGAAAATTCATGATTATGCTAATCAGTAATCAATAATGGAATATAGATGATTACGCAAAATGCATTACCTAATCAGTAATTAACAATTGAGTTTATAATGCTGTTGTTGATTTACACATAGTGGTCGAAACAATGTAATCCTACTTGTCATTCATTGAATGTATCAAACAAATAACGCAAATTTGCTTAAGTAAGGGATTGCTATTTTCTATAGAGGAACTAACATGTTTGCCATATATTGCTTTTTCAGCAAGAGGCCCAGGTCAAGCAAAGGCATGACCTGAGAAGTAAGCTGTTGCAGAAGATATTATAAAATGCATGCATGGTATGGGATAATATAAATGCAGAAAAAGAGAACAAGGGACTCGACTTAGAATGATATAGCAAAAGGAAAAGTCCCAAATAGATGGACTTGTTCTAAGCTGATAGGTGGGCCTTGAAAAACCAGAAGAAAGTGGTATCTCCAGATGGCCAACCTTTCCTTGAACTGTCTGTGGGCCTTGAAAGGCAGAAATAACTGGAACGTCCAGATATCCGACTTGTCCTTGAACTGTCTGATGACTGGCGCATTTTTGGCTATAAAAGATGTATGCATTTGTTGCTCGAGGAGCAGAACACGAGACGCATGATTGCTGAGTGTCTGTTCCCTTTGAGCTCATCAAATAATAAAGTTTTGTCAAACACTTAAACATCGGACTTCGAGAAATTTCATTCACAATACACTGCCACTCAAAATTGAAAACACATATGTCATGTCCAATCACTGAACCCAATTAGTAAACAGTATATAAGCCTAGTCAAATGCAAATGGAATGAGTGGATCCAACAATGGAGCAATAAATAGAAGAAGAGGAGGATGAGGAGTCTGTGCATATATATATATGTATATATATATATATATATATATATATATATATATATATATATATATATATATATATATATATGTGTGTGTGTGTATACTTCTAACAAAATGGGTTTTTTTTAGAATTGAAAGACGGCCACATGAGGGTGTTCTCACAACACCAAGAGACCCTTATTGTGGATACGGTCCTTGAAAATAATACAATTTGACTGCGTGAAATACAGCAGCGGATTATAGAAGACAACATACATTTTGAGGGAATAAATAGTGTAAGTCTGTCAACAATTGACTGTGTCCTGCAACATAACAAGATAAGGATGAAACAAGTTTATCGGGTACCATTTGAGCGAAACTGTGTGAGAGTGAAAGCAACGATGTCAATATGTGCAAGTAATTAAACTTTCACAGTAAACTCAGTACTAGAATGTCTACTGTATTGTCTGGGAAGCAGCACATGTATATATTATACTGTGTCATTTACAGAACTAAATGTAGTTTGTTTTCATTGTGTACAGAGAATCTATAAGCTTGACTCAATGGTTAGGCCTCATGAATACATCTTCGTGGATGAAGCTGGATTCAATCTAGCAAAAAGAAGAAGAAGAGGTCACAACGTCATAAGTCAACGTGCCATTACAGTTTTTCTTAGAACATAAGAACATAAGAACTATACAAACGAGAGGAGGCCATTCGGCCCATCAAGCTCGCTTGGGGAGAACTAAACTAATAGCTCAGAGTCGTTAAAATCTTATCTAGCTCTGATTTAAAGGAACCCAAGGATTCAGCTTGCACTACATTATCAGGAAGGCTATTCCATACTCTGACTACACGCTGCGTAAAGAAGTGCTTCCTTAAATCCAGCTTGAAATGTTCTCCCGCTAATTTCCACCTATGGCCACGAGTTCGTGTATTTAAACTAAGGCTGAAGTAACTATTTGGTTGAACAGCATCCAAACCTGTTAGAATCTTATATACCTGGATCATGTCCCCCCTCAATCTCCTTTGCTTGAGACTGAACAGATTTAGCTCAAGTAACCGTTCCTCGTATGACATTCCTCTAAGACCAGGAATCATTTTTGTGGCCCTACGCTGCACCTTTTCTAAGGCCACAATGTCCTTTTTAAGATATGGTGACCAAACCTGCACACAATATTCTAGGTGAGGTCTCACCAAGGAATTGTATAATCTTAGCATTACCTCCCTTGACTTAAACTCCACACACCTGGAGATATACCCCAACATCCTATTGGCCTTTTTTATTGCTTCCCCACACTGGCGAGAATGGAACATGGAAGCATCAACATACTTAGTTGTTTACGCACAATTACTTCTGCTTGAGACACAATGAAATGTAGTTTTCAAAACACTACACACAATTCTCTGCATTTGGCACAATTTTCATGAAGAAAATCTCTTGTTTTCACAAGGAACACACTGTCATTCAAAATTGTAAATTCAGTTGCCCTACTTTGCATACTAACTCATCACATGGGTAAACACCTGTCACACATAATAGCAATTTAGAAATCAGAGATTTATAAAAGGCCAAAAGGCGAGCTCTTCTGTTTTGGAACAATGGATGCCAACGTTGGAAACAGAGGCAGAGCCAGAGGAGTGAGATTAAGAGGAGGAGGACAGGGAGGACGAGGAAGGCCAAGGAACGTAATCTCTGATGAGATCAAAGCCACTTTGATTGACCATGTGGTCAACCATGGTCTAACAATGAGAGAGGCTGGGCAAAGAGAGTTGAACTCTCTGGCCAGCCTTGTCGGAACATCACAATGTGTGCAGCAATTACCAACCAGGGTGTCATCCATCACCATGCTACCCTTGGCCCCTACAACACTGCCCATCTGATCACATTCCTGGAAATCGTACACAACACACTCATTCCACCAGATCAGATAGATGGTCCAGAGCAGCTCAGGTATGTTGTCATTTGGGACAACGTAAGTTTCCACCAGGCTGCTCTGGTTCGTAACTGTTTCACTGCCCACCCACTTTTTTTGGTTGTTTATCTCCCTCCATATTCTCCATTCCTCAATCCTATTGAGGAATTTTTTTCTGCCTGGAGATGGAAAGTGTATGACCGAAATCCACACACACACGTATACCCCTTCTCCAAGCTATGGAAGATGCATGTGGAGGTATGGCAGTTACAGTTTTTTATGATTGCTTAGGCACGATTTTAAAAACAAGGCTCATTTTGTCAAAATCCTACACACAATTCACACACACAAGTAGCAGAACATCTCAGATCTTTTGCAAAATGAAACATCCATCCATCCATCCATCCATCCATCCATTTTCCAAGCCGCTTATCCTATCGGGTCGCCCGGAGACTATCCCGGAAGTAATGGGCACGAGGCAGGGAACAACCCAGGATGGGGGGCCAGCCCATCGCTGGGCACACTCACACACCATTCACTCACACATGCACACCTATGGGCAATTTAGCGACTCCAATTAGCCTCAGCATGTTTTTGGACTGTGGGGGGAAACCGGAGTACCCGGAGGAAACCCCACGATGACATGGGGAGAACATGCAAACTCCGCACACATGTGACCCAGGCGGAGACTCGAACCTGGGTTGCCAGGAACCCAACTAGTTTAAATGAACTAGAAATTCTGCAAAGAAGAGTGGTCAAATATTCAGCCAGAATTACGCCAGAGGCTTGCTAATGGCTACCTAAAGATTGTGGTTGATACCTATTGTACTTGTATATGTAAACTTGTGACCACAACTAAAACGTGTTTTTGTAAAGAAAGCGCCATGTCATGGTAACACCCTGCAAGTGAATAAATGGGCGGGTTTAGACGAGAATTTAGGCACACCCCCAGAAGGAGGGGGGTTACTCCCTTTGGCTGGCTTTTGGCAGGCAACCGGCGGGCAGCTGGCTTGGAGGGGAAAATTGAGGTGGCTGCATCTGTATGTGCAGATCTGCCAGGGTATCCATGTCTCTCTGACACTCCACAATGTATATACTGTATGTATCACCCATGTTTATAACAGACTTTGATTTAATTCTCTCAGCCAACCTTTAGAACTCTGTAAGAGTCACTGTATGGGGGAAAAGCACTGAAGTTTCACAGATGATTATTTGTACTGACCATTAAACAATTCTCTAATTTAATCACATGATTAAACCCACTAAGCCAACATTATTACCTGCTATGAAAACTATTTATGTTGTCGTGGTTACCATCTGTTGCCTAATAAAAACTTTCTCTGTTTCACATTTTTTCATATATGATGATGATGATATATGCCATTTTTACAAGTACTGATACATAATAATTCTTTAGTTCTCACAAATCCCATCTTGCTCTCCTATGAGACTCACATAGACATAAACAGGTGAGGGTTTAGGGCCTAACAGTGTTGTGATTATAAACGTAGGCTTGATTTCCTGATTTATGTCCAAGTTGTTTTAAGTGGTTATGAATATTTGTAAGTGTTCTGAGTTCTGGGTTTTTTAGATGGACTCTGAATTAGGGTAAATTCTGTGTAAATACTGGGTAGACATAATCCTGTGGGTCCATGTTGGCCTCCTCAAGCTCTTTCTAGTGGCCACTCAAGGCAGGCAGGTTCATTAATGATTCTTAATAGTAATATCATTGGAGGAGTAGTCGATACTCCCCTGTAGTAGAAGATGAGGGTCAAATAATGCCAGTCACTAGTGACTACCCTGTGTAACTCTCCAATGCCTGTTTCTTAGGGGAATACAGTCACCCTTGGGGAGATGTTGTGCTTGGCACAGTCGAAAGGGAAATGTGGGGGAAGCAAAGTGGCCTGGGACTTACTGAATAATGGTCTCAGATACTGGTATTTGATTTGGATGGCATGCAGGTCCAGGTATTTGACTCGGTTGGCATGCAGGTCCAGGTATTTGACTCGGATGGCATACAGGTCCAGGTATTTCATTCGGATGGCATACAGGTCCAGGTATTTGACTCGGATGGCATACAGGTCCAGGTAGTTGACTCGGATGGCATGCAGGTCCAGGTATTTGACTCAGATGACATACAGGTCCAGGTATTTGACTCGGATGGCATACAGGTCCAGGTATTTGTCCTCCTGGGAGGTGAGCAGATAAGCTCAAGAACAGGACAGTGCAAACACACTGAGTTAGACAAAAGGCTGCAACTAATCACAGTGTCTTTCTCCCAATCCATGTGTGGTTTGTACTTAAGCAGTCAAGGATGCCCAAATATGAGGAGAGCTTGGGTTGTGTCTGTATTAAAGAGGGATATATGTTCAACATGATTGCCTGACAAAGAGAGACTCACCAGGGGGGTACCATGAATAATGGTGTCCATCAAGTAGCCGTCGAGGGCATTGGCAACCAGGGGGAACTAAACTTGGTGTGATGGGAATAGCCCATTGCTAGACCAGGGAGATATTTATGAAGCTTTCATCATCCCTAGAGTCAATCTGGGCTGCGATGACCTAGTGAATAGACCCCCATGTCAGGGTGGCAGACAGAAACATGCATCATTCTGAGGAGGGGATTATGGGAACTATGCCCAGCAGTGCCTTCCAACTCACTGGTGGGCATGCCCTTTTAGTGAATAAGATGCAAAGAAGTATCTTCCCTGGCCATACAGTAGTACAGGCAGGCCCTCAGCTGGATCTGACGCTGGTGCTCCGCTGGGGAGAGGTAGGTCCATTCAGTTTGCATTGGCACCTCCAAGTCCGAGGCCATGGTTCTCGACTGGAGAAGGGTGGATTGCCCTGTCCTGTTGGGGGATTAGTTACTGAATCAGATGGAGGAGTTTAAGTATCTCGGGGTCTTATTCACGAGTGAGAGAAGAAGGAAGTCTGAGATCAATAGGCGGATTCTGTCATGGGGAAGAGAAAGTCAGAAGCTTTCAGGAGCTTTGGGTAGTGACTGAAATAATGAAATCACAGATACAAGTGGCAGAAGTGAGTTTCCCTTGCTGGTTGTTTGGGTTAAGCCTTAGAGATAGGGTGTGGAGCTCAGGCATTCAGGAGGAACTCAAAGTAGAGCCCGTCTGCTCCTTGGCATCAACGCTGAGGTGGTTCAGGCATCTATATATGATGGCTCCTGGACGCTTTACTGTGGAGGTGCTTCAGGCAAGTTCAACCAAAAAGAGACATTGGAACAGACCTAGGGCACACTGAAGAGATTATATCTCTCAGCTGGCTTGGGAACACCTTGTGATTCTCTCAATGGAGCTGGAGAAGGTAGTTTATGAGAGGGAGGTCTGGGCATCCCTGCTTAGACTGCTGCCCCCGTGATCCGACCCTGGTTGTCGCAGATAATGGATGGATGGATGGATGGATGGGATTTAATATGCATATTTGTCATATGATATATGTTAGATTTGATTTTATATCTAGAGTACACATTCAAATAAAATAAATGACAACATGTAAGATGTCATATTGATATGTTTCATGTGATACATTTTGCTTGGTTGCTGAGGTTAAGTATGTCAGCTGTAAGTGTAGAGGTGGCAGCAGCATTTTAGTAAAGATACAAAAATGAAAAAATTTGGTATAAAGACTTTTATTTCATGATTCATGTTGGGTGTGAAAGTTCCAAGAGGTCCTAAGCTAGTTAAACAGCATGGCTGCGCTCATATAGAATATAGAACAACAAATGGAATCAGAAATCAAGGACAGTAAATGCTCAAACTCTCAGCAAACCAAGAAGATCTCCTAGGTAACTGAAATAAAGGAAGTAATCAGTGACACTTAGCAACAGCTGGAGAAGCAAATGGGAATCACTGGAGTTACAGGGATCTAAATGAATAAAAATGATACTTTACAAAGATTGACACAAATGAAAATGCACATGAAAATCTAAACATTATTTGTCAGAACATTTCGGTCTTGCGATAATGAAGGGTTACATATGGGCAATTGTGTGCTACAAATAAAGGGTAATGCGTTTCACTTCAAATGAGATATAAAATGCACTGATTATACAGAAAACAACATTTGAAATGAGTTCAGAGGTCAGAGGTGTTGTTCTGCTTTTGAATGCATTCATTATCTTAATCACTCAGCTCCCTTGTTCATCCTGGATACCGTGAGGAACCAGTTCCAGCCTGCTGTGGCAGAACCCCATGGAGAGATCCAGTTTGCCTAGCAAAAGTGCAAACACTCTGATGTAACAAGGCACTGCTTAGGGTTGATAATAATTATTGTGTCCCTATTACATGTGTCCCTAACTGTACTCCAGAGATCTCTAGTTATACCTATTCACAAGGCAGACAGTTCAAGGAAAACGTTTGCTGTGCAGCCCGTCCAACTCATAAACCCACACAGAGGCCTAACTCACAAATGCCAGCATCAACAGTACTCACTTCCAACTACTGTATAGACTATCATTCAACAACATACACGCAGCCTGGAAATCTTCGGCACGTGTCGTTAGCCGGCTAGTTAGCCTCATGTGTCATTAGCCGGCTAGTTAGCCTCATGTGTCGTTAACCAGCTAGTTAGCCTCATATGTCGTTAGCCGGCTAGTTAGCTACATGTGTCGTTAGCCGGCTAGTTAGCATCATGTGTCATTAGCCAGTAAGTTAGCCTCATGTGCCTTTAGCCGGCTAGTTAGCCTCATGTGTCGTTAGCCGGCTAGTTAGCCTCATGTGCCGTTAGCCAGCTAGTTAGCCACATGTGTCGTTAGCCGGTCCATGCGGCCTCCGTTGTCAGGTATTGCTGGGTTAAGCCTTAGAGATAGGGTGTGGAGCTCAGGCATTCAGGAGGAACTCAAAGTAGAGCCCGTCTGCTCCTTGGCATCAACGCTGAGGTGGTTCAGGCATCTATATATGATGGCTCCTGGACGCTTTACTGTGGAGGTGCTTCAGGCAAGTTCAACCAAAAAGAGACATTGGAACAGACCTAGGGCACACTGAAGAGATTATATCTCTCAGCTGGCTTGGGAACACCTTGTGATTCTCTCAATGGAGCTGGAGAAGGTAGTTTATGAGAGGGAGGTCTGGGCATCCCTGCTTAGACTGCTGCCCCCGTGATCCGACCCTGGTTGTCGCAGATAATGGATGGATGGATGGATGGATGGGATTTAATATGCATATTTGTCATATGATATATGTTAGATTTGATTTTATATCTAGAGTACACATTCAAATAAAATAAATGACAACATGTAAGATGTCATATTGATATGTTTCATGTGATACATTTTGCTTGGTTGCTGAGGTTAAGTATGTCAGCTGTAAGTGTAGAGGTGGCAGCAGCATTTTAGTAAAGATACAAAAATGAAAAAATTTGGTATAAAGACTTTTATTTCATGATTCATGTTGGGTGTGAAAGTTCCAAGAGGTCCTAAGCTAGTTAAACAGCATGGCTGCGCTCATATAGAATATAGAACAACAAATGGAATCAGAAATCAAGGACAGTAAATGCTCAAACTCTCAGCAAACCAAGAAGATCTCCTAGGTAACTGAAATAAAGGAAGTAATCAGTGACACTTAGCAACAGCTGGAGAAGCAAATGGGAATCACTGGAGTTACAGGGATCTAAATGAATAAAAATGATACTTTACAAAGATTGACACAAATGAAAATGCACATGAAAATCTAAACATTATTTGTCAGAACATTTCGGTCTTGCGATAATGAAGGGTTACATATGGGCAATTGTGTGCTACAAATAAAGGGTAATGCGTTTCACTTCAAATGAGATATAAAATGCACTGATTATACAGAAAACAACATTTGAAATGAGTTCAGAGGTCAGAGGTGTTGTTCTGCTTTTGAATGCATTCATTATCTTAATCACTCAGCTCCCTTGTTCATCCTGGATACCGTGAGGAACCAGTTCCAGCCTGCTGTGGCAGAACCCCATGGAGAGATCCAGTTTGCCTAGCAAAAGTGCAAACACTCTGATGTAACAAGGCACTGCTTAGGGTTGATAATAATTATTGTGTCCCTATTACATGTGTCCCTAACTGTACTCCAGAGATCTCTAGTTATACCTATTCACAAGGCAGACAGTTCAAGGAAAACGTTTGCTGTGCAGCCCGTCCAACTCATAAACCCACACAGAGGCCTAACTCACAAATGCCAGCATCAACAGTACTCACTTCCAACTACTGTATAGACTATCATTCAACAACATACACGCAGCCTGGAAATCTTCGGCACGTGTCGTTAGCCGGCTAGTTAGCCTCATGTGTCATTAGCCGGCTAGTTAGCCTCATGTGTCGTTAACCAGCTAGTTAGCCTCATATGTCGTTAGCCGGCTAGTTAGCTACATGTGTCGTTAGCCGGCTAGTTAGCATCATGTGTCATTAGCCAGTAAGTTAGCCTCATGTGCCTTTAGCCGGCTAGTTAGCCTCATGTGTCGTTAGCCGGCTAGTTAGCCTATGTGCCGTTAGCCAGCTAGTTAGCCACATGTGTCGTTAGCCGGTCCATGCGGCCTCCGTTGTCAGGTATTGCTGGTTAAAGCAGGTGAAGCGCACGGGCAGGCAAGCGAGCAGGAAACAGGCAAGAAGCTTCTTGAGGTGTTCCAGGAGCTGCAGCAAAAACTGCAGCAAAAGTGCCTGTTTTACGTCTTCCCGCTATAATAACTGCAAGCCAGGAAGATTTCAATCACAGACCTTTGTGTCCACAGACAGAGATGCACACCGATCATTTTTGACATTTCAAACTGCTTAACTATGCGTGACAAATCTTATTAACATCTACAAAAAATAGAGATCTCTGCTGTGATGAGACATTGATTCAGCATATTGAGTTGATAGCATCTCTTGCGCATCTCTTGGTTTTCTGAAATACGGGTGAATTATAATTAACATTTCAATGTTCGCATCTGCACTTCACGTTTAATAGCTGTCGCTCTCTTACAGCCACTGGTGGTGAATGGACAGAGTGGAATTATTAATAAAGATGTATAGAAATACATAATCTGAAAATTATATAGTGCATTGTACCATGTAGTCCATGCCTATGAAACCACACTTTAAGGAACATGTTGATCTCATTTAGCTTTATGGTAATTAGTCCAATTATTCTACCCTTTCCACTTTGAGTGGTGTAATGAACATGGATGCTGCTCTCCTAAAACATGTCAACACCTTTGTCTTCTTCCCCTGTCACATACCCATGCTTTATTTAATGCTGGATAATAAAAATGGGAGAATATGAACCACATTTTTTTCCATTGCTTAGGTGCACTTCTTAAAAGCCTAGCCTCATTCCTGTAACACAGCCTCAAAGCTCCACAACCTTAACACTGTTTCATTTCTTAATGAGTTTGTGTTAAGTGGCAATTGGTAAAGCACATTTTGCAAATCACATATGTATCATTGCATAGACATGACTTGCATTGTATAGACAAAATTCTCAATTATCTCTAATTAACCAATCAGAACAGTTGATTCCTTTTATCATTTAGGCACATAAATTTCTCATTCATATTTGATAATGGCTCACTGTATAAATCACTGCATGTCAAACATAATGTACAGTAAGCAGTGTATACATTTGGCAGTTTGTTTGAAGATTTCTAAGAAATTGTCCCCCCATTATAAAGGGGGCTAATGGCTAATTATTAATGGATAATTATGGCTAATTATTACCAATTACTAATTGCAAACCTTTATAACAGGGGTGGCCAATCTTATCCACAAAGATCTGGAGTGTATGCGGGTTTTCACTGCAACTCCCTAATTATGTCACTAATTAGAGGACTGATTGGCTGAAGAGTCCTCATACATGGGATTGAACAGCTGACCTACAGGTTACCCCAAAAATCTGCACACACACCGGCCCTTTGCGGATAAGATTGGCTACCCCTGGTTTATACGGTCTATCTCAGGTCTGTAGCAGCAAAACAATGGAGCAAGCAGCAAACATAAGAACAAGGTAGAGGTGTCAGAATGTGTGATGGAGGGGTCAGAGGAGCACAGGGAAAATGTGGAAGGGGGCGTCACAGAAGACTACAGATATCAAATGAGATCTGGGCCTCCATTTTTAACCATGTAATAAACCATGGCCTAAGCATGGCTTAGGCTGTTCGAAGGATCCAGCCGCATCAAAGCCACACCTCAGTGGCATCTATAATATGCACATTTAGAAATGAAAACAAGAATATAGCTGAAATCCTGCACATTGCATACATATTTTACAATTTGCGATTGAACACAACACAACCTGCATCCCCCTACACACATGTGTCTGAGTAAGACACAGGAAATTGGCACAAAGTAACTTTTTTACCATTGTTAAACACAGCCATTCAAACAACCACACCAATGAGCCAATTGGCCACTCACACATGCCACTTGGACAACGAAGACAAAGAAGAACAGCACTTTCAAATGAGATCTGAGCAACACTAGCTGACCATGTCATAAATCATGGGTTGACAATGAGAAAGGCTGGACCTTGGGGTGCAGGGGGCCCGTGGGGCCCCTAGCCCAAAACAAATTGCAACGCTTATCAACAATGTATTTTCGTTTGTCTATTTTAGAGGGCCTACATTCTTTGATCCTCTGCCTACAAGGGCCCCTGACCCTATAGGGAGGCCGTTTGGCTGCCAAGAGCCCTTGAATTGTGGTGGTTGGGGCCACAAGGGCCAGGAGTGAACGGAGGGAACACAGGAGGACGAGGAGCAGAGACGGGAGGAACAAAGCGAGAGGGAGCAGAGACAGGCGGGACAAAGACGGAAGGAGGAGAGGGGAACGTAGGGACAAAGGCAGGAGCGAAGGGAGACAAGGAGGGGGAATAGAGGGGAGCCCGAGGGAGACCCAGCGGGTGATGGGAGGCAGCCGGAGGGGCCGCAGGCGGCCAGGAGGCCGGAGCCGGAGGGGACCGTGAAGGGGCTGAGGAGACAGGACGAGGGACCCGCGGAGGGGCCAGGGAGGGAGCAGGAGGGAGCGCCAGGGAAGGGGACGTGGGAGCCGGAGGGGCCCCTGGCGAGGATAGGCGAGGGGGCGAGCCGCCGCAGGCGGCGACGTCGTCCGCCGCGCAGGAGCAGGTGGATCCACAGGTGACGTCCGACCCGGAGGGCCAGGACCTGCAGGCGCCTCCCGAGCCCCAGCGCAGGCGATGGAGGGCGAGCCAGGGGGCAGGGCGGGAGGGACCCTAGCCCGGCGTCTGTGTCCCCTCCCCTTATGGGACACGGACAGGAAGCCCCGCGGCCGGGGCCAGGCTCGCCGGGGTGAGGGCACCAGAGTCACCAGCAGGGTCCCCGAGGGGTCCCACTCAAGCTCCTCCACCTCCGAAGAGGGAGGAGCTTCGGTGGAGTCCTCAGGGACCACCTCGGGAACTAGGGCCGAAGGGATTGGAGGGGGATAGGAACGGGGCCAGGGACTGGAGCTGCTGCAGGCAGAGGGGGCGCCTCTGGAGCTGCTGCAGGCGGAGGGGGTGCCTCTGGAGCTGCTGCAGGCGGAGGGGGCGCCTGCTCGGGAACTGCAGGAGGAATAGCAGCAGGCAGTGGGGGCTGCGCTGGCTGCACAGGCACCGAAGGCGGCTGCGAAGGCGGCTGCGCAGGCAGTGAAGGCGGCTGCGCGGGCGGCGGCGGCCGTTACGGGAGTGGGATCCGCGGGCGGCGGCGGCCGTACGGGAGCGGGATCCGTGGGCGGCGGCGGCTGCACAGGAGCGGGATCCGCAGCCCTCTGAAGCAGGAGGAGCTGCCAAACATCCTCTGCTAAGTTCTCCAGATCCCCCCGGTCAGAGGCGGGAGTAAACGCGGCAAAGCCCCTCTGTAGCCGTGCCGTAAGCTCCTCCACCTCCGGGCTCACTGGAGTGACCAGTCCATCCCAGATCCTCCAGAACAGCCCCTGGAGGGTGAAGAACTGGGAGCTGCAGTCCACCGTCTTCCCTGGGTAAGGCGCGGAGGGCGCCTCCGGGGTGGCTGCTGCAGGGGGAATGGGCAGTGGGTTCGGGTAGTCAATGGACTCCTCCTCCTCCGGAGGGAGCCACTGTCTGGAGAGAAAACAGGCTCCGAGACGGATCGTCTCCTGCGGGACTCTCCGTCTCCTCCGCTTCCTTTTCTGTGGGTCTGTCATTCTGTCACGATCGGGTACGAGCAGGCAGGCGATCGTGCGGGTAAGCAGGCAAGCAGGAAGGCAGAATACGGGGCAAAAACGGGAGTTTAATTAGGAAGACGGGTACGAACATCGACTAACATCAATGACAGACAATGGACTCAGGTAAGACACGGACTGAAATACACAGGACTGAGCAAATTAAATAGACACAGCTGGGTACAATCGGGAGAAAACACGAGGGTAATCAGGGGGCGTGGCACACAGGAGGAGCGGACGAGCCGGGCATGACAGTTGCCTCTGTTATTTGGAAAATAAGACAATAATTTTAATGATAATCAAACGGTATGTATCCATTTAGTATCTGTTGCCAGCATGCCTTTCTAGCTCTTTGCTGTCATTGTACTTTAGAATTCTTTATATTTTAGCATAATTATTCTCTGTTCTGCTGCATGAAAATATGTAGACCTGTTGCACTCCATACTGATTGCCTGATTGTTGCACACAGCACACTTTTATGCACACACGCTCAGGAAATAATATATGTTTTAATATGAAAATCTGACTTGACATAGATTGCTGATAGTCAGCATCTGTCATGACCTGCTCGACCGATCCTCTCGTGTGCCACGCCCCCCTCACTACCTCGTGTGGAATCCCTGTGTTACCAGCTGTCTCTTCTTGTTGTTAATTAGTCTGATGTATTTAGGTCTGGGTTTAAATATGTTAACGTCATATCGTGTCTGCCTGTTCCGTGTTTGCCTGGAATTAAATCCTGTGTTTTCCACTATTCCCTGAGTCCTGAATTTGCTTCCGTGGTCCGTGCCTTCGTGCAACCATGACAGCATCCTGATATTGTTCAACTTGGATTGCATTTCTTTGTTTTAATTAAACTGGAACTTATCTTTGAAGTCTGACTTTTTTTTATTCAGCTTTGTGATACATCCTGTACTGCCTGGTATAAGCTCCAAGATCTCTGCAACCCTTCTCTGGGTAACCAGTCAGAAGACTGATGTATGAATTTACATAAATTAGCCAAAATTTGTAGTACTGCTTGAGAAGGAAAATATAAGACTTATAGAGATGTATAGATAGGGATGTAGATATAGGTAGCATGTGTTTTCAGCATTTTATCACTACATGTAAAGAATTCTATGTTGAAATATGTTCTGTTTCCATTTGCCTGAAATGCAATCTGTTTTTCAGGTGTGCCTGAAAATTGCCATCAGCTGGGAATATACACACACTGACATAACTGTTGCTTAGATCCACTTTGTACACAATTGTTCAGGTAAACCTATGAGAAATTCATCCTGTGGTAAGTTTAGACTATAAAAGCATCACCTTTACCACATAGTTGTCAGTGTTGCACTTCACAGGGGACTTTGAGGACACTGGAAAACACTCGGCTCTTTCTAACAAGTACCTTATCATTTTCTTTTTTGATACCTAAATGCATTGTAAATTAATATTTAATTCAAATTAATTTTAGCTCATTCATTTAAATTTTTTGAAAATCTTATCTGGTGATTTACACTTTCTAGTATGAAAATATTTCTTCTCATTGTGCTTGCAGTGTTTTCTTTCTAGGCGTACAAGAAGTGTTTATATGTGTAAATAACACTAATAATCTGGCAATTGGAATAATCTGGAAGTGTGATGGCTTTGAATAATACAACACTGCATTCCGGTATCATTAACCCTTCTCTGAAAAAAAGTGAGAGAATATTAATGATATTAATAGTGCAAGTGTTAGTGATGGTCTTCCTCTATATCAACTCTCTCCTCATTTTCACCTTCTTCAAAAAGGAAACCTTCTACACCAACACACGTTACATTTTCTTTGCTCACACCCTGATTTGTGACTGTGTTTTTCTTTTCCTGTCTGACCTTTTGCTTTTACTGATCTACTTTCAAATGCCAATGCCTGCCGGACTGTGTGTCATTATCTGCGTGGTAATGATCATTCTGACTTTTGCTACACCGCTCACCCTGACGGCTATGAGTGTGGAGCGCTACGTGGCCATCTGTATGCCTCTGAGACATGTTGAGATCTCTACTCCTCATCGAGCTCTGTACGGCATCCTGGTCATCCACGCTTTCAGTATCCTCCAGTCATTTGTTGTTCTTCCAATTTTTGTAGTCTCAGTCCCACTCAGCTTCTACATCACGGACATGATTTGCAGCGTGGAAATGCTCATAGTGAATAGCTGGCAAAGTCACCTCAAGTCTGCAGCCTCGCAGTTCTACTTTCTCATCATGAGCAGCACCATCATCTTCACCTACATCAAAATCTTGAAGGCTGCAAAAATGGCCTCGACGGATACGAAGAAGAAATCCACCTCCAAGTGCCTCAAAACTGTTATTCTTCACGGTTTTCAGCTTGTGCTCAGCTTGTTCCAGCTATGGTGCCCTTTCATAGAAATGGCTGTGCTTCAAATCGGAAATCTGGAACTGTTTATACATATCAGGTATTTTGATTATCTTGCTTTCATTCTCGCACCTAAATGTCTTAATCCCCTGATATATGGTTTACGGGATGATCACTTTTACATTGTTTTGAAACACTATGCTTTTTGTGGGTTAAATAAGAAAATATATCCCAAGTTTATTGATCAATAGTCGTTCAAAATTTAAGACAAAATCATGTAAAAATATTTAGCCATGTATCATAAAATTATAACTGTTAAAAACTGCATCCAGTGACACTGGAACCGTGTAATTAAAAATCAATGCTGGATTATTGGAATGTACACATATTATGTTTTTACAAAATCTTTAATTAACAGGGGAAATTGCTATGCTGACTTTTATACAATTAATGTTGGTTCTACAGATGTCCGTATACAGGCATGTCTTGATTAAATATTTTAATATTCACATTTAATAAACTCTGATACCTTATATGGAAACTGAAAAATAATTTGTTGCAATTATATGATTTCAGATGTTACTCATTCTGTGCAAGAAGGCAGCAGTGGGTATCTCCGTGATAAACCATTTGAATACCAAAGAATTATTACAGCCACAGCTACCAACTTGTTTTAACAAATGAATAATAACCATACAGGCCTTATTCATAAACTCACAAAGAAGCCTAATTCACAAACACATAAACTCATAGAGGCCTAAAAATGCCACAGCACATCAGCACCAAACAAACTCCATTTACATCCAAAATCACACATGTTTCTTTTAATGGTTAGGTTTTATCTTGTTTTATTGATTCTATGTATTTTTTGCATTGTACAGCGACCTTGAGTGTTTTGAAAGGCGCTTATAAATAAAATGTATTATTATTATTATTATTATTATTATTTAACAGCTCGATATACGTCCGTAATTTTTCATTTTTGAAATCTGAGAAAAAAATCCATAAATGTTGAAAGTAAATTAAAATGTAATTCTGTTTAATATAAATGTGGGTAGCACTATGGCCTCAGACCTTCTGTTCGGGTGGTTTAAATCCATCCTTTTTTAGGGTATCTGGTTTGCTCCTGCTCTGCTAAAATATCTGGTCAGGTAAACTAGTGCTCCTAAAATGGCTGAATTGTGTGATTATGTGCCCTGCATGGATAAATGGATGAAAATAGTAATTCTCAGTATGTTGACCATTTATATGAAGGGTACGCTTTCTTATATTCTAGTTTGTGAGTTACAGTATAACACAGACATCAAACAACATTTAATAATTAGATGAGTAAAAAAAAATGTTTTTCCTGCATTTTTTGTATACCATATTTTTTCAAAATCAGTTACCAATCTTTTATCAGCATATATAAATTATTCGGTGTTCAAATATTGTGTGTTTGCATTTGAGTCTTGAAAAGACTGTAGGGTGAAGAATCAGAGGTGTGACTGTAAACTGCCACCAGGTGGAGGTTCACACACATTGACTGTTGCTTAGATCCACTTCGTACACAATTGTTCAGGTATACCTATGCAGGGACGGATTACGGACCGGGCCAGCGGGGCCGCTGCCCAGGGGCCCTTGGGGTGCAGGGGGCCTGTGGGGCCCCTAGCCCAAAACAATTTGCAACGCTTATCAACAATGTATTTTCGTTTGTCTATTTTAGAGGGCCTACATTCTTTGATCCTCTGCCTACAAGGGCCCCTGACCCTATAGGGAGGGCGTTTGGCTGCCAAGGGCCCTTGAATTGTGGTGGTGGTGGTGGTGGTGGTGGTGGGGGGGGGGCCCTCGCGAACTTTTTGCCCAGGGGCCCACACAACCCATAATCCGTCCCTGTACCTATGAGAAATTCATCCTGGGGTAAGTTTAGACTATAAATGCACCAGCTTTACCACAAAGTTGTTCACAATTGTTCAGGCATACCGTAGGTCTTGGGGCCCCTATAAAATACTTGGCCCCAGGAATCTGCCAGGGTATCCATGTCCCTCTGATGCACCTGAATGTATGTATGGCTAGATGGGTTCATAGTAATACTTGTGCTTTATCACAGAAGTTATATCAGGCTTTGATTAAATTTTCTCAACCAACCTTTAGAGTCACTGTGTGGGGAAAAAGCACTTAAGTTTCACAGACTATTATTCCTACTGACCATTTAACTTTATCTAGTTTAATTACATTATTAAACCTGCTATGCCGATATTATTACCTTATATTACAGTTTTTATGAATTCCTAAAACACTAAATCCCATTGTAAAAACTAAACTGTCAACTACCAAAACTCTTTCATCAAATCAATGCCACAGTTGTCAAAATCTTAAACACTATTCATCTGGTTAGGACACAATTTCCAAATCTGAATCTCCCATTTACCAAAATGCTAAACACATTCTCAAGCACAAAACACATTTAGCAGTGTGGTGCACTTGTACCCAGAATTATGCACACAGGCTACAGAAGTCAAACACAACTAACACACTGTTTTCATCATGTACACACTACCACTGAAAATTGAAAACATATGTATCCAATCAGTGAACCCAATTAGTAAACAGTATATAAGCCTAGTCAAATGCAAATGGCATGAGTGGATCCAACAATGGAGCAATACAATAGAAGAGGAAGAGGATGAGGAGTCTATGTCAGAGGTGGTGGGCAAGGATTACAGTTTTTCTATATTGCTAAGACACATTCCTGGAAAACTGCTCTCCTTTTCCCTAAACTGTGAACACAAAACCCAATTTTCAAGCTACATTCATAAAACCTCTGACTGTTCTTGCAAAATCAAACTTTCACCCCAAAAGAGTTCAATCTGTGCTCAAAACTGAACTATGCTGTCAAATCATGCCTCAAGTCAATCTAAATTACAGTTTTTGCCCATTGCTTGAACACTATAAACCCATGGTTAGACTAAAGTAACACAACCTGAAGCTTTTGTTACCATACCTCAAACACATGTACCCATACCTTAAACAAAAGCGTTGCTTTGCACTCCAGTTGCAATTATGCAACACACTTACCCCTTTATGCAACACACATGGTCCTGCATACTACACTCCGTTTCATACATAAGACACTTCGTTCAAAAATGAAATGTCAGGGTGCCATTTGGAAAACACATGTATCCAAAATACAAAACACATCAGGTAATTGCAACCACTCAAATACACACCTGAAGGCACTCACTTGCAAAACTGAACACCAATTAGCCAACTACAAAAAGCCCCCAGTTTAGCCATTTCAAGAACTTTGCAAGCATGGATGGAGGGAGAGCAAGAGGAAGAGGAGGAGGAGGAGGAGGTCGAAGAGGCCATGCACGGACCCATATTTCTGATGATATAAGAGCAACTTTGGTGGACCATGTCATCAACCATGGCCTGACCATGAGGGAAGCTGGGCAGAGAGTCCACCCACATCTAAGCCGCTTCACAGTGGCATCTGTAATAAGAACATTCCGACTAGAAAACAGGTATGTCGTCACCTCTCTACCTTCTACTCTACTCACATGGTTTTTATAGTACTGTTCTACAGTATATCACATTACCATATCAAGTGTACAGGATATTGCAGGGTGCTAATGCTCCTTTTTCAGCCAAAGTGGTAGTTTTTGTGAAACATACCATGATTACTTATATTGAAGTACAGTGTTGTACAGTGGATGATACAGTATATACAGTAAAGTACTGTAAGAAAAATAAGCAAACCGATGACAATATGTGGTTGTATTGCTCTAGAATGACTCGAAGACCTTCTGGGGGAGGACGCCAGCGCCTGTTCACACAACAGCAGGAACTTGCCGTTGTGGACCTAGTGAGGGCAGACAATGCCATCCGTCTCCACCAGCTACGAAAGAAAATACTTGCAGACAGGCAAGTGTTCAACAACATAAACCATGTGAGCATCACCACCATCAGACACATCTTGGGAAAACACAACATCACCATGAAGCCCATTTGAGAGGAACAGTGACAGGGTCAAAGGACTTCGAGCTGAATATGTACGGGTGTAACTGTCCTTTACATTTACAATACAGTATTGGTGAAATCCAGTAGCAGCTGAATATGTACCATATCAGTACCACATGGATCCATTCTGAGAGCTACACAGGTACCTGTGTGATGGGGTGAGGGTTCTGTATGTGTAGCACTGTAGTACAGTAATATGTTCTCTTTTTTTACAGAGACTCTTGGCCATGGATGGAGCTGCACAGCCTCATGAATTCATTTTCATTGATGAAGCTGGCTTCGACCTGTGCAAAACAAGACGACGGGGTCGTAATGTAATTGGCCAAAGGGCAATTGTGCACGTCCCAGGCCAGCGCGGGGGAAATATCACAATGTGTGCCGCCATAAGCCTTCGAGGGCTTCTGCATCATCATGCAAAACTAGGTCCATACAATAGCCAACATATACTCACATTTCTAGATGCTCTCCATAATATAGTTGTACAGAACAGACCAGATCAGCCCAGGTTTGTGGTGATATAGGATAATGTCAGTTTCCATCGGGCTGCTCTGGTCCAGGCCTGGTTCTCCAACCACAATCAACTTGAAGTGGTATACTTGCCCCCTTACTCACCATTTTTAAACCCTATAGAGGAATTTTTTTCGGCTTGGAGATGGCGTGTATATGACCGCCAACCACATGCCCGCATGCCTCTTCTCCAGGCAATGGAACAGGCCTGCGGCGACATTCAGGTGACAGCAATCCATGGATGGTTTCGACATGCAAGGGGATATTTTCCCCGGTGCCTAGCGGGAGAAGACATTGCTTGCGATGTCGATGAGGTCCTGTGGCCAGACCCCAACAGACGGCGGGATCCATGAGCCCACGTATGCACAATTGTCATGATTTTTTGTGTTTACAGTATAGTGTTTTTTCTATTACTGTATTATGTTTTTTTTTTTTTTCATTGATCAGACTTCATGGTACTGCAATGTACAGTGCTGCAATGTACAATATTGAGTAGGCCTATTTGCTTTTTTGGTTGTTTGAAAATGTGTCTCCTGAAAATATGCCTTCTGAGTAAACAATGAAAATCAAAGACTGCAGTGTTTTATATAAAGTAGACTAGTGTGTTCCCCCTGATCTGAAAGTGTTTGCATATGATTCAAGTACAAAGGAATGTTAGGTTTTGATAGCAGAGTTTAAGTTTTGAGAGTAGAGTTTCACTTTGGCACAGATGTGAATGGTATATTTCCCAGTGTTGTGTCATGTTTACTTGTGTTTAGAGTTTTGGCACAATGAGCGCAGTTTTGCAAAATGTGTTCAGGCAACGGGCAAAAACTGTAAATACTCCACTGAGTAATCACTAAACACTACATAGAAAAAAGGAAAACACAATGCTCAGGACATGAAGCGGTATAAATAAATGTTTATTTAGGCTAAATGCATGTTGCAAAACAAAATACCTGGGCATTTGTAACCCTTGTACATAGAAAAAGGAATTTGCAAAAAAACTGAAATCCTGTGCATTTACATGTAGCACTTGTATGTAACCATAAAGCACAAAAATATACAAATGAAGTACAAAAAAAATAAGTCCATTACTCCGCCACAGCATCATTTCTCCGTACTGGGTCAGACCACAGGTCTTCATCTACATCACAGGCCACATTTTCTCTGGCCAGACAACGGGGAAAAAACCCCTGGCATGTCGTATCCAGGCTTGACATGCCTCCACACCCATGTCACCACAGGCCAGTTCCATGGCTTGCAGGAGATTTACCCTGGTGTAAGGTTGGCGTTCATATACCTCCCACCGCCATGAGGAGAAGAATTCTTCAATGGGGTTCAGGAAAGGGGAGTACGGTGGAAGGCAAAGATTGATAAAACCTTGGTTCATATTGAACCACTCTCTAACCTGGAGGCCTCTGTGAAAACTCACATTGTCCCAAACAACAACATAGATAGCTCATCCTGCTGCCCTAACAGAGCATCTTGCATGTGATTGAGGAAAATGAGGAGCTGATGAGTGTTGTAGGGCCCTAGGTTGGCCTGATGGTGGACAACACCATGATTGCTGATGGCAACACACAATGTGCCACCACGCTGCCCAGGGACACCAACAATGGCCCGTTGGCCAATCACACTACGGCCTCTCCTTCTCCTTTTGGTGAGATTAAACCCAGCTTCATCCATGTAGATGTATTCATGGAGTTTTTCCATTGCATCCAGTTCAAAAACTCTCTGTAGAAATAGATATATATTTTTGTGAGTGATGTAGGCCAACTACAGTAAATCACTACTTACAGTAACCAACATTTATGTATCTGGATATATACCAACCTGTACATACTGGGATCTTTGCTCTTTGACTCTATCAGAGTTGCGTTCAAAAGGCACTCTGTACAGCTCTTTCATGCACAGTCTGTTACGCTTGAGGACACGGTCAACAGTAGAGAGGGTGATACTGTCGATACCCTCAAAATGCACATGATCCTCAATGATCCTCAGCTGAATTTCACGCAGTCTAATGGTATTGTTCTCACGGACCATATCGACAATTAGGGTCTCTTGGTGTGGGGAGAACATAGATGTCCTACCACCCCCATTTGGCAGTCGTTCAATTCTACAAAAAGAGAACATGCACTTACAAAAATACATCCTGTACGTGGAATAGGCCTACAAACAGTCAGACTAACCCTCCAATACAATACTATAGTACACTGGCACAGTGATGTACCGAAACATGTTTACTGTGGGACAGTATATAGTAAAGTCATTGTACATATATAATTGTTGTCAACATTTACATACTATAATGTCAAAAAAAGTAACTACCTGTTCTCTAAATCTTCGGATTGTGGTGGATACAGTGAATCTACTGATGTTTCGTTGTACCCTTAGTCCAGCCTCCTTCATTGTCATACCATGGACAAGAACATGGTCAATCACAGTAACTCTGATTTCATCAGATATTACTGTTCTTTGTCCTCACTGACCACCTCGACCACCTTGACCTGCTCGACCTCCTCCTACACGAACTCCTCTGCTTAGATTTCTATCCATTGTAGTGCCTCACAAACCAGTGCTCTGGCTTATATGTACCCTCACATCATTAGCCATAAGTGTGATATATTTTGAGTTGTTGTGTTCAACCGGTGACACCTGAGCTTTAATTGTGTTTGACTTTTGCCACCTGTGCTCACCATTATGCAACACAGGTGCATCACAATGACAATGTGTTGACAAGATGTGTCTAAACAGGTGACGAGTGTTTATGGTTTTGTCAAAAGAGTGACTGATTCAATAAGTGGGTTCTGGCAACTGGGAATTTGGTTCAGACAATAGAATTTAGTGTTTTAGCAATGGAGAAAAACTGTAAGACCAAGAAGATCTGTAATTTCAAATTACATTCGAACAACTGTCATAGATCATGATCTGGTGCATGGCATGACTATGAGGGAGGCAGGGCATCGTGTGCAACCAAACATAAGCAGGTTCTCAATGGCTACTATAATCCGCACCTTCATAGAAGAAAACAGGTAAAAAGTATACTTCTCTCAGTAAGGAGACAATGACAAATAATTTCTCCATGGTACTGTGTTTGAAAACATTTACTGAATAAAATATACAGAAGTTGAACAAAAGTAACACACTGTTTTCATCATGTACACTATGATAGAAAATTCATGATTATGCTAATCAGTAATCAATAATGGAATATAGATGATTATGCAAAATGCATTACCTAATCAGTAATTAACAATTGAGTTTATAATGCTGTTGTTGATTTACACATAGTGGTCGAAACAATGTAATCCTACTTGTCATTCATTGAATGTATCAAAAAATAACGCAAATTTGCTTAAGTAAGGGATTGCTATTTTCTATAGAGGAACTAACATGTTTGCCATATATTGCTTTTTCAGCAAGAGGCCCAGGTCAAGCAAAGGCATGACCTGAGAAGTAAGCTGTTGCAGAAGATATTATAAAATGCATGCATGGTATGGGATAATATAAATGCAGAAAAAGAGAACAAGGGACTCGACTTAGAATGATATAGCAAAAGGAAAAGTCCCAAATAGATGGACTTGTTCTAAGCTGATAGGTGGGCCTTGAAAAACCAGAAGAAAGTGGTATCTCCAGATGGCCAACCTTTCCTTGAACTGTCTGTGGGCCTTGAAAGGCAGAAATAACTGGAACGTCCAGATATCCGACTTGTCCTTGAACTGTCTGATGACTGGCGCATTTTTGGCTATAAAAGATGTATGCATTTGTTGCTCGAGGAGCAGAACACGAGACGCATGATTGCTGAGTGTCTGTTCCCTTTGAGCTCATCAAATAATAAAGTTTTGTCAAACACTTAAACATCGGACTTCGAGAAATTTCATCCACAATACACTGCCACTCAAAATTGAAAACACATATGTCATGTCCAATCACTGAACCCAATTAGTCAACAGTATATAAGCCTAGTCAAATGCAAATGGAATGAGTGGATACAACAATGGAGCAATAAATAGAAGAAGAAGAGGATGAGGAGTCTATGCATATATATATATATATATATATATATATATATATATATATATATATATATATATATATATATATATATATATATATGTGTGTGTGTGTGTGTGTGTGTGTGTGTGTGTATACTTCTAACTAAATGGGTTTTTTTTAGAATTGAAAGACGGCCACATGAGGGTGGAAAAACACGCATGTTCTCACAACACCAAGAGACCCTTATTGTGGATACGGTCCTTGAAAATAATACAATTTGACTGCGTGAAATACAGCAGCGGATTATAGAAGACAACATACATTTTGAGGGAATAAATAGTGTAAGTCTGTCAACAATTGACTGTGTCCTGTAACGTAACAAGATAAGGATGAAACAAGTTTATCGGGTAACATTTGAGCGAAACTGTGTGAGAGTGAAAGCAACTATGTCAATATGTGCAAGTAATTAAACTTTCACAGTAAACTCAGTACTAGAATGTATACTGTATTGTCTGGGAAGCAGCACATGTATATATTATACTGTGTCATTTACAGAACTAAATGTAGTTTGTTTTCATTGTGTACAGAGAATCTATAAGCTTGACTCAATGGTTAGGCCTCATGAATACATCTTCGTGGATGAAGCTGGATTCAATCTAGCAAAAAGAAGAAGAAGAGGTCACAACGTCATAAGTCAACGTGCCATTACAGTTTTTCTTAGTTGTTTACGCACAATTACTTCTGCTTGTGACACAATGAAATGTAGTTTTCAAAACACTACACACAATTCTCTGCATTTGGCACAATTTTCATGAAGAAAATCTCTTGTTTTCACAAGGAACACACTGTCATTCAAAATTGTAAATTCAGTTGCCCTACTTTGCATACTAACTCATCACATGGGTAAACACCTGTCACACATAATAGCAATTTAGAAATCAGAGATTTATAAAAGGCCAAAAGGCGAGCTCTTCTGTTTTGGAACAATGGATGCCAACGTTGGAAACAGGCAGAGCCAGAGGAGTGAGAGTAAAAGGAGGAGGACAGGGAGGACGAGGAAGGCCAAGGAACGTAATCTCTGATGAGATCAAAGCCACTTTGATTGACCATGTGGTCAACCATGGTCTAACAATGAGAGAGGCTGGGCAAAGAGAGTTGAACTCTCTGGCCAGCCTGGTCGGAACATCACAATGTGTGCAGCAATTACCAACCATGGTGTCATCCATCACCATGCTACCCTTGGCCCCTACAACACTGCCCATCTGATCACATTCCTGGAAATCCTACACAACACACTCATTCCACCAGATCAGATAGATGGTTCAGAGCAGCTCAGGTATGTTGTCATTTGGGACAACGTAAGTTTCCACCGGGCTGCTCTGGTTCGCAACTGTTTCACTGCCCACCCACTTTTTTTGGTTGTTTATCTCCCTCCATATTCTCCATTCCTCAATCCTATTGAGGAATTTTTTTCTGCCTGGAGATGGAAAGTGTATGACCGAAATCCACACACACACGTATACCCCTTCTCCAAGCTATGGAAGATGCATGTGGAGGTATGGCAGTTACAGTTTTTTACGATTGCTTAGGCACGATTTTAAAAACAAGGCTCATTTTGTCAAAATCCTACACACAATTCACACACACAAGTAGCAGAACATCTCAGATCTTTTGCAAAATGAAACATCCATCCATCCATCCATCCATCCATCCATCCATCCATTTTCCAAGCCATTTATCCTATTGGGTCGCAGGGGGTCCGGAGACTATCCCGGAAGCAATGGGCACGAGGCAGGGAACAACCCAGGATGGGGGGCCAGCCCATCGCTGGGCACACTCACACACCATTCACTCACACATGCACACCTATGGGCAATTTAGCGACTCCAATTAGCCTCAGCATGTTTTTGGACTGTGGGGGGAAACCAGAGTACCCGGAGGAAACCCCACGACGACATGGGGAGAACATGCAAACTCCGCACATATGTGACCCAGGCGGAGACTCGAACCCGGGTCCCAGAGGTGTGAGACAACAGTGCTAACCACTGCACCACCATGCCGCCCCCCAAAATGAAACACTTAATTCAAAACTGTACAATAATTTACCAAAAGCCCATTTTGGTACCCTATGGCGCACACATGGTTCATACAGTCGGATTCTGTTTGAACCAATTACACACTGCTGTGCTCAATCTTAAACACTTGTAATAACAAATTACATATCCAGTTCAGTACAGAATAAAAATAAAAAATAAAAACCTAAACATCTCTCCGCCTAGCTGATTCTGGCCACAGGGCCTCGTCAACATCACAGGCTATATTTTCATTTGCAAGGCAACGTGGAAAGAATCTTTTGGAGTGATGAATCCACCCTTGTATGGATGCTACTTCAATTTGATCACATGCTTCCTCCATAGCTTGAATGAGGGCCATCTGGACAAAGGGCCGGAGATCATAAACCTTCCACCGCCATGCTGAAAATAACTCTTCGATGGGGTTTAGGAAGGGGGAGTATGGTTGAAGGTAGTGAACTATAAATAGTGGGTGTTGATGAAACCAGTTTTGGACCTGGGCGGAACAATGGAAAGCCACATTGTCCCAGACGACAATGTATTGCATCTGGTCCCTTTGGTTTGCTGCTGTGATAATATTGTGTAATCGGTCTAAAAATGTAAGAATGAGGTCAGTGTTGTAAGGACCCAATTTGGCATGGCGGTGGAGGACCCCATTCTGTGAAATGGCAGCACAAAGGGTAATGTTACCCCCACGTTGCCCTGGTACATTGACAATAGCCCTGTGGCCAAGGATGTTTCTTCCCCTTCTTCTCACTGTTGTCAGGTTAAATCCAGCTTCATCAATGTATATAAACTCATGCGGGACTTCTTCCGCATCCATTCGCAAATCTCTCTGAAATACAGCAAAATATCACATTGCGTTATCAATATACTGTAGGTATGCTATACAGTAAAATTACATGTACTGTAAAAAGGTTATGTGTGCAGAACACAATACTACAGTCAGTGAACAAAACATACCACCACATATTCATGCTGCAGGACTTTCACCCTGTCTGAATTTCTTTCAAATGGCACTTTATACAATTGTTTCATCAGAACTTGATGTTTTTTAAGGATACGGCCTATTGTTGACAGAGAGACCTGTAGGACATTATTGAAAATTTGGTGATCATTGACAATATGGGCTTGAATTTCTCGAAGTCTGATTGTCTTTATTGGCCAAAACGAGGTTTATGATCTCTCTTTCTTGCTCCTGTGTGAATATAGGGCGCCTCCCTCCTTGGTGTTCTCGACGTTCAATCCTATGTTGGGCAAACAAAATACATGTAGCTTACTGTAAAATGAAACATGAATACATACCAAAACGGTTGATATAGTACATGCAGTAAGCTATGGATTTTCTGTTGACAGAAGATAAGTTTCTCACCTGTGCTCTTGACGAAATGTCCGAACTATTGATGCCACTGTGTTCCTGCTTAGGTTAGGCTGTACTCTCAGTCCAGCCTCCCTCAGTGTTAGTCCGTGGTTTATTACATGGTCCACAATTGTAGCACAAATTTCGTTACACAGATTTGGTTGTCTTCTTCTTTGTGCATGTCCTACCCCTCCTCTAGGTCTTCTTCTCCCTCTTCCTCTTCCCCTACCTTGGCCTCTTCCTCCACCTTGTTCTCTCCGGATTCCCCCTCTCATCCGTACTCTTCCTCTTCTTCCGACACTGTCCATTTTTGTTGAAGACAGGTGAACTTGCCTGTTGCCTTTTTATAGTGCTTAAACACCTGATTGGTGTGTCTACAATTAAGCAAACAAGTGTTTGCACACCTGATGACTGTGTTGAACCAATTGGTTGGACGGTGCGGTAATTTGACAGTCAGTGCTTTGGTATTGCAAGGAAGTGACTTCATGATAGATTTTTGTGTGTAATGTATGTTAAGTGTGTTTAGTGTTTTGCAAATCATTGTGTGTTATGTTTTGCAAAAAGTCTGAAGCTGAAAATGTGCTTACAGTTGTGCAAATCTAGGCCGGTGTTTTGCTCCTTGAGTATAAGGATTTGTTAATTGTGAGAAAGTTTTAATTTTAGTGTCTAAGCAATTGAAAAAAACTGTAATGCTTTTCATGGCTGGATTCGCCATGCTAGGTAATGTTTCCCCCGCTGCTTGGCCAGGGCAAACACTGCTTGTGATGTGGATGAGGTGCTGTGGCCAGAATGAAACAGAGGAGAGGATGCAGCATAGTTGGGCTTTTTTTTACTTACTGTATCTTTTTTGTTTATATGTGACTTTTTTGTTTAAAGGTGAGTACAAGAATAAATAAATAAATATTATTTTCCCGCTATCCCACAGTGTTTTGTATTTATTTATGTAATTTGTAATTGTTGCTCAGTTATGTTTGTACATTGGCTGGTTTTGTGTGGTTTTTGACAGTAGTGCTTGATTTTGAGTAAAGTTAAAATAGTTTTGGGTCAAATGTTTGGTTTTGCAAGACAAGTTGGTTTTGTGAGTGTAGCTTGAATTTTAGAGTTTGTGTTTAGTGTTTTGAGACAAAGAGATGAGATTTTATGAAATGTGCTTTAGCGATTCAGAAAAACTGTAAAACTATTTATATTGTCATGGTTACCCTCCGTTACATAATAGACAAAAGCTTTTTCTGTTTTACTTCTTTGTATATGATACTTACAATCATAAAATGGGGTAACTAATCTAACATGAGAGACACTTATGAAACAAGCGTTAATTGTGACTTTATCATTAATCAGAGTGTTTCACCTTTTGTGGCCTTTTCTTGCTTTTTCTTCACCACAGTCCGCAGTTTTTTTCTTCCACACATTTGAAGATCTGGCTATGATGATGATACTTCATTTGCCATTTCTACAAATACAGATATGTAATAATTCTTTAGTTCTCACATATCCCATCTTGCTTTCCTATGAGACTCACATAGACATAAACAGGTGAGGGTTTAGGGCCTAACAGTGTTGTGATTATAAACATAGGCTTGGTTTCCTGATTTATGTCCAAGTTGTTTTAAGTGGTTATGAATATTTGTAAGTGTTCTGAGTTCTGGGTTTTTTGGATGGACTCTGAATTAGGGTAAATACTGTGTAAATACTGGGTAGACATAATCCTGTGGGTCCATGTTGGCCTCCTCAAGCACTTTCTAGTGGCCACTCAAGGCAGGCAGGTTCAGCGCCAGAGGAGGAATGATGGTCAATGAGGTAGGCAGGGGAGTAGCTAGACATTCTAGGCCCCCTGAAAGAATGTTATCTTGGCCCCCCCGCCCCCTTAGATCGCATAATTATACATATTCAAGGGACCCAGTAAAGTGCTGGACCTCCTGAATCTGTCAGGGTATCCATGCCCCACCGATGCCCCTGGAGACAAGTAAGTGCTTAGATGGAAGAGCAGAGTGGGTGAGCAAGAATATCTAAGACCTGTGACAATTTGTCAAGGTATAATAGAAAAGCGGCTACAGTCTCACAAGCTCCTTCCTTTGTTAGGGCTGTTCCAGGAGGCCTCTCCCCGCTCGACTAATGAGCCAATTCCGCTTTGCCTTTTAATCACATGCCATGATGTAATGCTTACAAATGGCAATGCCATCATCCCTTTTCATTCCTCGGGGAACCTGAAATGTACTTTCTGCTCATGTGCAGTATCATCATCTTCTCCTGTGGAGTAGTCTGTGATAGCCTCCCTCCTCCTGTCTCCTACACAGTGCAGCCAGGTCACTTACAGCACTTTGTTACAACATCTTAATTAATAAATAGATTACTAGAACATAAAGAAGTCTCACAGCTTTTGGGTACTCTTGCCCCCCCCCCCCCCCACCCTGCTTTTAAATTTGTGGCTTCTTTTCAAACCATTTGCTTGGCCTAATCAATGACAATCTAAAATATCCACCCAATGTAAGCAGATTATTTAGAGGACATGTTGGAGAGAAAACCCTGCATCAACAAGGTGTTCTTACACCCTTGAAATACCACTCTTAAGTTATGGAAAATGTTTGATAAGTGATTCTTAACCTGAGGCAGCACTTCTCTGTTGAAATTCTCTGTTTAGAACACACCAGGGCCCACTGTTATAGAATCCATACACACAATTTGGTTAAATTGCAGTAGGCATTGCTACTACTCATGTGGTATTTTCAAGAAACGCACTCAGATCTTGCCTGAGAAGATCTCCGCCTGGAAGAGCCCTGGTCTGGGATTCAGCCCTATGGCATCAGAAGAGCGCAGTCTTGTCATCACAGTCTGCCATCACAACAGTTCTATGCACACTTCAAGAGTATGTTTGATCATGCAGCAGACAGAAAGAACGTAGAGCACCAATTGTGCAAACAGTGGACCCTGGACATCACCTAGCAGCAGGTTGAACAATCCAGCCCTGTTAACCATATACTGTAGAGGATTGAACATATTACCCTTGGGCGATGTCTACAGGGAGGGAGTCATCGTGTAGAAGATATATAAATTTTTCATATAGATTCTTTTACACTTTTTGAATGACATACATTACTAATTAGAGGACTCTTTGGCTGAAGAGTCCTGACACCTGGGTTTGAAGAGCTTTAGGTAACCCCGGAAACCTGCATACACACTGGCACTTTGCAGATAAGACTGGCCACCCCTGCTGTATGGGGTAACCTGTGCACCTTCAGTTTTTCAATTATTTATGAATGAGATTATGAAAAATGGTCCCCCACTATGCCAAAATAACAGGTTTTTATCACATAATTCATTGGGTAATAGGAACATAATCCTCACACGGACACAGACAGATAGACACACAATGGAAACCTTTCCCTTCCCCTTTTACAGAGACGGACACAAGTAAAAATGTCCAAAAAAATCTTAACATTATTGTCACAAATTTTGGTCTTGCTTTAATGAAATGTCTCAAAGTTTACATGAGGGTTATTGTATGTTATAAGTAAAGGCTAATGAGTTCAGTTTCAAACAAGATTTAAAACGCTCTGATTATTTATAAAACTAACAATTTGAATAGGTTCAGAGGTCAGAGGTATTGTTCTGCTTTTGAATGCATTCATTATCTTAATCACTCAGGTCTCTTGTTCATCCTGGGTGGCCGTGAGGAATCCAGTTCCAGCCTGTTGTGGCAGAAGTCCGGGGAGAGATCCAGTTTGCCTAGCAAATGTGCAAACACTCTGATGTAACAAGGCACTGCTCAGGGCTCAACTGTTAATAATTAATGTGCCTATTACGTGTGTGTCACTAACTGTACTCTAGAGATCTCTGGTTATGCCTATTCAGGAGGCACACATAGCGAGGACAAAGTTTACAGACAGCTTGTCAATGTCAAAATCCATCCTTTGTGGTTTTCCACAGCGAGCCAAACACACCACCAAATGAACAATGGTGCTGAGAGAAAAGTCTTCCGAGAGCTGATGCCCTCCCAATCTCTTTCAATCTGAAACTCTCTTTAGAAAATTCACAAAACTGCTGTGTGTATTTGACAAATGTTCCAGATAAATGAAGTTAATATATTTTAAATGCATCGTGCATCAGAGAGAACTTAAAAACTCACAAAGAAGCTGTTCATTCAAAAACACCACAGCCCTTCAGCATCAGTAAAACTCAGTCAATATACTTTAGTCTCAAAATGCTTACTTAATTTACACATTTTTTTAAAAGACCTAAATGTGTCTATGAATAGCCTAGTTATGAATAATATGATTTTAAGATAACAATACAACAACATGACAACAACAACAACAACAATAATAATAATAATAATAATAATAATAATAATAGATACTTCATTGATTCCTAGGGGGAAATTCTCTTTTTGCCTCCCCCATTGTGCTCTCTATAGATTACAGCAAGCTGCCTGCAAAGGGCAGCCACTTCTTGTGGTGACCAGGGAGCTGGGGGTTAAGGGCCTTGCTCAAGGACCTGCAGACATGACGAGGCCAGGCCTGAACCAGGGAGCTGTTCTGATTATAGGCACTGAGCAAGACACTGCTGCCCCAGGTTTCTCCTCCTTGTTTTCTCACCAGGGAATAGAGAACTATCCACGAAAAACAAGACATGCCGTGCTCTGAAGAGGAAAACAGTTTGGGATGATTATGCAAACCATGTTACAGTATATAACTAAACAAATAATAAAAGGTAAAGCAGATTAATTTCTTTTTAGATCTGTACTTGTTAGTACTTGTTGATATGGACCTCCTATAATTTAAGTTTCTCACAATAAAGGCATTCGTGTTATGATAAAATGTTATGGACAAAAAATTCTCAGCATATAATTAAATCTGATGTAATAGAATATAACTAATTTAGGTGAATCACTGACAAAATGTTTTTTCTAGTGAATAGCAACCATAATCACCACTGCTCTGAATTACTCTTTATTGTTGAAATCTCCTTTTGCATTTTGTTATTTCAATTTCAATATCAATATTTCTCAATATTAAAATAGTTCAAAAGCGAGTAGATCCTTCATTTCGTTAGGTACCCGTGGTAAACTGCAATGACGAAAGCTATCCATTATGACAACAGCATGAAATTAATTTTCCCTCTTGAGGAATAAAGAACACAAACAATTTGTGCATACTTTCAAAGCCTTTCCTCCAGTGGGAAGAATTCCAGGCAACAACTCTCTGGCATAATCATATAAAATTTGATCCACCACCTTTTCACCACCCCATAGTTCAGTGTGAGCGGTTCAGTGAGGTAAGTTTGGTTTTTCAGTTCCATTATATGCTGTATGTCACTTGTTTGGATAACATGACATTTGCTTCATGACAGATACAGTACTGCGTAAAAGTCTTAGGCAGGCAAAAAAAATTATGTTTAAATAACTGTCATGTTGGTGTAACTATGCTGTTATGCCTAGCAAAGTGTGTCAGCTCAGCCATTTCAAAACCTCTGCTAACATAACCCTGTTATTTCCAGTAACCATACATTACACCTGTGTATTTTTTGACCTGACCACTAGCCCACCTCATATATCTATTCAATATCTCGTTCGCTTTTTTAACTAATTAAGTTAATTAATTAGGCGAGCTGGTGGCGAAATTTCATAAATACATAGAATGGTTCGGGTGCCACTGAGGAGAAGTTTGGGAACTGAAGTGATGTTCACCTAGCCATCCAAGTAGATATCAGTAACTTTCTCGAGAACAGAAGACATTTTTACTAGTTTTTATTGTGTTACTCGTAATTTTCATATGTTCTTATGTTAAATTATATTTTTTGTCCAAAGAAAATGTGCACTTACTACCCAGATAAATAGCGTTAAACGTTTCTTTTGAGTTCCTTTTGCACAATACTGTATTTTAGTTATTAGTGCAACTATGTATTAGTAATACCTATTACATATTTATGCTATTGACAGTTATAGTTACAGATGTTACAAAAAAAATAATTATAGTGAAATGACAATTTAAAATTAAAGGAACATTGATTTTTAAGAAATTATTATATTATATTCATTATGCTTAGAATACTTTAAAAAAAATGGTAAGCTACTTTTCTGGTTACAAACTGGGCCAATTCATAATTATTTACTCCACACATTAATGTTGGTAAAACATGTAAGGTCTATTGACTGATGTGCCTCTCATTTTGTTTCACTTTAGAGCTCCTGAAGCCTCCTGTAAATAATGCAGAATGAAACAGGCATTCTGGGCAATACAACTATGAACAAGGGCCTGTCAGCGACACTGAAGATATTCTTTGTAATTCCTTTCTTCATGATATTCTTCTATTGCATCGTCGTGATGCTGTACACCTTTGCATCAAACCGGCAGTTCTGGGACAGCTCACGCTATATCCTCTTTGTCTACATGCTGATCAATGACACACTACAGCTTTCCCTCTCCATGATCCTCTTCTTCTTTGTGATGGCTGACTTGCGCATCTTCTTTGCCTCATGCATCTCCCTCCTCTTCCTGTCCACTGCTACCTTCCAGAACACTCCACTCATCCTGGCCACCATGTCCCTGGAGCGCTACGTGGCCATCTTGTACCCCCTACAACAGCCCACAATGTGGCAGGCAGACCGCATCTGGGTCATCATGTTGGCCCTGTGGCTGACCAGCTGCATCCTCCCCATCGTCGACTTCTCCCTGGGCCAGCTACAGCCTGACTCGGGAACTTTCTCCAGAATGGTGCTCTGCAGATCAGGCATTCTTAACTTGTTTCCAATTCAGACGTTATTCAAAGTGGTCCTTAACAGGGTGTTCTTTGGGCTAGTGGCCATCATCATTCTGTTCACCTACATCAGGATCCTCTTTGAGACACGGCGCATGCGTCAGGACCGGGCGTCTGTCACCAAGGCGCTACAGACTGTGCTGCTGCACGGGCTCCAGCTGCTGCTCTGCATGATATCCTTTGCCCAGCCTGTGACGGAAAACCTCCTCATGATGCATGTCAGCTGGCTGCGTGAGAACATCATCTTCTTCAACTTCTTCTGCGTCATCCTTCTGCCACGCTTCCTGAGCCCCCTCATTTACGGCCTACGTGACGATATCCTGAGACGGCACATTAAGGGCGCTGTCTTCTGCTGCTCTGCTAGCGTTCACCCCATGGCAACAAGAAAACACTTCTTGAAGTGAGATTAATAAATTGTTTACATTAGTTCTGTTTCTCACAATAAAGGCATTCATGCTTCGATAAAGGTGCACAAATAATTCTCAATATGTAATTAAATCTGATTTAATTGAATATAACTAAAAGAATGGGGCGGCATGGTGGTGCAGTGGTTAGCACTGTTGCCTCACACCTCTGGGACCCGGGTTCGAGTCTCCGCCTGGGTTACATGTGTGTGGAGTTTGCATGTTCTCCCCATGTCGTCGTGGGGTTTCCTCCGGGTACTCTGGTTTCCCCTCACCGTCTTAAAACGTGCTGAGGCTAATTGGAGTTACTACATTTCCCGTAAGAGTGCATGTGTGCATGAATGGTGTGTGAGTGTGCCCTGCAATGGGCTGGCCCCCCCATCCTGGGTTGTTCCCTGCCTCGTGCCCATTGCTTCCGCGAAAGGCTGCGGACCCCCTGCAACCCAATAGGATAAGCAGTTTGGAAAATGGATGGATGGATTGATAACTAAAAGAATGTTATACCAGTTTAATTTTTGATTATATGGTGTTGAAATACACAAGGGATCAATTCTCATCCTTTCTAATCTGTGACCCATTGGCAGCTGGTGGTCTTTCAAACAGTTGAAGCACATTTTATGGAATCCTGGGTGTTGATCTGCCCTGCTGTCTAAATCTGAGTCTCTCCTTGTAAGGAAGACTATCAAACGGCTTTCCTAAAATCAGGTCAACAATATTAGCAGTGTCTGCCATTATGCACAGCTAGCTAGCAGGCTGGCTAATATCCAGCCCCCCCCCGCCCACGACCTAATTTGAAATAAACCAACAAACTTTACTAACATAATAAGACATTAACCTTACTAACGAAACAAGGGGCAAACTCAAGAATTCTCTATTTAAGTTTTTCTTTACAATATCAAAAATTGAAAATAAAATAAAAAGACCAGATTGATTGTTTAAAATGCAGTGGATAATACAATACAGTCAGAAATTAAAACATAAAGGCAGAGCCATATTAAATGATTGTGATGCTATTACACAATAATGATGTCTTTAATAATCATATGTGTGATAAAATAATATTTGCTCACCATACAATGTACAGTTATTATTACAATATACAGCAGGAATAAGTCTAATAGCTGCGTGTCTATGTGTGTTTCAGTCCTTTTAGGCTCCTTCCCATAAAATTTTTTATTGCTTAGACCTACATTACATTTCATTCATTATTTCCAAATATAATGTCATTTGTTTTATATGTCTTATATAGACTTATGGTATAAGGGCAAAAAGTTTGAGACGAAAACACCTTTAAAATAGGAAGCATTTCATTTCAGAAACCAACATTTGCTTAAACGCCTCATTAAGTCAACCTGAAAACCCTGGTATTAGGGTGGTCCAAAGAAAACTTCTTTTTTAAGATTTTCATTATTATAACATTGAATTAAGATCCACATCTGATAAGAAGATTTTGTTCAAAATTTGAAGCAACGTGGGTTAATATATAGTGGTGGCACAATGAACCTGAAAATGATTTGTCTCTAGTTTAAAAGTAGGCCTAATAAAACAAGCATTTTATTCATGGGTTCTGCAACACTTCACCATCAAACTATTTATTTCGGTTATGTTGCAAACAAAGATCATGAGAAGCTTTTAAAGCAGTGAACTGCGTGAAAATTAACATAACTAAAAAAATACAGTGAAAAATACAGTGAAGACACAGTTTTGCTAATTGTACCACTCTGTAGTTAAAACCAGAACAAACATGTGCAGCATTTTAGGCAAGTCTTTGTGATGGCAGGATAACAGACGTGGCCCTATTTTGCACTGCCGGAAAGCGGCAGAATAACAGACGTGGTCCTATTTTGCACTGCTGGAAAATGTGATGCAAAATGGTTTTGCTAGTTTCATACCAGCACATTCCTAATTTTCACATCAAGCACACATGTACGGTGTTCATTTTAGGACATCCTCAGATATCAGGAAAAAATCCATCAGACTTCAGACAAAGCGGCATCAGACATCAGACTTAACATCAAAACGCATCAGGTAACGGAAAAAATCCGTCTAGTGGAAATCAGACGCAAATGGGAGGCCAACTTCACGCTGATGACGTCACCATGTAAACAAACATTAATATCTCAGAAAGTAAAACCGCTGTTTTGTCTGAAATCTAATGGATTTTTTCCTGACACGTGATGCTTTTTGATGTTAAGTCTGATGTCTGATGCCGTTTTGCCTTAAGTCTGGTGGATTTTTTCCTAAGACCTAAGGATGTCCTAAAATGAACACCGTACGCATGTTTTCAAAGTAAATGATTCTGCGCTCATTTCCTGCTTGTTGGAGTAGTGTTTTTTAAATGAGGTGTGACTGAGCGCATTACTGGCACATTTTAAGGCAGTGATATAACATTTAATATTTCACCAAGAAAACATCAGCAGCATATTATTAAATCATATTTAAGTGGAGCGTTTTAGAAACGCGCAGGTGCTCAATACAGACACAGGTACACACTCGAAGTGTACTAATATAAATAAAGAATAAATCATATCATTACAAATCATTCAAGTTCATTATCAGAACTATGTATTCATAATAGGCTATTTGATCATTCGACAAAAATGGGTATTTAAACACACCAGGCTCAGCAGCGAGCTTCTGTTTTCCACATCTTCTGACATCATTATAGCACTTTTGGCACTGATTGGATGATCTGATGATGTCAGAAAATGAGGACACAGTTGCTGGTACCTCATCCCACGCCTACTTCATCTCAAAAGGCTTAGTTCATATACACAATTTAGCAAATTGCGGCTGGTGCATGTGTACTGCAATAATTCTCCTTCAGACCAGCAGAGGGCAGAGGTCATCTTCTGGGACTGAATGAAACTTCCACAACAATAATCAAGAGGAGAAATATCATTAGTGTTGAAGAAATATAGATGAGAAAAGATTTCCAGTCATATTGATATTTATTGTTTCAAACTGAACAAATTGAAAGGAGAAAGTTTACATACATTCCACCTGCTGGATATACTTAGTCAGTGATCTTGGACGGTTTCCGGTAGGCATAAAAATCAGTGCTGCACATGTACTGACTGCAGCCGTCTACAGCCACCTCCTGATGACAAAATTTATCACATCCCCTCATAACAGCACACGGAAAAGTAAAATATGGACTTCAGATGGAACGGTGGTGCTCCCGTAAATGATGTGCTCACTCATTTCGACTTCGTGCCTAGGCAGGTCCCCTTTCTTGGCTAATAACCGATCTGGTCTGTCAGATAAACACTCCACGATAATAGCAATCTGCCGTAGCTCAGGCCTTTTAAACTAAAGAAGCAGCAGTAACCTCTCTGGCAGGAAAGAAGCCTGAGCTGGTGCAGGAGGTATAGAGATACTGACTAGATATAGTCAGACCTGCATAAATGGGGCGAGACTTAGGTTTGCATTGCCAGTAGTAAGACAGATTTGTTCCCGGTGGATGTTGGACTCCACTGGGGCAGCCCTTTATCACCAATTTTGAAATCATTTATTGACAGAATTTCTAGGCATAGCCAAAGGGTGGCGCGAGTCCTGTTTGGTGACCTCAAGATCGCGTCTTTGCTTTTTCCAGATGATGTCGACCTGTTGGCTTCATCAGGCTGTGACCTGCACTGAGGCGGTTTACAGCTGAGTGTGAACCTAGAAAACACAAACCAGGAGGACTACACTAACACAACAAGGAAGAAAAATACAAACAGGACTGGAAGAGAACAGGACACATGATAAACATGACAGGGAAACAAATGGAAAATAAACACCATGGATTCAGAAAGCCAAAAAAGACCAAATAACAGATGTGGCTGCCCTCTGGCCAGCCTGGAACTCCTGACCAGAGGAGGACAGTCCCTAAGCTGCACACTAAGCCCACTGAGCTATGCAGCAGCCCAGTGAACAGGCAAAACAGTTTACACTGGGGCTGATAGGTCAAGAGACAAGGAGGGGGACACAAAGGACAGGGTCGGACAGCACTGACCCTGATATAGTGCAGTATCGGCAATTATGCGGACACTTGGAAAAATCCAAGAGGTGTGCATTGTTTCCTAGAACCAATGGATAAATGCACACTTTTCTAGATCGTGTTTAGTTTTAGAGCTATTAACCCATTAGTGTGTTGCACAATACAATAATGAATAACTATTACAGACAATGTTAACCTGAAAATCCAAAACATGTGCATTGTTTTTTATGTGCATTCAGTCCACTGACGAATGTACACTTCACAGGACATGCTTGTCCGATTTGATTTTAGAGCTATTAACTCATTTGTGTATTTCCCCGTTGCATATAATATGGATACAATGTAATAATTAATAATTATTTCAAACATATATAACCTGAAAATTCAATGGGTGTGCCTTGTTCTGTAGAGTCCATTTATGAACGCACGCTTCACTCTTAACACATCAGATAGTCCAGAATGCAGCGGCTAGACTGGTACTAAAAAGAGAGAGCAAATTACTCATGTCCTGGCCTCACTTCATTGGCTCCCTGTTCATTTTAGGATTCAGTTTAAGATCTCATTTTCTTTACTGCTTTTGCTTTTCCTCAAAAGGGCTAAGCTGTCGATCAGCTGGCATCTGACAGATCTGGCAGAAAGCAGATCATGACAATTTGCTGTACTGTGAATCGGAAGTTCGGTTTTGTTTAGAGCCCTCCCACTAAGTTTGATGAGCGTCTTTGACAGATAATTTAAATGGTTGCTGGCATCATTTAAATTATTGTTTAAATAATCATCTAAATGACATAAATAATCATCTAAATGACAATTTAAATTCTAGTTTAAATAACAAATTTAATGACATATTTATTTATTGAATATTGTCACAAAACACCCTACCAGCTTAAGTCTTGGAGTCATGTTTAAGTATTTCATGATTGCATGTATATCTTACTTCAGGAATTACAGAATAAGGGAAATAGTTCTTAGCATGGAATTGGGTACGAATTTCTCATTTTGCAATGACAGATAGGTGATATCCTGTACCACTGCCCTGTGACTCTTTCTTCCAGCAGGAAATCTAGTAAGAATTAAAACTTGGATTATTCAAATGACTAATATTTCACTTTGATGGAACATAAATTTTGAAGTGGCGATATCCAGAACACCATACATCAGAAATATCAGGAACTGAATGGAATTTTTAATGCACATCCGTAGGCTTCTGTCTGTCTTTCTGTTTTTAAAATTTTCGTTGAGCATAGCTCAGCTTGCATTCTCCTATGGAATTTCCAGTTAAGTGAGATCAGATCATATGCAGAATACAGAGTAGGCTATCTGCTTTTGTTATTCCTCATGGTTTATACTGAAGGGTTAATTGTGTCACATACGTGACACTGTGGGCTGCTTAAATCCCACCTTCTAATTTTTAATTTAACAAAGATTAAAAGTGGAACTTATAACTTATAACTCTCAAACATTTATGTGTACTGATTTTTTATGATTTCCTGAAGCAATAGTTATGACCCTAAATAGGACAACTGGTTACAGAAAATGGATTAGATACAACTTCTGCAATGTTGTCAACTTCAGCCTTTTACAGTATATGACAGGAGTGCAGTTGGTCAACAGGCACCATACTTTCTAGCACTAGCTATATATGACTATAGAAAAATATAGATTAACCTTTTCTGACTAATTATTCATTCATCTAGAATCGTGTAGACACATAAAGCAGTTTTATTTGGATAATAATGGGTAATTTGATTCTGAATAGAATATCTAGTTAGACAAAATGGCATCTATATATTAACCTTTACTGCATCCGGCACAAAACAAGTGGTATTTATTTGAAAACTCATTATCTAGAACTTTTATTGTAACTTGCATAAGCACTAAAACCCACAGACACCACGTTCATTTTGCATTTGTGTTATGTAAGACAACAATGATGCAACTATTCCCATGGCTCAAAAATCTCAAGATGATACAGTTGAACTACATGTTTAGCTCCAATATATAAAGGGATGGTAGATGCAATGTTGTCAATGAATATTGTGCATTCAATAGCCATATGCTTTAAAAGGTAAATTAACATTTGAACTCTTTAACAGGGATAATTCATTTGCAAGTTTGATGTTTTTCCTAATATTTGAAAAGCATGTAAAAACATGGATACAGATGAGGTTTGTCATAAAAGTAATTTAAATGTTAATTTTCTTGTTGTTATTCATACATTCATAATACCTTTGTTATTAAAATATGAATATTGATTAATCGTTTTTGTATAATAGATGTAATAAAGTGCAATAAGAATATTTGTATCTGTATTAGAATTATCTGAATATTTGTATTTTACTGTATTTGATGAAAGTGTATCCAAAAAGAGCCTGCATGCTTATTCAAATGTATAATTCTTTCCTCTTTTTATTTTAGGAACGACAAAATGGAAATAAACATCACAGAAAACACGAGCATTTCCAGCTCTATACTGATTTTTTACTCATCACTAAATAATAAGATGGTGGTAGTGCAGGGCTTGATAGGAGTTTTACTTTGTGTCAACTCTCTCATGATATTTACTTTTATCAGGCAGGAGGCATTTCGAACTGACACACGGTACATTTTATTTGCACAGATGCTGTTCCTGGACTCCACTTTGATGGTGATGACAGACTTGGCTGTTGTTGGTGCTTATTTCCAGTATGCATTTGCCAGCATTCTGTGTGTTATACTTTGTGTGTTCATGGATGGGTTCACTTATGGCACACCCCTTACCCTAGTAGTCATGTGCCTGGAGCGATATGTGGCCATCTGCCTGCCTCTAAGACATGCCGACATCTCCAACCCTAAAACCAGGCTGATAGGTCTTCTCCTAGTGTGGCTGTTCAGCTTCGTACCTTCATTAACTGAATTATTTGCATTACTATCTGAGGCTCCATTCCGCTTTTGGTACTCCTCGGTTGTCTGCAATTTCGACGTCATGAACGTAAGCAGTTGGCACACCCTCCTAAGAACAGGAATATCTCAGCTGTATTTTCTGGTTTTGTCTGCCATCACTACTTTTACCTACATCAAAATAGTGGTGGCTGCTAGACTGGCCTCCGCTGACAGTAAGAAGTCTGCCTCTAAATGTCTCAGAACTGTCATTCTTCATGCCTTCCAGCTGGTTCTTTGTTTCATCCAGTTCTGGTGTCCGTTTATTGAATCAGCTGTCATGAACATTGATATAACGCTATTTGTGAATGTCAGATACTCCAACTTTGTCTTGTTTTTGATCTTGCCACGCTGCCTGAGCTCTCTTATTTACGGACTAAGAGATAAAAAGTTTTTCTTGGCTTTAAAATACAATTTCTTTTTTGGGATGAATAAAAATATCTACCCAGTTCTTGATGAGGGAACCTCCAAATCTAATGCAAATACTTGTACATAACCAATATGTTTACTTATTTAACTTTTATTCAAAGTACAGTACAGTTGAAAAAACAGGGTCAGGATCTGGTCAAATGCAATATTTCTATATTTCTGATGGGCGGCAACCCATCACAGGGCAGCGATCTTACGTCTCCACGTATTCCATTTTCTGTAACCACTTAACCTATTCAGGGTTGTTTTTTAGATATGTTGGGTGCCACACACTCCAGCTTCATGTAAGTGCATAAATAGATAATGGTTTAAGTGCCTACTAAGCCACCTTGCCGCTCCTTATGTTTACATACTGTATATGCAATGATATACTCAGACTACATGTTATTCTAACATTAAATCTGACAATATTATTTCTAGGTGAGAGATTTTGAAGAGAAAAAAAACATCTCTAAATTCTCAAAAGGTGGTACTTATTCTGTGAAAATAACTTCTTGGTCAGTCGCTGCCCTCTAAGTATAAGTAAAATTGTATAAATATGACCAGTTGCTGAAAAGTACAGTGAGCAGTATGTTCTGCTGGCACAGTATGTTATGTATCATTATCCATAAAGCATGAGATCGAATAATAAATATCATAAAGAAAAATCTGTGGTTTTACATGCAAAACTATAAATATGAAAAATATGAATTTAAAAATACATTTTCACTGACATGTAAAAATATACTTAAAAATCTTGCCTTTTTTTTTTAAATGCATCCGCCTTTCTTGTAAATTAAAAAACAAGTCTTAACATTTAACTAAGAGCTATGGTGAGCTGCAAAATACCACTTAATGCCTTCCATTTTTTATTTACTGTAATGAAATCAAAGAGCTCTTGTCTTGTAGGAAAGGCTGAAACACTCCACTGTAATATTTCTCTACACAGGTATTAAGTGTTAATAATTAATATGCCTGTTCTGTGTATGCATTTAATTGTACTCTAGGGAGTTTTGTTTATTTCTCTTCAGAAGACACAGGGAAGATAGACTTTACTCTGCAAGCTATCAAAACTATAGTTTTTTTTCCCATAATAAGCTGAAAATACCAGGAAAAGCCTATTGAGTGACCTGGGACCTGTACTACGAAGCAGGGTTACTGGCTTATGGGGGTAACTTGTCAGATTTAAGGTAGTCTGGACAAAATGTAAGTAAACAAATATGAAGTCCATTTAAGTCCACAGTTTAAATGGACTTCATATTTGTTTACTTACATTTTGTCCAGACTACCTTAAATCCGACAAGTTACCCCGATAAGCCAGTAACCCCGCTTCGTAGTACAGGCTACCAATTTGTCCTCCTCTCTAATAAAGCAGAAATGGTAATTGCAAGTTCTTTGTTGCTGAAATATGAGCAATATATTAAAAGTCAACTTTTTCTAACAGTTTGTTTAAGAAAAAATCCAAAATGCACTGATGCCCCTCATCTGGACTGCTTTCCAGTACAACTGTATACTTACAAACAGTTTTTTATTTAACTTGCTAAGTTCAGGATACCACAATATTTTTAAAGTGACTTAACCTCAAGGAGCAGTATGGGGACTCAGATAGTGGCACTGGTGCCTCATACCACTAGTGATGGGCAGCTGAATCCTACCACTGCTCTGTGAGTGTCGGTACAGTGTGCACTTTGTATACCCTCCCCACGCTGTGCAGGTTTCCTCCTCTAGCCTGAAGACATGCCAGCCTACTAACTGCCCATCTACACTTCCATAGTGTGCACTTCTGTGTCTCCTGTATATGGACTGGCAACATGTCCAAAGTGCTGCCAGAGAGGAAACATTTGCAAAAAACTGTATTCTGCCATATCTTTAATTTAAAACATGTACAGTGGCGCAGTGGTTCTCGCCAGATAAGACTGGCCCTCGTGTGTGCGGGGTTTCACTGCAACTCCCTAATTAGATTACTATTTAGAGGACGGATTGGCTGAACAGTCTCCACACCTGGGTTTGAACAGCTTTAGGTAACCCTGGAAACCTGCATACACATCAGCACTTTGCAGATAAGACTGGCCAGCCCTGCTGCATGATACCTTTAATGCAATACTTATTTGGTACAAAGTTACCTAATTGAATGCAGCAATATATTAGAGTTCTGATCAATGCTTCGTTTATGGTAACTATCCACAGGTTAAATTATCATGGGAATTGTTTTGGAACTTCAATGTATCTGATTAAATGTATTTTTGTGTTTTCCTCTGTTTTACAAAAAACGCAATGAAAGGAAAACTTATATGTGCTGCTTTATTGTTAGCTATTTGTCAGAACCTTACCCAGTATGCAAGTTCAAGGGCAGAATGCTAGGGGATGTACAAGCCTTCATGTATGTCTTGTTCCAGTGGTAGAGCTAAATGAATATTTTTAATTAAACTTAGGACAGAACAAATGTTATACCCTGGATGAATAGATACACTTCAAGATCTTTAATCTCATGAATTGTGTTGTATCATTGTGGTATAAAGTAGTATATTTTAAGACACAGGTTATGCCTTACGGTTTAGCTAATAGCCCGTAAATCTTTCAGGCTTTCATGTAGACAGTGTTCCGTGACATGGTTAACCGGTTCTTTATAGTTTATATAGATAACATTCTAATGTTGCAACCATCCAGAGTTGCAACGCTTTCTGGGGTTTGCTAATTTCTATCGGAATCTCAATTACACTAGACCCCGGAGGCGGAGGCAGCATTTCTTAGTTTAAAACAAGGCTTCTCCGCACAATTCCCTCACAACAACTCATCTTAAATTTGAGGGGCCATTCTTTGCAGTGTAGTCAGTTTATGATGGAAATTAGAATTTTGCCTAAATTTAAGGAAATTATACTTGCCTTGATTTCAGTTTTTTTAAGTGTAGTCATCCCATTGTAATTGAAACGGCAATCATCAGTGTTGTCTTTTGTCGGCAATCACTTTTAACAGAAAGATGCCCCGTCAGAAGCGGAGATGCCCGTTGTGTCAGGTGAGGTACCTGAATGTTTGCATCCACCTCAGGGATGTCCACAAAGTTGGCTCCAAGATGGAGCACAAGTTCCTCGTCACCTCAGTGATGGGCAGGTATTCTAGCCCGATGGACTGCCAAGTATGTGGCTGCATGGGGCAAAAGTTGTCAAGGATCGACAGGCACCTGCTGGTGACCCACCGGTTGGAGGGCGAGGAACTGGCTCGTCAGGTAATGAATTCTATTCGATTACATTTTGCATCGTGCATTCTTGTAACTTGACATTGTCTCAAAGTACTCTGCATCATCCCTCCTCAAAATGCAGATACAGCTCTGCAAAGGAGTTGATGCGAGAAGCGCTCTGCGCAAGGAGAGACAGAAGGCGAAGGACATGGTCATCGAGGTGGCAGAGCTGACGAAGACAGTGGAGGAAATTAAGAAGCGCCTTGATCAGTTAGGGGGAGAACGGCAGAGGATCACCCCAGGTCGCTGTTGACAGGTAAGAACTATCACAATTTTCATGACATGTCATGACATCACATTCACTCACATTCATTTAAATGTCTCATTTATTTCAGAAGAAGTTCTGCCAAAGTTGAAGGCCAGCCTCTACTATGTCGGGGCATCGAAAAAGTCCCTGGAGAACAGAAGGTAAGAACTGGCTTACACCACTAACTTTGTCCAATACATGTGGGATCACCCAGACAGCCCAGTCCCAGTGCACCTGAAGTTCCTCAACAATCCTGCCAGGATAAACAATTGGGTGGAAGACCTGCACACCCTATATAAAGTCACAACGTGCAAGAAGTACGTCATGGTGATCCAAAAGTTCTTCCAGTTCCTGACGGATAAGAAATTCCAGTGCATCAAACTGGACAACAAATTCCTGTGCGGCATCCAGCAGCACTTGTAGTGCCAATGGAGAACACTGTCAAAAAAGATTGTGGGGCACAGGCAGGAGGTGAAGCTAAAGAAGAAGAGGAGCATGCCAGCTCACCATCATTTGGCTACTCCGGCCACAGAGCTGGAGAACCGAATTCCTGAGTGTCTAGGTAAGTCAGGGTTAGGTAAGCTATTCAATCTACTTTTGAATGTCACACTCAGGTTTTGTATTTTCCTCACAGTTCTTCTACAGAAGCAGCCCGAAGATATCAAGCTCAGAAACAGCTGCATCAGGTATATGAGTACCTACCTCTTTGTGACCATCGGGCATTGCAGGAACGTCGTGACAAACCTCAGCATGAAGGAATTTCATGCGTGTGAGGTAGAAGATGGCAAGTCGGTGATCAGCGTGAGTATCTGAAAATGTGTCGGAGATGTACGGACATCGCGTTCGTGTCATGCGCAAACGCCTGGCACATAAAGTGGCTAGGTCAGTTAGGGATGCTATGGACGATGCTCTGCCCCCGCGGTTCCTGTGCCGGTGGACGATGCTCTGACTGTTCCTGCTCAGTCCCCTGAGGTTCCTGCTCTTGATCCCTTGCCTCTGTCTCCAGTCCCCCTGGCTCCGGATCCCATACCTCTGGCTCCAATACCCCCGGCTCCTGATCCCATACCTCTGGCTCCAGTCCCCCTGGCTCCTGATCATGTGCCTCTGGCTCCTGTCCCCCCAGCTCCTGATCACGTGCCTCTGGCTCCTGTCCCCCTGACTCAAGATCCCATGCTTCTACCTCCAGTCCCCCCTGGTTCCGGATCCTGACCCTGCTCCCGCAACACCAGCTCCCATGAACCCAGTCCCTGTTCCCGAGGAGGTCCCGGACTACCCGACCACTGCTCCTTTGCCCTTGGGGGAGGAGGAGATTGAATGGGACCCCTCGGGGATTTCCCTGATGGCCCCACTGGACCACCACCACAGCAGGGCAGATCCCGGCCAGATCTCTGCCTCCTGGTCTCCTGGAAAGGGAGGGGACACCTGCGCCAGGGTCGGGTCCCGCCCACCCCACCCTCTGGCTCACCTTCAGTCCCTGTGGCTCTGGATCGGCGGTCGCCTGCGGACCGTCCGGCTCCGGGCCTGCAGTCACCTGCGGTTACACTGGCTCCTGGTGGACAGTTGCCTGTGGATTCCCCGGCGGTGTCTCGTCAGTCGACTGTGGTCCCTCCCTCGATGCTTCATTGGTCGCCTGTGGATCCCCCGCCTCCAGCTCGTCGGTCGCCCGTGCCTTTACAGGCTGTAGCAATGCCATCACCTGTCGCGGCTTCTGCTTCCTCCTCCCCTCCGCCTCCTTCCTCACCTCCTCTGTCGGTCCCTCCATCTCCCTCCTCGTTCCCTTCAAAGTCCCCTTCAGCTCTGGTCTCCCAGTCACCGAGGGTCCTGTTGGCTCCTGCCTCCCGATCGCCTGCTGCCCCTGCGGCTCTGGCCTCTCCCCCGGGTGTTCCCTCAGGTTCCCTATCTTCCCCCGCCCTGTGCCGCCTTGCCCCCTGTGTCTGCTCCTCGTCCTCTGTTTCTACTGTGTTCACATCTGGTCCCTCTGTTCCTCCTGTTGGTATTCCCCCTGTATCTCCTTTCTTAGTGCCCCTGTGCGTGTTCGCTTTCCCTGTGGTTTGTGAGTGGTTGTCTAGCTTGTTGTCCCTGTGCCTGTTCTGCATGTCAGTCCTGTTCCCGGTGCCCCGTTGATGTTTTTGGGTTTGTTTCCCCAGGTTCTGTGTGGTTCCCGGTCTCATCTGCCGCACTATATAAAAGCAGTCCATTTACCATTTACCAAGTCTTATTATGTAGTACTTCCTGCTTTTGCCTGTTCCATGTCCCAGCTCCTTTTTCCCATTAAATCCCATTTTCCCCAATCTGTCATGTTCTCCTGCTTCCCCGTTCCATGCACCCAGATACATCACGACAACAATTAACCCTGAGCTTTGCTTCTGAACAAATCTTCCGGCAGTGATTCAGACCCAAATTCAGCCTTGTTTCTATTACAAATTGCCAGCAGATTCCCAGATATTATTGAAAGCTTGCAGTATGATGTTACTGACCTTCTTGTTGATTTTAAGAATCAGATGAATGATGAGTTGAAGGCGATTGTGATGCGTGGCTCCTACCGGAAAGTACTTAATAAAAAATACTGCATTGTACTGTTAAATCTTACAGTAGCCCGCTGTTGATAATCGGTCTGATTTCTGGCTCCAAAAAAGCCAATTTACAGTATATAAGCATATTTTTGAAAAACAGTTTGTTACTGTTACAATTTAGCTGTATTGTTACAACAATTTTTTACAGTGTGGATGCTGAAGTGTGTGTAGCGGAATTTGTGAATATGATTTATAGTAAAATCTCGGATTGTGAGCATAATTCGTTCTGGTAAAATACTTGTAATCCAAAGCAATTTTTCCCATTAGAAATAATGGAAACTCAGATGATTCGTTCTACAACCCCAAAAATATTCATCCATCTATCCATCCATTTTCCAAACCTCTCATCCTACTGGGTTGCAGGGGGGTCCGGAGCCTATTCCGGAAGCAATGGGCACGAGGCAAGGAACAACCCAGGATGGGGAGCCAGCCCATCACAGGGCACACTCACACACCATTCACTCACACATGCATACCTATGGGCAATTTAGTAACTCCAATTAGCCTCAGCATGTCTTTGAACTGTGGGGGGGAAACCGGAGTACCCAGAGGAAATGTGAAATGTGACATTGCATTGCCATTAAATGGATTCATTATTCGCAATGGTAAGCCTTATTCAGGTGGTGCTTTTCTACAAAATTTTGACTATATGAGTGAGGCACGCTGACTGAGACCGAGCATGGGAAACAACTACCCATGATCTCGCAGCGAGACAGAGAGAGAGAATTGGCTCAGTCGTGATCACGAAACGCTCCGCTTACAAAGCGGAATACATAATACTCTTATTGCAAGACCTCGCTTGTTTATCAAGTTAAAATTTATTTTAAAACTTTTGCTTATCTTGCAAAAAACTCGCAGACTAAGTTACTCGCAATCCAAGGTTTTACTGTAATTTAGATTTCCTATGTGTTTATTGCTAACCACATAATAATGTAAATTATAATAACATAAAAGTGCAATATTCCCCAACACAGTCCTCTGGGACTTCCAGACAGCCTAGTTCTCTCCCAGCTTCCAACAGACCCTCACCAGGTATTTGGTGTTCTTCAGTGGCTGCAAAAAAAGACATTTAAATTTAAGAGCATAATAACGTCCAATAGAGTAAGTGTAGTAGGACGTGGGAGGGCTAAGGGGCAGCTGCCCCCAGTAAGTTTAGCTATATCACCCCAAATACACCCCCGTACTGTGAAACCCCTCCTCCCTCGTTAGAGTTGTTACAAAAGTGTTCCATTGCCATTCATTCTACTATTATGCTATGAGTGAAACCTCACACCCCCTTTACGCTGCAGACGGCGTTAGCAATCTTTACTGTCCTGGCCTTTGGGTACGGGTTCTTCTTCCTCATTATCATCCCCTTGGTCATCGTCCTCATCCTCCTCCTCGTAGGAAGACTCTTCCTGCTTTACAGAAGGATGCGGCATTGGATCCATTGCCCCCCCTTCTGCAGCAGTGGCAGAGGGCTCAACTCTTCCTGGAGGAGGAGGGACCTGGGCAGGAGGGCGAGGTGCAGGTGGCAGCCGTGGACGAGGGGACACTTCAGGCAGGACCGGATACAGGAGATCTGCATTAGGCTTTTTCCTCTTCTCATCATCAGCATTAGCAACAGGTGGAGAAACAGCAGCAGTTGGATCGCCCCCCCTTTCCTCTCTGCTAACCATTACATGACTTTCCTTATCAGTCAGCTGCTCTTTAGGTTTCCTAGCTCTCATCAAGGCCACAGACTTCCACCGAAAATAATATTCTGGCTTGTACATGCCCGTACTACAACAACCATTCCCTCTCCTTTCCAACGTTTCACAACATCCTATCTCTAATATGTTTAGAGTGCCCACCTTTGGCCATCTACCCCGAGTCTGACGATGCCAATTTCTACAAGCCTTCTTTAGTCTCAGGCCAGTCACCTGTTCCATTATCTGCCGTGGCGATGGTTTCCCCTTATCCCCTTTTTTTTACATTTCCTCATTATCTCCCCCTCGAGCTCTGAGTCTCTTTCATGAGGGTGAAAATGTTTGCAAGGTAGCTGCCATCTGTACAAAGCACGCAACTGCTGGGTGACCACTAAACTAAACAAGACACCTTGTTACTGGGTGACGAAAGAATCATAAAGTAACATAGTTCTAAACATTAGGTGTTCTATCCCAGCATATCTCAGATCCAACACATGATTCCACAGACACTTTTGTGCTATATTTGGCCACAGAGCTATTCCATTATTCCATTTACTTTTGACACCTGCTTGCAACAGTGTGGTGCAAAATCAATTCCATGTATAAATTTATCTCAATGAGGATAATGCACCTGGGAGACCCCACACCCTTTACCACATACACATTCTCCAAAAACCATACACCCTTTATACTCCCGTGGGACCGAGAGTGGACCAAACCCCGAACAGTCCCTCAGCCTGGCATCAGGGGTCTATGACAGCACCTGTCTTAGGTTGTCCCTGTCCACACATAGGAATCTTACCCGTCCTTAGCCTGTTACACAGTGTTGTGCTACTGCATGCAATGCATTCACTGTCCAGCCTCCACCATGCAATGCCACGCCACACAGTGCACACACCACTCTGTCCTCTGCCCCCGATGCACCAAGTCTTCACCGTCGTGTCTGGTCCCCTGTGGGTGACAGCTTCCCTGCTGTCTGACGGCTTCCCTGCCGTCTTGTGCCCCGTCACACAATATGCAGTGGCACCACTCAAAATCACGGACTTTCCCAAGGTCTCGTGCATCCACCTAACCCAGGTAATAGGTCTCTCAAGTCTCCACATGGACCGCACCCTTTCCCTATCACAGCTGGATGAGCGCTCTCCCCATGGCCTTCCTATCCGTGTTCAGCGCTTCCCCGTGCTTGGATTCCCAGTCACGGCAGACTCTCACACACTCAAATGCTACCAGACACATAACCTTCAGCAACAAGCAAAGCAACAGCAAAAATGAATAAACAGAGAAGCCTTTACCTCAGCAACACAGGTCCGGCCAAATCAGTCTCTGGGATAGCGTGATCTCCGTTGTTCCTTGACAAGGGACTGGGCCAATCTTCAATCTCATCTGGATCTGGTCCCATCAGGCTCTACGCCTTACCTACTTCTATTGCAGGACCCTAACGTATGGAACAAACGAAGACCTCAGCTGCCCCACGTGGGGCGCCAACTGAGGTAGAAAAATTTTAAATCAACCTCTCTGATAACACTTAATAAAAGTCTGGACCTCTCAGTTTGGTGAGTAAAGGAAATCTCTTTTATTCTAGCAATTCAGCAAAACACTTCCGTCACACTCTGGCACTTGGTACCAAGTCACACGGAGCACACAGAGCAACCAGTTGATAAACCATAATTCCCAATAAGGACTTCTAAGTCCTGATTGGTCACAAAACACCAACAAACCGAGCTCAAATGTATAAAAAACACAATTCTCCTGTTCTATTGGTTCACCTTGGTAGCAAGGTAAAATCCACCCATCTTGCTCAATTTAACGGAATTTGTCTCAGCTTCTAGACTCTACTTGAGATATGTATATAGATATTGATCGTATGATTCTGAATCAGAAGCAGAATCGGTGCCGCCCGGCGACAAGGCTGCATGGCTTCCAAAGACTCTGAAATGTTGGAGACCTTGTCAGACATAGAATTTACTCTCAATGTTCAGAAGAATGTAGGCGGGCCTACTCATTCCTGTAACCATGAATGATTTGATTATTAGTCATGAAATCCTTGTGGAACATGTATGTATTATGCCTCAAAGTCCTCTGCTCTCAGATGATTACTTGTTAACATTTGAAATCCAGTATAGCCTCCCGTTGACCACAGCTCCAAAGTACAGAATCAGCCGTTCCATTGCCTCACTAAGTACAACAACATTTATGAAACAATTTTCACAGTCCTTCAGCCTTACATCTGAAGCATCGTGTGTAAATGAACTTGAACAGGCAACTGCAAACATGGAAAAATCCCTTCGTAGCACACTAGATCTTGTAGCTCCACTACATAGTCCACAAGATAAAGCATAGAGATAAGAAACCTGCCCCCTGGTACTCTGATCATACACGTGAAGTTAAACAGACATCACGCAAGCTAGAGTGCAAATGGTGCTCAACTAAACTATAAGTTTTAAAATCTACATGGAAAGAGAGCCTCTCTAAATACAGACAAGCACTAGTGACTACTAGGTCTGTGTATCTCTCCAGATTAATAGACGTGAACAAAACTAATCCTAAATTCCTATTGCAATTCGTGTCTAGGATAACACAGAATTGTTCATTAAACTCACAAGTCCCACAAGCTCTTAAGAGTAATGACTTTATTACATTTTTAATGGTAAAATAACTAAGATTAGACAGACCATCCAGTGCACGTCCTTAGCTACTTATGGCTGCCAGCTTCCTGCTAGTCTTATGCCTACCAATATTGAGACCTTTGAATCTTTCATTCCTATAAAACACTCAGAACTTTTGAGCTTAGTTTCCTCCTGTAAATCCTCTACTAGCCTCATAGACCGTATTCCTACAAAATTCTTCAAGGAAATTGCACCGCAGATTAGCACTACCCGGTTAAATGTGTTAAACTCATCCCTTAGCATTGGATATGTTCCAAAACCTTTAAAAATGGCTGTTATTAGACCCATCCAAAAGAAACCAAATCTTGAACATAGTGTCTTAGGAAACTATAGACCTATCTCAAATCTTCGTTTCATTTCAAAAATCATGTAAAAGGTTGTAGTTCGTCAGTTGTCTTCTTTCCTGCAAAAAATAATACTAATGAATTATATCAGTCTGGCTTTAGACCAAACCATAGCACAGAAACTGCTCTAGTTAAAGTAATGAATGATTTATGGCTTCTGACAGTGGCTGAATATCTCTGTTGGTATTACTAGATTTAACTGCAGCATTGCATTCGATACTTTGGACCATAATATCCTCTTCGACTTGTTAGAAGGTGTATTTGGCATTACGGGGACAGCCCTCTCTTGGTTCCGCTCATATTTAACTGATCGCCATCAGTATGCCCATGTGAACAATGAATCATCCAAGGCCACCAAAGTTAAATATGGTGTCCCACAGGGATCAGTCCTGGGCCCTCTACTGTTTACCCTATACATGCTATCTATTGGTAACATTATTAGAAATCATGGTGTTGGGTTTCATTCTTATGCAGATGATACACAGTTGTATATATCTGTTAACACTGATGATACATCACTACTATCTCGGTTAGAAGACTGTCTACTAGATATCTGGTGTTGGATGGCAAAAAATATCCTTATGAAAAATCACCACTTCTGTGGTGAAAAAACAGAAGTACTGGTAATTGGACCCAAGGCTGCAAGAAATAAGTTTCACCACCTCAACATTGGTGGCCTTCCTACACAACCTAACACAGTGGTTAGAAATCTTGGTGTTCTTGTTAATTCAGTTGTATGTTGTGATGCTCACATAAGAAATGTTACTAGAACTGCATTTTATCATCTATGGAACATAGCCAAGCTTCGTAAGATGCTCTCATTTCATGATGCAGAAAAATCAATACATACCTTTGTAACTTCCTGTGACGCGGGACGTCGGCGGTAGAGGCGCACGGGTACGGTGACGAGCGGAGAGGCAAGCGACCAGGCAGAAGTAGGGTAAACGGGGATTTATTATAACGACAAGGACTGGGGAACATGACACGCCAACATCCATCACCACCCACAAGGGCTACAACATCAATGACGGACACTGCTAACAGGTAAGACCAGGACTTAAACCCAGACAAGACTAATCAAAGTAACCAGATACAGCGGGGTACAATCAGGGAAATACACGTGGGAAGGCAGGGGGCGTGGCACACACGAGGAGCGGACGAGCCGGGCATGACACTTCCAGACTGGACTACTGTAATGCCCTCCTTTCTGGTTGCCCGTCTGGATCCTTACATAAACTTCAGCTGGTACAGAATGCAGCAACCAGAGTTCTAACAAATACTAAAAGATTTGATCGCATTATACCAGTCTTATCCTACCTTCATTGGCTACCAGTTAAGTTTTGGATTGACTATAAAATACTGCTGTTAACCTATAAAGCACTGAATGGCCTTGCACCAGAATACCTTAGTGATCTACTGACCTCATACAACCCTCCACGCTTGCTTCGTTCTCAAGGCACGGGATATCTGTCAGTGCCTAGGGTAGAAAGAGTTACGGGAGGCTGCAGAGCTTTCTCCTATAGAGCTCCTCAGCTGTGGAATGGTCTTCCACTGGATATATGGGTTTCAGGCTCACTCCTAATATTCAAGTCTAGACTAAAAACACACCTGTTTAGTTTAGCTTATAGGGACACTAGTTCTAGCTCTAGCTAATTCCTCACTCCCAGTCAGACCTATAGCGTGAGGTGTAGAGCTGGGTGGGGATCAGTCCCATTGGCTTTGGATAAACTGAACTGTCAGTGCTGTCACTCTAGCTTCACAATCCCTTGTGGAATTGGAGAGTTGATATTTCAGGGACTCCCCATGCTTGCATTCCCACTTGCCTCTCCCTCTTACTTATGCTGCCATAGTCATATCTGCCGGAGCTTGCACATTGCACTTCATATTGCACTCACCAAACTGTTAGCATTGCCTATAGTCTCCTCTACTTTGACTAATTGCACATTTTATTTCCCCAACTCATTCTGGGGGGTGCTGCCTGAAGACCTCAATCTATCAAGATGTCCAGTACACCCTGCTACATGTGACGTCGTCACTACCAATGACGTCCCTGCATCCAGCTCACCGTTCTGCCTGTGCCATCTTCCATGTCATCTTTTATGATTTGGACAATATGACTTGGCACTTAGCCATCTCTCCAATTTTACTCTCCCTGCCGGCGCCTGGAGGATGGGCTCCCCCTTTGAGTCTGGTCCCTCCCGAGGTTTCTTCCTTCTTGGGAGTTTTTCCTTGCCACTGTCACCTTTGGCTTAGTCACTGGGGGCTTTGGGTGGGGATGCTGTAAAGCACTTTGAGACAATGTAATGTTGTGATAATGCACTGCACAAAAATAAATATGTTTGTTGTTGTTTGTTGTTGAGATTGAAAATGACTTGGGGCCTGGATGGGAAGATTGTATACGAGATTTGGGAGAATTTGAAAATGCCGATATTGAGCAGGAAGGTGGTGGCATAGAAATTATGGATCCCCCACGACGGGAATGTACAACGCCAGATTCAATAATGTACATATTCAACAGATTCAAAATATTCCATAACCTAGAAATGCTATGAATTTTCACAAATACTATGAAAATGTAATCAGGGGGTTTAAAAATATTGTCAATGAGGCAATACCTTATGCCGCACGGGGAGCTTATATACAGGTCACTGCACGGTGACCATTCATTTGGCGGGCTTTCAGAATGTACAATTTACAAAAATAAATTTGTTTGTTGTTTGTATTACCTAAAATAACATAGAATATTATGAATGCATAAGGGATTGATCATTAACAGATTTTGTAATTTTTTTATTAATCCATTGACCAGTGTAGATAAGATTTATATCTAAAATGTGAATAATTTTATACATAGATAAAATGTAAAAACATACCTGTGTTGACCTGCTGGTCCGATCCTCCTGTGTGCCACACCCCCTCATTTACCTCGTATGAAACCCCAATTATCAGCTGTTTCGTGTTATTCCTGATTAGTCCTGTGTATTTCAGTCTGCGTTCGAGTCCGTTTCTCTAGGTCTGTCATTGAAGTCTCTTGGTGTCGTGCTGCCTGTTCATGTTTGCTGGATGTGTCTGCTCCCCGTCTCCATTATAACCCATATTCTTAAGTCATACGTGTCCCTCGCCTTCTTCCCTGTTCCGTGCACCACGTCAGGACATGACAATACCTCGCTCTCAAGCTGCTGGTGGGGACCAGTCTTTATGTCCCAGTAGAACAGCTTGTATGGCCCAATTTTGGACAACAGTACATTTAAATTTTTTCCTGCCCAAGCATCGTGGATCTGCGAAATATTAAATTTGAATTTTAAATGATAAAATTAGGCAATGCACAAATGAAATGCAAAGTGATTATTTAGCAAAATGTTCTATTGCAATTGTAAATGTATCAAGGAACATCCTTATTATCCTTGTTATTCTAAACAAATTCAAATACGTGTGTATAAGATACTTGTAATACATACATGTTTCTAATTGGGCCTTTGTGATTGGGGATGCTGTTGATACTGGAGAGATTGCTGGTGCTGCGGAGGCTGCTGGTGGAGAGATTGCTGGTGTTGTGGAGACTGGTGTTGTGGAGACTGGTGTTGGGGAGACTGGTGCTGGGGAGGCTGCTGGTGCTGGGGTGACTGGTGGTGAAAGTTTGTGGAACACGAGGGACCTTCTCTTGTACTATTTTTAAATGGTCCACACTAACTTTATTAAAAACAGCACCATTCTTTCCCAAAAGGTCAGCACTCTTGCCCTCAATTTGGGTGATTGGAAAGGGGACGAGGAAGTTGGGCTGTAGCTTTCTACCCTTTTTCTGCTGGCTCCTTACATTCTGTCTCCACAACTTATCGCCTACTTTAAAGTCAGACTTTGGAATTCCTGACTTCAAACTCCTTTAAGCACCTTCCTGCACCTTCCTAACATTCTCCTGGATTATATCTTTAAGTTCATCCAGCCATTTGATGTCCTCTGACACCACCTCCTCTCCAACAACTGCCTCAACACTGTTGTCTAACTGTAACCACAGAATTTCTATTGTCACCTCCTATTAAGTTATTTTATTGACTATTTTGACAATTTCACAATAAAAAATATTATCATACATCCTTAAACATAGCACTTAATTGTGAACTGCCACCTTGTAAGAAAGTAATTTTGTGATCAGACTCCAGCCATTAAGATGTATTGGAATTGGTCACTCAGCACTCCTGGATTTCTAATATATTGCAGTATTTTACCTTTAACACATAAACAAGGTGTGATTACAAGGAAAATATCGCTAATATAAATACCAGTGATTTTTGTTTGTGTCAGGTTCGCGGGTAAGCGGACGGGCAGGCGGACAGGAAGGATCAGGCAGGCAGGCGAAAGTCAGGGAAAACGGGGATTTAATGCGGGGAATGGCAGGGAAACAGCGAGGAACCATCAGACATCAACTAACGTTAACGGACAACAAGGCAGGGCAAGACGTGGACTAAATACACAGACGACATGGCGAAATAACAAGGTATAGCTGGGTACAATTGGGGAAGCACGCGTGCATAATCAGGGGGGCATGGCACACACGAGGATCGTATGAGCCGGGCATGACAGACTCCGGGTGAGCTTCAGGGGTGGCGATGGACGAGACGAGACCGGGGATACAGGACCAAGAAAACAAGAACAGAACCATTAACGTGGAACAGGGAACAGAATGGACAGACTAAACTGGAATAGGGGCAAAAGCCACGACAGGACCTGACACAGGAAGGGGAACGCGGACAGACAGATCAGGAAAGGAGACACTGAGGGAACTGGTAGGACAAAAGGGTCAGGAGTGAACAGAGGGAACACAGTGGGATGAGGAGCAGAGATGGGAAGAACCAATGGATGAGAAACAAACCTAGGTGGAACAGAGACAGGAGATCAAGGAGGAAAGGTCGGGGGAGAAAGCGGAGTTCGAGGGAGCCCCAGCAGGCGACAGGTAGCAGCCGGAGGGACCGCAGGTGACCGGGAGGCCGGAGCAGGAGGGGACCTCGGAAGGGCTGAGGGACCCGCAGGCAACGGAGGAGCCGCAGTAGGGGAACCCACATGTGACCGACGAGGATTCGGAGGTGGGAGTGAGGCAGGGTGACGAGGCTTCGGAGGGGGACCCGTAGGCGACAGCCGGACTGGAGCCCCAGGACCCGCAGGTGCCTCCCGAGTCCCAGCCAAGGCAAGCGAGGGTGAACCAGGGGGCAGGGCGGGTGGAACCCCAGCCTTGCGTCTGTGCCCTCTCCCCTTCCGAGACACAGATATGCGGGTAACAGGCCGGGGTCGACCTTGTTGGATCGAGGGAAAAGGAGTCAGCAGGGAGGTCCCATTCAAGCTCCTCTTCCTCCAAGGAGGGAGGAGCGGTGGTTGGGTTGTCCGGGACCTCCTTGGGGACTGGAGCTGTAAGGACTGGAGTGGAGACAGGGACAGGAGTCATAGGGGTTACAGTCACAGGTGTAGGGAGTGGAGCCTCTGGCGTAGCAGCTGCAGGCGGCGGAGGCAGAGGAGCCTCGGGCGTAGCAGCGGCGGAGGCAGAGGGAGCGCCTCGGGCAGAGGCGGAGGGAGCACCTCCGGCATAGTGGCTGCAGCAGGCAGAGGTGGAGGGAGCACCTCGGGTGTAGCAGCTGCAGCAGGCAGAGGCGGAGGGAGCACCTTGGGCATAGCAGCTGAAGGCGGGTCACACACTGGCAGCACTGGCAGGTGCGTGGCCCCTTTAAGAGTTTGGGGATCACGTGGGATAGCGTCCCTTGTTGCGTTGGCCGGAAGAAATACCGCTCAAGGGGCGGCGGTAACTTCGCGGCAGCCAGGCGCGTTCCCAGGACAGGGGAAGCTGCCCGTGAAGGCAGCTTAGCAGCGATGGTGACGTCAGGCTCGGCCGGGGAGTCCTCCTGCTCACCGGCTCGGAGGGAAGCGGGTACGATCGTTGGGGCGATCGCCTGCTTTCTCCCCCTTTTCCGCTATCGGATCACAGTGGCTGCGGGAGGCTGTGCCACGTCCGATGGGACGGACAGCTGGAGCACAACCTCCGCGATGCGTGGTGAGACCAGCCCCAACCTCAGCGCTGTCAGGCGCTGAACAAGCCGATGGAGGTTGGCGCGCACCTCTCCCAGTTGGTGCATCCCCTCTGGTGGGGACATCTCCATCAGGAGATCGCTGCTCTGGCTAGCTAACTCCAGCACTATCGGGTCCTCCTTGACGTCAGGCTGGTTCAGCCAGTAGTATACCTCATGTAGCAGACCAAAATGCTGGTCCTTGGTCTGCTGCAGGGTAGCTTCATTCTGGTCCGTCATTCTGTCAGGTTCACGGGTAAGTGGACGGGGAGGCGGGCAGGAAGGATCAGGCAGGCAGACGAAAGAACCATCAGACATCATCCATCCATCCATCCATTTTCCAAACCGCTTATCCTACTGGGTTGCGGGGGGTCCGGAGCCTATCCCGGAAGCAATGGGCACGAGTCAGGGAACAACCCAGGATGGGGGGCCAGCCCATCGCAGGGCACACTCACACACCATTCATTCACACATGCACACCTACGGGCAATTTTAGCAACTCCAATTAGCCTCAGCATGTTTTTGGACTGTGGGGGGAAACCGGAGTACCCGGAGGAAACCCCACGACGACATGGGGAGAACATGCAAACTCCACACACATGTGACCCAGGCGGAGACTCGAACCCGGGTCCCAGAGGTGTGAGGCGACAGTGCTAACCACTGCACCACCATGCCGCCCCCCATCAGACATCAACTAATGTTAATGACGGACAACAAAGCAGGGCAAGACATGGACTAAATACATAGAAGACATGGCAACATAATAAGGTATAGCTGGGTACGATTGGGGAAGCACACGTGGATAATCAGGGGGCATGGCACACATGAGGATCGTACGAGCCGGGCATGACAGTTTGTTTTTTATTTTTTTTTACTTACTTATCCAAGCACTAACAAAATTGATATGAGTGTGAAACATTTTCACGTACTAGGTAGTGCTCTGGGACCTCAGAGGGGTACCGGGCCTCCCTTCCAAACATGAGGTAAAATGGGGAGTGTTTGGTTGTCAGTTTTTTTGGTACGCAGACCAAACATTACTGTATCCAAGTACTGGTCCCAGGTGTTTGTCCGGCTTTTGTCCCGCCAGTCTACTCAGAGCTCTGAAAACGAGAAAAAGGGGACCCATAAATATCTAATGGTTCAAGAAAAATGCAAATTTAAACCTGTATTCAAGTGATAACATCATGTGAAAGCTGATTTGGATTTTGTGAATAAAAAACCTTTGTATAGTAGAATTCAGTCTCTCCACCAAGCCATTTGTTTGGGGTGGAATGGGGCGCACAGGCTTCTCTTTATCTGGAGTTTTTCACAAACACTCTTGTTAACCTGTCAATAAGCAAAAAGTATGTGTTTGTCTTGTGTGTGTGTGTGTGTGTGTGTGTGTGTGTGTGTGTGTGTGTGTGTGTGTGTGTGTGTGCAGAAACACATACACACACATTTATTTGAACGCATAAATAAAATTACACAAAATGAATTCAAACTCACAGCATTGACAATTTCCATCCCCTGGTCTGTGAGGATCCTTTTTGGTGCCTCAAACTGATAGAAGTTGCTCAGTATGCACTGTGTCATCTCCCCAGCAGATTTTGACTTCAATGCATAAGTTTGTGGCCATTTAGTGTAACGGTCCACCAGCACACAGATGTATTTGTTGCCATTTTCTGTTTCCTTTAGTTTTACAATTAGGTCCATCCCTAGCAGTTCAAAGGGGTGGGTCACCTACATGCAGATTTAGTAATATAAATAGGATGCTTATCAGCCGTATAAGCATTCACTATCAGTCATAATTACATTCCTTCATAAATATTATAGTTATATGTAAATAAGGAATGATAAATTTGATACTGAAGCAGAAATTAAAAAAAACAAAACATTTTTCACAATTTGAAAAGATTCACCAAGTTTACGTACATTAATAGGAGTGTATTGTACTTATTCTTTAATTAAATGTTAGCTGGCCTGGCACACTGCACATTCTGCCACCTGTGTAAGATTGCATACATCGAAAAATAATTTTACACACATATTCATAAGAAACTTAGTTCAACTCGGCTCCTAAGGTGCGAATGTTAAGATTTGACAATAATAGATAGATAGATAAACTTTATTGATCCCACAATGGGGAAATTTGTGTGTTATCACAGCTCCAAACAGATAGCAAGAAAAGTTTCAGGAGTAGAGAATATAAAAATACAAAATAAGAGTACAAAATAAAAATAATATAAAATGAGATAGATAAGACCCTAATACAATAATAATAAAACCTATGTACACCCATGTCATGCCCGGCTCGTCCGCTCCTCCTGTGTGCCACGCCCCCTGATTACCCACGTGTTTTCTCCCGATTGTACCCAGCTGTGTCTAGTTAATTTGCTCAGTCCTGTGTATTTCAGTCCGTGTCTTACCTGAGTCCATTGTCTGTCATTGATGTTACCCTGTGTTTGTCTTCCTGCCTGGAATAAACCCTCGTTTGCCCGATTCCTGCCTGCCTGTTTGTACCTGCTTGCTCGCCTGCCTGCACGCTCACCCAGCGATCGCGAGCACCCGTGACAGAATGACAGACCACAACGAAGAGGCAAAGCAGCAGACCGAGAGCGAACGTCTCGGTCTGCTGCAGGAAGTGCACTACTGGCTCACCCAGCCCGATGTCCGGGAGGACTCCGTCGCGCTGGAGTGGGCCACTCGCAGCTGCGACCTCCTGCTGACGGTGTCCCCACTTGAGGGCGGACATTACCTGGGAGAGGTGCGATCCAACCTATACCTGCTGATGCAACGACTGACAGCGCGGAGGTTAGGGTTGGACGCACCGGACGCCACGGAAGATGTTCCACCACCGTCTGTCCCGACAGACGCAGATCAGCCTCTCGCGGCTTCCGTGACCAAGCGGCGGAAGAAGAGGAGAAAGACACCGGCGGTCGCCCCGACGATCGCTCTGGGAGCTTGCGCTCTCGTCTCCGCTTCCTCTCCAGTTGGAGAGGACTCCTTAACCGCCTTAACCGAGCCCGACGTCACCACCGCAGCCAAGCTGCTCGCTCAGGCAGCTGATCCCGTCCGGGGAGAGCGGCCGGCCGCCGCGGACTTGCCGCCGCCCCTCGAAACGTATTTTTTCCGGCCTGAGCGGGTGGCTAACAAGGGGGCCAGCGCGCTGCGGGATGCAATACCACGTGTGTCCCGGAGAATTAAAGGGACCACGCTCATCCTGCCCACGCTGGACCTACCAGTCCCGCCACCGGCGGCCCCAGCTGCCGAACAGCCACCTCCGTTGCCTCCTTCCCTTCCCGACCCATCGCTTACTAGTCCCGCGCAGCGGCCTCTCCCTCTTGACGCGCCCGGAGAAGCGCGTCGTTGGAAGGGGGCTCCCGCGGGCGAACAACTTCCGCTGCCACATGCGCAGCCCGCGCAGCCACCTCTGCCCGCGACTCCAAGGCCTGTGCAGTCGCTTCCTTCGCTGCCTGCGCAGCCGCATGCGCAGTCGACTCCACGACCTACGCAGCCGCCGCTGCTGCCTGCGCATCAGGAGCAGGCGCTCCCTCCGCCTGCGCATCAGGAGCAGGCGCCCCCTCCGCCTGCAGCAGCTCCCGAGGCGCCCCCTCCGCCTGCAGCTGCTCCCGAGGCGCCCCCTCCGGCTGCAGCTGCTCCCGAGGCGCCCCCTCCGGCTGCAGCTGCTCCCGAGGCGCCCCCTCCGGCTGCAGCTGCTCCCGAGGCGCCCCCTCCGCCTGCAGCTCCAGTCCTTGACCCCGCTCCTGTCCATGACCCCTCTCCAGTCCCTTCTGCCCCAGTCCCCGAGGAGGTCCCAGAGGACTCCACCGTAGCTCCTCCCTCTTCGGAGGTAGAGGAGCTTGAATGGGACCCCTCAAGGACCCTGCTCGTGACTCCTTGTCCCTCACCCCGGCGATGTCGACCCCGACCTGGGGTCGGCATGTCTGTGTCCCGCAAGGGGAGGGGGCACAGACACAGGGCTGGGGTCCCGCCCGCCCTGCCCCCTGGCTCGCCCTGCCTCGCCTGCGCTGGGGCTCGGGTCCTGGCCCTCCTGGTCGGCTTTCGCCTGCGGGTCCCCCTCCGGTGCCTCGTCGCCCTGCTTCGCTCCCCCCTCCAGTGCCTGGTCGGTCGCCGGGGGGCTCCCCGACAGCGGCTCCCCGGTCGCCTGCGGGGCCCCCACCTTCGGCCCGTCGGAGGACGTCGCCGCCTGCGGCGGCTCCCCCCCTCGCCTTACCTTCGCCCTGGCCCCTTTCTGCTCCCTCGTCCCCTTCCCCGGTGCTCCCTCCTGCTCCCTCCCTGGCCCCTCCGCGGGTCCCTCGCCCTGTCTCCTCTGCCCCTCCGAGGTCCCCTCCGGCTCCGGCCGCCTGCGGCCCCTCCGGCCGCCTCCGGTCGCCCGCTGGGTCTCCCTCGGGCTCCCCTCTATTCCCCCTCCTTGTCTCCCTTCGCTCCTGCCTTTGTCCCTACGTTCCCCTCTCCTCCTTCCGTCTTTGTCCCGCCTGTCTCTGCTCCCCCTCGCTTTGTTCCTCCCGTCTCTGCTCCTCATCCTCCTGTGTTCCCTCCGTTCACTCCTGGCCCTTGTGTCCCGCCTGTTCCCTCTGTGTCCCCTTTCCTTCTCTGTCTGTCCGCGTTCCCCGTCCTGTGTCAGGTTCTTTCCCATTTCCTGTCTTTGTGCCTGTTCTGTCTGTCCGTCTTGTTCCCGGTCTCTCGTTGATGGTTTTGGGTTTTGTTTTCAGGTCCTGTTTTGCCTCGTCCCGTCCGTCGCCCCCTTCCTTGGCGCGCCCGGTGAAGCGCACCTTTGGGGGGGGGGGTTCTGTCATGCCCGGCTCGTCCGCTCCTCCTGTGTGCCACGCCCCCTGATTACCCACGTGTTTTCTCCTGATTGTACCCAGCCGTGTCTAGTTAATTTGCTCAGTCCTGTGTATTTCAGTCCGTGTCTTACCTGAGTCCATTGTCTGTCATTGATGTTACCCTGTGTTTGTCTTCCTGCCTGGAATAAACCCTCGTTTGCCCGATTCCTGCCTGCCTGTTTGTACCTGCTTGCTCGCCTGCCTGCACGCTCACCCAGCGATCGCGAGCACCCGTGACAACCCATACACAGTATGAAATATGGATAGTGCAAGTAATAATAAATATCCACTGCTATAGCTACAATTTACTATTCAAATGGTGCTGGGTAATGCAAAAACATATACATACACATGTACATGCTCATACATTATAAGGTGCGTTATGTATGAAATGGTCAGTAATGGTGACCCTCAGGTAGCATGTGGGTGACTCATAATGTGTTATAAAGTCTAACTGCTGTCGGGATGAATGATCTGCGAAAACGCTCCTTCCTGCAAAGAGGATGTATCAGTCTCTGGCTGAAGGAGCTGCTCAGCGCACTCACAGTGTCATGCAGGGGGTGATGTGGGTCATTCATGATGGATGTCAACTTCGCTAACATCCTTCTCTCAACCACCACCTCCGCAGTCTCCAAAGGGCATCCCAGCACCGAGCTTGACCAGTATACAATACAATAATATATAATACATACATACATACACACACACACACACACTTACACGCATTTTTTATATTGTTTATATGCCTATATTTCTTGCTTACATGTCATCTGCAAACTTGGGGCAGCAAGCTCCAAAAATATTCAAATTTAACAGCTTAGGGGCGAAAAAAAATGAAACTGCGAATGTGAAGGTGTAAGGACATAAAACTTATAGGTCCTGCAGGCCCCAACTCTGATCAGCCTGCATCAGTCTATTTCAGAGCTCCACGAAAAGGATCTGCTGGCCTGGGCAAGACTGGACTCCACTCATCAGACCACCCCTTTTAAGGAAGGCAAAGGCCTGCCGGCTCCTGAGAGATTGGATAGGAATAACTGGAGCAACACAGAAAAAGCAAGACCTTTCACCCCCCGGAGTGACCAGAGTCCCACAGTCAATCCACAGCAACAACAGCTGTCAGTCTCCATACACTGACACCTTTTCCACTATAAACAGGATAACTCACCACACATAGATGTTAGGGACAAATACACACTTGTTTGAATAGGCATGAGATGGCGAGTGTTATACACTCAGATTTAAGGCAGTATAGTTTTCCCTAAGAGAACTATAGAAACTTTGGCTAAACCTACCAAACTGAGAGAGCCTCCCACATGGTAGAACAAGGGAATTATAACCGCCCCCTAAAGTGATCTTATTGGCTGGGGACTTGAGAACCAAGGCCAGCAATGGCCCTAAAATTAACTATTGACCGAAATTGGTCAGTCTTCAGAGACATGCTATCACCTGGTTTGGATACTTAAGGAAGGGCCTCAGAAGAAGTCGGGGAGTCACTCTGTAATCAGAGTTCCCACAGAGAACTGCGTGAAAGTCCATCTGTAGTCGGATACTTTCCACAGAACTTTGTGCACTCTCAGCTGAGGAATGTGATTGTTTAATATTGTATTTATCCAAATGTATTTACAAGTATGTGGCCACATGTCAATAATTATATATTGTAATATGTTTAATAAATGTTGTCTTGATTACTTCATGACTGTCTGATTTGCTAACTTCTTTATAAACTTTCCAGATTGGGCTTCTATCCTGATTAGGACTAAAGTGGTAAATACTATCTTGCAGCCACTGGGTTAAATCCCCTTTATCCGGGTCCCAAACTCGACTGCCCAAGTTAAGTTAGGTGGATACCAAAACCGCACCTCTGGAGTTCGCACACGCTCAGTTACGGGCCGACTTAACCTCTGAGGTCAACACATGCTGATGAAAGGTACCGGTCTACCCTCTGAGGGGCGTACACACTATGTTCCTAGGCACCGGGCATAGTCCCTGAGACGCTCACATGGTAAGACAATGGGCGGCATCGGCGGAGTCCCTGAGACGAGCCCAAAGTAAACCTCGTACAAACTACCGCAACAAAAGGTGCGCCGTCACAGCCGCTGAGGTTGACACATGTTATGATGTGGGCTGCCCCCGGCTGAGCCTCTGAGGTGGACGTACGTGTGGTTTGGGTAAACATCGGCTTAATCTCCGAGGCACCCACATGCTCAGTAGTTGGTAGACACTGAGCCTTTAGGGAATTATATAGGTCGAGGGACCCGAATAATCAGAGGCTGACATTGTCTTAAATGGTGGCGATTTCCGTACCTTTAAGACAAACCCTGTGGAACAAGCCCACGGATCGCCCTGTCGGCCGAGGCGAATCTGGTGGACTGCTTCGGCAGGGGTAAACTAGAGTTGGTAATCTAAAGGAGAGTCTCGAAGTAATCTGAACAACATAAACGTCATGACTACAATATACTGAAATAAGGTCATTAATAAAATGGAGTCAGATATGTGTCTAAAAGAATATTTTGCATATTAAAAAGGGTAAGTAATTAAGTAATTCCCAGGAGCGCTTGGAAGGACCAACACGCATTCACAGCCTTCGGCTGCACCATTGGATTCCGCCATTGGGCCAGTGGGCGGCTCCCTACAAAGGTATGACTGTAATTTTAATGCTTACTCACCCATTTATCAATGTTTGCAGACATACCAGGCCAGTAAAATCATCTGCTAATAGCATCCCTTGTCCGTTCTTGTCCAGTGGGGGCCCCTGTTGGACTGTCATGAAACTCTTCAGCACCAACAACCACCTACATTTTGAATGACTTCAATGGCCCTTTTGTATAATAAAGCACACCCCCTACAAAAGGAACAATGTTATCAATTAGGCCTTAATACAAAATAATAATTCAATGCAGAAACTATTTGTGGGTATATACATTTGTTAGGAAAAGTGCTAAAGATGCCCCAGTGTTCTTGGCTGTCATTAGAATACAGACATTGTTAGCAAGTTATGATCATGGGGGACGTCTGGGAGAGAATAGGGGTTCCATTTGCACCATTAGAGTGCTAAGGAAGATAATTTAATTGACAGTAGCCAGAGAAGGGGCTGAGCTGCCATTTTCTCTCACAGGAAATTTCCGTCCTGTCCTGTCCCATCTCTGTCTTAGGATCCTCACATTCCAGGTCGTCACTCTTTATATGTAAATTCACTCACAATACCTTTTTACTGTTCGATAAACTACCGTTTTGCTGAATCTGCAGGGACTCTGCAAGTGGATCCCTTACACATTTCAGTTTCAAGCTAAATTTATCGGAGGTCATTTACACTTAATGTTGTTTTTGGTGACATTAAAGATTGTATTGTTCTCACCTTCTACCTATTTGGAGGCTTTGCGACAAAGTTCAGTTTTTTGTGCCTTTGACACACCAACAGCGCACTCCTTCGTCTTGTATTCCAATATCTCTCTAAAGTTGAGGATCCATATCTGATGCAAAAGAACTTTCAAAACAAACTACTCTGAAGTTGATGACACACTAAATTACCAACTTAGAGCACTGCTTGCTGGGTTAAAGTTGCACAGCAATGTAAAAGACAATCGCTTACGTTAGATCTTAAAGACCACACTGCATTTTTTTTTACTCACAGCGCTGATGTCACTAATGAACAATATATTATTCTTAAAGGCAATTTATTGGGTCAAGGCTGGCAAATCCCAACTTCCCCTGTTGTGGGTTTTGTGTTACTTTTGTCCTCAGTATTTGTACTTTTGCTTTTCCTAGCGTTTATGTTTTGTGATAGTTCTCCCATCCATGGTCCATCCTCCTTGTGTTAAGTTCTCATTTTGTTTTGTACTTGTTATATTCTGTATTAGCCTTGTATTCCTAGTGTTAGATTAATGTTTTCTAATTTAACCTTCCTAGTTAAGTGATTGCACCTGCTGCTCGTACTCAGTGTTCAGTCTGATTGGTTGTCCCTTATGTTCAATACTGGGTCCTAGGGACTCTAGCTCTAAAATATTTGGTCCAATTGGATACAACATGGGTCCTGGGGACCCAGTATTCACCTGTGCAAGTTTCAGAAGTGTAGCTACAGTTGATCCAGATTTAACAGGGGATGCCTTTTCTGGCAGGTGGTTGCCGAAAAAGGCACATCCCTTTTCATTTTTGCATTTTTGAAGCTCCCATCACCAAGTACATAATGATAAATACTTTATTCATCCTACGTAGGGAAATTGTCTTTTCACCTCCCTCTTCGTAGAGTAAGCTGTCAGCAAAGGGCAGCCACCTGTTGGGGCACCCAGGAAGCTGGGGATTAAGGGCCTTGCTCAAGGACCTGCAAAGGCTGGGTCTGAACCAGTGATCTTCTGATTACATGCACACAGGCTTAGCCTATCAAGCCACACACTGCCCCCTATATGAAAAATATATCTCCTCACTGACTTCATCATTACATTTGCACTGACCCCAGCATCAGTTTTTTCTAAAATAATTTGGAGACAGGTAAGTGTCATCTGAGCTACGTGGTGAAACACTATTTTAGCCATAGATTAAAATGAGACCCAGACGTTTTAAAAAGATTGAGCCACAAATAAATTTATTTCTCTGTGAAAAGAACTGTCACTGTGCATCTGATACACACATATAATGTAACAAGCTTTATATTGCCACGTTCATGTCTGCTGTTTTGAACTTTTGAATCGATATTAATAGATACGTGACAGCCTGTTAAGTAAACAGTTTTCAGATCAGCGACCTATTTTATTTGTTTTATGTTATATCTGTATTTTAACAAACTACAATGTCATATGTGATATATGCATTTTATGAGTTTACATAAACCGAAATGATCATTTCCACGAGTTACAAAAGAGATCTTTCCCTTCACTGTTTTCAGTGGTGCGCGCTCCTGAGACGGGCATGCATTCTACGGCAGGGATGCATTTTTCGGCATAACATCGGCCCCGACTAGCGACCGAGCAAAGCTCAGGAGCAACTGTCCTTTTCTAAGTTAATGTTACCGATATTACATATTATACCCCGCAGGTGTTTTATGTGAAGGTATGTGGACAGAAACGCCAAGACTGGAGGGTGTGCTCCAACTATAGGGGGATCACACTCCACAGCCTCTCTGGTAAGGTCTATCCAGGGGTTCTGGAGAGAAGAGTCCTCCAGATTTTCAAACCTCGGATTCAGGAGGAGCAGTGTGGTTTTTGCCCTGGCCGTGGAACAGTGGATCAGCTCTATACTCTCCGCAGGGTTTTGAAGGGTTCATGGGAGTTTGCCTAATCAGTCTACATGTGTTTTGTGGACTTGGAGAAGGCATTCGACCATGTCTCTCGGGGAGTCCTGTGGGGGGTGCTCCGGAAGTATGGGGTGCCGGGCTTCCTTTTAAGGGCGGTTTGGTGCCAGAGCCTGGTCCGTATGGGTGGCAATAAGTCGGACTTGTTCCCGGTGAGGGTTGGACTCCGTCAGGGCTGCCCTTTGTCACCGATTCTGTTCATAGTTTTTATGGACAGAATTTCTAGGCGCAGCCAGGGCGTTGAGGGTGTCCAGTTTGGTGACCTCAGGATTAGGTCTCTACTTTTTGCAGATGATGTGGTTCTGTTGGCTTCATCGGACCGTGACCTTCGGCTCTCACTGGGACAGTTCGCAGTCCAGTGTGAAGGGGCTGGGCAATCGCATCCCCAGCAATTACATTGCATGGTGGGGGGAAAACTCAATTCACAATTCCCAGCTGTCAGACCGGTCATCAAGGCGGACCTTCATTAACGACGTCACTTCCTTGTTTAATCACCACGCTCACTGGAATTCGCGCAAAAGAGGCAAATGCAATAGAGAAGTCTGTTGTGCAACTTCTCCGAGAGGCCATCGGGGCACTTCAAAAGAGGAGTCCAAGCCAAACTCCAGATAGGTTGGTGAATGTGTCAGGTGCTAGGACACCGGCTTGTCATGGAGAGAGTCGAACATGGGGTAAACTTGTTTAGCATATAACATTAAGCAGAAAAATGCTACCCATTGATATTATGATAGACATTAGCCTAACAAAATATGCAACCCATACAAATTGTAAAATAAAAAAATACAATCGAGTATCAAACTGTGCAGTTACAAAGTACAAGGACAAACAGGAATGTAAATCCGTAAGGTTTTTCGATGGACAAAAATTGGTGCTACAGTGGGAGTGAGAGACACAGCATGGAGCTGGAGTTGGAACAGCTGTAGGATCGACTCAGTGAGATACTGGTGCAGTTACATTTTGAGGAAGTATGTTGGCAAGGTAAAATTTCAACTGAAAAGCAGACAAAGAAGCATTTGCTGTTTCATTCCATAAATGTCACACAGTCCAGCCCAGCCTCAAGAGCACAGTCACCACAGTGAGCTTGCTGGTAATATCCACAAACTCCTTACTGATAGCATACAACAGCTGGAAGCTAAACTGTCATATTTCGGACAAGAGAGGCCAGTGCCGGGCAAAGACATGGCCAGTATCAACCTTCTGTCCCCAAAACAGATCTCCCAGTTACTCAATCTGGTGGGAAAGTATAACTAAAGTATAACATCCTCTGTCACCTAGTTGGATTTTAAACAAAGGCACTGTGGGATGCAGGGTCACAAGTCTGCCTAAACAGTGAGAACTGGAGACAGACGACATTTACCACACAGTAGATTGAGAAGTTTGGTTGAGATCCTGGGGCCAGGCACTCTGGAAGGAAAAGCAGTTAATCAGACAGCGATCCCTTTCACCAGCTGGGTGGAGATCAGATTCGAACTACCTGCCCAAACTGGCCCCCAGTTGCAATTGATAGTGCCTGTGTTAGTTATATACGATGAAGGAATGGCAGATGAGCTGATTATTGGGTTCAATGTCATAGAGTATCTGCTAAGAAGGGGTATAGAGCCACCCAAAGTCATTACACAGGTCGTCAGCAACGCCTTCTCATTTGATTGTAAGAAAGCTGAGGTGCTTTTAAAAGTGATGAAAGCTGGAAATGATGCATTGGCGAGGCGACGGTGAAAGTAGGAAGAGAAAAAGTCACGATTCTGGCTGGCCAGACAAAGGCTGTGAAATGTGGTGTGAGAGCAGACCACCAAAAAAAACATTCAGTCACAGATTCTTCTGCCTGGCTAACCAGCAGCAAGAAGTTTTTCCAGGGACAGCAGAAAAATACGAATTCGAGAAAGCAGGTCTGGGAGAAAGAAGACTAACTTTTGCTGGTAACAGTACAGCACATAGAACCAAAATTGCATACACACCTTTAAAAAAAGTTATTGTAGCTAAATTTGCACAGACGTCAAGGAATGATTATTGACAAAGGCCAATGTGTACACTGTAAAAAGCTTTTGTTATTTTCTCACTCAATCAGGACTGTGTTTTTCACTTACAGATAAATTCTACACTGCCGCTGAATTTACCAATATGTTACTGTCTCATTACCCTGCTTTGCATGACTGTGGGGGTTACCAACTCCTTCAGACAAGAGGTTCCTCACGGTCTCGAACACTAGCAGTGATTGCCCCAGTAATGGGTACACTCCCCATTATTTATGCACATCAGCCAACATTGATCAAGCTATTATATAAGTGAGGCCACTACAGAAGGATATCAGTTTACAGGTAAACAATTTACTTTTATGTTAACAGATTGGGTGAATGTGAATTAGCCTGTGTGATGTGAAAGTTGGCATGCTGAAGGCACACTTAAAGCTTGTGTGAATAAAGCATAGGTATAACCACCATATCTGGATACTTTCTACATCTATGGTGGCTGCCCCAATGTTTTACAGTAATTATACACAATCTAGGTTGTTGGGTATGATTACTTGCATATAAGTCATAGACACTGTGGGAGGTTCTAAATGCAATATTTGTCTTATGTATATCTAAAAGAAATCTGTGTATTTAGTGTCCTGTATTTATTGGATTAGTTCAGTGGTGATCTGGGTGCTTGATTCATCTCCATATTTATACTTACTGTGCCCATCCAGAATCTCAGGCCACTGCTTCATCCTCACCCTCCACCCATCCAGCATCTCGGGCCACTTCTTCAACCTCACCCTCCACCCATCCAGCATCTCGGGCCACTTCTTCAACCTCACCCTCCACCCATCCAACATCTCAGGCCTCTGCTTCATCCTCATCCTCCACCCATCCAGCATCTCAGGCCACTGCTTCATCCTCACCCTCCACCCATCCAGCATCTCGGGCCACTTCTTCAACCTCACCCTCCACCCATCCAACATCTCAGGCCTCTGCTTCATCCTCACCCTCCACCCATCCAGCATCCAGCAAGCGGGAACTACCGGGTGTGCGGTGTTACGGTTAATGAGAGGAAGTATACATGAGACCGAATTACCCCAGCACGCCGCAAAGTATTAAGCCAAATGTTTCCGAGCCATACTAAGCGTTTCTTTGTCTCTTGTCTTCCCCATCTCCCTCGCCCGCTCTGTTCACCCAGTGTGTTCTCCTTAGCTGCTTCCCTTTCCTTCCCCAGACCTGCTCCCGCTCCTGACCTGACTTCCCCACCGAAACCGGCACGTCCCGTTCCCGCCCCCTCGTGCCTGCTCGTTGGACAGATTTCCCGGATTTCGACCCCCACGCTTGTTGAACGACCACAACTTTTGCTTGGCCCGATCTGTACCTCTGCCCCAATCACGCCAATAAACCAGGCGTTGGCTTGCATTCTTGGATCCATGCCTTCCTGTCTGGATTACCCTCACAGTTATGTGCCTGTTTTTTTTTTTTTATTTTACTTACATGTAAACGTTGCTATACAAAATAATAAAAATGAGCAGTAAAGCCGTTCGCTAATCATGTGTTTAGGGATTATCCATAGTTTGTGGAACTGTACCACGAGACAGACTCTGGTTTTAAGTTTTGGAACTTTTACTGCTACCCTCCTTCTATGATGCTGTGCGAGTGAATTGGGGTCCAGATGACCACATTTTGGAATTTGTCCCCCTGTAAATGTATCTGGTTCCTAAGGCGCAGCTTGAAAAACTGCATAATGCCACAGTTCCTAAAGATACGATACGGCAGACAAGGATTGGCAAGACTCAACATGCCTTGCACCCTCATACCCAACCAAGATGTATGCCGTCTCATAGAAGTGATCAAGAACAAGCACACCACCGAGGAGCCGTATAACAGTACCCCCCGTGGTATTAGTTGGGCACTGTGGACCCGTAGCACCCTGTGGAAATTCTTAAAACCAGACTGGCTTATGTGTTAAAGTGTCTTTATACATACTCAATAGAACACTAAAACATGATATTTTGTCTTTGTGGTTTTTATTTAACATTTACAAGCTGATTACACAGTTACAAGTCTTTTTCAAACAGTTTTCACCTTTTGCATTTTAGTAAATACATTTATAAAGAAAATGAGAAACCGAAACCATTGCATCATTCTTTTTTAAATCATTGCTATAAAACGATAGAATTTTAGGGAAAAGAGCCTCTACAGCAGTTAATGTTGTCCACATGTCACACTGAGATCGTCTTACGTTGTAAACAAGCCGGTCACAGTTCCTTGTCATAAAAGCTTTTATGACCCTCGGAAAGCTGGGGTGATCCGGAGGATTTTCATACGAGTCGAAAAACTATGAAAAGTGCCAGCCAGTGCTCTCCGGGCGCCAAACTCAGATGTGTGTTGACGATGAAGATTGTGGATAATTTATGAAGTTTTACTTCCTCCAGCTCGTCACTAACACCCCATAAAAATGTGGTGCCATCCATCGGTTTCTACTAAGGATATTGGACAGCTTCAGGGTGTTCATGACTAGTAGTAATCGTACAAGATGTTTCTCTGTTGGTTAATCTCAATTATATTGTTGAATGATGCGTAAACTATTAATGTTAGTCCTGACCAGCGGCTGGCGGGACCTCATCTCCTGGTGCATATTTCTGCTTTTAACCATGGAGAGATGCTGATTACATCCTTTGTCCGGGGCTAAGTTAAAGGTGTACAATGTATAACCGCTTATATACTCGTTTCTGTCAACAGTGAAAGGCTCGTTTTTCAAATGTCTCCCCATGGCCAGAACCAAGCGGTAATACTCGCGGGCCACATTTCCTCAGATAAAATATGGTTGAAAGGGTTTAATGGGGTACTGCTGGCCATCGACATAAAGCGCTTCAAATTCAGTGTCGTGATGTTGAAAATTGAAGGGGCTTCGATCGTACGCGCCCATAAACCCAGTTATCTTCAAGTCCAATGACAACGGTTTTAGACATCTGTCCTAGAAATAAATTTTCTTGCGTGCAGACCCGGCTGCCTGCCGCCACGCTGAATGTTTTCATGCAATCTCTTTCAATCAGGTATTTCAAGTTGGCTGTCAGCAAGGCGCTCACGTGATCCAGTTTGACAGCTGTTGACAATTTTTAACAAAGAGGGACACCGATACAAACTGGTCCCTAACCACAATGTTGATATTTTAAGATATGTGTGCTTGTGTGTGCTCTCTGTGTGTATTTATGTGTTTGCCCATGTGTGACTGTGTCTGTGAACTAATCTTCCTTCTCACACACCCAAGAAATATTCCAAAAGCAGCCTGCATCTTTCCAGCTCTGTAGGGGATTGTTTCCTGCAGTACTTTGCACACAAGCATCTTTATCGTTATTAGGTTCTCCCTCCCTCCAGTAACTGAAAAACAAACAAACAAAAAAAAACTGTATAATCAGCATCAAACAAAGGTGAAGGAATTATTTCTGCTTTACCAATTGCTGTTACTGCCCAGCTAGGGGGCACTGTGTGGCTCTCCTTTGGCCTAGTGATTTCACTGATGGGTCTTTAAGCACAGCGTTTAACCCCAATTACTCGAAGGACTGGCTGACCCGGTTTCTCTCTTTCTAAGTTGAAATTTTCTTCACAGTTTTAATAGAAACACATTAATAGACTGAAGAATATCAGGTATGATGCTTAGCTAGTTTTCCCTTTGTACGAGTGTACACACACACACACACACTTAGATGCCCCGATGAGACATTTGTTGCATGACATTCATCCCTGCATCTCCTTCTCTCCGTCTATAACAATGGTGCATATATAACCTCTCTTACCTTGTGGTCAGTGGTGTCCCATCCACCCATTTCCAGGCTCCTTCATGATCAGTTTTTGTCAGACCAATCCAGGCATCCATTTGATGAATAATGTGCTTAGTGAAAAAAGGAATGAAAACATCAATATTAGGATTTTCTACAATTACATTTTCTTAAACTGGAACAGAATCAGGTGAGGACAATTATAAAGTGTACGGCTCAATCCTTTCACTATTTCTCTTTCCTCTCTAATACAGTGGAACCCCAATTCTTAAATTTAATCCAAGGCTGAAACTGATTTGGTCGAAAACCGAATCGATTTTTCCCTTAAGAAACAATATGAATTGGCTTGCTCTTTTCCAGACCCCCGAACGATTGCCTGTATAAATACCCCCTAATGCAAAAACCATAAATAAAAACATTAAACCCCACAAATACATAAAATAAATTTTAAAAATAATTTCACCATTCCTGTCATACCCGGCTACGATCCTCATGTGTGCCACGCCCCCTGATTATCCACATGTGCTTCCCTGATCGTACTCAGCTGTGTCCGATTATGTTAGCCCAGTCATGTGTATTTCAGTCCGTGTCTTACGTTGGTTCCCTGTCCGTCATTGATGTTAGTCTACGTCTGATGTCTCTAGTCCATAGTCCTTTGAGTAAACCCCAGTTTCCCCGACTTTGGACTGCCTGCCTGATCCTTGCCTGCCTGTCTGCCCGTGCGCCTTACCCGTGTTCAGCGAAAACGTGACAATTCCATACCTTGTGGCAAAATCAGGCACACAATCATGCTTTGCAGTTATTTCCTTTTTAACCTCTATCACAATTTTCTGTTTTTGGTTTGCTGCTATCACTGTCCTTCTTAGGGCAAATAAGAGCAACAAAAGAAAAAAACACAAGAATATTAACAGCACGATTAGGCAGAGAATTTCACTATATGAGCAGTAGATAGACAAAGGAGAGAATGCGTGCGCATGAGTCAATGCATAAAAAGATGTGTTCTTTCTCATGCAGGTTTTAGTGCGAAAGGATTGATTGGTTGAGAACTGAAAATATGTTTGGCAACCAAGACATTTTTTTACCAAACAATATGGCCGAGAACCGAATGGTAAAAGATGTGACACATCTGAGAAACGAAGTTCCACTGTAATATAAATTTTTGAAGAAGGAGAAAAACATTAGATAGTGTTTTACTGGAACAGTAGATATAGGTTTTGGAATGAATTCCATTTAATTTCTCGGGATGCAGAGTGTGGCATTTTTCTAAATAATTGTTTTTCATCAGCTATTGAATGGTGTTATTTTATTTTTTTTTAATCCTGTCCGGCAGCTTTAGCAAGCAGAATCATGGTCTGAATGCACTGCTGTGCCAAACATGTTTGCTTTACCATGAGGGGCTGTATAAGCTCTGTATAGGCCCCTTCTTCTTTGGCTCTCAGAGGAGGCGGACGCACTTCTCTCCCTCTCCCTCCCCTTATCTTCCCTGCTTTGCTCCTCTCGTCTCGTCTAGTCTACTGTCTTATACTTTGAGAGACTGTCTCAGCCCTGCTCTCCAAACTAAGTAAAATGATGAATTTGATCAGCTGGTCTCTCAACGCAATTGACACCATCTTCTCGACGAGAAGCCTAGGTTCGGGGGAACCTAACTGTCCAGCAGGAACATACGCAGCTGGCTACATGATGGATGGATGGGAGAAGTGGAGGGTCGTGTGCCTGGCAGCTCTTTCCGTGGAGGACATTGAAGACATCTACCTATTCGGAACCATGATTACAGGTATTATGCTGATTGGATTAGGCATTGCCCTGGTTTATCGAAGATTGAAGAAAACGGTGACAGCCGCTCAAAGCCCCACTAGGCTGGCCGGAATGATTGATGGAGTGGGCAGAGCTGTTAGCACTCAGACTGTGACTGAGACCAGCGTGGACATTAGGGGAGCTGGAAATTACAGCTTCTCGCCCGGAAACCCAAACAACCCTATCCTATCAGGTTTTGGCTCCCCCCAATCAGCACTGGCCTCGGCCAAGGCCGCTGCTGAACTAACAACTCCCCCAGAAGAACAAGGCAGTGAGACTCTCTTGCATTCCTCTCCCCCATTCCCAAGGACTCACCGTACCCTCCCCCCATCCCACGCCTTCGCCGCTTCATTCCCCCAGCGTGAACAGGCGGGTCTGTTGACCAGCGCCCCCCATGGCTGCAGGACCGGATGGCTGTTTGTCTATGCTGGACTACCTCCACCTCCCCATCTCCCTCACCTTTTGCAAGTTGTGTCATTTTATGTTGTAAGGTGTAGTGACCATGTGCTTATGTTGCTGAGGTGTTTTTTTCAGTTCCTACAATGTACTCCCCACTGAAGTACAGTCTGGGGGCTGTTTTTTTATTCTCCTCCTCTCTCCTCATGTTATTCTGTTTCTTATCTTCTCTCTGTTTGCCCCGGTCCCCCGACCTGTCTCCCCCTACTGTGATGTTTGTGTATATGTATGGTCGGGTTGATGGCCAGTTTTTTCGCTGGTACTTGTTACTAGTGACATGGTGTATTGCAACAGCAATAAAGGGTTCTCATATCATGTGTGACACCCGACCCGTCCGCTCCTCATGTGTGCCACGCCCCCTAATTACCCACGTGTGCTTCCCAGATTGTTTCCAGCCCTGTCCGATTATGTTGCCCAGCTTTAATGTATTTAAGTCCTGGTCTCCCCTGTTTCCATGTCTGTCATTAATGTTACTAATGTTACCTGATGTTTCCTGCTCCCTGTCCATCAAATAAATCCCCGTTCGCCCTACTTTTGCCTGCGAGTCTGTTGCTTGGTCGCTCGCACTGCCTGAGCATTGCCCCGTCCAGCGTTTCGCGTGACATCATGTTGATCGATTTCTTTTTATTTTATTTATTTATTTCATTTTTAGCACATGTAAAATATTGCAGTGGCTGAGCTGGTCGAAGAGGAGGGACCAGGAGGGGGGAAATAAAAAGAAAGAAAAGAAAAAAAGGAGGAAGTGAGAAAGATAAGTCAAGATCGATATGAGTAAAGTAGAAAACACAACCTCCATTTGCTGCATCTGTAAAGGACAGGGAAGGAAAAAAAAGGCAAAAGATCAACAGCATCTAAAAGAAGTGGATAAATACATAAACACAAACAGAAATGAAGAATAAAGATAGTAACACAGCTATACAAACATACAAAATTGTTGTGTGTGCTCGGAGGGGTACGTGCAAGTGTAAGTACATGCGTGCTCAATTGTGTAGGCGAGATGTGCAGGACCGGTGTTACTTTTTAATTCGTTTTTTTTTTTTTTTTGCTAGAGCTGTACAATGCTTCAGTTTCCATTATGCAGCTCGATCACTTAGTTCTACTTTCCTTTCCCACCTGTTCCTGTTGACTGTTGATGATAATCAGATCTGCTCCTCTATTTTTACAGTCCTGTTGGCTATCCTGCCAGTTTTTTTTCTCAGTGGAGATATAGTACAACCGTGTCCCAAACCTTGTCCATCCCTCAGGACAGAGTTGGGCTGAAGGAAAAGAAAAAAACTGCATGTCAGCTCTATGTGGACATAGGAGACACAACAATGGCAAAGGCAGAGTTGGGTTGGTCTATTTACGTTTGCATAAGAATGGAATGGCTTAGTCAGACTTTAATCTATCAAATGGGTAGTCTGGAGAGAAGTGCTGACATGTTCATCAAATACTGTTTTGTCAGGTAAAATAATTCACAGTTTTTGATTTTATACACTGAAAAACATTTGCGAAACATGCTGAAGAATTAGACAGTTTTGTCATATAATGTTATCATTAGGGCTGGACAGTTAATCGAAAATGAATCAAAACCAACTTTCAGAACCTCTAATCAACATAATCTTGCCCATGTTGCTTATTTAGTTTAGTTCTATCTTTTTAAATTCAGTTAAAAATCTGTTTAATTTACACTGTGTAAAGAGCCGACGAGCCGGGTCATGACATAAACTCTTGGCAATACGATTACAGAGGATTTTGCGTAAAAGGCCTTTGATAGGGTCGAATGGCCTTATCTTTTCAAGGTGTTAGAAAGATTTGGTTGTGGGAATAACTTCTCTAAATGGGTTCAGGTAATATATAAAAGCTCTACAGCAGAGATATTAACAAATAGAAATATTTCAAAGCCAATAAACATCAGCAAAGGTTGTCAACAGGGCTGCCCTCTTTCGCCCTTCTTCTTTACGTTAGCTAGGGGACCGTTTGCCGCATCCACAGTTCCGCGGAATTATGGTAGGGCCAACAGAACACAGGATTGCCTTATATGCTGATGACATAATTTTACTTATGTCAAGCTTAAAAAAAAATAATAAATCGATCTCAGTCTTGGAACAACTAATTAGATCATTCAGTGATATTTCAGGGTATAAAGTGAATAATGCCGAATCGTTTATATTTAAATTTATATTTATGTTTATATTTAATGCAAACGAAAGGAGGAATCCAATAGCTGAGGTAATTAAATTCAATGTAGTAGATCAGTTGAAATATTTGGGAGTACAGATTTTGCCCATTATAGAGCAAGTAGTTAATGGCAACTATGAACCTTTAATGGCAGAAGTTCATGAATTAATTGATAGGTGGATGTCACTTCCAGTATCCATAATGGGCAGAGTGAATATTTAAAAAATGAATATCCTTCCAAAATTTCTTTATTTCAAAATATTCCTCTACCTCCTCTTTCGGATTTAAGTAACTTTGGTTAGGCTTTACATATTTGGGATACTGGTTTTGTGGATTTTTTTCCTTTTCTTCTCTTTTTAAATTTCATTCGGTTGTTTGGGGCCCATCGGCACTTTGAAAAGGGATTATTGGGACAATAAAGTATGTGCATCCAATCCTGTCTTGTGAGGCCTCAAGTTTGTTCATTGACCCATGGGCCAGTACCCAACAGGTATACATCAGACAGCTTTTGTGAGATACTGTCATGCCCGGCTCGTACGTTCCTCATGTGTACCACGCCCCCTGATTACCCACGTGCGCTTCTCCGATTGTCTCCCGCTTTGTCTGATTGCTTTGCTTAATCGTGTTGTATTTAAGTCCTGGTCTGACCTGTTTCCCCTGTCCGTCATTCTGTGGTTTGGTGTGATTCATGTCTCCTGCGTTCAGTTCCCTAATTAAAACCCTAGTTTTGCCCCGTATCTACCCTGTCTGCCTGTTCCTTACACGCCTGCCCGTGCGATCGCCGTTCCGTCCGGCTTAGAACATGACAGATACCATCTGACATTTTTTTTAAAAAAGGGAAACCTCTTTCAGGGGGCCAAATATTTTTCTAGGTGGGCTGGATCTGCCCTGCAGACCGCCATTTTCCAATCAATTCATTAAACATTTGTTTGTCTTTTAGCATTTATTCACTGTATACCTTATTATTAATATTTTACTCACCTTGTTTTTTTCTGCTGGCCTCATCATAGGTGCTGTCATTCATGTGCCGCTGTTCTTTCTCTGCAGTGCAGGTGCTGAAGCTGGTTTGTTGCTTGTCTATAAAAATCATACTTTTTACTTACTTCGCATATGTTGTTATTCAAAGCAATTAACACTGTTTAATAAAGCAAGGTAAGACAGTCCCCGGAGCTTGTGCATGTGTGTGTGTGTGTGCTTGTGTGTGTGTGTGTGTGTGCATGTGTGTGAGTGCGGGACTTAGACAATGGTGGTATTACTCTGCCACCATAAGAATTTATTTAGCAGACACTTTTATCCAAAGCAGTGGCAACAAATGCAATGTGATTATTTTTGAAATGATATATCATGCAGCCCTGCTAGACACCTTTATCCAAAGCAAGGTCAGCCGGTCTCATGAGCAATTGCAGTTAAGTGTCTTGCTCAAGGGCCCAATGGTTGTATCACTGTGCCAATCAGGAAATTTGAACCGGCAATCTTCCTCTCACATGCACACAATCTTAACTTACTGAGTCATGCACAGGCTCCCCAAAATACGTTATGATAATTCATCCCACCCACACTGAGAAAGCTGATGGCGACTATCCAGCAAGTTTCTGTATCCACTTACCGTATTCATAGTCACAGGGGGTCCAGAGCCCCACTCTGGATACTACAGACATAAGGCAGGGAACAAACCAGGACGGGGCACCAACCCATCACAGGACATACTCTCACACCACTCACTCACACCTATGGGCAATTGGGAACTCCAGTGAACCTTAGTATGTTTTTGGACAGTGGGGGGAAAATGGAGTGCCCAGAGGAAACCCCACAAGAACCCGAGGAGAACATGCAAATTCCACCCACGGAACCATGGTGGAGACTCAAACTTTACTCCTTGGGAGATGTATAGACAGCACAAACCACTGCACTATCATGTCACCTGATAGGCACTAGTATTAATGAATTATTAACAAACTTACTGTAAGCAAACAGCACTATGACCATCATCAGCAGGAGAAAACACAATATCCCAAGACACACTATAGCCAATTGGTAGCATCGTCTCCCTGTGGGCTCAGATCCTGAGGGGACATAAACATGTATCACAGGGAATAACAGGAGAGAAGAGGGAGGTTTAGAGAAGTTTTCAGAATGTTTTTATTAAAGTACCACTTAATTTTTCAGTCACATTTACATAAATTGCCCTTCCTCCCTGCCCATGATTAAATTCACATGAAATGTACAGCAGACAAGACGGAAGTTACTTGTACCGAATTTGAATTTTACTGCACAAACTCAGAGTACTCTTATTAATCATTATCTGTGTGTCCTTACCTGAATGTTGAGTCCGCTTTGGAGTCTGTTCCCTTTGGCTGGAGGTACAATTAGAATATTTTTCAATGATGTCAGCATTACCATAAATATTCTCATGCATGTTAAAGTTTGTACTGATTTGGATCAATCACCAGAATTTTTGTCTTTCTTCCGTTTATATGTGCAGAAACCAGCTGTAATTGTGCTCCTCTGTACTGCTTTGCGATCTTTAATGTGCAGTGCTCACCACATTGTGGTCTATATGATATTTAAAGCATCATATGTGTGACGTGAGGCTCATTTCTGCTTCTGCACACATACTTTTGCAGACTGCAGTCAATATAAGAGCAAAGACAAGATAGCAACAACAATAACACCTGTTTTGCTGTGTAAACTTTCTTGTAATTAAGAAAAAAAAAGATACCCCTACAGACATTAGATTTGGCCATTTGTTTGTGGGTGTCACAGTGAACCTCTTCTGTTGTTTTGTACCAGGGAAATATGCACAATAGTCCCTTACCAACAGTCCTACGGAAAATATTGTACTAGTTCCAGGTATTGATTGCTGCATAGTCCACAGTCACTAAGACAAAGTGATGCATTGCGGCCTGAGTCAGATAGGCATGTCTATTTCTTGACATGGGGACAGTATGTGGCTCTGTGGGTTAGGCGTGTTGATTCTGGCTTTGTGTCAGCCCCACTTCCTGTTTCCTGATGCATACCAAGAAAAAAAGAAAAAGAGGAAATACCAATCTGCGGTAAAGCCAGTCATGTACATCAAGTAAAGTTTACAAATATTTTCTTACGAATCTAAGTCTACAGGCTGAGTTAAAAAATGATATTAGACGATCTAAAAGAAATGTCGAAAGGATGATTGCATTGGAAGCTAAGGATGACGTTAAAAGTTTCTTCCAGTATTTTAACTCTAAACGAGCTCTAAAACCTGAAATTACTAATCTGCAGGATAGTAAGTGTCTTATAATAGTAAAAGAACGACATTGATATCGTAAATGAGTTCAATGATAGTTTTGCACGGGTATTCACTGTTGAGAACATTAGTAACTTACCAGTTCTTATTACTGATCCAGCATCGTCTATAACTAATATATATATAACTGAGGCTGATGTTTTGCAAAGCCTACCTAAGCTCAAAATAAATAAATCACAGGGCCCTGATGGCATCTTACCTATAGTGTTAAAAGAGATGAGGGATATTATTTGCCGACCGTTAACTTTACTGTTTCAAAAATCCTTATCTGAAGGTGTGGTACCTTCTGATTGGAAGCAATCCCCATTTTCAAAAAAAGGGATAGAAGTAATTTGTCAAACTATAGGCCAATCAGTCTAACTTGTATAACTGGTAAAGTTATGGAGGCTATAATCAAGGAGAAAATGGTAGATTACCTGGACTCCAATAACATTTTGCGGGATAGCCAGCATGGATTTAGGAGAGGTAGATCCTGTTTAACGAATCTGTTGGAGTTTTTTGAGGAAGCTACTCAGGAAGTTGATAAGAAGGCCTATGATGTCATCTACTTAGATTTCCAAAAGGCTTTTGATGTTGTCCCCCACAAGAGGCTCCTACTTAAACTCAAAGCGACAGGTATTTTAGGTACCGTAGCGACCTGAATTGATAACTGGTTAACAGATAGGAAACAGCGAGTAGTTATAAGAGGCACAATGTCACAGTGGGCCTGCGTCCATAGTGGGGTACCGCAGGGTTCGATTTTAGGACCACTATTGTTTCTAATTTACATAAATGATATAGATACCAATATATACAGTAAACTGGTGAAATTTGCAGATGACACCAAGGTGGGTGGTGTAGCAGATACTGAATTAGCAGGTCAGCAGCTACAGCGGGATCTTGATTTAATTAGTGACTGGGCCAATACCTGGCAGATGAAATTTAACGTCGATAAATGTAAGGTACTCCATGTAGGAAGCAGAAATATAAAGTACAGGTATTTTATGGGTCCCACTGAAATAAAGGTAGCTGATCATGAAAAGACCTTGGTGTGTATGTTGATGCTTCCATGTCCCATTCTCGCCAGTGTGGGGAAGCAATAAAAAAGGCCAATAGGATGTTGGGGTATATCTCCAGGTGTGTGGAGTTTAAGTCAAGGGAGGTAATGCTAAGATTATACAATTCCTTGGTGAGACCTCACCTAGAATATTGTGTGCAGGTTTGGTCACCATATCTTAAAAAGGACATTGTGGCCTTAGAAAAGGTGCAGCGTAGGGCCACAAAAATGATTCCTGGTCTTAGAGGAATGTCATACGAGGAAAGGTTACTTGAGCTAAATCTGTTCAGTCTCAAGCAAAGGAGACTGAGGGGGGACATGATCCAGGTATATAAGATTCTAACAGGTTTGGATGCTATTCAACCAAATAGTTACTTCAGCATTAGTTCAAATACATGAATTTGTGGCCATAGGTGGAAATTAGAGGGAGAACATTTCAAACTGGATTTAAGGAAGCACTTCTTTACACAGTGCGTAGTCAGAGTATGGAATAGCCTTCCTGATAACGTAGTGCAAGCTGAATCCTTGGGTTCCTTTAAATCAGAGCTAGATAAGATTTTAACAACTCTGAGCTATTAGTTAAGTTCTCCCCAAGCGAGCTTGATGGGCTGAATGGCCTCCTCTCATTTGTATAGTTCTTATGTTCTTATGTTCTTATGAATAATAATTTCTTATTATTCTTACGAATAATTACGAATAATTTATCGATAATAAATTATCGATGGTTTCTGTGTCGTTGAAAAATTCACAATTATTGGTTTCAGTTCCAAATTGCTATCGCACCAAGTCCTGTCCTGTGTGTGTCTGTGTGCCTGTGCATGTGTGTGTGTGTTCATGCTAGGCCTCCTTCTCACGCAACGCAGTCTAAATCATTCCAGTTCTTTATGGAGCATGTTTATGCTGTGTTATGTGCACAGTCCTAGTTGTCATGGTCATTAGGTTGACCATGACACAACTGAACACTTCTTTAAAAGAATCTTAGAAATAAATAAATGCAAATACAAAATTAATGGGAGAGGCATACTACTGCTTTCCATAAATTACTGGTTCCATGAATGCTTTAGTGATTTACATTCCTGTGGAGGTTTCACAGTTATTTCTATGAGTAAAAATTTTTCATAGTTTTTGAAAAAAGACTACACTGAAGTGTGTTACATATGGTGCTTCACTAATTTTCTCAGCTTCTCTCCGTCTATAATGATGTTGCATATCTAACCTCTCTTACCTTGTGGTCAGTGGTGTCATCCAAAATTTCTCACTTGTGGGATTAATAAAGAATTATCTTACCCACCCATTTCCAGGCTCCTTGTCAAACTGATCCAGGCCCCCGTATAAAGAATAACTTCCACCCATTCATTTTCCAAACTGCTTATCCTACTGGGTCACGGGGGGTCCGGAGCCTATCCCGGAAGCAATGGGCACGAGGCAGGGAACAACCCAGGATGGGGGTCCAGCCCATCGCAGGGCACACTCACACACCAGTCACTCACACATGCACTCCTACGGGCAATTTAGTAACCACTGCACCACCATGCCGCCCCAAAGAATAATATCCTTAAGTGAAATAATTAATCATTTAAATGTGAGCATAAAACATTAACATTAGCATTTTCTACAATTATTTTATTTCCTTAAACTAGAACAGTATCAGGTGAGGACAATCACTGTAAAACACAGCTCCATTCCGCCGCCTCTGCAACTACGAGCACACCCACCTTCTCTGCTCTGTTACAGCATCTAGACCTGTTAGAATCTAATATACCTGAATCATGTCCCCCCCCTTAGTCTCCTTTGCTTGCAAGGCTAAACAAATTCAACTCTGCCAACCTCTGTTTCTAGGACATCCCCCTACAGCCAGGACCTCTTCTAAAACAATGTTCTTTTTAAGATAAGGTTACCAAACCTGGGGCCTCATGTATAAAGACGTGCGTAGAATTCACACTAAAACATGGCATAAAGGACAAAACTAGGAATGTGCGTAAGCAAGAAAAAAATCCAGATGCATAAAACTGCGTAAGCACAGATCGATGCACATTCCCTTTATAAATCCCAATGAGCATGAAATTTTACGTACGTGAGCGAGCCCACAGCCACCCCCCCACCCCGCCCATGATTATGCATATTTGCATATGTAAGTCTGTATAAATACCCGCTTTGTTCTGTTTTTCTTAAACAACAATAGATAAACCACGTGGTAAAAAGAAGTATTTCATTTAGTACAAAATGGAGGTCATGTTACAGTTTTTCTCCATTGGTTTGGCTCATTTCTTGAAACAGAAATTACATTCTCAAAATAACATGGACAAACCTCCAAACCTCTTGGCAAATGTTCACAACAGAATGGCATTTCTCATTCATTTTATCAAATGGCAAATGCCTTAGTACATGTCTCAATTGTCTCAGTGCATCTTTGCAAATGATTAAGTACAAGAAGCCTACAGTTATACAGTTAGCCCACATTTAGCACATTTTCCAAATGAATAGATCTTGTAGATCTAAACTGATTAGTTGATTCTCAGTCTAATGATCATTCTCTTCAAAACATGTCAGCATGATTTCATTGTATAAGTACTCGCATGCACAACTGTCTGTTCAATTGTCAAAATTGGTCAAGAACATAATACCATGAATACCATATATGAATTTCTTGGAAAATTTGATAAATTGATGACAGTCATTGACAGTCAGGTGAAACTAGACTAACGAAGGGGGAGTGTCACACACAGGTGTTTTCCATGATCGCGTGCTGCCAAACACAGATATATAGAGCTTGACCAGCGCCAGTCCGATCTCTGAACATGGTTAGACAAGGCCAAGCAAACGGACAAGGGGAAGTTCTTCCTCAAGGAAGAGGAGGAAGAAGAAGAAGAGGAGGACTGAGAATGCGTGGTGGAGGAATAAGGGGAAGAGGCCGAGGAGCGCGAAGACACTGTGCTGTCCCGAATGAAATTCGGGCCACAATTATAGACCATGTCATAAACCATGGCCTCACAATGGCAGAGGCAGGTCGTCGACTGTAGCCTAATGTACCTCGCTCTACAGTATCCTCCATCATCCAAACCTTTCGCAGGGAAAACAGGTATGTACTCTATGTAATCTATGATGGAATTATATGTTGTATAGGACAGGGCACTGTGCGTGAGGCAAAAAATGTATAACTTACTGTAGAGATTTTGTGTGCATCTGCCTACAGTAGTAGGTCTATACTAGCAGGTGGAGAGGACTAGTGGAATGTTTTGATACTAAATATGACAAGAAATATATTGAACAAATTACTGTAAACTATGGAATTACATAATTTATACAGTTTAGAGTAGTATTCCAGTCACTGTGCAATGTTGCATTAGGATTGTGGTGAAGTTACTGTCAGTAAAACAATAATACAATTACACTGGTAACTTACTGTATTCTGTTCTTTGTGTAGGATTGGATGAGAACCTGGCGTGGGTGGCAGAGGAAAACTGCTCAATGAACAACAGGAAAGAGAGATTTGTAACATGGTGATGGCAAATAATGCCATCACATTGAGACAGATCCGTGATGCCATCCTTCAGGACAATCATATATTCCAGAATATAAACACAATAAGCATCTCCACAATAGACCGGGTTTTGAAGAAGCATCAGATGACAATGAAACAAATCTACAGGGTACCATTTGAAAGGAACTCTGACAGAGTAAAGGAGCTGCGGTACCAGTATGTAAATGTAAGTTAGTTACTGGTTGTCTCTCATTATAACCTTACCTGTAATCACAGTAAGCAGTAGTTCACTTATTTTGGTTTCAATACCTCCTTTACCTGATTTCAGAATCAGTATTTGCTTCATCTGACTTCAACAATTTCAACAGAAAACTGCAGTTTACTGTATGATACAATTATCATTATAATCCTTATTTTGTTGCCTCCCAATCAAATCTATTTAATACTGTAGGTTTTACTGTAACATCTCAGTAAGTCATCAGTATTTCCCACTCCCCTTTCTATCAAATACCCCTGCAGTACTTCCTCATAGGCCTATCACTAGTTTAGAACCACTGGAGTAGTGGCCTGTAGTACATTGAACCTGTGGGGGAGAACATGTAATTGTCTAACTGTAGTATATGACTCTTCTGTATGACTGATTTTATGTTCTTTACTCTATTTTAGAGAATAATGGCATTGGAAGGAAATGAGACCCCTCACATCCTGGTGTTTGTGGATGAAGCTGGCTTCAACCTGGCCAAGGGCCGAAGACGTGGCCGTAATATTATTGGCCACTGGGGCACAGTGGATGTCCCAGGTCAGTGAGGGGGCAATATAACTATGTGTGCTGCCATTTCTGAAAATGGTGTGGCCACTCACATCCCCAGTCTTGGCCCATACAACACACAGAAGCTCCTCATGTTCTTGGATCGCCTTTATACCGATTTTATCCCTGAAAATGAGAGAGGTCTCATAGGGCCTCACCTACCCATTTATGTAATTGTGTGGGACAATGTCAATTTCCACCATAGCCCACTCATTAGGGGCTGGTTTGCAGCGCATCCAAGGATGGTCATGGAGTTCCTACCACCTTACTCTCCTTTCCTCAATCCAATAGAGGAGTTTTTCTCTGCTTGGAGGTGGAGAGTGTATGAGCATCATGCTCAGGATCAGCCGTCCCTGCTCCATGCTATGGACGCAGCGTGTGACGACATTACAGGAGATCAATGCAGGGGATGGTTGCGGCATGCACGCCGTTTCTTCCCTCGTTGCATCGCAAAAGAAAGTATCCGCTGTGATGTGGACGAGAATCTGTGGCCAGACGGACAACAGCGTGTAAATAATCAGGAGGGTGAAGACAGTGGACAAGAGCAGGAGAATGAGTACAGCGACCACTGAATAAGTCCTTGTTTTTTGATTTTGTGTTTATACAATTTATTACTGTAATGTACATTTTCTTTTTACATATGTATGAAACTTTCTTTGCGTGTGATTAAAAAATGGTTATAATTTCCTTGGTAGTGTGAGTGCAATCTGTGATGTCAAACCTTGGAGGCTACTCTTTTCTGTTGTATATTGTTGGTCCTCTGCCATAGTGACAAAACATCTAAACATTTTGTATGGCAGTACTCACACAATGCCAAAGGGACGATGCACTTTGGAAAGAAATGTAGTTTTGACACATGAGTAAACTGTTTTAGGAGAGATGAGCTTTTGCAGGTGAACCATGTTGTTGTGATCAACCATCCAGGTTTATTTTGACAAAAGCACCAAGAATGATGAGAATGTCCGATCTGTGTCGAGAAATGAGCCAAAGCTATTGAGAAGGATCTTTGCCATTTTGGAGACACTGACTGTTTAAATGAGAAAGGGATTTAGATTGAAGCCTGAGTGAACAGTTTTGGAAGAGATATGAGCTTTTGCATGTGAGCTATAGTGTTGTGCTAAACTGTAAGAGTGTTTTGCCAAATGATCTTAGAGTTTTGAGAATGTAATTTCTGTTTCAAGAAATGAGCCTAACCAATTGAGAAAAACTGTAAAATCTTGGTGCAACATCGCAAGTTTTCACCAAGTTTTAACGTACAAGGAACCGAAGCTCTCACGTGTCAGGGGGCAGATGTCATGTTCATTGTTACGAGCCCGGGATAATGTCTAGGGATGGAAGGGCTTTAATAACAAATAAATGGTGGACAGTAGGAGGAGAACCCCAAACAGATAGTCCACACACACATACTCAGTTTTGCGGCCAAGAAGTAGATACAGGACATTTATTTCACCGGAAATACTTGGCAGAAAACTAACCAAATACAAAACACTCGCAAAAAGAAGAGGGATTGTACTGTGGATGGCGCAAAAGGAAAGAACACAACAAAACTAAACAGCTTCCTTAAGTGTTAAGTGGTTTATCTAACTCAGTAAAGTAAGCAAAACAAGACCTAACTAGTCTAAACACTAGCTTTAAAACATATTATGCGGGTGGTTGTGCTCGTCGCTTCACTTAGGGTATCTTAACACAGAGTTGAACCTACATCATGGGAGAATAGGCGCACCCCTACTAACCATGTCCAGTCCTCTGTCCCAAATTACCAGAACAGAACAAGCTGGGACAAACTGGCACATTACAGACGGCAGCCAGCTGGAAAAAGCCTAGCCCTCCTGTGGTTCTCGGGCAAGATTGGCACCGTAGGAGGGGGCGTTGCCCCTTTAAAAGGGATAGCGTCCCAAACCGCCCTGGCCTCTTTCAAAGCCATGCGCGTTCCCCGGAAGGGGGAAGCTGCCCGTGAATGCAATTTGGAGGCAGTGGGGACATCTGGAGTTCTATCAGAATGGATTCTGCACCAGTTTTCCGGTTTGAGCACAGTGGGGAGCTCACTCTGCACCCCTCACCCATGGTACTGGCCACCCAGAAAGGCAGAATCTATATTCACTGATTTTTATTTATTTTTTTATTCACCTAATGTGAAACAGCACTGCAAATTTCCTCCACTCACACTTTACTCCCTTTGTCATCCTGTCAGGTTTTTAAAGGCCCTGACGGAGTCCCTTGGTACAACCATGTGGTCAGGCTGGCGAGGTACCTGGTGAGGCTACGTGACGAGCCCTGTGTCTTGGAGAGTCACGTTGCCAGGTTTGTCTCTCTCTGGAACAACCTGCCGGAGAGAGACCGAGCCACCGAGGCACAGGGAGCGGCTCCTTCAGGGCAGGTTCAAGGCCAGCCACTTGAAAACATCAGTGTGTGCAGGGAAGGAAAGCCTGAACCGGTGAGTTAATTGTTTGTGCAGACCAATGATATTACAGATTTCCAAGCATGCATACTCTGCTGCTGTGTTACACTTGGCCTAACTTCTAAATTCTTTTTGAGCAGCTGCCTGCTGGGCCAAGGCACCGGGCCTGCACAGTGGCCTCACGTGAGCCATCTGCTTGGAGCTCTGCTCACTTCACCCAGCTGGGGTGAGGCTGAACCGCTGGGCTGTCGTCCTGCAGGACTACAGCAGGATCAGATGGCTGGTCCTGAGCAGCCCAGGGCTCATGCAGGCCACGTCGCTGCAGCTTTTCGAAATCAACCAGCATACACTGTCCGTTTAGTAAGTGTTCAGCCAACATTTGGGATCAGCTGAACTGAGGCATTTTTTTTATGGCTTATTGATAAATGCTCACTAAGGTTATTTTTGAAAATGTCTTATTTCCCATAGGCATAACGATTTAGTGAAGCAGCAAGAATGTGCTGTTCTGTCCATGGACATCCCTGTCCCCAACCTCAACCTGACAACACCCACCCCTCTACCGGAGCCCAGACAGAAAGGAGCCAGAGCCTGCAGAACCTCCTTCTGACCAGAGGCCATTCACCTTTTCCTCCCCTCCAGACCTGTCTGCGCAGGCTGTGCGGAGAAGGCAGCAAACTGCTGCTACTGCTACTCCGCAACCCCAGCCTGCTCCTCTGCCCCCTGCATCAGTCCCAGCTGCGCCCTTACCTGCCCTGCCGACACCTCAGCTAGCCACAGCAGCTGCCCCGCCGGCTCCCTTGCAGGCAGACTCCCCTGGCAACCTGCTCGGGTTAAAGACTTGGAGCCGGACCACCGAGTGGAGGTGGAGGAAGGCAGCTGTAGCCCAGGCCAGTTCGCAGGGTCTCCCCATCCCACCATGTGTCAGCCATCAGCGCTACACGTGCACCCAGTGTGGACAGCCGCGGAGGCAGCAGTATGGACACAGAAGGTTTAGAAATAAATTTTTCTGAGAGAAGGTGGAAGGGATATACTTTGAGGACTGGAAGGCACACTAAATTATATTTAGTTATTTTTTTTATATATATATATATATATATATATATATATATATATATATATATATATATATATATATATATATATATATATATATATATATATATATATATATATATATATATATATAGAGAGAGAGAGAGAGAGAGAGAGAGAGAGAGAGAGAGAGAGAGAGAGAGAGAGAGAGAGAGAGAGAGAGAGAGAGAGGCTGGATAGTGTAGTGGTAAGATCGCCGCCTTTCACACGGGAGACCGGGGTTCGAATCCCGGCTGTGGCCTACCTCCAGTAGGAGGTATCCTTAGGCAAGACCTCCTCACGCTATACTGTGCCTACCTCAAATATGAGAGACAAACATACGAATAGAGTCACGCTGGCTCAGACGTCGCCCGGATTAACAAGGTCTGCGCCAGATGTTGAGGAACCAGGACAATCTGACGATAAGGGACTGTTGGAATGCTACTATACAAGTAACCCCAGTGAAAGAGGTTACATGAAGCGGATGTGGGACCTATGGATTCTTCGACACCCCACATCAAGACTAACACCAAAACAACTCAATGTTCCAACATCCGCAAGAAACAACTGCTATCACAACTAGAGATTGATGAGGTACAACACGAATGCTACGACAAGGGGGAGCCAGGACGACAGGTCAGGGGGGAGATATCATCATCATCCCCACATTCCGAGATTGGGTAAGAAATAAGATCATGGCTAAGCTGGAAACCTGGACCCTCCGACACCGATTACCAAGAATGCGTGAAGTACCCTCAGAAGGTCTACTAGAAGATGTGAATGCAGCACTACGGACAATCCCTACTACATCACTGACACCTAATCACTGACACCAACCAGCTGATGCATTGTGAGGAGCTTCCTTGTCTTGATGTCAGTGGCTTCCATCTCCTCCTTTGGCCAGCTTATAACTGGTAGGGCGTAGGTATTGATTGCCCGGATCTTGTTCCTCCCATTCAGCTGACTTCTCAGGACTTGCCTTACTCGTTGCAGGGTTGTTGCTGCTTTCCTTGTGGCCTCTTCATGGTTCCCGTTTGCCTGCGGGATTCCAAGGTAGCTATCCTCAATGTCTGCTATGTTGCCCTCTGGCAGTACGATCCCCTCGGTTCTGACTACTTTCCCCCTCTTTGTTACCATTCGACTACACTTATCCAGCCCGAATGACATTCCGATGTCATTGCTGTAGATCCTGGTGGTGTGGATCAGTGAATCGATGTCTCGTTCACTCTTGGCATACAGATTGATGTCATCCATGTAGAGGAGGTGGCTGATGTTCGCCCCATTCTGTAGTCGGTATCCGTAGCCAGTCTTGTTGATGATCTGGCTGAGAGGGTTAAGGCCTATGCAGAACAGCAGCGGGGACAGGGCATCTCCTTGGTAAATCCCGCACTTAATGGTAACCTGTGCTATTGGCTTGAAGTTGGCCTCTAGAGTTGTTTTCCACAGCCCCATTGAATTCCTGATGAAGGCTCTTAGAGTCCTGTTGATCTTGTACAGTTCCAAGCATTCTAGGATCCATGTGTGAGGCATTGAGTCATAGGCTTTCTTGTAATCAATCCAGGCGGTGCTCAGGTTGGTATGTCTGGTCTTACAGTCTTGAGTGACTGCTCTATCTACCAGTAGCTGGTGTTTTGCTCCTCTGGGCATACTATTGTAACCCACTTAAAGTGAGCAGGACCAAGGTTGTCGTGGTTCTCCAGTCCCATAGATGGCACTGTCTTTAATTCGGTTGAGCTCTTTTATCACGATCGCCCGGGTTAACTGAGTTGTCTCTCGGATCGCGGGAAAAAAGAAAAGGAGAGGGAGAGAAGCGGCTGCAGGTGAAAAAGCTTATTTATGCATCAGGTGAGAGAAGAGAAAGAAAGAAAGAAAAAAAGGGTTTATGTTTAAAAGTAAATTTTAATTATTGTCATTGATAAGTGCACCAGAAGCGCTCGTGTTGCATTATCTAGTTGGGTTAACTTTCGAGCGATTCTCCGATTGGATTTCTTTTCTTTTCTTTGTTATATTCTGCGACATGTGATGGCGAGCCACCGATTCTACGTATTAGAGCTGTGAAGTGCCCAGCTACGTTCGAAACCAGTCAGCCTACCTCCCAGTCGGCGGATGCAGTTTTCTCCTGGGCGCAGATAAGATAGATGAGATCTCCAGTCTAATACATTTCTTTGTTTTTTTTGTAAACTACTTGGTTAGTATTATTATATATGTATACCAGAGAATTTAAAGTGAACTGAACTGCATATGTTCTGACGGACTATTGTAGGGAGGGAGGAATTGTTTATTCTTATTTCATTCTTATTTCATTGTTCCGAACGTGATTCTCATTCTCGTGGAATATTGTTAATAAAAAATTGTTACTGTTTTTCCCTGTCGACTAGTGGTTGTGACCAATTCACTCCGAGAGTTGAACCTAGACATAATTACTGACCCAGATATTAAAAGCCCACATTACGGCAACGTTAAAGTGTGGGGGTGATATTAACCTTGGTTACATAGAACACTTTGTGGCGAGCCAGCCAGGAGTGTTTTGGGCACAATCAAGCTAGTCATTCCCATTTCAATGTGTTGTAATAGATATTGATACGTAAGTGAATTTATTTTATTGTTTTAATTGATATATTTTTCTTTTTTTTGCAAAATAATTTATCTATACTGGGTAAATTGATTCCTGTTTCAGACATGGATATTCAACGGGTGTATGGTATTAGTACAGAGCAGTCAATTGCTTTGGTTGGCACCTCCCAAACTGATAAAGAAGATGACATCGCTGCAACTTTACAAAGCTCAGGCAACAGTAGTAGTGCTGATGACGGTGTCGATTCTGATCATAGTGTGACACCCCTGATTCAAAGATCTAAAAAGACACTTGGCTATAGAGAGCCCCTCCCACCCCGGAAGGCTTTTCCACCAGCGAAGACGGGATTAAAACCTGTAGCGAAGGAGAGTGTTGCTCCCATCAGAGCTGAAACGTTAGACGAGGAGGTGATAAACCCGCCAGAAGTGAGGCGTATTATTGTCGAACATGTAATAAAAACTGATGTCCCTACTCAAAATCAATCCAAATGGCTACGCCCCTTCTCTGGTAGATCACCTAAGCCGCCGGGCGAGGTTGATTTTGAAACATGGCTGCTCCATATAGAGTTGATGTTCCAAGACCCCGTCCCTATAGAAGTACAGCGGAGGAAAATACTAGAGAGTTTACTTCCCCCAGCCTCAGATGTTGTGAGGCAGTTAGGCTCCTCTGCTCACCCCAGGGACTACATGAGGCTATTGGAGTCTGCTTATGGTCTCGTGGAGGATGGTGAAGAGATATTTGCCAAATTCCTGAACACAAACCAGGACCCAGGTGAGAAAGGATCTAGTTTTCTGCAGAGGTTGCAAGTATTACTCAATACTGCAGTGAAAAGGAATGGAGTAAGACCATCAGAAGTCAACCGTCACCTGATAAAGCAGTTCAAGCGTGGCTGTTGGGACCATGATCTTGTCCTTCGGCTAGAGCTGAAAACGGACGAGTCTCTTGACTTTGCTGAACTTTTGATGCAGCTGAGGACAGAGGAAGACAAAAGAGCTACTAAACTGGATCGTATGCGCCACCATTTGGGGGTTTCCAAAGCAAAGTCCTCAGTGAATACGCAATCTGTAGCTGATTTCTCGTGCCTCTCTGACCGCAATGCAGGTATACTACAAGCATACATCTCTGAGACCGAGAGCTTAAGGAAACAGGTTGCAGAGCTGAAAATTCAGCTCAATGCCAAGGTATCCAAGAGAGAGAGGAGGCGTGAAGCAATAGCCCCTGAAGCCAGCAAGGATACATGCACACCCAGAGCTGAAGCACAGACTCACCAAGTGACTCCCCAGGCTACACCTAGAGCTCAGCCCAAGGCCTGGTTCTGTTTTAGGTGTGGAGAAGATGGCCATATTGCCAGAACATGCGAAAACTCCATCAATAAGGTTGCTGTTGATCGTAAATATAAGGAACTGAAAGCCAAGCAAGGTGAGTGGAAGGCAAGGCAGGACTCCCCTTTAAACTGGACCAGGCTCCGGTAGAGGGACATACTGGGGCCTATGAGGGGAAGAATAGTCCCAGAGGTGAGTGGAAGAACCGGAAATTCAACTGTCATTCCATCAGGCCTTATAAAGATGAATTCATGAGTGGGTTAGTTGGATCTAAATCATCGGTTAATATTACTGTTGGAGGAGTCCAATGTGAGTGTCTCATTGACACGGGCTCACAAGTGACCACAATTTCCAAGTCATTTCATGACACCCATTTAGCCTCTTATCCAGTTGGCCCCTTGGGTAACCTCCTTGAAATAGAGGGAGCAGCAGGACAGAGAGTGCCCTATCTGGGCTATATTGAAATTGACATTCTTTTTCCCGAAGATTTTACAGGAAAGCCGGAGGTAGTCAGCACGCTGGCTCTCATCGTTCCTGATTCCAGAGCCACCATTCAGTTCCCTGTTCTGATTGGCACTAATGCACTGGATGTTTTGTATGAAGGTTTCGATGAAGGGACAAGTGAGTCGGTCCTTGAGAACTGCACATATGCTGTGTTGATCCAGCACCTGCGTAGCCTGTATAAGAACAAAAGTCGGGGAAATGGCAAGGTGGGTAAGGTCAAACTTCAATGCAAAAGAAGCATAGTTATCCCAGCAGGTCAGAAAATGGTGTTGGATGGATATACGAGGAATGTCAATAGTCTTCCCGGTGTTCCCTTATTGGTTGATCTCTCCACTCATTCATGCTTACCAAATGGGTTGACCTTTTACAGTTATATCATGTCAAGCCCCAGATGGACCTCATTTAAAGTACCCATTTTACTCAAGAATGAAACGACACGTGATGTGACAGTGCCAGCACAGGGTACCTTAGCAGAACTCATAGTTCCGTTCTCTGTTTGTCCACTTACCCCCTTGATGAGTGGAGATCAAGCTGAAAATCGGGCAGCACAGTCCACTAGCGCAACTACATGTTACACAGTACACTCAGCGGCTCTAGGAGACGCCATCACTTTTGATTTCAGTGAATCCCCCCTCTCACCGGAGTGGAAGCAGAGAGTTACAAGAAGGTTGAACTCAATTCCTGAAGTCTTTGCAAAGGATGACCTTGACTATGGCCATACGACTGCAGTCAAGCACAAGATCCGCCTTTCAGATCCAACTCCCTTTAAGCAGAGGGCAAGACCTATCCACCCATCTGATTATGAAGCTGTGCGGCTCCACTTGAAAGAGCTGTATGATGCTAACATCATAAGGGAATCTGAAAGCCCATTTGCTTCACCAGTTGTAGTAGTGAAAAAGAAAAATGGCAAGATTCGACTTTGCATTGATTACAGGAAATTGAACGCTCAGACAATCAGGGATGCCTACGCCTTACCAAACATTGAGGAAACCTTTACAGCTCTGACAGGATCGAGGTGGTTTTCTGTCATGGACTTGAAATCGGGGTTTTATCAGGTAGAGATGGAAGAGGAGGACAAACCCAAAACAGCCTTTGTCACTCCCATGGGATTTTGGGAATTTAATAGGATGCCGCAAGGGGTAACTAATGCTCCAAGCACATTTCAGAGGGTTATGGAAAAATGTATGGGCTCCTCAAATTTCAAGGAAGTTTTAGTTTTCCTAGATGACCTCATTGTGTTCTCTGCTACCCTTGAGGAACATGAGGAGAGGCTCATGCGAGTCCTGAACCGACTAAAAGAGTTTGGTCTCAAGTTGTCACCTGAAAAATGTCATTTCTTTATGAAGTCAGTAAGATACTTGGGACATGTTGTCTCGGAAAATGGTGTAGAAACTGACCCTGACAAGATTTCTGCGCTCACCACTTGGCCCAGGCCCAACAACATCAAGGAGCTGAAGTCCTTCCTTGGGTTTGCAGGGTATTATCGAAGATTTATCAGGGACTTCTCTAAAATTGTGAGGCCTCTTAATGATCTAACTGCTTGTTATATTCCTGCAAGAAGAAAATGCAAAACTAAGTCTTTCCTTAACACTGACCTTAAGTCACCATTTGCTGAGAGGTGGACAGCTGAGTGCGAGCAGGCATTCAGAATTCTCATTGAGAAGCTCACAACTGCTCCAATCCTCGGTTTTGCCAATCCTAAGCTGCCATATATTTTACATACAGATGCCAGTCTTAGTGGCCTTGGGGCGGCTCTGTATCAGCAACAAGATGGGAAGATGAGGGTCATTGCTTATGCCAGTAGGGGGTTATCAAATTGTGAGAGGAGGTACCCTACTCACAAGCTGGAGTTTCTTGCCCTTAAGTGGGCAATTACTGACAAATTATCTGACTATCTTTATGGGGCTGAGTTTGTTGTCATTACTGATAACAACCCCTTGACCTACGTGTTAACATCTGCCAAACTTGATGCTGCAGGCCATCGGTGGCTAGCAGCCCTGTCCAATTTCAATTTCAGCATCCAGTATAGGGCTGGTAAAAGAAATCAAGATGCAGATGGCTTATCTAGGCGCCCGCATGACTTGGATGAGACAGACTACAGTGTTAAAGCTGAAGATGATAGGGTGCTCCAGTTCTTGTCAAAGTTCCTACAGGAGGAGAGTGGGGCCACTTTTCCAAAAGAAGCGATCAATGCTGTTTGCCAGAGACACGAGGTAGACAAGGCTTTCAGTACAGAGGACAAGAATAATCACTCATCCGTTATTGTCGAATCCCTTGCTATGGATGTAAGTGCCATCCCAGCTGAGTTTACCCATGCTGATTTACTTTCAGGGTCCAGTACCCTTCCCAGAATTTCACAGCAGGAGTGGGCTGTTGAACAGAGAGCTGATCCAGCAATCAGCAGGGTCATTGACATTATCACTACAGGAAAACGTCTGTCCTACCGTACTAGACAGAATGAAGAAAGGGAAGTCCAACTCATGCTTCGAGTCCAGGATCAACTTGTAATTGAAAATGCTGTTCTTTACAGGAGGAGGATGAATAGGGGTGAAACAATTTTCCAGCTAGTTCTCCCCAGGAAGTATCGTGAGAGAGCTTTGGAAGGTCTCCATGATCTAGTAGGACACATGGGGTTTGAGAGGACTATAGATCTTGTCCGTGCGCGTTTCTATTGGCCAAAGATGTCCAAGGATGTGGATGAGAAGTTGAGGACTTGTGAAAGATGTGTACGACGTAAGGCTAAGGCTGAGAGAACTGCTCGTCTTGTAAATATTAGGACCAGCAGACCACTTGAGCTGGTCTGCATGGACTACCTGACTTTGGAACCTGATAGTCATGGCACAAAGAACATCCTGGTCATAACCGACCATTTTACTAAATATGCTATCGCAGTTCCCACCTCAGACCAGAAGGCCAAGACGGTAGCTAAGACATTATGGAACAGCTTCTTTATTCACTATGGCATACCCGAACGACTACATAGTGACCAAGAACGAGATTTTGAGTCGGCTGTAATCAAAGACCTGTGTCAGTTGTTGGGAATTAAGAAAACGAGGACTACTCCTTACCACCCACGTGGCAATCCTGTGGAGAGGTTTAACCGAACACTCTTGGAAATGCTTGGGACTCTTGAGGAGGAGAATAAAGTCAGGTGGCGGGACTACGTACAACCTTTGGTTCACGCTTATAATTGCACCAAAAATGATACTACAGGCTTTTCTCCTTATCAATTAATGTTTGGGAGACAGCCAAGCCTTCCTATCGATGTGGCTTTCGGACTCAACCCAGAAAGACAGAGTAGGGTTACTCACACTGATTTTGTGAAGAGGCTCAAGGAAAGTCTACGTGAGAGCTACAAGCTTGCAGTAGAGCATAGTGATAGAACCGCTCAGAAAAACAAGGAGAGGTATGACCTGAAGGTAAGAGAGACTATCCTGGATGAGGGAGACCGTGTCCTTGTCAAAAATGTTGGGGTACGGGGTAAACACAAGATAGCTGATCGTTGGAGTCGAACTGTGTACAGAATAGTTAAACGTATCAATGATTCTCCTGTCTATGTCATCACTCCTGTTAATGCTGATGGCCCTATTAGGACATTGCATCGTGACCTGCTCTTGCCTTGTGGCTTCTTAACTTCATCCACTGAAGCTGAAGTAGCTCAGCCAAAGCAGAAGAGAGAGATGGTGAAACCTGCTCAGAGTTCAACACCTGAGGGGAATGAAGAGCTAGAACATCCACGTGAGAGTGAGGAAGATGATTACTACTGTCCAGGGGACGTGCGGAAGGAGATGACGTTCCCGACAGTTACTGTTGTACATGAAATCCCTCAAACGTACTCCACATCCTCTTCACGTGGACAGTGGACCACACTGAGCCATGGGGACTCCAGATTGAGCCCGGAAGCTGAGGTGTTCCAACCCTCAAGGGACTGGCAATTGGAATGTCGTGAGGGCAAAGTTCCTAACTCCTCTGGAGGGAAGCCAGAAGGAGGTGGCATTCCATCGGTTAATCAAGAGGATTCACCCGCCAGGATGAGCTCTGGAGTAGAGGATAATGCTGTGACTCAAGTCATACCTGAAGGCGAGATCACAAAAGTTTATGTGCATGGAGACGGAAATGAGCTGGTGGGAGAAGGACTTAATGACCTACTTAAAGGACATGAGCCTGAAGATACCAGAGGGAGCTTTACTGAAGAGCAGGGAGCAACGACAGTGAGGAGATCAACCAGATGTAGGGTAGAACCCGATCGACTTACTTACCAATCACTAGGAAATCCCTTGACCTTAGTCATGCACTCCATATTGAATGGTCTTGACCAGGCCTTTGCAAAGGTTTTAGACCTACCACAGACATTTCAGTTTTCGCCGCCTTTAGAGGTTGGTCGAGTGACTACTGTGTAAGTGGATAATGAGTACATGCCGGGACGCATGCACATTTAGAGGGGGTGGATGTAACCCACTTAAAGTGAGCAGGACCAAGGTTGTCGTGGTTCTCCAGTCCCATAGATGGCACTGTCTTTAATTCGGTTGAGCTCTTTTATCACGATCGCCCGGGTTAACTGAGTTGTCTCTCGGATCGCGGGAAAAAAGAAAAGGAGAGGGAGAGAAGCGGCTGCAGGTGAAAAAGCTTATTTATGCATCAGGTGAGAGAAGAGAAAGAAAGAAAGAAAAAAAGGGTTTATGTTTAAAAGTAAATTTTAATTATTGTCATTGATAAGTGCACCAGAAGCGCTCGTGTTGCATTATCTAGTTGGGTTAACTTTCGAGCGATTCTCCGATTGGATTTCTTTTCTTTTCTTTGTTATATTCTGCGACATGTGATGGCGAGCCACCGATTCTACGTATTAGAGCTGTGAAGTGCCCAGCTACGTTCGAAACCAGTCAGCCTACCTCCCAGTCGGCGGATGCAGTTTTCTCCTGGGCGCAGATAAGATAGATGAGATCTCCAGTCTAATACATTTCTTTGTTTTTTTTGTAAACTACTTGGTTAGTATTATTATATATGTATACCAGAGAATTTAAAGTGAACTGAACTGCATATGTTCTGACGGACTATTGTAGGGAGGGAGGAATTGTTTATTCTTATTTCATTCTTATTTCATTGTTCCGAACGTGATTCTCATTCTCGTGGAATATTGTTAATAAAAAATTGTTACTGTTTTTCCCTGTCGACTAGTGGTTGTGACCAATTCACTCCGAGAGTTGAACCTAGACATAATTACTGACCCAGATATTAAAAGCCCACATTACGGCAACGTTAAAGTGTGGGGGTGATATTAACCTTGGTTACACTATACTATACTATGTATAAGTATATGTATAAATATTATTTTCAGAGTTAAGTCTGGAGCTGGATGACCCATGACTAGCAAAACTTAAAAGCGTTATGAAGATACTTTACACATATATATATATATATATATATATATATATATATATATATATATATATAGATATATATATATATATATATATATATATATATAAAAGAGACATATTGTCATACCCAGCTCGTCGGCTCCTCGTGTGTGCCACGCCCCCTGATTACCCATGTGTGCTTCCCTAATTGTTTCTAGCTTTTTCTGATTACTTTGCTCAGTCTTGTCCTGTTTAAGTCCTGGTCTTACCTGTTTACCCTGTCCGTCATTGATGTTGTAAATGTCAGTGCTCGTTTTTCCGTCCTGCCCTCAAAATAAACCCCGTTAGTTCCCGAATTCTGCCTGCCTGCTTGCTCCTTGCTCGTGCGCTCGCCTGCCTGTGCGATCCCCCGTTCGCCCAGCGATCGCAACCAGCACGAAACGTGACAGAATGACGGACCTCAAGAAGAAGAAGCAGAGGAGAAGGAGAGCGGAGGAGCCGACGATCTGCCTGGGAGCCTGCTCGCTTGCCGAGATGTGGCTCCTGACCGAGCTGGAGGAGGAAGAACCCCTTCTCCTCCGAGAGTCGGTGCCGTTTGCCTGGGAGTTACCACCTCCCCTCGAGCGGTACTGCTTCAGGCCCGAGCGGCTGGCCAATAAGGGGGCCAGCAGTGTGCGGGACGCTGTTCCGCGTGTGCTCCGGCCTCTTAAAGGGGCCACGCCCGGTTTGCGCCGCCTGCGGCAACGACCCCTGAAGTGCTCCCGTCACCTCTACCTACTGCGGCTGCTGAGTCCTCGGTGGAGCTTCCGGCTTTGCCCAAGGCCGTAATCAACCGTTTCTTCACCCTTCAGGAGCTGTATTGGAGGGTGACGGACACACCAGCCATGCAGGGCTCCCCGGGCAGCTGAGGTGGGAGTTCGCCGCATTTTCTCCCATCTCGACACTGGAGGACCTGGAGGGAATAGCCGAGAGTCTCCGGAAGCTCATCCAACTCCGGAGATCTCCAGCGACGGAGCCCGAGCCTCCGCCTTCTCTGCCCGCGGCTCCGGACCCCGAGCCTCCGCTGCCCGCGACCCCGGAGCCCGAGCCTCCGCTGCCCGCGACCCCGGAGCCCGAGCCTCCGCTGCCCGCGACCCCGGAGCCCGAGCCGCCGCCTCCGCTGCCGGCCGTGCAGCTGCCGCCTGCGCAGTCCCTACAGCTTTCAGCCCCAGGGCAGGCGCCCCCTCTGCAGCAACCTGTTGCAGCTCCCAAGGCGCGCCCCGAGTTTCCCCTGACTTTGGCCCCTGAGACTTTTGCTCCTGACCCCACTCCAGTCCCTTCTGCCCTAGTCCCCGAGGAGGTCCCAGAGGACTCCATCTTGGCTCCTCCCTCTCTGGAGGTGGAGGAGCTTGAATGGGACCCCTCGGGGACCTTGCTTGTGACTCCTTCGCCCTCACCCCGGCGACATCGAACCCGACCAGGGGTCGGTATGTCTGTGTCCCGCAAGGGGAGGGGGCACAGACGTAGGACTAGAGTCCCTCCCACCCGGCCCCCTGGCTCGTCCTCGCTCGCTGGCGCTACGGCTAGGTCGCGCCTGCGGGTCCTGGTCTGCCTGGTCAGCGTTCGCCTGCGGGTCCCCCGTCTCGACCTCGTCGCCCTGCCTCGCTCCCTCCGCCAGTTTCTCGGCGGTTGCCTGCGGGTTCCCTGAGGGCAGCTGCTCAGTCGCCTCCAGGTCCTCCCGCTCCGGCGCGGCGGACGACGTCGCCGCCTGCAGCGGCTCCCCCCTTCTCCTTTCCATCGCCAGGGTCCCTTCCTGCTCCCTCGTCCCCTTCCCTGGTCCTCCCTCCTCGACCCCTTCGTCGGTCCCTCGCCCTGTCTCCTCGGCCCCTCCGGCTCAGGCCTCCCGGCTGCCTGCAGCCCCTCCGGCTGCCTTCCATTGCCCGCTGGGGCTCCCTCAGGTTCCCCTTAGTTCCCCCTCCTTGTCTCCCTATGCTCCTGCCTTTGTCCCGCTGTCTTTTGCTCCTCATCCTTCTGTTCTGCCCTTCTCTGCTCCTTGTCCCCCGATGTTCTCTCCATTCACTCCTGCTCCTTATGTCCCGCCTGTTCCCTCTGTTTCTCCCTTTCTTGTCTGTCTTTCTGCCTTCCCTGTCCTCTGTCAAATCCTGTCCAACGTCCTGTCTCTAGCTATGTTTTGTGCCTCAGTCCTGTTTCCGGTCTCTCGTTAACTTTTGTTATTCTTTTCCAGGTCCCGGTTCCCGTGTCCTGTCCATTGCCTCCTCCCTGGCGCGCCCGGAGAAGCGCGCCTTTGGGGGGGGTTCTGTCATACCCGGCTCGTCGGCTCCTCGTGTGTGCCACGCCCCCTGCTTACCCACGTGTGTTTCCCTGATTGTTTCCAGCTTTGTCTGATTACTTTGCTTAGTCTTGTCCTATTTAAGTCCTGGTCTTACCTGTTTACCCTGTCCGTCATTGATGTTGTAAATGTCAGTGCTCGTTTTTCCGTCCTGCCCTCAAAATAAACCCCGTTAGTTCCCGAATTCTACCTGCCTGCTTGCTCCTTGCTCGCGTGCTCGCCTGCCTGTGCGATCCCCCGTTCGCCCAGCAATCGCAACCAGCACGAAACGTGACACATATAAGCCAATTTAGGGGTATTTTCAGACTTGTTTTGGAGGCACAGCTGAAGCCGGATTTGAACCCACGAGCTCTTGCTCCGCAGCTCCGTCTCGTAGCTCGTGGCTGTCTTAAAGGGGCAACGGTGCCCAGGTATGTGTGTGAGGCCCACAACTCCTGGCCCCCAAACGAGGCTGGCCCTCCGGGCTGAAATTCAGAGGCCCTTTTGGTGGGTGGGGCGGGTGGTCGGACCCTCTGACGCCCGGGGGTCCTGGTGGGGTCCACAAAGAACATCAGGGGCCAGCTTATGTCCCTCTAACGCTACAATCTTCTCCGTCGGCCTAACAACTAACTGACACTTCTCACATGTAAACCTACCGCTAATGACTGGAGAAGAATAACTAACTAAACATATTGCACTCAGAACACGGAACAGGAGACATGGCGTTGTACTTGCGTGAAACGGGAAAACTGAGGCTCTAAAGCTGGAAGCACCTTCTTGATTGAACGGAGATCGTGGGTCGGTGCTTGTGAAGGTGATTAATCCGTTCATTCTTTCTCTCTACGTACCAAAGCTGCCAATAAAACTTCTGGCTGCGTGCAAATTCTGGATCTCTGCTCCACTTCTTGGGCCAGTGTGACAGGTCCCACCAAAAATACCCTGGCCAAGGTACTATCCCCATATACTGCACCCCAGGCACTTAATAATAGCTGCCCACTGTTATGCTATGATGTCACATATGGGTTGAATGTGTAGGGCACATTTCTGTGTGCTGTGTCATGTCATCAATGACAATCACTACATTTTATTTTTTCAGATCTGCTGTGATATTTGTGGGAGGTGGTACCACCATGATTGTGTACAAAGGCTTCCATTGGACAAGAACTACTTGTGCGCTGCATGTAAATGTTCGGTTATTGTCTCTTTTTTCTTAATTGGTTAATTAGGTTTTGGCTCCCCCCAATCAGCATTGGCCTCGACCAAGACTGCTGCTGAACTAGCAACTCCCCTAGAAGAACAAGGCAGTAAGACTCTCTCGCAATCCCAATCCCAAGGACTGACCGCACCCTCCCGCCATCCCACGCCTTCGCCGCTTCATACCCCCAGCGTGAATAGGCGGGTCTGTGACCAGCGCCCTCGTGGCTGCAGGACCGGATGGCTGTTTGTCTATGCTGGACTACCTCCACCTCCCCATTTCCCTCACCTGTTGCAAGTTGTGTCATTTTATGTTGTAAGGTGTAGTGACCATGTGCTTATGTTGCTGAGGTGTTTTTTTTCGGTTCCTACAATGTACTCCCCACTGGAGTACAGTCTGGGGGCTGTTTTTTTATTCTCCTCCTCTCTCCTCATGTTATTCTCTTTCTTATCTTCTCTCTGTTTGCCCCAGTCCCCCGACCTGTCTCCCCCTACTGTGATGTTTGTGTATATGTATGGTCGGGTTGATGGCCAGTTTTTTCGCTGGTACTTGTGACTAGTGACATGGTGTATTGCAACAGCAATAAAGGGTTCTCATCTCATCTCTCATGTATGAGAGTGGTCATGTATATCAGCTTTATTTTTGAGCTTTATTTCTCCATTTTATTTTGCACAATAGTCTTATTACGGGCTTATTTTCAGGGGTGAGGTTGCTTGTTTGTTTAATGAGACTTGACAACACTGGTGAAAACTGATGTTACAGAAGCCAGATATTCTTTTTTTCTGTTTTTGACCATTTTAGCTTTTCTTTAGACTACAGGCCTATGACGAATATCTGTTTTTGGACCCTTTCAGAGATACGAATGCTGCAATCAGCATACGATGAGTGTCATGTTATTCATACAAACAAACAGGAAGTGCACCATTGCCCTAGAGATCATATTCAAATGCTAAGAAATGTTATTAATATTTTTATTTAAGCGACTTTGTCTGGATAATATTTTTTAGTGGTTGGAAACTTGTGTATTAATATAATTGTTGTTTTTGGCTATAATATTTTTTTTGCTAGGATGTTTCTTATTTAAATTTTTGAAATTTGGAAACTAGCAGCAGTACTGCAGATGGGTCAATTAGGGGCGGGGCAGGGTAAGAGGTCTTAATCTTGGAAATTCTGAGCTAATTTCTCAGAATATTACTGCCCTCACCTCAGGGTGTCCATGGGGTCTTCAAAGTATTTAAAGGATTTAAAAGAGCACTGAATTTAATATTCTCAAAATAAGGCCTTAAAACGATTGAATATCATTTACAAAGTACTGAATTTCATTTGCAAAGGTCTTATTTAGTGCTATAAAAGGTATAAGAAAAAATTAAGTACCATAACTTTATAAATATATAGTTGTGAAATGCACAGCAGAGTGCTTTACATGGCAACATCCGGCAGTCAAGTACCCAATCCATACCACCTGGCCGATTTGTACCTGGCACGTTCGCACATCCCATTAAACTTTTCTGCATATTTTACAACCATGCTCAATTTGTATCACTTCATTTCAAAACCGAACAAGATGGAAGTTACCACTGTAATTACTTTGATAGTCTAACTGTGGTTTTGAGTAATACTTGTATCACAATTGCATGGTTCCAACTATGTTAGATGCTAATGGAGTTAGCAAGCTTTTGGGAAATGTACTCCTGCATGTTTATGGGTCTCATTAGGTCATGAGAAACCCAGTGTCTTCTGTTTCACATTGTTCTTATGTACTGCTGTCTTAGTAAACCTGGAAAAAAACTGCCCTGTAGCCTTCTACCAGCAGAACCTGGATTAAACCATGCTTTTAAAAGCACAGATTTTTTTAAATAGACGGTGGTCTCTTAAATAAAATACAACTGTGGAAAAATTATTTTGGAGTGATGATTTGGAGGGAGGTTTTCAAATGGAGACTAGACTGCAAGTACATTTACATGTATGTAAGTGTAGCTAATTTTCAACTTCCTGCATGAGTGTCAGTTTGAAAGAGTGAGTGTCACGTCAGATGTGTGAGAGTTGGCAACCCTGCACACTGACCCAGTACCCATGTAGGAAGAAACCATCCTAAAGAAATTTTAAGGAGCACACTACCAATAAAAGGTTGTATATATAACCATTTTGGTTGCAGTCTGGAGCCCTCAATTCAACTGTGACAAGTATGAATCATTCTTTTGCTTAGCAAGAACTGACGAGACTCCTCGTCGGTCGCCTGCGGGCTCCCCTGAGGCGGCTCCTCAGTCGCCTGCGGGTCCTCCTGCTCTGGCGCGTCGGAGGACGTCGCCGCCTGCTGTGGCTCCCCCCCTCTCCTTGCCCTCGCCAGGGTCCCCTCCAGTTCCCTCGTCCCCTTCCCTGGTTCTCCCTCCGACTCCCTCCTCGGCCCCTCCGTCGGTCCCTCGCCCTACCTCCTCGGTCCCTCCGAGGTCCCCTCCAGCTGCCACCCGTCGCCCGCTGGGGCTCCCTCGGGTTCCCCTTTGTTCCCCCTCCTTCTCTCCCTACTCTCCTGCCCATGTCCCTCCATTCTTTGCTCCTCCTCCTGGCTTGGTCCCTCCTGTCTCTATTCCTCGTCCCTTTGTTCCTCCTCCGTTCACCCCTGGTCCTTTTGTCCTACCTGTTCCCACTGTGTCCCCTTTCATGGTCTGTCTGTCTGCCTTTCCTATCCTCTGTCAGGTTTTGTCTCTGTCCATGTTTTGTATTTCGATCTTGTTCCCTGTGCCCCATTAACGGTTTTGTTCTTCTTTTCCAGGTCCCGTTTCCCTCGTCCCGTCTGTGGCCTCCTCTGAGGCGCGCCTGGAGAGCGCGCCTTTGGGGGGGGGGGGGGGGTTCTGTCATGGCCGGCTTGTATGCTCCTCGTGTGTGCCACGCCCCCCTGATTACCCACGTGTGCCTCCCTGATCGTCCCCAGCGGTATCCGATTATTTTGATCAGTCTTGTCTATTTCAGTCCGTGTCTTACCTCAGTTCCTCGTCTGTCATTGATGTTGCTGTGCGTCAGTGTCTTGTCCTGCCCTAGCCCTGCAAAAAAACCCTAGTTTGCCCTGATATTCGCCTTCTTGCCTGATCCTTGCCCTCCTGCCCGCATGATCACCGTTCTGTTCCCCGGTGAGAGTGACAGAATGATGGACCACAATAAGAAGAAGAGGCACAGAAGGCGAGCTACGGAGACGCCGACGATCAGCCTGGGAGCCTGCTCGCTGACCGAGATGTGGCTCCCCATGGAGTTCGAGGAGGAGCCCCTCCTGCTCCTCGAACCGGCACGGGCTACCTCAGAGCTACCACCTCCCCTCGAGACATACCAACAAATCAGTCTTCTTTCAAATTAAATCTGTAGATGAAGGTCATGTAATTGCATCATCTATGCATATTATCAATGTCAAATTCTTTTTAGTGACCAACTCCTCAATGACATCCATGCTGTTCTGTTACCAAATATTGAATGGCTGTGTCCAAATTCAGGGACTGTAAAGGACACGGACTACGAAGGTGTAGCCTTTGTAGGCTGCATTCTTTGAAGGTCGAACAGAGAGCATTTTCAAATGGGACAGTCTTGTTATGTGCAGGTGGAACGGAGGACACGGGAGCAGACATTGGCAAAAAAAAGGGAGTCTATTACAGAAACTGAATAGATAAACAAATGGGATCATGACGAATCAAAAGGGGAGGGAGGCTAGGACACAAGTAACAGTGGCAACATGACTTCAATGACGAACCTGCAGATCACTAGACTGGGAAGCACTAAAAAACTGGAGTAACGAGAGAACAGACAAGAGGCAGCTAGGTGTGATCGTCAGAATAGCAGGAACGAGAGGGACAAACGAGGACCAGACGTGGCTTGTTAGAGGCAGGCCTGGGAGGAGACAGGAGAATCAGGCGGGGTAGGTCATGACAGGTCTGGCTTACAGATAAATTTCCTATTTGCATCACCAGCTGTTCCTGCCCTTAGCCTTGATTCACTTTACAGTACCTCTGTGCAATGAATCTTGGGATATGTTGGGCTGGGAAGAATTCATCGGGCAGATGTTTCACAGCTCACCCAAAACAGGACGCATTTCTAGACCACATTTGAAGGAGCCGTCAAAATGTGATGCATTTGGTCTTTGAATGTAGGCCTTAGAAAGATGCAGCCCCTGAATTTGGGTACAGTCAATGAGTGTTGCCCATTGCATGTTTAGATGAGAACACGAAAGGGAGAGAGGAAGAAATTCAAGGCACTACCTAATGTTTGCTCTTGCTGGTTTATTGGTGTGTCGAAACAGATTTGGTTGACGAAACAACTTTAGATGCATGTATCCCTGCCTTCAAGTCATGTTGGAAAAATCGGAAATACAACATGAGAACACACAAACGCCACTACGAAGTCGTATTTACCAGTGAGAAACTCAGGATTTTCTTTAAGCCCCGAGTTCCCGAACTGGGGACGTGTCATTACAACAATCATGGCCGAAGTAATGGATAGCTCCACTGTGAAAGTCAAATTATTTTGAAAGTAGTAAATTTTATGTAGCATGTCATTGCAAATCTCTGAAATGTTTTGAATGTTGAGGAGATTGTTATTAAATGGTGTGACGTGAAAAAAGCATTGATAGGTTTTCGTTCCAATATTTCATATGTAGCTGGTCAGCTACCTGAAGTTTGAGCAAAGGATTACAAAAAAGTAAGTTAATGCTACAAATGCGTTTTGGCGTTGGCGGAATGAAATATACAGTAAAACAATAAGTAGCTTTCTTATCGCCTCCATTTTGCTCCAACCACTTCAACACGTCGTCATGTCGTAATTACAATTTCCCATCTCCCTAGTCGGATCTTTTCAGCAGGACTTGAAGGCAGTATAAGAGCCATAGAACTGCAACTGATAGAATGCGCACTGTAGAACGATACTAGCAATATCTCTGTAAAGGCAGATCATGTAGACATTTTAATCATTCACGATTTAATATCGTCAAATCGCACATCCCTACTTCATTGCTACATAGTTTCCTTTGACCTCATTACCCAGAGAAAATACATGCAGAGTATTTCGACCAGGCGAGATATTCACTTACAGGGCAGATGACGATCTTTGCTTCCTGTAGGCAGTACAGTGTGATGTAAACGTCAGTGTTTATGACGTTATTGAGAACTTTCAGAATCAACGTATCACAATCACTATGGTAATGGAGATGCATACAGTATGAATATCACAGGCTAGAAGACGATTCTCACATTGTCTCGGATAAGAAGATGGGAACACCATATCAAATTTACACCTCTTTGGTGAGTCGTGAAGAAGTATTTTGCTTATTTTCACCAAAATATGTTTTTATGGTTTTATTGTTGTATTTCTGACAGCCGTTATTTATCCAATCATTGAGTATCCAAAAGCATAGCAGTGTTTCTTGTTCTCTCTTTTCAGTGAACATGGCCAACTCATTGCAGGAGGAAACTCTCATAGTGGCAAATAACTATATGGATTTCTGCATTGGAATCAAGAAGGCACCTCCCAGCGAAGCCGCGAAAGCCATGCGATACCTGGGAAAGGATGTGGAGAAAATTTATGGGTTCAGACTGCACCCTCTTGTGCAGTTTTTCTTGGACAGCAGTGGCTTTAACACCTGGACCAAACTCAGGAGTGTGATGCTGGAGGTGGTTGGAAGGGAAAGGATGAGCTGGGGCCAAATTGTTAGCCTCTTCGCCTTCACGGGAATACTGGCAGTTCAGTTATGTACTGGTGAAGAAGATGTCGCCTGCAGCAGACGGCTAGCAGAGATTTTGACAGATTTACTAATTGGAGAAAAACAAGACCTCTCCTGGAGCCGACACCTTATCGTGGTGGAGAGGTTTGCGTGTTCCTGTGATCTCAGGAGCTATGTTGTCTGGGGCTTTATGCCCCTGGTAGGGTCACCCAAGGCAAACAGGTCCTGGGTGAGGAACCAGACGAAGTGCGGCTCAAATAACCCCTATGAAGAAGCAAAGCATGGACACACGATTTCCCTTGCCCGGACGCGGGTCACCGGGGCCCCCCCCTGGAGCCAGGCCTGGGGATGGGGCTTGATGGCGAGCGCCTGGTGGCCAGGCCCACACCCATGGGGCCTGGTCGGGCACAGCCCGAACAAGGCAAGTGGGTCCCCCTTCCAATGGGCTCACCACCCATGGGAGGGGCCATAGGGGTCGGGTGCAATGGGATCTGGGCGGCAGCCAAAGGCGGGGACCTTGGCGGTCCGATCCTCGGCTACAGAAGCTAGCTCTAGGGACATGGAATATCGCCTCTCTGATGGGGAAGGAGCCTGAGCTGGTGTGCGAGGTTGTGAAATTCCGACTAGATATAGTCGGGCTCACCTCGACGCATGGCTTGGGCTCTGGAACCAGTCTCATCGAGGGGGGTTGGACCCTTTTCCACTCTGGAGTTGCCCGCGGGGAGAGGCGCCGAGCGGGCGTGGGCATACTTATTGCCCCTAGGCTGGGTGCCTGTACATTGGGGTTTCCCGCAGTAGACGAGAGGGTAGCCTCCCTTCGCCTTCGGGTGGGGGGACGGGTTCTGACTGTTGTTTGTGCTTATGCGTCAAACGGCAGTTCAGAATACCCACCCTTTTTGGAGTCCTTGGAAGGGGTGTTGGAGAGCGCTCCTCCTGGGGACTCTCTTGTTCTGCTGGGGGACTTCAATGCTCACGTGGGCAACGACAGCGAGACCTGGAGGGGCGTGATTGGGAGGAACGGCCCCCCCTGATCTGAACCCGAGCGGTGTTTTGTTGTTGGACTTCTGTGCTCGTCACGGATTGTCCATAATGAACACCATGTTCAGGCATAAGGGTGTCCATATGTGCACTTGGCACCAGGACACCCTAGGCCGCAGTTCGATGATCAAATTTGTAGTCGTGTTGTCGGACTTGCGGCCGCATGACTTGGACACTCGGGTGAAGAGAGGGGCGGAGCTGTCAACTGATCACTACCTGGTGGTGGGTTGGCTCCGCTGGTGGGGGAGGAAGCCGGCCAGGCCTGGCAGGCCGAAGCGTATAGTGAGGGTTTGCTGGGAATGTCTGGCAGAACCCCCTGTCAGGGAGAGTTTCAATTCCTACCTCCGGCAGAACTTCTCCCATATCCCGGGGTAGGCGGGGGACATCGAGTCCGAATGGGCCATGTTCCGTGCCTCCATTGTGGAGGCGGCTGACCGGAGCTGCGGCCGTAAGGTGGTCGGTGCCTGTCGCGCCGGCAATCCCTGAACCTGCTGGTGGACAGCGGTGGTAAGGGATGCCGTCAAGCTGAAGAAGGAGTCCTATCGGGCCTTTTTAGCCTGTGGGAGTCCAGAGGCAGCTGACAGCTACCGGCAGGCCAAGCGGGATGCGGCTTTGGCGGTTGCTGAGGCAAAAACTCGGGCGTGGGAAGAGTTTGGCGAGGCCATGGAGAACGACTTCCGGATGGCTTCGAGGAGATTCTGGTCCACCATCCGGCGGCTCCGGGCGGGAAAGCGGTGCAGCATCAACACTATTTATGGTGGGGATGGTGCGCTGTTGACCTCAACTCGGGACGTCTTGGGTCGGTGGAAGAAATACTTCGAAGACCTCCTCAATCCCACCGACACGCCTTCCGATATGGAAGCAGAGTGTGGGGACTTGGGGGTGGACTCGCCTATTTCTGGGGCGGAGGTCACTGAGGTCAGACAAGCTCCTCGGTGGCCAGGCCCCGGGGGTGGATGAGATTCGCCCGGAGTTCCTTAAGGCTCTGGATGCTGTGGGGCTGTCCTGGCTGACATGCATCTGCGGCATCGCGTGGACATCGGGGGCAGTGCCTCAGGACTGGCAGACCGGGGTGGTGGTCCCCCTCTTTAAGAAGGGGGACCGGAGGGTGTGCTCCAACTATAGGGGGATCACACTCCTTAGCCTTCCTGGTAAGGTCTATTCGGGGGTCCTGGAAAGGAGGGTCCACCGGATTGTCGAGCCACGGATTCAGGAGGAGCAGTGTGGTTTTCGCCCTGGCCGTGGAACAGTGGACCAGCTCTATACTCTCAGCAGGGTTTTGGAGGGTTCATGGGAGTTTGCCCAACCAGTCTACATGTGTTTTGTGGACTTGGAGAGGGCATTCGACCGTGTCCCTCGGGGAGTCCTGTGGGGAGTGCTCCGGGAGTACGGGGTTCCGGGCCCCCTTTTAAGGGCGGTTCGGTCCCTGTATGACCGGTGCCAGAGCCTGGTCCGCATGGGCGGCAATAAGTCGGACTTGTTTCCGGTGAGGGTTGGACTCCGTCAGGGCTGCCCTTTGTCACCGATTCTGTTCATAGCTTTAATGGACAGAATTTCTAGGCGCAGCCAGGGCGTTGAGGGTGTCCGGTTCGGTGACCTCAGGATTAGGTCTCTGCTTTTTGTCTATGATGTGGTTCTGTTGGCCTCATCGGACCATGACCTTCAGTTCTCACTGGGGCAGTTCGCAGCCGAGTGTGAAGCGGTTGGGATGAGAATCAGCACCTCTAAATCCGAGACCATGGTTCTCAGCTGGAAAAGGGTAGAATGCTCTCTCCGGGTTGGAGATGGGGTCCTCCCCCAAGTGGAGGAGTTTAAGTATCTCGGGATCTTGTTCACGAGTGGGGGAACGATGGAGTGGGAGGTCGACAGGTGGATCGGTGCGGCGTCAGCAGTTATGCGGGCGCTGCATCGGTCTGTCATGGTGAAGAGAGAGCTGAGCCAAAAGGCGAAACTCTCGATTTACCAGTCGATCTACGTTCCTACCCTCACCTATGGTCATGAGCTATGGGTAGTTACCGAAAGAACGAGATCGCGGGTGCAAGCGGCCAAAATGAGTTCCCTCCGCAGGGTGGCTGGACTCTCCCTCAGAGATAGGGTGAGGAGTTCAGTCATTCGGGAGGGACTCAGAGTACAGCCGCTGCTCCTCCACATCGAGAGGAGCCAGATGAGGTGGCTCGGGCATCTGATCCGGATGCCTCTGGAACGCCTCCCTGGGGAGGTGTTCCGGGCATGTCCCACTGGGAGGAGGCCCCGGGGAAGACCCAGGACACGCTGGAGAGACTGTGTCTCCCAGCTGGCCTGGGAACACCTCGGGGTCCCCCCAGAGGAGCTAGAAGTGGCCGGGGAGAGGGAAGTCTGGGCTTCCCTGCTGAGACTGCTGCCCCCCATGACCCGACCCCGGATAAGCGGAGGATAATGGATGGATGGATGGAGAAAAACAAGAATGGAGTCCAAAATGGAGGCTGGGTAGGTGCATGTAATTTTGTAATCAAAAACTGCTTCTTTTATTTAGTTTCCTGTAAAGGAATTCAGGGTAAATTTATTACACCAAGACATCTTTTTAAAAATTTTGTTCCTGAAATGTTCTGTCTTGATATTTCAACCTGCCAGCCCAAGGTATTTATCCTCTCTCTGTCTTTTGTGTAGAGGGGGTTCATCGACTATGTGCACAAAATCAGACCTGAATATCCAGTCTCACCTATGAAGACAGCTTTCCTCGTAGATGCAAATGTAGCAATTGCAGGGATTGCCTTTCTCCTTGTACGTTAGAGTATTTCCTTTTTATGTTATTCCGAGAAATGTTTTCCTGAAAGATTTTTGATCAAGTTCACAAGTTGTACATATGTTTGACTGTTGTTTCCCCCATGACCCTCTTCTTGGAAGTTAGAAATTACTTTTAGTCTGTTTGGTATATTTGTTTCCCGTACAGTTGTACAGTATAAAACCTTCAAAAAAATGTTAAGTTATAATCAAATTAATTGTGTTAGTAGAAGTGTATTTTAAGTTTTAAGTAAAAGTAACTTACAATAACAGATTTAATGAGACTCGAATGAGAGATGTTCTACTAATATAACGTCTGACGTTAAACAGGTGTGGAAATTTTGTTAATCAAGATGGCACTTTCTAATTAGGTACCTATTTAGATACCTAATTAGGGTTTTCTAATTGGGTATCTAAATAGATACTGCATTACCTAAATTGTTAATTCACGTCGTTGTAAGTGAAATTTGGCATAACAGAGTGTAGGTAGTGTAGATTGATTTAAAGATTTGGTTTGGGATTTGCATGTCATATTATGAAGTTTGTGATTTGTGTGTATAGTTTACTAGCTAGTTGGCTAACACAGCAAGCTCGAGCAGTGAGTAGCCGACTTCCAATGGTTAAAGCCAAGGACACAGAGATGTTTGATTTCATAAGATAAGATAAGAAAAACTTTATTTATCCCAAGGGAAATTCTTTTGTCCTTTACACGCTCAGTGCAACAATAGGAATAAAGGTAAGGTGAAGAAATAATAGTGCAAAATAACTATGAGCGGTACTGTATTGTAACTATATAAATACACATAAATACTCATACTCTGTAAAAAGTTAAAAAAAGAAAAAACTATAACTAAGCTATAACAAACATAATAAAATATCAGATTATTAGTGCATGTGTAATGAAAAGTGACTAAGTGTTTGTGCCTTGAATAATTGCAATAGCAGCATGTGATGATGGATAAAACAAACATTCGATAACAAACAGAGGAGTAATATTGCACGATCCAAATGAGTCTTAATGACAGATTCTGAAAAGGTCATCTACAGAATGAGGAAGTGTTATAGTCTTATTGCCACCGGTAGAAAGGATTTCCTGTGGCGTTCGGTTCTGCATTTGGAGGCAATTAGTCTTTTGCTGTGGGAGCTCTGATGACCCATCATGTCTGCGTGTATGGGGTGGGAGGGGTTGTCCATGATGCTGAAAAGCTTTTTCAGCATTCTCCTCTCAGACACCTCCGCCAGGTTCTCCAGTCTGACCCCCAGGACAGAACCAGCCTTTTTAATCAGCTTGTTTAGCCTGTTGGCATCAACTGCCTTCACCCCATTGCCCCAGCACACAGCTGCAAAAAACACTGTGCTCTCCACCACAGAGTGATAGAACATAGTCAGCATTTTCCTACAAGCATTGAAAGACCTGAGCCTCCTTAGTAGGTAAAGCCGGCTCTGCCCTTTCTTGAAAACAGTATCTGTGTTCTTGGACCAGTCCAGCTTACTGTCAATGTGTACCCCCAGGTATCTGTAATCTTCAACCACCTCAACATCTGTTCCTCTGATGGTGACAGGGGTGGAAAGAGGAGCCTGCTTCCTAAAGTCCACAACCAGTTCCTTTGTCTTTGTGATGTTTAGCTGTAAATGGTTCAGCTCACACCACTCAACAAAGCTGTCCACCACACTCCTGTATTCATCCTCCTGTCCGTCCCTGACACAGGTCACAATGGCAGAGTCATCAGAGAATTTCTGCAGGTGACACGACTGAGACCTGTACCTGAAGTCAGACGTGTAGAGGGTAAAGAGGAAGGGAGATAGGACAGTCCCCTGTGGCGCCCCCATGCTGCTCAGGATGCTATCAGAGCAGCAGCTCTTCAGCCGGACATGCTGTGGTCGATTTGTTAGGTAGTCTGTAATCCAGGCTACCAGTGGGGTGTCCACCTGCATTTCCGTGAGCTTATTCCTCAGCAGTGATGGTCTGATTGTGTTAAAGGCACTGGAGAAGTCAAAAAACATGACCCTCACAGTGTTTCCTACAATGTCCAAATGAGAATAAGCCTGGTTCAGCAGGTAGATGATTGCGTCCTCTACGCCGATGTGGGGCCGGTACGCAAACTGTAGGGGGTCCAGCCAGGGGTTTCATTAGGAGCGAGTTGAGTAGCGGCCCGGGGGACGGGGGGGTCCAATTCACTGGACACATGCCAGGACCCGAGCTTCCGTAGCTGGGTGACCTCTGGGTCCAACCAGACACACCTGATCAGGGGTCCATCAAGTGTCCAGCATGTTCCTCAGTTCACTGGACACATACCAGGACCCGAGCTTCCGTAGCTGGGTGACCTCTGGGTCCAACCAGACACACCTGATCAGGGGTACATCAAGTGTCCAGCAGGTTCCTCAGTTCACTGTACACGTCCCCATCTCCCAGGACAAAGGGAGACAGGAAATTGGGGTGGAGCCCCTGTTCCAGGTGGATCCAGGGAAGACCCTAGAGGAGTCCTTTAAAGATGTTACTTAATAAAAATACATTCATGAAAAAATACAATATTAATTTTATACTAGCGTATATTTTTGTAACTTTAATGTTTTAGTCTTTTATATTTTAATGTATTTGAGCTAGTTTCATTCATTATTTATTTATTGAGCTTTATTTCTCTGATTTTGTTTTCGCTTTCATTTTATTTATAAAGATCATTGTTATTAATATAATAGATTTCTAAATAAACTCTAAGAACATATTACAGAGTGTTGTCTTAATTATGCAAGATCTAAAAACTTCAGATTGAGCTGGATGGAGGCAGGCTACACGTATGTGCTGTCTGATGAAGGTACCGTGACCCTAGAACCATCACCAATTAACAATAAGATGTGTAACCCTGATTTCTCGATTAATGGGTAGCGCGTGGCAGTCTCTCTCTCAGGCTGTGGGTAATAAGTGGGCTACAGTTCCTTTTGTAATCGTTCTTTAATAATCACCACTCGGCAACCCTGTACTTACAACTTTTCCCGCCACTCTCCAACCTCCCTTCCCGCGCTTCACTCTAAACTGTCCCCCTGTGTACCAGGGAAAATAGGAACTAAATATACAATTAACTAAGGGAACATACTGAACGTTAATGTAACACATATAAATATAACTGAAATAATACAGTACTGTAACTGATAAACAAGAAAATAATTAAATCTGATCATTCAACACGTTGTAATGTAAATAAATATATATTAACATTAATAAAATTACTGCAAAGCATAATAATCATATACAACATAAATCAGTGACATACACTTAATTAAAAATAATTTAAAAAAATATATAATGTGCACAGCAACTATGGTTACAGATGCAATGAGTCCTGAGAAAGACAGGTGTGTCTAACCCACATGTGAATGTGTATGACAGAGGAAGGGCCCAGTGAGGGACTGTCAACATGTACTTAAACATAAACTCCTGTAGGATCATACACACGCATACGACAAGGGCTGAGATTCCAGGTTGCCTGAGACAAGGCCTAGCCTGGTATGAGAGGTACTCGTTGGCCTGGGCACAAAAGGGGGTCAGTGACCCCACACATGCACCCACACACAGATAGACACAGATAACAAGGGAGGCCAGCATTCCAACTTTTATGGCCCAAAGATATAGGGACCTATGGACAGCAGAGTGGACCTCAAGGATAGGAGTCCTTCGACTTGGCACGCAACCCCCTCCCAATACATCCTGCCTTACATACCACAGACTCACCCAACGCGCCAAAGAAAGTTTCTTTTAAGTTCAGCTTTTGTATACCCTGTATGTTTGTTTATTCATGATTGCTAGTCTCAATATCCAGATAGATTGTTTAAGGACACACACAAACATAACCTTAGTGTTGTGTGCGGCCCTTATAACCATGTTCACAGAGTATGACCTATTTTACCCCTCACACTTGAACACTTATAAGTTTAGATAAATAAATACACACGTGGACAAAATTGTTGGTACCCTTCAGTCAATGAAAGAAAAACTCACAATGGTCACAGAAATAACTTTAATCTGACAAAAGTAATAAATAAAAATTCTATGAAATTTAACTAATAAAAGTAAGACATTGATTTTTAACCATGCTTCAACAGAATTAATAATAAAAAAATAAAAAAAACTCATGAAACAGGCCTGGACAAAAATGATGGTACCCCTAGAAAAGACTGAAAATAATGTGACCAAAGGGACATGTTAATCCAAGGTGTGTCCACTAATTAGCATCACAGGTGTCTACAATCTTGTAATCAGTCAGTGGACCTATATATAGGGCTCCAGGTAGTCACTGTGTTGTTTGGTGACATGGTGTGTACCACACTCAACATGGACCAGAGGAAGCGAAGGAAAGAGTTGTCTCAGGAGATTAGAAAGAAAATTATAGACAAGCATGTCAAAGGTAAAGGCTATAAGACCATCTCGAAGCAGCTTGATGTTCCTGTGACTACAGTTGCACATATTACTCAGAAATTTAAGATCCATGGGACTGTAGCCAACCTCCCTGGACGTGGCCGCAGGAGGAAAATTGATGACAAATCAAAGAGACGGATAATACGAATGGTAACAAAAGAGCCCAGAAAAACTTCTAAAGAGATCCAAGGTGAACTTCAAGCTCAAGGAACATCAGTGTCAGATCGCACCATCCGTCGTTGTTTGAGCCAAAGTGGACTTCGTGGGAGACGACCAAGGAGGACACCATTATTGAAAACAAGTCATAAAAAAGCCAGACTGGAATTTGCCAAACTACATGTGGACAAGCCACAAAGATTCTGGGAGAATGTCCTATGGACAGATGAGACAAAAATTGAACTTTTTGCCAAGGCACATCAGCTCTATGTTCACAGACGGAAAAATGAAGCATATCAAGAAAAGAACACTGTCCCTTCTGTGAAACATGGAGGAGGCTCTGTTATGTTCTGGGGCTGCTTTGCTGCATCTGGCACAGGGTGTCTTGAATCTGTGCAGGGTACAATGAAATCTCAAGACTATCAAGGGATTCTAGAGAGAAATGTGCTGGCCAGTGTCAGAAAGCTTGGTCTCAGTCACAGGTCATGGGTCTTGCAACAGGACAATGACCCAAAACACACAGCTAAAAACACCCAAGAATGGCTACGAGGAAAACATTGGACTATTCTAAAGTGGCCTTCTATGAGCCCTGACCTCAATCCTATTGAGCATCTTTGGAAAGAGCTGAAACATGCCGTCTGGAAAAGGCACCCTTCAAACCTGAGACAACTGGAGCGGTTTGCTCATGAGGAGTGGGCCAAAATACCTGCTGAGAAGTGCAGAAGTCTCATTGACAGTTACAGGAATCGTTTGATTGCAGTGATTGCCTCAAAAGGTTGTGCAACAAAATATTAAGTTAGGGGTACCATCATTTTTGTCCAGGCCTGTTTCATGAGTTTTTTTTTTTTATTAATTCTGTTGAAGCATGGTTAAAAATCAATGTCTGACTTTTATTAGTTAAATTTCATAGAATTTTTATTTATTATTACTTTTGTCAGATTAAAGTTATTTCTGTGACCATTGTGAGTTTTTCTTTCATTGACTGAAGGGTACCAACAATTTTGTCCACGTGTGTATATATTGCTACCCCTGCATATATATTCTCATGGTTATACCAGAAGAATCTTGAAAATTAAATAGTGTAACCAGGTACCTTAGTGTGTCCTAACTTTCAGAGGTTCTTTCTTTCTTTGTTTAACACATTCCTCTGTGGCCCTTATCCGATCTTTCTGGTCTGATTTTGAATATGTAATGTAATGTCTGTACATCTTACCCGAAGTGTAACATCTGTTGAGGTGCAACCCTAAAGACCTATACCGTATAGTGATGCGAGTCAGTAACATACACAATGTAAGAAATTGTTAATTAATTAATCCAAATGGTACGAGTTGTGGGGCAGCATGGTGGTGCAGTGGTTAGCACTGTTGCCTCACACCTCTGGGACGCAGGTTCGAGTTTCCGCCTGGGTGACATCTGTGTGGAGTTTGCATGTTCTCTCCATGTAGTCGTGGGGTTTCCTCCGGGTACTCCGGTTTCCCCCCCCCCCCCAGTCCAAAAACATGCTGAAGCTAATTGGATTTACTAAATTGCCCATAGGAGTGCATGTGTGAGTGAATGGTGTGTGAGTGTGCCCTGTAATGGGCTGGCCCCCCATCCTGGGTTGTTCCCTGCCTCGTGCACATTGCTTCCGGGATAGGCTCCGGACCCCCCGTGACCCAGTAGGATAAGCGGTTTGGAAAATGTGCTAGTAATGCAACAATTTTTCATAGCCTCATAGATTCCTATTACATCTTATTTGTGGCTCATTAAATCGGTCATATACAGCTGATATATTACTAACAATGGATAATAATTTCACATCAATAAAATCCATTTACAAATATTTTTTCAAGTGTGTTTGCATTGTATGCATTTAGCTCTGACATCTTATTAAATTATTAATTACCTGCAATCTTATCAATATCAAGCTAAAATGACATTAACACGTGTAGTTTTTCCTGTGCTTGCGGACGTCCTTCTTCAGCATGTAGGGAATGGCCAGAACACCTGCAGGCTTACATGCTGTACCGTCACATTTTTAGAGTTTTGGTATGAAAAGATATTGTAAGCATCAGTTCTGGTGCCATCCCTAGGCTACAGGGACACTGATTTAATAGGTTTATTCATGTGTGCTTAGGTCTAATTAAAAATGTAATCTTTAAAAATAGTAATCCTGAAAAAGTAAATAATTGTGTGTAATAATATAATTACAAGTATAGTTCATTTTTGTAATCAGGTTACATAATTAAGATTACATGTAATCCTTTACTACACAGTGCTTCGTTAACAACTTATAAGGAGGCCCAACTACAGGCTTTGTTTGTTTTCTTGGGTATTTCCCAAAGCCTTCTTAACGTTACGTCGCTCGTAAGTTCTCTTAACATAGAGCTTACGAACGATGCAGCGTTAAGAAGGCCTCAGGAAACCCACCCATAACCGCCTCTTTATTGTTTTTAATAGATCAGATATCTGCTAAAAAGAACCCTCCCTGGCTTCTTCCAGTCTTCATTCGTGATCTTCAAGAAACTACCAGGAACATCAGTTTGCCAGACGGGACATACTACTTGAAATGTGCATGTCATGGATCGCCCAGAGGAAGCCCCTATGACATCACGTGGGGCTCCCCTGCCACACCCCCGGGGTTTCCCTAGGAGGGAGTTGAGTAGCGGCCGGAGCGCTTCTACTTCATTCTTTTTAATGTTAAAGAATGTTTCATATAAACTAAATGTATAGTGAGTGCTCAGGACTATGAAAAGACACATGACCACAGTGCATATGATGCAACTGACAGTTATGTTATCCTTTGTTAATAGTATTCTTTCTAGTTTAACCATGTTTTTTAAACTCAAGAATTGATGGCAAGGCTATCATGATTTAAAATAGATGTATTTAGCTTCTTTTCCCACAAAGATAAGTTCTTCATTATAATCTTTGTCATTGACCTATGCAAATTCTACACTTGCTGTATTCCCAGCAAAGCTACCAGTTGAAAGTTAACTCTGACTGTTTTGTCGCGTGCCAATTGTTGCATATATTAGTGTTATAGGCATCATACACTTGATACAGGCAATAAATTGGCTTTATGTAGTTTTGTTTAATACAAACATTGTACATAAATTTATTTAATACATACATTGGTATAAAATGTAATATGCAAGTAACTTTTACTGAAATTAGGTCACTATGGTAGCCTATTTCATGGCGTGATCAACAGCTCTATACTGAACATTATGGAATTGCTCAGTATATGCCAGTGTTTGGACAGTTTTCCACAATCCAAGTGACATTTATTTCTTTAAAAGAGTTTTGCAGTTTAAAACAGTGTGCAACAAAAAGAGGTCAAACATTATTCCATTATACGTCAATGCATAAATCGGTGACACTAAGTCCCTGCATAATCAAAGAGAAATGAAAATGGCATTAAGCCAATGACTAAAGTGTATGACTGTATGACCAGATCCTGTCATGAATTTCCAGAAATAGCTCCTGGAAAATGATTCCTTAAAAAGAGTGGAAACCCTGGTCTGCGCTCACGGTGATCGGAGATTCACTGCAGTCTTTTAATGTCGGCCTGACATACTAGTAGGGCTGCAGCTATCGATTATTTTGGTTAATTGAGTATTCTATCGATTATCCCATCGATTAATCGGATAAGAAATACTTTTGTCTTATTAAAGAGCAATCGTAACTATTCTTAAAATGAATAATTCATGGGTTTCCGTCTTAGGAACATTTTTAATGATTGAACTCCATACAACTGACAAAAGAACTAAACCCTTTTAGTGCATTTATGTACATATTTGTTTTGCTTTTTAAAAGAAAACACTTTCTTAAATGCAAAAATAAATTAAATGATGTCAAATAAAATTACTGAAAAAAGATACATATATCTTAAACTAAGGCATAAATAATGGCCTTTACTCTCTGTGTTTTTGTACATTTATAGGAGGCATAAAAAAAAGTTCTGACATGATTGTATCTCCTGGATGAGGTAGGAATGCTGTGTGCATGTTCATTTGTGTGTAAGTGAAGGTGAGTGAGAGTGTGTGTTTAAGTGTGTTAGAGAATGAGTGTGTGTGTAAGCCTTTAAAGGAGCATACAGTATGTGGCGGTTGGATAATTCAGTGTCTCAGAGTTTCACTGGCAAAAGGCTGTTGGGCGGGTATGTTTTGGGTTAATTATAATATAAATAATATATTATAAATATATGTAATATTATTCATAATAATCTAAATCTAATAATATATATTAATAATATATCTAATAATATCACTAAAGCCTTGAAATAGATCTAGTACACCCCATGCTCCCATTTAGACTCATCCCTGCATACTGCAGGTATCATTGCGACAAAGTGTGACTGCTGCTGTAAGCCTGCTGCAAGTTGCCAAATTTAAATATTGTGTCAAACTAAGCTAACAGTTTATCTGCATTCAAATAGCCTCTATATTAACTTGTACAGCTTTACTGTAGCTTTGCTGCTGTGGGAGACAAATGGCGTTGGATGGGAGCAGCTAAAAACATCGCTTTTCTTCACCCTTCAGCTTGTTGAACAGCTGGTTTGGTTAAGGACTCTCGCCAGCTCTTTACCAGTAAAGGTTTAGTAGCGATTACAAACACTGCTGTTTTCCTTCACTCCACCTGAGTGTTCCATTACAGAGATGTTGAAGTCTTTTTTCTGTTAGTTATAGACAGGCTCTAGCTCCGTGTTAACTACGACAGCGTCATTTTCACTGCTGTTGTGTTATCAGTGTTTTTATTGAGGAAAAATAGGGGCTGCTTGGGCTGAATCTCGTTATACTGTTTTTATTTCACAAAATGTCCGGCTCTTTCGGTCGGGCCAACGTAGCCCTGACCAAGAAAGAGTTATCCTGGTTCTGAGGATTCTACCACATATGCTCTCTGATGCCCGGCTTCACGTCAGCAACAAAAACCTTTTTCTTCACCTTTGGCGTGACAGGCGATAAAAAAGATCAATGACATAGTGATGGAGACGTGCCTGGAGTGCGGCATGCCCCATCCCTTCATAAAAATCAGAAGCAATCCTAAAGTCTTTGGCTCTAGAGATCATCTTCACTGATGAATTTCTCATTCTCCTTCACAGATCGAGAGGAACCTGCCAGAAGACTAGCGGTGCATGGTGGCATATATGATGTGCCACAGTGTCGAGACTGCCGAATGCTTTTATGTAGTGGAACCTGGCTGGCTGACCTGCACACGGGCCACCGCAAGTGTCCGCGGCATAGGGGCTATCAACAGTCCGGGCAGTCCATGCATGGCTCATTAGCCAGCACCTCACACCAACGGAAGGCTCCCGTCTCTCTCCGAGGAGGAGGAGGGAGGTGACCGTGCAGGAGGAACGAGTAGTGCCATAAGTGACGGCAAGTCAGAAGTCTGTCGGGGAGTGCAGCGGAGTGAATATGCTGCCTACCACACCCATCAAAGAAGGGGGCATGCCCTGAGGAGGAAAAGACACTTTAGCAAGTGAACAGTAATGCTGAGGCTAAAGAAACATATTGATTTCCAACAGTTGCCGGTGACATGATGGCCAGCGAGGTGGGGTCAGACGTGACGGTATATTTCAGTTGCTGGTGGACGAGGAGGAGCAGTGTGAAGTAAGTTTCACTAGTTAATTATTTTGAGAATTGAAGCAGCATGATCATTTTGGTGTGTACAGAAGTGTCAAACTCTTGTCACAGATGCCTAGTCCTCTTCTGAAGTCCGTGCCACATTCTAGGGTAATGCCAAGGCATTCGATTTAATTTTTGAAATATGTCTGGGAAATTTTGGGTCTCTGTGTTAATGTTCCATGCCGAAACTAATCTGACATTCTTTGAAATCTCAGACCCCGCTGCTGCGACGAAAATTAAATCTAGCCCAGCTCGTTCAAAGATACGGTTAAAGAGCAATTTAAACCATATTGTTGAACTCCGATATGAACCGAAGTGGTTAGCATGCCGTCAATTAAAGCCAGTATTTCTTGGAAATTAGAAACACAAATGATAGAAAATACTGTTTTTTCAGATCAGGGAGTCGCCTGATCGAGCAACGTGCAAGGAAATGAAGCTCACCATTGAAAACGTGAGGAGCCTCTTAAAACAACAGTAAGCGACCTTCACTGAACATTTGAAACATTCAATATGGTAGTGGCACTACTACGTCTTTAGTGTTATTCTTACTGTCTCTGATAATACATGCTTGTTTTCTGCTTCTGTACATTTCAGGGAATGAAGAGGACGTTGGCGCTTCACTCCTGCTCAGGATGTAAACTTATGCCCCGTGTGCAATATTTATATATATAATTTTATTTTTAATTTTTTTCCAGGCGCTTTCTTTGAGTTATGAGACATGTTTTTTGTGTTACACAAAAGGTTGTCATTTGCCAGGAGGTGATTGTTTCAGGTTGGGGAAAAAAAAAACCATGCACTTTATTTGCCAGAGGAAAAAAAAAAAGTTTGTTGTATCAAGTTTTTTCCTTTTTATATCCTCTACCAGTCACTGTGCATTGGTCATGGTAGGTTTACTTTTAAACTGATTGGTTGACGCTTATTGCAAACTGTCAAAAATGTGAGACTTTACACATTACGGGTATTGCATGTTTATATTATGGCATCACACGGACATATTTAACTTTTGGCCTCAAACATGAATTCCAAATGCATATGAAAGTGGACATTCTGCCCTTCGTGGCCATACAAGGTTCACTGGGCTTTTCCCAAGGTATCTATGCAAAAATTTACCCTAGCAACCAGAAGTGCGCTCCAGGGAATTAAAAAGTAGCATTTTGTGAAGCAAGGCCGAGGTTCTGCAGAAGACGATTTGCCTGGCGACTGCTTTTTTACTGGTCAAAAGGCAATCTGTTTCACTGTGGGAGGGGACTTTTTTGCGTGGTTTGCTTGCTTAGTTAAGACAAAAATGTGTATGCATGTTATTCACAATCCAGTTTATTTACAGTACATGCACGTTGTCATGCCCGGCTCGTACGCTCCTCGTGTGTGCCACACCCCCTAATTACCCACGTGTGCTTCCCTGATCGTCTCCTGCTGTGTCCGATTACTTTGATTAGTCCTGTCCTATTTTAAGTCCTGGTCTTACCCGTTTCCCTTGTCTGTCATTGATGTTTGTCGATGCCTGTATTCTGTCCTGCCCTTGCCCCAATTAAACCCCCGTTTTCCCCCTATTTCGCTTGCCTTGCCTGTTTCCTGCTCGCTCGCTTGCCCGCTCGCCTTACCCCCGGTCAGCGATCGTGACACATGTTAGAAAATTTAAGCATTATATCTGGTACAAAACCTTTTCTTGCAAGGTAAGAAAAGTCATACCATTAATCTTAACGGAAATTACATCGTGTTATTTAAAAACACGTGTTATTTAAAAACCGCCTTTGGTGGATCTGTGCACCACCAGTCGCAGGCATCCGTACTTATACATCAACTACTTGATAAGTGGGAACCCAGCTACTAAAATTTGTCTGGCCATCCTATCCAGTTCACTAAACATTTTTTTTGCCATGCTGCATTGTCTCAGCCATGGTTTTCTCTACTTTGAAACTTTTGTCTAGTCTGATCTTTTGTAGTTCTTCAGCGTAAAATGTCCCTTCTATGATATCACCATCATAATCTTTTAACCTATACATGGGTGGTGTTCTTGGCAGACGCTCAGCAACAGTGAAATACTCATCTATAAAAGTTTAAAGTTTAAAAAACACCCTGCAAGTGAATAAATGGGTGGGTTTAGATAAGAATTTAGGCACACCCCCAGAAGGAGGGGGGTTACTCCCTTTGGCTGGCAGTTGGGGAAAATTAAGGTGGCTATATCTGTATATTTACTCAGGAAACCCCCCCCAACAACAATACAATAAAAACAAACAAGAATTTCTTACATCCTCCAAAAAGTTACTGATGTCTAGTTGGATGGCTAGATGAATGCTGTTTAAGTAATGACTCATAATTTAATACATGAATTAATTCAAGATGCATCATTAATTCCTGTTGCTCAGCATCAACTAATGAAGCCACTAAGACTTCATGCGATTACTTCACACTCACTAGGTCATGAGTTAAATGTTAGTTCACGCTTCCTTCCTGTGGGAATTGATTTAGCACCAATCAAATTCTAAGTAACATGAGTGACTTTTTCCTTAGCTGTTGAAGTCTCAAGCGTGAAATGTGTCGTATAGGTGGAAACAAAACAACTGGAGTCCCACACAAAAGGGGCTTTTTAAATGATAAATACAAAAACAGCAAACAAACGGGGCAAATGAGGAAGGCAGGGAAGACACACATAGCCACTAATGTTAATGACAGACCTGGGGAAGACTGACCGGGGAGGCACTTTAATACAGGGCTAGCAAGGGTGTAAACAGGAGGCAGCTGTGACTGATTAGCACATGGCAGGAATGAGAGGTAAGACTGAATGAGCACTAGGCGTGGTTCGTTAACCCTCTGGAGTCTGAGGCCTCTCAGCCACTTTTGAGGTAGTCTGATGTGCCTTGACGTTTTAAAGTATTTCACCTATCTAAAAAAACATTTATCCCAAAGTGCTGCAAATGTTTTCATCCAGCACAAACTCAGAACCAATAATCTGAGACAATTTAGAATGGCATTCTTCTATTTTTGTTTAAATCTTTAAAAACTTTTTTTTGACTTTTTCAAAAACCTATATTCAGTGGTGCTGAGAAAATGTAAAAATACACCTTATAAATGTTTCTAGCCAAGACTTTGAGCTCTGGAGCTTATAGACATAGGGGTTGGCTACACATAGGTGATTGAAGCATTCAGAAATTTCAGGTGGTTTGATTACTAAAGTGTTATAACTTTGGAGTGTCATTATTTTTTCAGACAGTAGCTTAAATTATGAATTTTGATGTAATAGGTGTCAACACACCTATAATGGTTCACATACTGATAAAGCATTGTTACTTTAGCCCACCCATCAGATTGTAAGTTTGAAATGTAAAAAAATAGATAATAGCTTTTTAAGGGTTTATAACATGCAATGGATTAAATACTGATGAATTTTATTACATATCATATATGTGAAATTATTGCTTCACTTTTGGAATTCTTTAATTATACTTCAAAAGGTAACTCAGATGGTCAAGTGTTCTTTTTGGAAGACATTCACAGATTTGACTATTAGAATATCATAGCAGAAGTGCTTCAGTATCAATGCTTGGTTCCCTCATTCATAATGCATGCACTTTGTAAATGGTCCCTGGCAAAAGGCTGTACTTGTAATCAGAGTGAGAATTACCCCTTCATAATTGGGGGGTACTGCCTTCATAACCCTTCTATGACCATTATGATCCGCTACCGCGTCGATACAAATAGTCGCCACCAGGATCAATGTTGAGTGCAAGATGCGCTAGGGATGTTTACTAACATGTATGCAACACACGGTCATGGTCTAGACATGCAACAAAATGTGAATCAATGCAGAAGGTCTCATTATCCGTATCCCTATCCAAAAGAATTTGGTTTTGATAACTCCCAGGAATTATCCTAGAAGAAGCATACTAGTAAAAGTAATAAGCCTATACATTTACAAACAGCCTATAGCCTACATTATGAAAAAGTATATTTTGAAGACCTGATGGTAAGAGTCAAAACCCAACTCCCTGTTTCTCAGATAACTTTCCTTCATACACATTAACAGTTTGAAAAACTGCACCTATAGTTTTAGTGTAATGTAGCTCTAAACACTATTTCCTACTTACTCTTCTTTTACCACCAAAAAAGTGTCCGATGTCTCCATCTTTCCTTTTCCTCATAGTATGTCTGTGAATAAAATCTAATCTATGTTTAACAAAACAGTATCTGGGCTATCAGAGGAAGCTTCTAAAAATGTCCATAAATATAAAATTGTGGAATGCAGAATCAATACCACTAAAGTTCAAATAATAGGGCTTATTATTTGCTAGCTAGTTTTCTTTATGTTACCCCTAAAGGTTTCACTGATAGTAATGTTTTTTCAGAGAATAACGTTAGACCTTCTTATGCATTAACATTAGCCTAATAACAAGTGGCAAATTAATTTCAAAAAGGCACAATTTACTCATGAAATAATGCAAATAAAAACATAGAGAGATCACCTCCTTGGAAAATAATCATGATCGATTTTACCTCACCAAATAAGCCTGGTTTAAATAAAGAACTTAACTTATCTTGCTAGTTAACATAACTAAAGTTGACTGTACTAGCCTCAGAAGGACAATGGTAAGTAATTCAATTTATAAACACATCAGTTTGCATTAGTAGATGAAACACTTAAACAAATAAATCAAGGCTGTAAAATACATTTTCAACAGGCTAGACTTCTGCTGGCTACTTACATTTACCAATGCATGACAGATGAACACTATGAATGAGAATGAATGACGCAACCGACTGGCTAAGCTGCTTCTAGCTCCGAGTTGGTTAAAATGGTACGGTCCACAGCAGGGGTGTCTGAAATGGTTATACATAAAATTTTCCTAACAGGTGTTTTTTTTTTTTTTTTACAACAAACGAAAAATGTTAATGTGACGATCGCGGGTAGACAGGCAGGCGGGAAGTGGGGAAAGATGAGGTAGGCAGATGAGAATGCTGGACTCGAGGCTTTATGCAAATGAACAGGGCAGACAGCGACGAACATCAATGACAGACCTGGGGAAAATGGACTCAGATGTGGACTAAATATGCAAGACAAGCCAAAACAACAGGAAATAGCTGGGCACAATCGGGGAAGCACACATGATCAGGGGGCATGGCACACATGAGGACTGGACGTGCAGATCATGACAGAACCCCCCCCCCCCCCCAAGGCACGCACTCCAAGTGGATAGGACAGAACCTGGAACACAAGAGCAAAACCATTAACGAGGGACTGGGAACAGAACGGAAACACTGAACTGGACCAGTGACCAGAAGTAGTACAACACAACGGACAGACAAATCAGGGGGAATACCAACCGGAGGAGCGAAAGGGCTGGGAGTGTACACGGGAGGCACAGAGGGACGACGAGCACACAAAGAGGGCCAGACAGGAAAGGTCGGGGGGCAAAGGGGAGCCTGAGAGGCCACAGCAGGCGACAGGCGGCAGCTGGAGGGACCGCAGGTGACCGGGAGGTCAGAGCAGGAGGAGACCTCGCAAGTTGACGGACAGGTGGAGGAGTCAAGGAGGGAGTGGAAGCCGCAGCAGGCGACAGTGTAGCCACAGCAACGTCCACCGACGCGCCAGAGTGGAAGAACCAGCAGGTGACTGCAGAGCCAAAGCGGAGGAACCCGCACCGACGAGGCGTCGGAGGCAGAACTGAGGACAGGCGACGAGGCGTTGAGGGGGACCCGCAGGCGACCACCGAGCCCCAGCCAAGGCGATCGAGGGCAAGGCAGGGTGGGCGCGACCCTGGCCCTGCGCCTGTGTTCTCTCCCCTTTCAGGACACTGAAAGGCGGGGTTCTGGCCTGGGTGAGGGCAGAGGAGTCATTAGGGAGGTCCCCAAGGGGTCCCACTCACGCTCCTCCTCCAAGGAGAAAGGAGCGGTGGTCAGACTGTCTGGGACGTCCTCGGGGACTGGGACCAGTGCTGATGGGGACTGGGACTGGTGCTGATGGGGACTGGGACATGGGCCACAGGGATAGGAGTCATAGGCGTGGGCAGAGCCGCAGGTGGAGGCAGAGGGACCTCAGGTGGAGCAGGGACAGGCGGAGTGGGTGGAACAAGGACGGGTGCAGCAGGAGCCTGGGGCGAAGCAGAAGGCGGAGGCAGCGCCTTGTGTGGTGCAGCAGCCACAGCAGGGAGCTCGGGTGGTGCAGGGAGCGGAGAAATAGCTGAAAGCGGGGCCGTGACAGGCGCCTTGGGCGGAGCAGGAACTGCTGCCTCTGAGCCAGCAAGAGGCGCCGCAGGAACCGCCGACTCTGGAATAGCGTCCCACATGAATTTTGCCCCCTATTCGTCAGCCGCACCACCCAGAAGTGGTACACCGCTAGAGGCGTGATTTCAGGTGCGAAGGGAACAAAGCAGTAGAGAAAGAGCAGGCTCCCGGGTGGATCGTCGGGGTTACGCCTGCACCCAGATAACAGAGCATTACAGTAGTCTAACCTACTGTATACAAAAGCATGTATCAATTTCTCTATGTCTTGAATAGTAAAAATTGTTACAGTTAAAGCAGTGGCATAGCTGTATGTAGCAGGCTGTCATGACCTGCTCGTCCAATCCTCCTGTGTGCCACGCCCCCCTCGTTAACCCCGTGTGGATTCCTCGCGTTCACCAGCTGTTTCCTGTTTCCGTCATTAGTTCAATGTATTTAGTCCGCGTTAGGTATGTTTACCCCAGTCCTGTTCCCCTGGCCTGCTTCCCCGCTCCACACTGCGTCAGTCGTGACACATGCCTTTCATACTGCATCCACATCTGATTTGAATAAGAGGCTTGTATTTAAGATGACACCTACAGCAGATTATAGGTTGAGCCGCTGAGGGAAAAGTTCAGGTCTTTGGAGTGGACTATGGAGATTATAGCATTCCTATCCGCGGACTTGCCACAGAACCTCGGTTTTCTGAGCATTTAGTGATAAAAAGTTTTCAGCCATCCAGGTCTTGACTTCATTAAAGCAATTAGCTAAGGTGACAATAGATGTGGTGTCATTTGGTGTAACCGAAATGTATATTTGGTTGTCGTTGGCATTGGAGTCATAGTTAACATTATGTTTTACCATTATGTTTTCTAATGGCAACATGTAGAGAGAAAACAATAAAGGACTAAGGACTGATTCTTGTGGTACGTATTTGACCGGGGACATTGACGATGAAGTACCGCAAGTACACTTCTCCGGACCCCCCTGCTTGTCAGTCCCATGGATGCAAAAGGTCTGCCTTTTGACTCTGACACATTGACTTCGGAATTTCATTCGGCAGTCTCGTCCCTGACTTGCACCATGGAGTCCTTCAGCGATCGCCTGCACAACTTGAAATCTTCATCACGTTTTGTCCGGTGCCCATTCCACTTGACACCTAACTGGCTTCTGTGAGGTTCTCCCTGACCATCGCAGTTCCGGCTGCAACCTCTGGTAGACCATTCCTATCTTCCTCTGCCACGGTCCCTTCCAATATTCAATCTCGCATCCTCCAGGGTAAGGACATTAATTTGGTTTCTTTGCTTTTACCATTGCCCGAGTGCGACAGGCATGTTGTCGATTGCGGCGACGTTTCTGTGTTGCTTAAAACTTCGGATCCCCGACTCACCTGTATCCTGTCTATCTCCGAATTCATTGTCGCGTTCGGCATCTACATGCTGTTAGGATCCGTGGGTGAAGACGGGCAGGCAGGCAGGCTGGAGGTAGGGAAGGACGATGCAGGCAGGCAAAGGACGGGGAAAACTGGGGATTTATTGGGGAAATAAGCAGAACTTCTCCCATATCCCGGGGGAGGCGGGGGACATTGAGTCCGAATGGGCCATGTTCCGTGCCTCCATTGTGGAGGCGGCTGACCGGAGCTGCGGCCGTAAGGTGGTCGGTGCCTGTCGCGGCGGCAATCCCCGAACCCGCTGGTGGACAGCGGGGGTAAGGGATGCCGTCAAGCTGAAGAAGGAGTCTTATCGGGCCTTTCTGGCCTGTGGGACTCCAGACGCAGCCGACAGCTACCGGCAGGCCAAGCGGAATGCGGCTTTGGCGGTCGCTGAGGCAAAAACTCGGGTGTGGGAGGAGTTTGGTGAGGTCATGGAGAACGACTTCCGGACGGCTTCGAGGAGATTCTGGTCCACCATCCGGCGGCTCCGGGCGGGAAAGCGGTGCAGCATCAACGCTATTTATGGTGGGGATGGTGCGCTGCTGACTTCAGCTCAAGACGTTTTGGGTCGGTGGAGGGAGTACTTCGAAGACCTCCTCAATCCCACCGACACGCCTTCCGATATGGAAGCAGAGTGTGGGGACTTGGGGGTGGACTCGCCTATCTCGGGGGTGGAGGTCGCTGAGGTGGTCAAAAAGCTCCTCGGTGGCCGGGCCCCGGGGGTGGACGAGATTCGCCCGGAGTTCCTCAAGGCTCTGGATGCTGCGGGGCTGTCCTGGCTGACACGCATCTGCAGCATCGCGTGGACATCGGGGGCAGTGCCTCTGGATTGGCAGACCGGGGTGGTGGTCCCCCTCTTTAAGAAAGGGGACCGGAGGGTGTGTTCCAACTACAGGGGGATCACACTCCTCAGCCTCCCTGGCAAGGTCTATTCGGGGGTCCTGGAAAGGAGGGTCCACCGGATTGTCGAACCTCGGATTCAGGAGGAGCAGTGTGGTTTTCGCCCTGGCCGTGGAACAGTGGACCAGCTCTATAGTCTCAGCAGGGTTCTGGAGGGTTCATGGGAGTTTGCCCAACCAGTCTAGACAGGACAGGATACATCGGAGGCGTCTACCTCCACCTCGAACGGTCGGCTGGGACAGGGTTGAGCTAAGACAGGAGCTGTACAGAACGCCCTCTTCAGCCGGTTAAAGGCTCGGGTAGCCTCCTCTGTCCAGGACAGGCGGGACGGGGCTCCCCGTGTCAAGGTGGTGAGAGGGGCTGCAACTTGACTAAAGTTGCAAATAAACCGGCGGTAAAAGTTGGCGAACCCCAAGAATCGTTGTAACTCCTTCAGCGTTTGGGGCAGTGGCCATTCTTGGATGGTGCTTACCTTGCTCTCCTCCATGGCGACCTTTCCGTGTTGTAGCACATAACCGAGGAACTGTATACGGGTACGGTGAAACTCACACTTAGCCAGCTTGGCGTAAAGACGATGTTCCCGCAGCCGCTGGAGCACCTGTCGTACCTGTTGGATGTGGGTGCTTCTGTCAGGAGAGTAAATGAGAATGTCATCTATATATACGACGACACATTGGTTCAAAAGATCCCGGAAAACATGATTCATGAACGATTGGAAGATCGATGGACTATTAGCCAGCCCATAAGGCATTACGAGGTACTCGTATTGCCCCCTGCTGGTGATAAAGGAGGTTTTCCACTCGTTCCCCTCCCTAATATGAATGAGATTGTAGGCGCTCCTAAGGTCCAACTTAGTGAAAAGCCGGGCCTCACGTAACTGTTCCAAGGCGGAGGGAATCAAGGGAAGGGGTTCTCGCCTCTTGACCGAAATGGCGTTAAGTGCCCGATAGTCAATGCAGGGTCTCAGTCCTCCATCCTTCTTCACAAAAAAGAAACCCGCGGTCACGGGTGAGGTGGAGGGCCGAATGATTCCCTGCAAAAGACTCTCGCGAATGTAATCCTCCACAGAGTCCTCCTCCTGGACGGATATGGGGTACAACCTCCCCTTTGGCATGGTGGCTCCCTCGAGCAGGTTAATAGCACAGTCACACTCACAATGGGGAGGTAGAGAAAAGGCTCGTTTCTTGCTGAATACGTCCTGGTAATCTCGGTACTCCAGGGGTAGCTGGCTCCCGTCGTCCGATTTAGGGCTCTCCACACTGGAGGTACGACAGGGCAGGGACATGAAGGATGAGAGGCACTCGGACGACCATGAGGTGAGCTCACCCATTCTCCAGTCGAGATGGGGGTTGTGTTGTTGTAGCCAGGGCAGACCGAGGATCAGTGGGTCCTTGGCGTGTGGAAGGAGGTACATTTCAATCTGCTCCTCGTGGAGCGCTCCAATCCAGAGTCAGAAGGGTTGAGTGCGGCTACAGATGGTTCCGTCTTGGATTCTCTGTCCGGTTACTCCGAGGACCGTGAGGGGATGAGCCAGCCTCTGGCAGGGCAAGCTTAACTGGTGAGCCAGCTTCTGGTCTATGAAGTTACCTGCCGCCCTGCTATCTACAAGGGCAAGGAGTTCCCTGCTTCCTCTGGACGAGCTAATGATCACCGGAAGGGTTAACTGTGGAAGATTGGTCATGGTTCGTGGTGGGGTACTTACCGGAGGGTTACTCTCCTCTCGGTTTGGTCTGATGGGACATGCTGACAGAACGTGCCCCGCCTCCCCGCAGTAGAGACACAGTCCTCTCAGGACTACGGTCCGATGCGGTGAGGGGTGCTCTGCCCAGCTGCATGGGTTACGGGGAGTCGGACTGTGTTACCGGAGGTAAGCGGTGACTCTCTGCCTGGGCTCTCCTTCTCCTCCGATCCCTGATGGTGTTGTCTAACCTCACGGCGAGACAAACGTACTCCTCGAAGGATAATGCCTCCCCTCGAGAGGCGAGCTGTCCTGGAGGTCCTGGTTTAATCCCCTGCGGAAAATGGTCATCAGGGTGTCATCTGGCCAGTGGAGTCCGGCGGCGATGGTGCGGAACTCAAGTGAGAAGTCCGCCCCCTGTCGGCAATCCAGGAGACGGTCTCCTGGTCTCCTTCCCACGGCAGGGTGGTCGAACACCTCCATTAATGCCTGATGAAATTCCTGGGGAGTCTCGATCAGAGGACTCTGGCGAGCCCACAAGGCGGTTGCCCACTCTCGAGCTCTTCCTGTAAGAAGGGAGATGGTGAACCGCACCTCTGCTCCTGGGGACTGGAACATCTCTGGATGTTCCTCCACATATATTCCAACCTGCATTAGGAAACCCCGACAGGTGTCGGGATTTCCATCGTATCGCTCGGGGGGAGCGATAGGGGCGGAGAGAGTAGCCCGAGGTGGAGATGCCGGCAAGGGCACGTGGGCAGCTTGTGCGGTCAGGAGTTGCTCGATGGCCGCCAGCCGACTCTCCACGGATCGGCTGTGCGCTGGATCCATGTCTTGCAGGCGAAGTATTCTGTGACCGAAGGCAGAATAGCAATACGGGGATCCAGAAATGCGCACAGCAAGAAGTTTTATTGCAGGCGCAGTAAGAGATGAAGCAAAGGGGTAATCTGTAATGGATAGTCGAAAGCCGAAAGCTGGGGTCGGTAGCCGGGAGGTCAGTCCTTCACGATCACACGGGACACGAACACACAGGGGAAGGGGAACAGGAGGAGCCGGTCTCAGCAGGTAAGGCAGCTCAGGTACGGGAGCGAGTCTGGGGAAAGGAAGAAGACAAGGTAAGGTAAGCACAGCAGGAACACAGAACAGGTAAGGAATACTGGGAGCACGAACGTCAAGTAAATGCTTGGTAAGGCTCATTGACATGGCACAATACTTCGCAAGGAGCTGTGTGTGTTCCCTGCTTATCTAGGAGTCTTGTTAGTGAGAAATGCGGAACACCTGGAGAACCCTGCCTACTCGGGCGGGGCTGAAGTGGAGTGGGCGGCGGGTTCCGTCTGAGAGGGCGTGACAGTAACCCCCCCCCCCGACAGCTGCCTCCTGGAGGCCGACGCCGCTTGCAGGGTCTGCCTCGAGGCCGGGGGGCTGGTTTCCTCGGATACTGTGCGTGAAAGGCGGTCCGTACGGCGGGTTCCGTCTGAGAGGGCGTGACAGGTCGTAACTGGAATAAGATTTCGCGTAATTATCTAACAGAGAACAGTTTCAGGCAAAATCCAGCAGACTATTGTGTTTACACAAAGGAGACGGAACATGGCAAGGTGATCATGATCATCTGGGTTGATGATCTGATTATTGCAGCAAGCAATGAGAAGGTAATGAAGGATGTGAAAGAAATGCTTTCAGTCAGATTTAAGATGAAGGACTTAGGCAGACTTAAGCATTTCCTTAGGATTGATTTCTTTCAGTCTGATGGATGTGTAAAGATGTCAGAGGTTTAACATGCAGACCTGTAGACCCAGAGAAAGTCCGTGTGATCAAAAACTGTGCTACACAGAAGGTGCTACTAAGATGGAAGATGTGAGGATGTACAGAGAGGCTGTAGGCAGCCTTATATATCTCACAACATGTACCCGTCCAGACCTGAGTTTTGTGGTAAGTAAATTATTACAATATCTCCATGAGCCAACAGAGGAACAGTGGATAGCTGTGAAGCATGTGTTAAGGTATCTCAGAGGGACTCAGAACAAAGAGCTATGTTTCAGGAGAAACAACAGTGAAAGTCTAGGTTTAGTAGCCTACAGTGATGCTGACTGGGCAGGTGACACTACAGACAGACGCAGTACTACAGGTTACTGTGTCAGCCTAAGCAACCTAAGACCAAGAAACAGCCCACTGTAGCGTTCTCTACCTGTGAAGCGGAATATATGGCTCTAGCTTCTACAATGCAAGAGTGTACATATTTAGAGCAGCTTTTAAATGGTATTGATGGCTACAAATACACACAAACAGTAGTTTATGAGGACAACCAGGGAACAATTGCTTTAGCTAAAAACCCTGTTAGCCGTCAGAGGTGCAAACATGTGGACATAAAATATCATTTTGTAAGATCTATTGTAAATGAAGGAAAAATGTGTCTGTTATTTTGCACTACCAAAGAAATGGTTGCGGATATTATGACCAAACCTGTGTCTAAATTAAAACTTTGCAGATATTATGTTCGGTAGCTAAAAATAAATTTAAAAAAAAGAAGAAAAGTGGAAGGGATCCACATTATTTGATTTATTGTGTAAATTTTCTTTATATTCGAGCAACCTGAGTATAAGAGGGGGTGTTAAGAAGTAAAATCGGTATACTCAAATTGCAGTATATGTTTGCTATCTTATGTTGTGATAACTATGAGGTAGTGTATTTGTTGCCACTAAGGGGCGCTGGTGCAACTATCAGTGAGATTTTTTTTTATTATTACTTGTGTGCGCAGATTTAATAAAAAAGGAAGAAGAAGCACTCTCTGACTCCGTCCTTTTTCCTTCGAGTTTATCGCTGTTGGTGCTGCAATTATTCAACACACTTCATTCAAAAATGAAATCTCAGGGTACCAGTGGAAAAACACATCTATTCAAAATACAAAACAAATTGGGCAATTGAAAATACTTAGACACACACCTGAAAATACTTACTTACAAGATGGAACACCAATCAGCCAGCTACAGAAACACCTCACTTAAGCCATTTTGAGAAGTTTGCAAGCATGGAAGCATGGAGAGCTAGAGGCAGAGGTAGAGGAAGAGGAAGACAGAGAGAGAGAGGAGGAAGTGGTCGAAGAGGCCATGCAAGGACCATTATTTCTGATGACATAAGAGCAACTTTGGTGGACCATGTCATAAACCATGGCTTGACTATGAGGGAAGCTGGGCAGAGAGTCCACCCTAATCTAAGCCGTTTCACAGTTTCATCCATAATAAGGACATTCCGACTGGAAAACAGGTATCTCTTCAACTCTCTACTCTACTCAGACTGTATCTAGAGTATTTACAATACTGTACCATATCACATTGCCGTATCACATGTACTGTATTTCAGAGTGACTAATGCTCCTTTTTGAACAAAAGTAGTAGTTTTGTGAAACATACGATAACGTGTTGAGATGTTTCAGTACTATGTATGGTATACACAGTAAAGTACAGTATATACAGTACTGTAAAAAAGAAGCAAACCAATAACAATTTGTGGTTGCATTTTTCTACAGAATGGCTAGAAGACCTACTGGGGGTGGACGGCAGCACCTGTTCACACAACAGCAGGAACTTGCCATTGTGAACCTAGTGAGAGCAAACAATGCAATCCGTGTCCACCAGCTACAGCAACAAATACTTGAAGATAGGCAGGTATTCAACAACATAAATCGAGTAAGTATTACCACTATCAGACGCATCCTGGTAAAGCACAACATGACCATGAAGCAACTGTACAGGGTCCTATTTGAGAGGAACAGTGTCAGGGTCAAAGGACTTCGACATGAATATGTACAGGTAAGTGTAACAGTCCTTTACATTTACAATACAGAATGGGTACAGTCCAGTAACAGCTGAATATGTACCATTTGACCAGTACCACATAGATATATTTGGAAAGCTACACAGGTACCTGTGTGGTGGGGTGGGGCGGTTCTGTATCAGTGGCGGCTACTGGCCTGTCAAATAGGGGAAGCTCATTTTCGGCCTACATCATAAAATTGTCTATTTATTTAAAAGTAAATTCTGCCCTACGTTCCTTCCATCGGTCCACTCACTTCCTTGGACGTTTCTCAATCATTAGAATGGCATTTTGTTTTTTTACAACCAATTTACCAATATGTCCCACTCGCTATGCCTCTATATAGAGGCCGCTCCATCTGTCGGTTTCAGCAGATATTATCAAGGCTCTTGGTTCACGGCACATTCGCCCTTGGATTCTGTGACTTTACATCCCTTGCTGGCATCCTCGCCGATCCATTAACTTTATCCTATTGTAGTTGTTTGTGCTATATGGGAAAACGAATGGTCTCATAGAAAGATAAAAGTGTTACAGTATGTGATAATGAAGCTGTTGTTTCCATAATTAATAAGGGTCGCTCCAAAGTGAACTCCTTTATGCCACTAGTACGGCGTCTTACGTGGTTGTCTCTCTCTCATAACTTTATTCTTACGGCCGAATACATTCCAGCTTTTAGGAACCAAATAGCTGACTCCCTGTCGCGTTTCCATTTTTAGGAATTCTGCCGGTTATGCCCTGGCGCCAATGCTCTTCTGGATCAATGCCCTACTCATTCGGACCTCATACTAAATTAAACCCAGAATTCACGCACCTACTTAAGTCTACCACTAAGTACATTAGATCAGGTCTCTCTACGTGTACCCTAAAATCTTATGACTAAGCCTGGAGAGCTTTCAATTCTTTCTGGGGAGGTGTCGAACGAGACAAGACCGGGGATACGGGACCTGGAAGACAAGAACAAGACCATTAACGGGGAACAGGGAACAGAACCGAAACACAGAACAAACACAAGGGCAGAAGCCAGGACAGGACCTGACACAGAACAGGGAATGCAGACATGCAGATCCTGGACCTCGGGCTGGTTAACCAGTATAACACCTCTTGCAGCAGACCAGAGACGCCAGTTCTTGGTATGCTGCCGTGCTTCTTCTTTCGGGTCCGTCATTCTGTTATGAACCGCGGGGCTGCACAGGCAAACAGGTAGGCAAGAAGCAGGGAAGGGAGAGGCAGGCAGGCAAACGACGGGGAAAACCGGGGATTTATTGAGGGGGAGACGGCTACAGACTAACATCACAAAGTTAGATAACATTAATGACGGACCCTCGACTAAGGGGGATGCGGACTGATATACACAAGACAGAGCAAATATAATAGGAAACAGTTGGGCATGATCGGGGAAGCACACGTAGATAATCAGGGGGCGTGGCACACACAAGGATCGGACGAGCCGGACATGACACATGTGTGTTGCGTTGAAAATAGAGCTTTTTGCTATTTGCGTGAGAAATTGATCAAGAGAGGAGCGAATGGCCTCTAGTTTATGTCTTGTATTAGAATTGCGTGAAGATTTGAACTCTCTAAAATTTCATTTTTTTTTCCAATTCGAGTTGAGTTGTTAATTTTTTTCTCTTAGCAGAAGTGTATGAGATAATAGCTATCCTTATGTTTGTTTTTCCTGCTTCCCACAGTGTTGATGCTGAAATTCTCTGAGATATGAAAGTTCCACTGTTCTTCTAAATATTTCACAAAAAATGGAGATTAAAGTGGCAATATCTAGATAGTGAATCCAGAAGATGGAGAAGTTTTAGGCTTACTGATGCATGGTCAGAGAGCATGCAAGGTTTAATAGTGCTCGCCCTGGCCTTGTCAAGGGCCTTTCTGGAGACAAAAATGTAATCAATCCTGGAATGGCTATGAGGATTTGAATAGAATGTGAAGTCTGCGGTTTATGGCAACCACCTAAGAAGACATGTCTCACACCGCTCCGCTGTACCTACTCTAATTCCTACAAAAAATGCTCTCATTGCCTATAGAAAGTCACAACTAAGTGGTTGAGAGGATATGGTGAAGTCGAGGGTTACCAAATTGAGTAAAGCAAAGAGCAGGTTCCAGAAGCAATCGAAGTTACCTGTCTACTGAGCTAAATAACTTGAGGCTTGTAAATCTACCAGAAGGCGTAGAAGGAAAGGACCCAGGGTTGTTTTAGGAAAAGTGGATTCCTGAAATCCTGGCCGATCCAGCATTACAGTCCGCGGTTGTTCTGGAATGAACGTACCGGATCGAACTGATGAGGGACCCCAAAGCATCACCGAGAACACTAATGATGAGGTTGCACAACTACAAAGGACAAGATGAAAGTCATGGCTGCTATACGGGCTAAAAGGGAAATACGGTACAAAAACCAACTAGTGCGGTTTTACCCAGACCTGGGTGCAGGACTGCATCAACAGAGGAAGCAATTTGACCGAGCTCACCAGGAACTTCGCAAATTAGGAATCCGACATGGAATAATTCAGCCGGCAACGCTACTTGTGAAACATAAAGACCGTACCTACATGATTAAAAATCCTACTGAGGCGCAAGAGTTTATCAAAAAGATCCAGGAAGATGCCAGAGAGAACTAAATGCACTGACAGGTGGTAGGATGAACAAAAATGGCAGTACTAGAGATCTATAAGGTAGAATATATAGAAATATGGGGCACAGGCTCAATGTAAATCTCTAACACTTTACAGAAGAGTACTAAAAATGATGTCATAAAAAACAGCGGAGGGAGCTAAATGAGAGACTTTTAAGTACTAAAAGGTAAAAGGTGGTCATGGGTATCCAAGGAACGTAGAATGATCCAAGCGCCAAACAGAATATGATGGTCATTTTTTAAAAATATCGCCAGTTTAGAAATTATGTTAAAGTAAATCAAAATGATGCACTCTCCAAACCTCTATATACAACTTTAGAAAAAGCTGTAATAAAGGACAGCCTGAGAGAACTGTATAATTTGCTGGTATCTTTTTCGCCTGAAAATTCAATCCACAAGCTCAATGCCTGGAAGGAAAACTTAGAAATTGATATTTCAAAGGAAGATTGGGAAACCGCATGTGCAGACACTCATGTAGCATCCATAAATTAATAAAAATCTTAAATTAATACAGTACAAATGGTTAATGTGGACTTATGTGACACCAGTGGAATTGAATAGATATGACCACAACATATTACACTTAGGTACAAAGTGTACTGAAGAAAGAGGGACATTCTTTCATTGTGTCTGGCAGTGTAGAGTGATTAACAAGTTCTGGGAGGAAGTAAGAGTCACAATAGAAAAGATAGTTTCAAAACCAATTCTACTTGACCCTAAGCTTTTCTGCTGGGTTTATATCCAGAGAAACATAACTATAATAAATATTAACAGGCATTTATACTGTAGACCTCAGCTTGCTTAATGCCAAAAAACATATTGCATTAATATGGAAATGGATTTATAAACCGAGTATCTCTCAATGGTTGAGACAGATGATGTCAAGCCGCCTACCATTAGAAAGGATAACGTAGATATTGAAGGCTAAGCAGTAAATATTTGAACGGATATGGAGGCCCTTTATTAAATATGTCGAGGAATCGAATTTGACAGACGACTCATTTAACAACTGATTGATATTTGTACTGCAGTTTTCAGGATTGTGATTATTATTAATACTTTTTTTTTTTAAAACTACTCCCAAAGACCCAAAATGTTTTATATGTATTATTTAATAGGATCTAACAATTTAAAAAGCAGGAGAAGCATGTTGGTTGATGTTCTTTATGTGACTTTGTTTAGTTTTGCTTTCATGGTGGTGCAGTGGGTAGCACTGTTGCCTCACACCTCTGGGACCCGGGTTCGAGTCTCCGCCTGGGCCACATGTGTGTGGAGTTTGCATGTTCTCCCCATGTCATCGTGGGGTTTCCTCCAGGTACTCCGGTTTCCCCCCACAGCTTAGCTGAGGCTAATTGCCCATAGGCGTGTATGTGTGAGTGTGCCCTGCGATGGGCTGGCACCCCATCCTGGGTTGTTCCCTGCCTCGTGCCCATTGCTTCCGGGATAGGCTCCAGACGCCCCGCGACCCAGTAGGATAAGCGGTTTGGAAAATGGATGGATGGATGTAATAAAGCAGCAAATTTGTGTGGTGCGACATATCGTAAGAATGTATCACTTATCACTGCAAAAAAAATCAAATAAAGATATTATGGAAAAAAAGAATGTGAAGTCTTTAACTCTTGGGTTTGCAATCCTCCAGGCATCAAACAGTCCAAGGTCAGAGCAAAGCTCCCTTGTCGATCTAGACATTTTGTATGGGTTGTGGTGTTTAGTTTGGTTGCCTGCCTACCCTGCCTGCCCCATCTATTATGGGATCCAAAGCACAGTTGAATCCCCTCCTATAATTGTAAGGGTTGTCGAAAAGGAGGAAATATCCGCTAAGAGTTTAGAATAGAAATAGGGCTCGTAAGTATTAGGGGCATACATTGATCCCAACAAAACGGACTCCTCATGCAGGTAGCTGGATACAAAAACATATCTCCCCTCTTTATCTGTCAGGACTTTATCGACTGTAAAAACTAGCCATTTATGGATTAATATAGCTATTCCCCTGCTTTTTGAATTGTATGAGGAGTAAGATACTTGACCAACCCACTCTCTTCTTAGTGTTAGACGTTCCAGATCAACGAGATGCATCTCGTTGGCAATTTTAACATTATCTTTCTTTAACTGTGTCAGAACTTTATGCCTCTTGATTACATGATTCAATCCACAAGCTCTTAATATTCAGCTTTATAACTTTTGTTGCACTCATATTCTAATGAACACTGTATAATCAGTTGTGTATTGTCATGCCCGGCTCGTCCGATCCTCGTGTGTGCCACGCCCCCTGATTATCCACGTGTGCTTTCCCAATCTTGCCCAGCTGTGTCCTATTATTTTCGCCCAGTCTTGTCTATTTCAATCCGTGTCTTGCCCTGGTTTCTTGTTGGTCATTGATGTTCTGTTCCCGTTGACATGTTTCCTCGTTGCTGTTTCCCCAATAAATCCCCAGTTTTCCCTGTCATTTGCCTGCCTGCAGCCTGCCAACCTGCCCGTCTTCACCCGCGGATCATAACATGTATATCCACAGTCATTCTGTATAAACATTTCAAGACCACAATAGTACTGCAAGAATACAATTAACATCAGCATAGATACAATAAAAGTCTTCTGCAACATGACATATAAACCAGAAACATCTAGGGGTATTTTCTTCACAAACAAAAACAAGAAACTACACATTTAGAATGAAACCAAATAAAGAAATATTTCAATGGATTAAACTGAGAAATGGTAGGCTGCCAACCCTTTCAACAAACTCTCCTCACTAACTCACCAAGTCCTCCGCAGCTTGCCTCGTCACCAACGTATCAGAATATTACTGTGTTTCAAAATTGCACCGGATTTCTCCCTTCCATGCCCTCATTCAGGTGGATGATCCTTATGTTGTCTCATCTGCTACGGTTTTCCATGTCATCCGCAAGTTGTTAGTGTCTGTATTTGTTTCCAGGCCTCTAAGTTGTCCATGTAGGTCACTCAATCCTCCCTGTCTGACACTTTTTGCTTGGCCTATGCAATTCATTCAACCTGTGCGTCCAACTTGTTGTTGACTGCCTCTAGTGTGGAGTTTAGATGGACAAATTTGTCTTTCATCATCTAAAAAGGTCTGAGTAATTTCGTGGATAAGCACTTTGGTATCTATCACTGATTTTGCCATGTCCATTGCTGTTGTAGATTCCCAGTTAGCTATCTTGGTTGTTTTATAGGGTTTTGAGATCTGTATTTGCAGTTGTTTTGATTTGTCGGTTTTAGAGGCATATTAATAATATTTTCAGTGCCACGTAACTTAATAAAAAAACGATTTGTAAAGAGAAACGAAAATAAGCTCACAAACTTTGTTATAAGTGGTTGTTTAATCCATGGTCGCGGGATCTAATCTGAAACACGTCTACCAAGCAACCATTACACGAGCGTCCCCTGAACTGTTTTAAGTGTGTTTGAAAGAGCAATAATCTATAAAAATGAAAAGGAACGGAACTGAAAATTCTTTTCAGGACAGTACAAGTGCCCTCAGGCTGTTTCTGATGAGATTGCATGCAGTTTGTGTGAGGAACTTGCAGACTTGGGTGCGACTGCTGACTCTAATGTGATGTGGGAGACCTTCCCAGCTCTGAGGGCAGATAAGGAGGTGTTCCTTAGACAAAACTGTGTGAGAGCAAAACCTGGATGGAGAACTTTAATGGCAAACAATGAGAGTTGGGGGATGAGAGCAGTCGTGACCGGAGAACAATGATTAGAATGAGGAACTTGGGATTGAGGTGCACTAATATACAGGGCTTAATATGGGGCAGGACACAAGGCTGCTGTGAAGGATTAACAGAAGAGCAGGAAAAAATATAATGTTCACAGGTACCAGGCATGGCTAATTTGAGGCCACGCCTGGGAGGAGACATGATGATCACACAAGCAGAGCAGGCAGAGCGTGACAGTACCCCCCCCCCCCCCCCAAGACAAGACTGGAGACACTACCAGAGAAACAAGACCTGGCCATAGCATAAGACGGGACACTGAACCCCTGAACAAGAGTGTGGGACATCAGACAGGACCGGGTTTTAGCGGACTAGGGGTAACCGAGGAAAAGGAAAGGAACAAAGGGCTTGACCACACAAAAGGGACTGGAAAAATCCCCAGAAAGAAAAAAGTTAGAAAGAAAAAGTGAACCAGGGAAGACAAAGATTTAGGGAGTAGTAGGGGAAAAACACAGATCTGACAACTGGGGAGGTATTTTATGGGTAAGATCAGGCCATGACCAGGGAAGACAGCAGTTTGGACAAGTGGAACCTCTAGGGTCAATCTGCTGGTGAGGGGCTACCTCCTTGCTGGGGTGGACCTTATGACCCTGGAAGGTGGACTGAGCAAGAGAGTGCCGTAGGTCTGGGGAAGCTGTGGGTTGTTGAGAGACTTGCTTGTTTTGTGCATCTGCGTGCACTGGGTCAGCAGAATTGAGGGATGCCATGTGGACCACTGTGCTGGGGGATGCCATAGGAGCAGCCTGGCAAGAACCGGGGGGAGTTCCACGACCAGTTGGGCAAGAAGAGAGAGAGGGACCAGAACAGGGACAAGCATAAGAACAGCTTCCCTATCTCACATGTTCCTGCCTCTCTCTTATGGAGACAGAGGTTCGGCCTGCTTCTGTCTGGGTCTTTCCCCGATACCGAGGACCTATCTGGGACTAGGAGGTAGTGCAAGCTGCTCTTAGGCCAGGGGTCCATGAAGCAGGACTCAGGGTAATGCCCAGAGGGTCCCACTCTGATTCCTCTGGGGGAATGTTCTCCAGGCTCTACCTCTAGGCTGGTGGCTTGTGGAGTATCAGGCACAGGACACGTGGCAGTCAGAGAGTCAGGACCAGAGCTGAGGGCAGCCTGTGTGTCAGGCGCAGGGCAGGTGGCAGCCACCAGGTGGTGACAGCTAGGCAGAAACTTTGACGACCACCAGTGATGTCATAGGGACCCTGGTGAGGGGCCAGTGGATGAAGTAGGCTTCTCCATGAGGGGTCCCACCGCACCCCTCCTCCAACAACCTCCTCCTGGTGGGTCCTGGAGATGGCAACAGGGGCAGCGGGGAACCGATGCCAACCTGAAGTCATGATCACAGGTTAGGGCTGAGTGGACTGTCATGGGAGAGATGAGGACCAACAACAAGGAGTTAGCCATAGGCAAGTAAGTATGGGTCAACAACGCAGCCACAAGCAGGTAGGCAGGGGCCGATGAGGTAGCCACAGGCTGGCAGGCAGAAGCCGTCAGCAAGAGTGTGGGACAAGAGTGTTGGACATCAGACAGGACCAGGTTTTAGTGGACTGGGGGAATGGAGGAAAAGGAAAGGAACAAAGGGCTTGACCGGCAATGTTATGATTGGCACAGGGAAGCAGGCGAAGGTAGTCAAAAATACAAATAAACAGGGTTTTATTCGGACTTACACCGAACACAGGAACACATAACATCAATGACAGGACTGGGGAAACATACTCTGACATTGGTTTAAATACAGTAAACTAATTGGAAAAAAATGCAAAACAGCTGGTAAACATGGGGAATCCACACGGGGTAGATGAGGGGGCATGGCACATGGAACGAGGGGGCGTGGCACACGGAAGGATTGGACAAGTGGGTCATGATAGAAAGCACCCCCCCCCCCCCAGAGGCATGAACACCAGGTGCGCCCAAGGGGAGCGAGGAACGAGACGGGGACATGGGACTTAGAAAGCAAAACATCAACGGGGCACTGGGAACAAGGCAGACATGCAGAACAGACATAAAGGCTGCAACCCAGACAACAACTGACAAACAACAGGAAAAGCAAACAGGCACAGAGGCAACAAAAACGGAGACACAGGGGGAACACCAACAAGAGGAGCAAATGAAGGAGAAACAGGAGGACGAGGAGCAGACATTGGGTCGCACAAAGGCAGAGGGCAAGGAGGCAAAGGGCGGAGGGAAACGGGGAGCCCGAGGGAACCCCAGCGGACAAGAGGCAGAAGCCACAGGGGCAGCAGGCAACTGTGAGGGTGGAGCTGAAGGGACCCTCGGTGACCGCGAGGCAGGAGCAAGAGGGGACGACGAAGGGGGCGAGGAGGCAGACGGAGGGACAGGCGAAGGAGGCAAGAAGGACGACGAAGGGAGCACTGGCAGAGGGGAGCAGGTAACAGCAGCCGTGGCAGGTGAAGGCGCAGCCACAGCCAGTCCAGGCACAGACAACCGACGTCTCATAGTGGGGGAACCTGCAGACGACCGACGAGTCGACTGAGGCAGGGCCGAAGAGTCATTGGAGGAGGATGCAGGTGACCGCAGAGCAGGAGTCCGGGGAACCGCAGGTGATCGCCGAGCAGGTATCTGAGGAACTGCAGGTGACCGCCGAGCAGGAGCCAAAAGACCCGCAGGCGCCTCACGTGCCCCAGCCACAGGGAACAAGGGTGAGGCAGGGGGCAGGGCGGATGGGAACCAACCCCTGCGCAAGTGACCTCTCCCCCTGCTGGATATGGAGAGCCAAAGTCCTGGTCGGGGTCTGCCACGTGAAGGTAACAGAGCTGGGGGTCACACCTTGGCAGCGGGCACAGGCAAAGCAGCAACAGGTAGACAGGTTACGGGCGCAGGCGAAACAGCAACAGGCAGACAGGTGTCACAAGCAGGTAAAACAGCAGGGACGAGTTTCTCTTGACATGACGTAGGTGAAGTAGCGGAGATCGAGACAATCACCAGAAAAACACTTAGTGCGTCCCCCCATTTCTCTCCCTGCTTCCTTCTTCTGTGAGCTGGCACTGCGAGGTCCAGCAGCCTGCATGGCAAGGGGGGAAGGAAGCCACAATCAATGTTCGCCTGCCAGATCATGTCTTCACCTCTTCCGCGAGGTGTGGATCCTCGGAAGGGGAGATCCATTCTAGGATCTTCTTCGACCGGCACAAGATGGCTTCCGCCACGGGATCCTCCATTATCTCGGGCTGATTGAGCCAGTAAATTACATCGTCAAGAAGATCGAGGTGTTCTGCCTCGCTGAGGGGAGGTGTCTTCTTTTTGAGTCCTGTCATTCTGTTATGATCGGCACAGGGAAGCCAAAGATACAAATAAACGGGAACATGTGACTTCAATGACACAATTGGGGAAACATACTCTGACGTGCGCTTAAAACTAAACTAATCGGAAAAAATGCAAAACAGCTGGTAAACATGGGGAATCTACACGGGGTAGATGAGGGCATGTGGCACACGAGAGGATTGGACGAGCGGGTCATGACAGGCAAGGCAGAAGCCACCGAGGTGGTGGACATTGGGAAAGCAGGAGCAGCTTAAGTGGAAGACACAGGTAAGGCAAGCGAACAGGCAGTAGCCGTCTGAGTGACAGCCACAGGTGGGCAGGCAAAAGTCATGGAAGGAGCAGCTGTGACTGCTGAGTGGCCCTTCCAGGTGACTGCAAGGTGAGAGCCAGTGCTCTCTCAGGAGGTAACTGCAAGGTGGAAACCACTGCTGGTGAGCAGAACATGGCAGGCACCTCTGGTGGGCACATCTAGCGGCAGGCAGAGCACAGAGGGCACCTCTGGCGGTGAGCAAGGCACAGCAGGGACCTCAGACAGCAAACAAGGCACAGGAGGGGTACCTTAGCTAGGCGCTTGCGGATCAGTGGCCTCTTCATGGCTTCTGGGATAGGCTCCGGACCCCCCGCGAGCCAGTAAGATAAGCGGTTTGGAAAATGGATGGATGAATGGATTGTCCTTACATTGACCCTGAGCCGATATTTTGTGTTTATGTGGAGAAGGGCATCTATTTTACTGCAAAACAAAACAGTGGTGTGAGGGTTCCCATTCATGTCTGCAAGTCTTCCACATCCCAAATAATTGGCTGTGAGGTGTCAGACTGCAGGAATTACATGGCCCTTGCCAAGTTAAGTGGTAGACCTGGCATAGAATGTAAACATCTGAGGAGGGTTTCATATGCACCCTCTAATGTCTCCCCAGAAAAATTAAAAACAGAGGCTCTACAGTCAATGTGTGGTGCTGGCCAACAGAAAGGAGCAGGGATCCAGTCGTGCGTGCAACCTGAGGTTTATTTAGGAGCACGGTAGCAACAGTACAAGTAAGGATAAACGAGGAGAATGGTCGAGGTCGGAAAGCAGGGTTCAGAAGCCGGGAGGTCTGTCCTACAAAGAAACACAAGACACGAGAACACGGGGTGCGGGAATCAAGAGGCGCCGGTCTCAGCGGGGAACACGGTTCAGGTACGGGAACGGGTCTGGGGAGAGGAAGAGGAATAGGAATGGTAAGTACACTGGGATAACGGAGCAGGAAGGAAGCAATGGGTAGACGCAGGACAAGAGATTGCTCAGCAAGGCACACTAACATGGCTCAATACTTCGCACCGTCTTACTGGTGCCCGGTGCTTAAATCTGTTTCCCTATCAGTCTGACACACCCCGCGAGTTCCGCCCCTGGGGCGTGGTCGGGGCGGAGCCCCCGGCGGAGTCCCCGGCAGAGTTCGTCGATGTGGGCGTGACACAATGGTAGATCGAGGGTTACTTTCCATTAATGAAGATCCACACTAGGGCATCCAGTGAAGGGGCATGCACAGTGTAACCAATATTCTACGAGGAATTGGGTTACTCAGGAAGACACGTGTACGTCTCAGTATTTGCCCTTGTAAAGGAATCATGGTGTTTATTTGGCTGCACCGGGATTGCCTTTGACAAGGTGACTGGAAAGTGGTACTGCCTTTGCAGATGGACCCATACATGTCACAGATGTGTGCACATGTATCTGTCAATGTGGTGGCTCTACCAGGAGAAGGGAAATCTCCTTACAGCAGAAGATCAGGGGAGCAGTGAAGATTCAGAGCATGAAGAATTAAACACTGCACATTTTGAAGAGTGGCCTGTGATCTTTTCTCCTGTTGAAGTACAAAAGATGACAGAATACCTATGGAAATTCAAAAAATTTTCAGAACTGTTACCCCAGACCTGAAAAAAGAACACAGATATGTCCCCTATGTATTTCAGCCAGCAGAGACAGTTTGTCTATACTGTCCAGGACCAACACCACCTGAATTTTCAGAGTCCACAACTTTGACCAAAAAGGCCACAGTATATGACCTTTATTCTGTCACCAAAGGTTTATGAGATACTTTTAGTTTATTTTCAAAACTAGCATCTTGAATATTCAATATCTGCATTACACGTGCACGTATTTCATAGTAATTAAGTACTTAACATTTTTTTTTAATGTTCATTTAATTGCTAAGATTTGCCCGGTCTGCCATACTCAAGTGCACTTCCAAGAATACACATCAGGATTCCATAACTTCAATAACAATATACTGCTCAGCATTCCACTGGGCTCAATGCTTACAACAGCTATTAAGGTAAGTAGCTCATCCACTGACACTACTATGACATTTTAATTACTTATTTCAATTGTTGACCTCTGTATGTGTTTTTAGCAGCACAGCACTGCCATTGATCATTTCCTTTCCGTGCTGGAAGACCACCTTGATATCCGCCTACATCATAACACAGTGAGGAAGGCCTTCTTTAATTTTTCTGCCCTGACAGATTATAGCTACAACTTTTCTTGCAATTGTTGTGGGCACCACCCACCTGTACTTATTGCAGATGCAAATTGGAAAGTGGCTTTTGCCCTAACCAGGTAAGTTTCATATTGATATTGCACACTAGGATAAAGTTTAGCTCATGACACAGTATTCTATAAACAGACCGCCTGTGATTACATTTATGACTATCGATACATTTAATGAAATTAACATTCTGAAATATTTATAAAGTAGAGAAGTAGTGAAACATTTACTATTGACTGTGTAAGCCGCCATATTGAAATGACGACACAGGGCCAACTCGGACAAGCAAATTCTGTCTGACATCAACATCATAAAAGAAGAGTGTTTCCGACAGGAAGTGATGTTTTTCGTGACGTTTTCGTCCGAGTTCTGACTTGGAAAGAGATAATCGAATGCACCAAAAGCTCAAAGCTGCAGGGATTTTAGGAACTGTAGCAGCTTGGATCGAAAAACAGACAGGAAGCAGTGAGTAGTTATTAGAGGCACAATGTCACAGTGGGCCTGCCTTCATAGTGGGGTACCACAGGGTTCAATTTTAGGACCACTATTGTTCCTAATTTACATTAATGATATTGACACCAATACATACAGTAAACTGGTTAAATTTGCAGAAGACACCAAGGTGGGCGGTGTAGCAGATACTGATCTAGCAGCGGAGAGGCTACAACAGGATTTGGATTTAATTAGTGACTGGGCTGATACCTGGTAGGTGAAATTCAACATAGATAAATGTAAGGTAATCCATGTAGGGAGCAGAAATATAAAGTAGAGATATTTTATGGGTTCCATGGAAATAAAGGTAGCTGATGACGAAAAAGACCTCAGTGTGTATGTTGATGCTTCCATGTCCCACTCTCGCCAGTGTGGGGAAGGAATAAAAAAGGATGTTGTCTCTAGGTGTGTGGATTTACGTCAAGGCAGGTGATGCTACGATTATATAATTCCTATATAATAAGACCCCACCTAGAATATCGTGTGCAGGTTTGGTCACCATACCTTAAGAAGGACAGGGTTCTTGGAAAGGGTGCAACGTAGGGCAAAGAGAATGATTCCTGGTCTTAGATGAATGTTTTATGAGCAGAGGTTAGCTGAGCTGAATCTGTTTAGCCTCTAGCAAAAGAAATAAAGGGAGGACATGATCCAGGTGTATAAGATTCTAACAGGTCTGGATGCTGTTCAGCCAAATTGCCATTTCAATATTAGTTTAACTACTAGACCTCGTGACCATAAGTGGAAATTAGCAGGAGAACATTTTAAAACGAATTTGAGGAAGCAATTCTTTACACAGCCTGTAGTTAGAGTTTGGAATAGTCTTCCTATTACTTGTACACTTAATAGGAATTTGGAATAGGAATTTATTTGTAAAATTCTTATGTTCTTATAAAGGTGATCAATTTCTTTCCGGTGTAGATGTTAGTATATCCATAACCTTGTACATTGACGATTTTGAAATTTGTAACCCTTCAGGCACATCCAGAAAGAAACACAAAGTCTGTGCTGTGTATTGGGTTATACCAAACTTGCCTAAAAGATACAAGTCATCACTGACATCAATCTACCTAGCTTTACTGTGCAACACTGAACTTATTAGATGTATGGATATGATAGGGTTTTGGAGTCACTGATTAAAGATATTCTATATCTAGAAATAGTTGTTGTGTTCATAGAGACACTTGCTTGTAATGTAAAAGGGACAGTGCTATATGTCACTGCAGACAACTTGTCCGCACATGTTTTAGGTAGATTTTAACAGTCTTCCAATATGCGGAAGTTTTGTCGGTTTTGTTTGGCTAGTCATGAAGACATACAGACTAGTGATGTTAGAAGTGGGAACTTTGTTCTAAGGTCACCTGAGTCATTTGATGAATCTGTAAATGTGTTAAAGCAGAGTGGACTTGAGTGCGTTGATGGTGTGAAGAGAGACTGCCCTCTAAACAAATTAAGAGGTTTTCACACATGCAAAGGCTTTCCACCCGATTTCTTACATGACATGCCGTGGAACTAAGTCTGTGCCTTGCAGATTTTAAGTATTTCACACTGGATGAGCATAATCATGAAATACAAGGCTTCCCTTTTAAGTTTTCAGATAAAACAAACCGTCCTCAGAAAGTTCCATCAACTTTTCAATGGAATAAGACTACAGGCGGTCATGGACGTGAAAATTTGAGTCTTGTGCGGGTCCTTCCTTTCATCATTGGTCGTGTTCCGGAAGGTGATGAAAGATGGGAGTTGGCTCTTGAGCTCAAGGACTTAGTGGCGTAATTGTTGACATCCTTTTTCACTGCAGACTCTCTTTGTTATATGAAATCCAAAATATCAGACCACAGACAGTTACTTCTGACTGTCTTCTTAGATTTCAAATTGTGTCCCAACATCACTTTATTGAGCATTATCTGCACCTCATACAACAGTTCTGACCCCTAATAGAGTGTCGGACAATCAGGTTTGAGGCAAACTTTCTTTAAAAAGGTTGGACGTGAACCCAACAATTTTACAAACATTTTGTTTATGCTGGCCCTGAGGCATTAGCTTATGTTGGGATCAGGGGCGCTGTAAAGGGAGGGTAAACGATGACGATTCTCGGGGCCCACGACTGAGAGGGGGCCCAGAGAAGCCCCCAATAAATGTGTTGGGGGCCCTGTCAAGATTATTTTCATGGGGCCCAAAATCCTTAGCAGCGCCCCTGGTTGGGATATTATTTTGAAATGGCAAGTATGTTCAAGCCTGAGACTGATAAGGTGTCTGCTGTGTCTCTGGACATCTTCGTCAGTGGTATCAGACAAGCAATCTTGAATAAATTCAGTGATGTGGATGATGTTGGTCTGACTCACAAGATCTTCCTCCATGGAACAAAGTATTCAAAGGGAATGATTCTCTTTGCTGAGAGTAGAATTTTGGAAATATGCATCATTCATAGTCACATTAGCTTTATTCTTGAACCTTTTACTCCGTACTATGTGGAGCATCTGCGGAGTTACCATCTTGTGTAGAAAAACCCTGCGGAACATCTGTTGGTAAAACCAGAGGATCTCAATGACTACATGTTGCTTGTGTCATACCTTGTTCAGGGACGTGTTTTGGTGACTCCCAGAACATTCTTGATTAAGTAAAATTGCTGTAAGTATTTTTTTTTATTATCTTCTCCTTTGTCAAGATGACCACATACCTTAATGGAGTCACAGATGTTGGTGTCCTAAAACAACACTTCTCACTATGAAACTAGATGACGTGACTACTGTGATGAAATGCATCAATGCTGGTGTTGCTGATAAAATCAACATTTTTACAAACATTGGACTTTTATGGTTGGAAATGGCTCAATGGCCCCTACTGTTTATAATTACCTAACACATATGAAGACAGAGTTGACTGTTTGGTACATCATAACATTAACATTCTTTACATATTTATTTTGAGTGTTAATGCCTAATAAAGCAGAGGTGGGTGTCCAATCCTCCCCTAGTTAATGACTTTAAATGGGAATCTATGAAACTGTGCTTATTTTAAAATGCATGCACCATGACACTGACCATGAGCAACTCCTGCCTCACCCCCAGCATTGTGCCGTTTTCAAAAATATATTGCATATGGAGGTCAGAGCTGGGCATGAACTTGTGCTTCATGATTTAACCCTAAATAGTATGATATAATTTTTTTTTTGGGGGGGGGGGGGGGGGTTGAAATCATATTTTGTGGATAATTGGGTGTCTTTATATGTACTGAATGTTTTTACTTACTATACTATTTTTTTATCCTTTTCAGGGTAAAGTGGTCTACAAAGCTACTGTGTGTCATCATAAATGAAAGTGAAATCAGATGCCTTTCGATTGAAAACATCCCACCAAGCATTCAGGAGCTATGCCAAGTGTTACGAACAAAGCTTGGCCTGAGAGGCAGATTCATTTTACAGTTCGCTGATCCAGAATTCAATAATGAACTGTACAACTTGACTGACATCAAAGACCTTCCATTGGAGCGAGCAACATTAAACGTATTGTTCACTGCTGATGCCTTTCTTTTAGATTCTACCTTGGACACATACTGTACAGCCCACCATCTGTCTGTAGTGGGGATTCTGGGGAATGCTCTGATCCCTTCTTGATTCCACAGTTCTCACATGATGTGGAACTTCAGCTGAAAGAAGCAAATTGTAAGTACGCTAAGGATGGATCTGTGATGGTAATTCCTAAAGGTTTGAAGACTGATATCCTTGACACACTTGCAGACAGTATGTCAAAGATTAGTGTCTATCCTCAGAAGCATCATTATGAGAGTGTAGCCAAAGCACTAGTAGAGAAGCACCCCTGTCTGAAAGAGCCAGGGTATGGAAAAGGATGGTACTCATGGTTTCACAGCCTGAAATTTAAGCTGGGAAACTATCAGCAAAAGTTAGCTGCAGCAGAATGTACTGAGGTGGTAATCAACAAAAGATAAGGAGGAGATGCAAAGGGTAAACGTGTGAAGTCAAAGAAGGGTGAAGTGAACTATTTGCCAGATCCACCTGAAGGACAGAGTAAAGAAAATGGAGAGGAAAAGTGGAAGAAGATGGTGGCTGAAATGCAGAAAAAAGATCCTGATCCTCAGCTTGTGGATGAACTAACATTTTCACAATGCAGGCAAGAAATCATTGGAGAGCAGCCACTCATTGCAGAGGTTCTTAGCAGAAGGCCAGCTCTGTTTCTTGAGTATATTCCCAATGAGATATCAAGTATGTTATGTGCCAAATGCTGTACTGTAGGTAAGATTTTAACAACTCTGAGCTATTAGTTAAGTTCTCCCCAAACGAGCTTGATAGGCAAAATGGCCTCCTCTAGTTTGTAAATTTTTTATGTTCTTAAGTTCATAGGCAATTTGTCTTCAGATGGGTGGATGGTAGAAAATGTATGCAAAATTGAACAAAGCTACCTCATTTGTACTTGTGTGAGATCCATATGGGCTTGAAATTTGTGGAGGGGTGGAATTGCATTGATTTAACAAACTGCGGCGTCAATTAAACTTTATTAACTCTTATAGTGTTAAACACTATAAAACAACATTGGGGGGAGATCACGTGACCCAGAGCAAGATGTTTGCTTAAGAATTTGCTGCACCCCAGGCATTAGACCAATTAGGATCTTTCTCCAGGAGTGGAATCTCCAGTATGAAAGATGGCTATGACCTTCATTACATCCACTTAGCCATCATGCAGAAAATGATGGATCGACTACTACTAAAAGTTCATCCATCCATCCATTTTCCAAACCGCTTATCCTACTGGGTTGCGGGGGGTCCGGAGCCTATCCCGGAAGCAATGGGCACGAGTCAGGGAACAACCCAGGATGGGGGGCCAGCCCATCGCAGGGCACACTCACACACCATTCAGTCACACATGCACACCTATGGGCAATTTAGTAACTCCAATTAGCCTCAGCATGTTTTTGGACTGTGGGGGGAAACCAGAGTACCCGGAGGAAACCCCACGACAACATGGGGAGAACATGCAAACTCCACACGCATGTGACCCAGGTGGAGACTCGAACTCGGGTCCCAGAGGTGTAAGGCAACAGTGCTAACCACTGCACCACCATGCCGCCCTACTAAAAGTTCATGATTTGAAAAACCACAGGCAGGGGAAGAATTTGAAGATCATTCCCGCACAGAAGGCTGAGGGTAGTACTCCCCTCATGGACTTTCTTCAGTCTATGATTTTCCTCTGTTTGGAATTGAACGTGCCCATCGAGTCCTGGCGCCCAGTCTTACCCTGAATCATCCTCCAAGAAGCATCCTTCTGCACTTCCTGCATTTCTCCCAGAGAGAGGTCGTCGCTAGAGCAGTGCTAAAAAAAATGTGATATTGTCTATAGAAGATCTCATCTATGTTTTTTCCCAGATTTGTCAGCAGAAGTTTTCCGGAGAAGATGACACTTTGACAGTGTAAGGAATGTGATGGCCCATTTCAGCATCTATTGAAGATTTGACTACTAAGTGCATCTCGGGTGCCACCATGAAGATTGGATTTGCCCTTTCGACACTCCAGAGTCAGTTGTGACTGATTCTGGCAGTCCATGTGCTGCGGTACTGCCACTGAGCCCCGCTGTGATGTTCGGGAGGCTCCTGCTTCCACAGAGAGTGGGAGGGTACGATGGCCATCACCTGCATATGGACACGGACATACATGGGTCAGGTTACAGAACATGACTCACTACTACACTGGCAACTCTTATGATAAAGGTAATTTATTATCAACCCCCAAAGATGACAGCCCTCAGGCTAGCAGTTCAGTAAGAATGAAAAAGTAATAACTGATGAGAAACCTATCCTCTGTTCTAAGACATTTCAAGCCTCACATTTTAACTAGGGGTACAATTAATGAAATTTACTGGGGCACCATCCAGGCATCCCCCACTAGGAAAGATGAAACAGCATATTGTACCTCCTCACAGCAGCGGCAGCAAACAGTAGCCCTGTACTTCATACGTACCCAGAGCTGGTCTTTCTGCTTGACTGACTTCCGCCAAACTGACTTCTCCAGTGTTGGCTCAAAGCCCAGGTGAGGATCTATTTCTATTTTGCAATTCTTCCTCCACCATAATATTAGCCAGATATCTGGAGAAAGGAAGAATGTACAATTTCAAAACCCATTCACTGGCTGACCTCCAACAGTTACATCAGTTATCCATACTGTAAAAAAAAGGCATGTAAAATTACAGTAAAATACCGGCAGCAGTTTTGCAGTATTTTTACTATATATAAAATTATAGTACTTTGCTGTAATCAGTTATGCAGGATTTTACCACACTTTTGTACTTTTTACAGTTTAGCAGTTAATATTTACCAAATAAAATGTCATTTTACAGCATATTATTCCCCAAACAGATTATTACTGTAATTAAATATACTGTTTTTCATTACATTACAGTAACTTGCATTATCTTATTGCATTAATTTGAACAGACACTATAAACTGAGCAAAGCATTTATTTGACTCACCATCACAAAAGTCACAAAAACTGTAATTCTGTTAAATATGTCAAAAAATCACAGAATGTTCAAAAATGCAAAGCCTTTTTAATTTCTAAGCAACAATTCAACAGAGTTGTTTACAGACTACTTTTTAGAAACTTTTTAAAAGCCTTTTAAAACAACATGAATCATTTCCTCAAGTTTGCACAGGTTTGTTTTCATGTACACAATAAATACAACGGTAACACTGGACCAGTCTTTGGAGTTTTGTTGTTTAGAGCCTTTGCTAAGAGACATCTGAAGGTTGGAAGGAGAGAGAGAGAGAGAGAGAGAGAGAGAGAGACCACATATGGTTTAATGCATTTTCTTCTAATTTTCATGAAATCAGAAGAGGGTTGAAGGTTGTTGGATGTTTAATCCCACTGATTTTGGGGACCTTTTTATTGTAAGCCTGGCACTCGACTTTGAAGATGAATCTCTAAGAAAGTGAATATAATAATGCATTAAAAGTATTCATTCACTGACTAAATATATGGGTAAATACAGGTGATGAATTTTGTAAATATATCAATATAAGGGTGGCATGGTGGCACAGTAGTTTGCGCTGCCCCCTCACAATGAGAAGGTCCTGGGTTCAATCCCCTGGTCGAACGGCATTTGGGCCTTTCTGTGTGGATTTTGCATGTTCTCCCCGTGTTTGTGTGGGTTTCCACCGGGGGATCCGGTTTCCTCCCAAAAGCACCACCTTGCCAGTTTGCTTGCTGGTGACTTTTCCATGGTGAGCCTTTGGTCCACGTTCTGGGTTAATGTCAATAAAGCATCTACATATTGACAAAATAATAATAAAAGTGGACACCATCCAGTGATTTGTCCCTTCCACTGGGCCTACAATATGAACATTCAGAGCAATATAATATTGTTCTTGACCAAGCATGTGACTAATATCGATCTATTTAAATAAAAAATGATATAAATACATTCATACCTAGGACAATCATTTCAGGACCATCAGGCAACGTCAGAGACCCTTCAATATCAGCTGCAGAGGCAGCTGCCTAAAAAAAAGTCATCCCATTTTGTTTAAAATATCAATACATGTAAATGTTAATCCACATTACAATATTAACCAATCTGTTACAAAGACAAAGATAACTGTTTATATTCTTTACACTTACATCTGCCTGTAGGAGAAGAGCATCAGTCTGCTCTTTGAAGTGAGCCATCAGTATCTGCAGAACATAGGGAGGTGGTGCACTGATGCTGCTTCTCATCAGAACAGCTTTAACTGCTTCATTCAGCGTCTGTTCTAGGTTCTCGGATAAAATTCACGCAAGTGGAATGATGGCAAAGTACGCTGTAAAAAAAAATCGTTAAAAAAAACGGTAACAAATCTGGCAGCAAAGTTGCCAAACAGTTACTGTTAAATACCAAATGTTATTTTACAGTACATCTCTGTAAAAATTTACAGAGGTTATCCCATATGTGTGCTGTAATTTTACTGCCAAATTTTGGTAAAATTGCAGATTTGCACTGTTTGATATCTTTTAAATTACAGTATAATACTGTTTTAAAATAAAATTTAAAGATTAAAACAAAAGACAAATCATGTAAATTTACTTTACCATCCAACCATTTTTCAATTGTTGTTATTGTCACGATCTGGCGCGGGGAGAGCGACGATCGTGCGAGACGAACGGGTAGGAAGCAGGCAGACAGGCGGAAGTCGGGGCAAACCAGGGATTTAATACGGACAGGGAGCATGGGACATGTAACGCCAACTAACATCAATGACAGACAACGCTAACAGGCAAGACCAGGACTTAAAACCAGACAAGACTAATCAAAGTAAGCAGATACAGCAGGGTACAATCAAGGAAATACACGGGGGAAGGCAGGGGGCGTGGCACACACGAGGAGCGGACGAGCCGGGCATGACAGTTATATAAAAGACAGTTGCCTTAAAAAGTACTCCATACTTTACTACATTGTAGATAAAATAGATAAAATAAGATTAAATGCATAAAACATTAAAAAATGCATTTTTTTGCAGTAATGACAAAAAAATTTTTAGTATTCAGCAAATTTATGTAATTTTTTTATATAAAACTGGGTGAGAAGCTTAGTGAATATGCTTCCAAGACCTCTCAGCTGTAACTGCTGATAATGGAGCTTTCATATAGAACTGAATGGACTAAATGAATGGATTTCCATTCTGACGTTCCAGCCAGCTGCAGTATTTCCGGTGCACACTAGCTATGGCGTTTTTCACTTTTCACAGCGTTATGCAGGACCTGTAAACAACGTGAATCGCATCATTCAGGCCGCATCGAAGACGCCTACGTCAAAAAAGGACAAAGGCTTTAAATTGTATGTGTCCAGCTACATACACAACTATGAAGGTAAATCTCTGTTTTGAATTCTAAACTGTCTCTGATACTTGCTAGTCGTTTACTAGCCGAAGTTAGCAACTTAATAGAGCAATGTTTATTTACTAGCTAATGTTAGCATATTGATAAGTAGGTTAACGTCATGAATATGTTGTTTTTGTGCATTGTACTATCCTAACCTAACCCCAATGTTAATCTCAGTTTCAAACAAGGTGTCAGGAGCGGTGACAGTTACGTCTGAGTGCTTCAGGTGTATGAGGAAAAGCCAAAAGCCTCACTGTCTGAGTGTAAGGGAAAGTCATCCTGCAAGTTCAGTTCAGTTCAGGTTCATAAGAAACAGGTTCCTGTTTGTCAGATCAAGTTTCTGAGTCATTACTGTGAACTAAATACGGTATAAGACTATCATTGAACTACATATTTCTGTCACGCCCTCTCAGGCGGAACCCGCCGCCCACTCCTTCTCAGCACCGCCCGAGTAGGCAGGGTTTCCCAGGTGTTCCAAATGTCTCAGTAATGAGAAGCTCTAGATAAACCAGGAACACCTGCAGCTCAATGCGAAGTATTGTGCCATTACTATGAGCCTTGCCAAGCAATTACTTGTCTCTCGTGGTCCCGCTGTTCCTTCCCTGTTCCGTATTCCTATTGTGCTTGCCTTACCTTGTCTTCTTCCTTTCCCCAGACTCATTCCCGTACCTGACCCCGCTTACCTGCTGATCCCGGCTTCTCCAGTTCCCCTTCCCCTGTGTGGTCGTGTCCTGTGTGCCCGTGTAGGACTGACCTTCCGGCTTTCGACCTCCACTCACGGCTTACGACCATCCTTCTGGCTTTCGACCCCAGCTAACGACTCACGACCATCCTTTACGGATTTCCCTGTTATTGTATTGCTTTCTGCGATCACTATAAACTATCTGGCTGTGCGCATTTCTGGATCCTCGCCTGGTTACTCTGCCTCCGGTCACAATTTCTATGTACTTGTTTTTTTTTCCATAACACTTCACTAACAGAGCTCCAGTAACAGAGTTCCACTAACATAAGTTCATTAATTTATTATGTGAAATATTGTCTTTAACTGTACTTGCAACAGGTACAATTTGTTCTCTAACAGATGTTTGTATTATAACAGATAGTGCTAAGGGATTCACCTCCTGCGGAGTTACAGGAGTGCCAATGTACCTGTGTGGCAGGTACATCCTTGTGCAGCCACTTGGCAGCTCTTCTTTATCAGACTGCCCACTATTCCCAGCTTAGGCTCAGATCAGTTCCCCCAGTGTTCAGCTGCACAGAGACTGAACAAAAGTGGCATAAACCAAGGACTATGGTAAGTAACCCGATGCTTTGATTTTATTTATGGATATCTGTTCAATGTTTATAGAAAAAAATGTTTTTGTTTGTATACAGGGTATTAAACCTGGTCCAGGAAACAAAATGGTTATCCTGTCAGCCAGACTAAGAGAAAGAAGACTGGTAGAAGGAATCAGGTTTGTGTTGCTATCAATACTACACACGGGCACTAAAAAATTAAAAACTAATAGTGACTATTTTTGTAACACACCACAGCACAGAGTGCACAGTGAAATTTTCAGTGTTGGAGCAGTGAGTGGGTACAGTACCTTACTCAAGAGCATCTCAGTGGCAACTAGGCGAGAAATCGAACTCGCAACCCTCCAGTCATGAGTTCCATTGTTTGAAATGATAGACCACCAATGCCCCCCAGTGACATTTGGCATGCACAATTACACATGCATATGTATGCACTCCTGTCCCCACCTACCCACACACACACTTACTTACATACATCTATGGACATACACACACACGCAGACCCACAACCACACATGCTCACACATAATACTCATTGTTACATACATGCGTGCATGCCTACACACCACTTTTGCACACAATTATTTCTTATTTATAGCACACTTGTTTCCTTTTGTCTTTTTCACAGAAGCAGCTTGTATAAAGGCATTAGCTCATCTCTGCTGGAAATATCACTGCTTAAAGTTCATGACGTGTACCATGACCTTCCTGCTGATGAAGCTCCCATGATCACAACAATGGCTGTTTCCAGTGATGTACCTCTGGTTGACTCCATATTCGGACAAGTGCAAGAGGGAAGTGTGCTGTCCTATCAGATGCCAACAAAGACTGTCCCAAGGACCCGTCCACACACAGACGCCCCTTCTCCCCCACAGCTGCCACTCTCAGATTACAGGATGGGACCCTCTACATGTGCATTTGTCTGCTCTGAACATCAGCACCATCACATGGCATCCCTTGACACATCTTTGGAGACAGCACACAAAATTGAACACAGCACATGAGAACAGAGTTCTTGTGCTGAGTGGCACCAACTAAGGAGGTGCCGCATCACCTCTTCCAAATTCAAAGAGCTCTGTCACACCAGGGGGGAAAGCTCTGCTGAAAATCTCGCCAAAAGGCTTCTGAGACCTTGCCATAAGACTGCTAACATGAGGCGGGGGCTTGACATGGAGCCTGTAGCAATAGGGGAGTACTGCACTCAAAAAAATCATATGTTAGCATTACTTCACTTTTTTATGTCAACAGGTTCCACGTAAGTTGTTAAGTTGCCTTTAAGAAAGAATATTTATTTCAGTGAACATAAGGTAATTACATAAAGTTAATGTAATTTTGTTTAGTTCAATCAACGTAACATTCATGATTTTGTTTTAATCTATTTGGTTATTTAACTTCAATTACTCTAAAATTTATATTGTTATGTTCAAAGACATAAGAAAAAAGTTTCAGTTTCATTGTGTTTATTAAATAACATTTTTACAATGTCTTACAATGAACACTTTCTATTGTTTTTCCAACCATAAAATGTTTTTCAAAATCTACATGCTGTCATAGTTTTCAAAATAATAATTTTAACTTATTACAATAAGTTACAATTTTAATACTATTAAAAGAACAATACAAGTATAAAGTAAAATAAAAGCATGCAGCCTTTAAATGAAAGGATTGACAAAAATGCTTTTTATACTTGGAAAAAGTTAACAGCCTTCTTTAACACCTTGAAATTAAAAAAAATCAGCTAACAACAATTGTTATTCAAAGGAAGATTAACATTTGAAAGCAAAGTAACATTTTTACAATGTTTGAAATTTTTTCAAACAAGAACATGTTTACAAAATCTAAGTAATGTCTTCAATTTTCAAAATAAAACTTCTTTACTTATTACAAGAAGTTACACAAATAATATTACCAGTAAAAAGTAAAATAAAATAATACTCTTTAAATTAAATGATTTACAAAAATATACTTTATACTTTAGTAAACTTAAAAAAAATAAAGCAGTAAACAACATTGCAGTAAAGCAAAAGTAAAGATGAAGTAAAGATTATTAAGGACATCACCTGGTTAGCACTGAAAAAAAAGTACTGCAACAGCCAGTGCAACATTATGGACAAAACATAGGTCCTGCCTCTTAGCCCTTGTTTCAAGTTACAGTGCCAACAAAAGGAGTTTATTTTTTAAAACCTGGACTTTGTTTGGCAGCTTGTTGGCATCGAGTTGCATAAAAATCTTTTGAAACAATTCAAAAGTATATCTCAGATCCTGGGGGTAAGCCAAGTTTAATGCATAAATTAGACCAACCATCATGGAACATGCATTAGCTACACTGTCCAAGATTTCAAGTACTTGGATGCCTTCGATGATGACACCAACATCTTCGTATGGGTCTGCAACATCTGCCCCTTCATGTTTGATGGCATAGACTCCGAGAGTGGTGTTGCTCATCAAAATTTGGGTTTCATCATGTTCAGCGTCCTAAAAATAACAAAAGACAAGTACAAATAATAAGTACAAAATAAAACAATTACCAACAGATCAAGGGTAAACTGGTTTTAGAGAAAAATACAAAAAAGTTTTTAAAATTTTTTTTTAATAGCTTACCATGTACTCCTTCACTAGGTTTGAAGGATCTTCATTTAGGTAGACCACTAAGGCTTTCAGGATGCATTCACGCTTTTTTTCAATGATGATGCTCTAATCAAAATTAAATGAGAATTAGTACTTTTTGCTGTACATCTTAAATTTAAGTAGCATTACGCAAATTATCCCACTGCGTTATTTTACGAAAGTAAAGTGTGTCCATCAACCAATGGTCCCAAATCAGAAGCACTGCATAGGATACACAATTATCTTGAACGCCTGAGCTGTTCTAATTGTAGTTGCAAAAACAACTCTGTTAAAGTATAAGAGAGGCAGAAAGTCATTGATGCTTCAAAATAAATAAATCATATTTGGAGCTGAAGAAAGACAATTCACCTTTAACTTTTAATCCATAATTTTAGTATAAAAAAGATTAAATGAAGGATGAGTTAAAAATAACAAAATAATCATATTTGGATGAAATATTAGTTTGGCCTATTATGAATGAGAATTGGTGATGAATTTAGAGAACATACCTGATTCAAAACTGACAGGATGTCTGAGATCTTCTGTGCGGCTGCTCCTCCTTTCTTTTTGAAACTTTTGAGTAGCTGGGTGGAGAAACGATCAAGCTGACCAATGAATTTGGACACCAAAGGAATTGTTGTAATCCTGCTGAATTCCGCAGATACCTGGTACAATTTCCAAACAAAACAAAACAAAAGAGAGAGAGAGACAAATCAGGGTGCTTCGTAAATTTTTGACAGAACATAATCATACACTTCCTTTACCAGCACTCACAGATAACACACATTTACGATAAATGAACAAACCTGAATTACATCTAAAGTACTTCAAATCATAGTTTAGAATTATAACAACATCCAAGCAAACTGACATGACATTAAAGACATATACCTCTCGCTCAGTAAAGAGTGCTGGCCATCTGTTCTTGAATTCAGCAATGAAAGGTGAATCTTCTACCACCTCTCGTGCCTCCGTAGAGCAAACGTTCTGTCCATCAGCCCCTTGATAAACTGCTGTACAAAAACAAAACAATCGGTTAAAATGGAGAAACCATTCCTTACTAGAAATTTAATGTCATTTACAACTTTGTTTTGGGTGATGTAAATGTTCAACAAGTATAAAATTTCACATAAATGCATAAAAAAATGTGTCTAACTATAATGTGAAAGAAGACACGAGTCATATGCCAATTTTGTGACAATACTATACACAAGGTATTACACGTGAGTAATGATTCAAATGTTGTTACAGCATCAATATAAATTCATAAACGTGAAAATCTCATCTGTCTGTTTACATAGAGGAAAACGCGTTGTTGTTTTGCAGTGTAATTCTCCGTCTCTGATTCTAATAAAACTGCTCCGATTTAAACTAGCTGACGAGGGACCGTTGTGCTTCGTTCCTTCTTGTGGTGTTTTCCAACTGCGCATGTGCAGATTTTACTCCACCTACTGACCAATATGCGGTACTGCAGAAGCAACACAACTCTGTTTCATCCATCCATCCATCCATCCATTTTCCAAACCGCTTATCCTACTGGGTCGCGGGTGGTCCGGAGCCTATCCCGGAAGCAATGGGCACGAGGCTGGGAACAACCCAGGATGGGGGGCCAGCCCATCGCAGGGCACACTCACACACCATTCACTCTCACATGCATTCCTACGGGCAATTTAGCAAGTCCAATTAGCCTCAGCATGTTTTTGGACTGTGGGGGGAAACCGGAGTACCCGGAGGAAACCCCACGACGACATGGGGAGAACATGCAAACTCCACACACATGTGACCCAGGCGGAGACTCGAACCCGGGTCCCAGAGGTGTGAGGCAACAGTGCTAACCACTGCACCACCATGCCGCCCCTAACTCTGTTTCATTCATTTTAATTAACTGAACTGTGTAAATTTGAAGAATTACATCTTTTAATTCTGTCAACACAACTCTTTTAATTTTAATGCACAAACGAAATTTAATTAATTAATTGAAACATAATTACATTCTTTGGACCAACAAATGCCATGTTTCATTTTTTTGAGTGTGCATGGTAGGGGAGGTGAACCACTATCTATGTGGTTTCTGATACACCCTGATGCACCATGGATGGGTTCATCACCTGATGGGATTGTGTACGATCCTGAGGGGCAGCCAGTGTTTGGCCTGTTGGAGATCAAATGCCCAAATGTAACAAGCTATGTGGACTGCCCTTCCATTCAGATCAGGCAGGGTACACAGACACTGAGGCGATCTCATCCTTATTACTGGCAGAACCAGGGCCAGATGTTAATTTCTGGGTGTGACTGGTGTGACTTTGTCATTTACACACAAGACGACATGTTAATTCAGAGGATTCCCCGTGACATGGAAGTCACTGAAACCATTAAAGAAAAAACTGACCATTTCTTTTTTAATTTTTAACTCAACGTCTTCTTGGATAATTAGTGAGTTCATGGCAGTGTGAATGTATTTGAAGTTACTGTGTTGAATATAATAGATGTGAGTAAAATGTTGCTGCATTGTTTGTTTATGCAGAATGACTGTAACACATGACTTGGATTTAAGCATTTAGATGCTTTGTATTGGTTAAGTAATTAAGGTAAATGACTAGAACTAAAAAATGGGTAACGAAAACAAAAGCAATTTAATAAAGTTTTTTAATAGGTAGCACTTTAAGACCTCAACTGTGTACAAACAAATTTCATGCAAATATAAACAAGAGTAGGGAAAATATGAGCTGGCCTATTTAAGCCAGAGTACTGCTTAAATTTGACAAAGTATTTTAAAAAGGCAGGATAAAAAACATTGTATTTTCATAATCTGTTTGCATATAAACATACATACTACACAGATATATATAGTAAGTATAATGTGTAGTAATATACATATATACACACTTCATTATACTATATATTACTATATACATAAATGTTAATGCTACATATAAACAAATGTAGATATTTGCTATATATCAACAATTGTAGATAATTTCCTTTCTCAAAAAATGGGGTTCTGTTGGACTAGTGTTAGTCTTCATGCTTTTTTGCCCAAGCCTTTACCAGTGTCCCATTTTCATAATTTGTTAGGAGACAAGCCACTGTGTAGAGCTGGTTGATGCTTCCAAAAAGGCGTAGGAGAATTTCAGAGTCAAAGAATTAGTGCTCCTTGACCCGGCGAATGAAACACTCCACATGCACCCTGAGACATGCTATGGCCTGGGTCTCCCTAACTTCACATGCTGACATTTGAGACCTGCCAGAGAGGAATGCTGGCATGTAAATCTTGCATGGTACAACGTCATCTGTAAGAAAACCTCGGTCTACCATGACAGCCATCCCAGGTTTTAGGAGGGTAACGAGACCACATTCACGTAAGAACATAAGAACTATACAAACGAGAGGAGGCCATTCGGCCCATCAAGCTCGCTTGGGGAGAACTTAACTAATAGCTCAGAGTTGTTAAAATCTTATCTAGCTCTGATTTAAAGGAACCCAAGGATTCAGCTTGCACTACGTTATCAGGAAGACGTGTGATCTGCTTGTTGCTGATAGACCCGGCATACAGTGAAGATATGAATGTCACTGCCCCGCAATTCTAATGAACCCTTTCAGAGTGTAGTGGGACGTGTAAGAGGAAAACACTTGACTCTGCAGGACAGGGGAAGATGGGCATTGACACCTCAGCTCAGTGCAGTCAGGGATAACTGTAGTGTCAGGGAAGTCCTTGAAATCTGCTGACAGATTTTTACATATCTTATACATAGCGTTGGCATATAGTCCATTGCTAGTCTGAATACTTACGTAAATGTAAGATTTTAGTTTTTAATATTTAACACCCCAGCGATGGGCTGGCCCCCCATCCTGGGTTGTTCCCTACCTTGTGCCCATTGCTTCCGGGATAGGCTCTGGACCCCCTGCGACCCAGTAGGATAAGCGGTTTGGAAAATGGATGGATGGATGGATGGATATTTAACACATTTACAATTCTTTTTTTTTTTTTTATTTAAAATTACATTTACCAAAAATACAAAAAGTAAAGGGGTCTGAATACTTTGAGACAACTGTGTACCACATTAAACCTCAAAAACAAGATCAAAACTAAATCTTTACATTGGTTCTGAGCCACATTCTTAAAACCAGTAAAATTTTCCACACCCTTTGCATCCCACTGCCAATCATACCTGATACTGCACAGTAATGTTTCTGTAGCTCATAAGGTTAAGGACATTTCCATCTATATCTCCAACCTGCTCTTACTCCTAGCTTGTCAATGCTTTAGTGTTTTTGTCACAATTTTTTTCTATGAAGAAATGGTATGTAATAAATCTAAGTGAACATTTAATCTGTATCTTATTACATTTCTGCTTCAAACTAATTGTATTAGATATTATTGTGTGATCGTTACTTTGGATATACAGCAAATGCATGCTTCTAATACCATTTTCTAATACCATACAATTCTGTATTTTTACAGGCATATGCATTTAGTTGGAAAAGACTGTACTGTGTTGTCTTTTTAACAGCAATGCATAATAATTTTACATTCAAGATCATTTAAAAACAGCACAGCCATGTAAAAAAACAGTAGATTCTTATAATGTAAAATTACACATTTAAATCCTATTTTTATGAAACATAAATTTAAAAATCAAGATTTACTGTATTTTATAGGTGTATTCTGGTAAAATAAAAAATCTGGCAAAATGCTAAATAAATCACGGCAAATTTTCGTTAAAAAAAAAAAAATGTAACAGTGTACTACAGTATTGATTACACGTAACCGAAAAGGGCACTGTCCATGCCCTCACGATTGCAGTGGGTAGTTTAACTACATGTTAATACATTTACCATCGGACAGAAACGGCACCCTTTTGGGCTGCTTTGGATGCATAGAATAACTTTAGTAGATTTGCCGCACAGCAACGGTAAGTCTTTTTTTAATGCGTCAGATTAACTTTTCAAAAGTACTATCTGTTTTTCATACTTAAAAAACTAAATTGTGGATTCCACAAAAAAGACGACGGACGATTTCAGTTTCTTCTGGCATTCCCGCCTCGTGGACGAAGTTCCTGTAGTTGAAGTTCCTGAAGTTGCTGTATTTATAAACATGTATTCCAAATCACAGTAATGCTGTTATTTTACAGTAACATGCAGTGTATTGAAATAATGCTGGGTTACTGTAAAAATATTCATGTAAATTTACATCATGCCTACTAAGCCACCTTGCCACTCCTTATGTTTACATATCTGCAAAGATAAACCTGGACTACATGTTATTAAAACATTAATTCTGACAATATTATTTCTATGTGGGGGACTTTGAAGACAAAAAACATCTCTAAATTCTCAAAAAGTGGTACATACTCTGTGAAAATAACTTCTTGGTCAGTTGCTGCCCTCTAAGTATAAGTAAAATTGTATAAATATGACCAGTTCCTGAAAAATGAGCAGTATGTTCTGCTGGAACAGTATGTTATGTCTCATTATCCATAAAGCATGAGATTGAATAATAAATATGATAAAGAACAATCTGTGGTTTTACATGCAAAACTATAAATATGAAAGAATTTAAAGGTACATTTTCACTGACGTAAAAAAATACATAAAAAATCTTGCTATTTTGTTTTCAAAATGCATCCGCCTTTCTTGTTAATTAAAAAACAAGTCTTAATGTTTAACTAATGAGCTATGGTGAGCTGCAAAATACAAGTTAATGCCTTACATTTTTTATTTACATTTAAATGTTTTTTTTTTGTATTTTCCTCTGTGTTACAAAGAAACGCAATGAAAGGAAAACTTATGTGTGCTGCTTTATTGTTAGCTATTTGTCAGAACCTTACCCAGTATGCAAGTTCAAGGGCAGAATGCTAGGGGATGCACAAGCCTTCATGTATGGCATGTTCCAGTGGTAGAGCTAAATGAATATTTAAAATTTTTTATTAAACTTAGTACAGAACAAATGTTATACCCTGGATGAATAGATACACTTCAAGGTGTTTAATCTCATGAATTGTGTTGTATCATTGTGGTATAAAGTAGTACATTACAGCATTACCAATTAGCGGGAGAGGCAGGTTGTGGAAGATGGAGACAGACGCATTTTGTTTTTTAACATTAAAGTCTTTAGATATTTAGATAATTGGGCATTCATACCTCTGCCTTCCTAGACTAAGCTCCTCATACCTTTCCCACATCGCAGTCAACTCATAGCTTACTCACTTACCAAGGGGGAGGTGACTGCATAGGATGATGGGAAGGGGGGGGCAGACTTACCCTATCCCCTATTGCCATGCACTACTAATTTTTTATGTTTGCATTGAGGTATTGTGATACCCGGCTCGTACGCTCCTCGTGTGTGCCACGCCCCCTGGTTACCCACGTGTTCTTCCCTGATCGTCTCCTGTTGCGTCCGATTACTTTGATTAGTCTTGTCTGATTTAAGTCCTGGTCTTTCCTGTTTGCCTTGTCCGTCATTGTAGTCATAGTGATTGTGCAGTGGATGGTTATTGTGAGCATCTCCTGTCCCCTGTCTACCCTAATAAACCCTGCGTTCAGCCCCGATTTCCGCCTGTTTACCTGCTCCTTGCCGGCCGACCCGCATGATCGTCGCCTTGCCAACTCACGGTCGTGACAGGTATGACTGTACATTATGTTTTACTTTTATAATGTTTCTTCTAAGAGGTTATAGATCATCCATTAACATTTTTTGCCTCTATAAAATCCATAAATTGAATTTTGTTTTCCAAAGTTTTTGATTGTTTGTTTATTCATTCCACCCCTACCATTGATATTATATCATTGATATTTCAGAATGCTGCCCTCGTCTGGTGGAACTTACACAGGAATGGCGGAAGGGGATGATGACATGTTACATGCAGACTGCCCAGTCCCAACTGGAGAGGAGTTAAGGGTCATTCCAATACAACTCACCTAGACCTCCCAATTTGTTTCATCATATCCATGATATGATGATATGGAACCAAGCTGAACCTTGGAGAGTTCTCTTGCTTTAGAAGATGATATGTATATGCTAAGATAAAGTGAAAAGCATGCATGTGTGGGGCGGGGGTATGGGGTGGGCTGGGCTGGGCAGGCCTTTCAGCATGAACAATTGAAAGTTTGAGTGACCCTTTTTGTATTTTATTTGAGGGTATTCCCCCAGAAAATTTCACAAGTGCCTGTTTTCAATCACCAACAATCGCCAACAAGCACCTAGCCCTGGAAAAGTCTCTACAAGTCCCTGGGCACTAGGGATTACTAACCCTGGGCACAGAAATCTCAGTGGGGAGGCAGATGGATGACTAAGCAATGAGTTTTAGCTGGAATTAACCGTATTGATTAAGTGTATGACCAAGGTATTAGAGAGGTCTAGGAACATAATTACCTGATTGCTTAAAATCCAGCTGAAGTTTAGACACCAATACACTATATATAGAATGACAAGTTCTAGTCCAATGTAAGCTGTGCACTGGAAATGTTTTCAGCTATTAATGACTTACAGTCATGAGCATGGCTGATGCAGATGTTGGATAAGCTACAGTAGATATGGTGGCACTATAGAAGCAGCACCAGGTCAGTACAGTCTGCTAAACATTAAAGCACAGAGCAAAAGGAAATTCAGTGGAGTTTCAGTTAAATATCAAGTTTTTTTGTGAATTATAGCTGAAGTAAACAAAATTGTTAAGCATTATTTTTAATACATTATTGTTTCAAAATGTAAATGACAGCACCATTATGGTTTATCTTTGCTGTGCACCTTCAGTGCCCTGTAACTGCATCATTTCCCTTTGACAAGCAGATGTCTATTGATGCTGTCCAGTAAATTTCCCATATCACACAGAGGCCAGTAAGACGATGCATGAACATGGTCAGGAGGTCCAGCATCGCTGCAGCTTGGATTGCAATGAATGAGAGAGAGGGGGGCCTCCATCTGGGACCACATGGGGAACAAGAGTCCACCTCTGTGATGGAGCAGTGCAGGGAGCGGGGGGGGGACAGCAGAGGGAGAGGCTCAGACCAGCAGGCTGGCCCCCACATCAGCTCCTCCTTCCTGGTAACTGTGCCCCAGCACAGCCTGTCCTGTCATATACTGGGCTGGTTTCTGTGGCAGTTTTGTAAAGATGGCTCTCGAGCTCCGATTTTGTTTTTGTTTTCTGCTTTTGTTTATAAATTTCATTGAAAACAAAACTTTGAATACACTTGCATAACAAACCTGACACTTTTGTTTTGTGGCTTTTGAATAATGATAAGGATCTAAAAACTGGTTAGAGAACTCAGTGTAAAGTGGGGGCTCTGCTCTTACTTACAAAAGCGAAAACTGCCATACTTTTTCCTCTACACTATGCAAGAGAACGTTCCATACTGTGCTGTTCGACAGTGACCTTGACGCAGAGACGGGGGATCCATTTCTCCACTTGTCAAAACACATTTTTGTTAAATATATAGATATCAGAGTGAGTGACCTGCCAGAGCAGCATTACTCAGCAAAAGCCCAGATATGCAACCTCTAAGGGATCCTGGATAGCCTGCTTTAAGCTGCTTGCAACTGGACCAGTGACAGCATAGAGGGCTGAGGGGGAAAGTTTGCTGCCTGGAGAGATTCAGAAAGGTCTGTGACTAGACTCCCTGACCCAGACACGTATGATTCCCCACGCGACCCAAACACAGCCACATTCCCAGGAGTATGTCCCGGGCCTACCAGGGAGAAATCCCTCTTCATTCATTTTACTATTTTCATAAAATGCACTTCTTGTTTCCTGAATAATTTTCGGTAAATTACAAATTTATTATTTGAATTCTACATTTTCTACTTAAAGCAAAATAACTTTCTGCTTTATTTCAAATTTTTTCTGTAATGAGGGCTCATGCCAGAGGAAGAATCAAAGTTGAATAGGAATTTTGTTTACATACTAACAATACCTTTAAGATTTTTTTTTTAATAGGGATACAATATGCTCAGGTCAACTTTAATATAATCTCAGGGAGACACAAATGGCTTAGAAACCCAACAGATCATTATTGTGCCAGTTTAATTCCCTCAAACTTCAGCAGAACCTTCAAAATGTGATATAAATTCACCCTTAGTCTACTAATGAATAGGTCTTTAATTGTCACGTTGAATTCACTGTATTTACATTTTAGAGAAAAGAGGATAAGAAAGTGGGACAGCTGGAAATTAATTTATCAGTCTTTATATAACATTTACTTTTGAAGAACTGGATACTTAAGAAATATGATTTTATTTAAATATGAAAACAGAACCAGCAATTTTGGATGAAATGTTACATCAACTGAAGCCTAGATGTCCTTTTGAAGACCTTCCTTTCAGTACGAGTTTATTGCTTAGAACTATAACACTTTGGAAGGTATTAGTAATGAGATTCACTACCTTTAACAACCATTGCTACATGTGGTTTGTTGATCAAAATTAAAAGACAGTCCACATGGCAGTTTATTTTGACATTTGCAATTTCTTGGTTTACTCAACAGTGAGGTGTTACATAAAAGTATATATTAGATACCATACCATTATCACATCATTAACTTTGTTTTTGCACATAGTGTTCGAAGCAACTAGGTAGTTTTTCATTAGACTTTGTCTATTTTCCGCTACTTCAACATAAATGGACAATGTTTGATACAAGAAGTCTTTACAAAAGATAGCAAGACTGTTTTGGTACTTTCTTTTGCTATACAACTCAAAAAGCAACTCTAGAGAGTTTACACTTTATAAAACGGATGTGTTTTCTTCTGAATATGAAGCCTTTAGTGCATTACACTGAGGCCAACATCACACTGTAAAATTATATAGAAAAATTCTACAGACGTATGGTGAAAATACTGCACTAAAGGCTCTCACCATCTGAAATCTGTTTTATGGGAAAGACTTCCAGACCCTGAAAATTCAGGAGTGGCTCCAAATGAGTTAACTTTTATTCATAATTTTATAATGTATTTTGTCTTTTTCTTCTTAAAAACCAACTATGAAAAATGCATAAAGACTCACCAATTGCAACAGAACGCAAAAACAATTTAAAAAAATGACAAGACACTGCAAAGGGGGAAATAGAAAAGATGAAGAATAAGCAAAGTAATCCCTGCATTCATACAAAGGCGAAAACCGGAGTAAGGATATGGCACTACAGGGTCAGGGTATTGTCATGACAATAACAATAATCATATTAAAAATAACAGCAATGACTTTATAAATTATTTTCCCCCATTTAAGGGCTCTGAACACTTGTAGCTGAAATGTCTGCATGGTACTGGTTGTCTTTCCATCTAGCGATGAGCATGGGATGATGGAATTCTTCTCCAAATCTAAGGCTGTGCTGCAGTGGCTAGATTGAGCCAAGGCATGGGGATGTCACAGTGGCGTCAGTTACTTGGTTCAGGAGCTATTAGCATCCTGGCAACACACTGCAACAACAATGGATAAAATGTCTCTTTATAATGTCACACTGGTCACCATGGTCTTTTTATTGAATAAAATAAACTGAAAAGAATCATCTTTTTTCCTAGGTCATACTACACATAGTATCAAGACTAATTTCTAAAAATCTAGAACAGCTGAGAAAAGTAGAGACAGGCCATACCACTGGAATCCCTCTTTGGCCTCTGTAAACTTGTGACGAACCATGAAAGTTGCCAGGGCCTCTGCTACCTGCAGAGGCAAGAACAGGTGACAAAGAAGCATAGTGTGTGCAGATGTATGTCAGATGTACAGCAACAACCATGGCAATGATGAACCCCAACGACCAGACAAATAATAATACTGTCATCAGATATTGAACAAGGTCACTGCAAATCTAAAATTGGTATAGGAAGGGCATCTTATACCCAAAGCAACTGCTATATATACAGCTGCGGTCTAGAAAGACAACAAGGACTATCGGGTCCTTCAATACCGAATTTAGCCCAATTGGTTTTGTCCAATCTCTCAAGTTTCCATCCAATCTCTCAGACTGAGGGTGACTATTATTTTATGTTTTAAGACACTGATAAAAGAAATGCTATGCAAACAAAAATACTTTAGAAATGCTTCAGAGACAGTATCCATGAGTTGTAGGTTGTAAAAAATGCTGAGACATGAAAGTGCTGTACAGTCCTGTTTCCCGGCGACCCCAGGCGGTCCAAATTTTTCCTCCCCCTGAGCTCCCTGCCAGACAGACCATGTTTTTTCTCCCTCCCAATTTCCAGTAGGATGTGAACTGTCTGGGGAACCCCAAGGACTGGGCAGAGAAGCACTGCTCTATTGAACTAAAGACACAATAAATGTCAGCACTGATAGTGCAGAAGTATTTGCTCACTTTTTCAGGTGCATCCTCATGAACAGCATGGCCACACTGGGGAAGAACCTGCATCTGGAATTTCCCTATAAAGAAATCCACATAATGATCTTCAGCCTTCAAATTAAACAGCCTCAGTTAGCCTGTAATTCTCAAGCCCTCTATCTATAGCGGGTACTGTTCCCAGGGCAAACATTTAAATCATGGTACCTAGCCTTTGGTTTAAAACTGCAATTAAATTCACTTAACTGAATACGTACTCAAATGTTATGCACATTAAAATTTCTTGAGGTTGTTCTTCATGGAAGTTACATTAAAAGCAATTGTTTGGTTTACTTGTGCCCATAAAACATAAAATTCCAAAGCTGGTTGATGGAAAACACCAAATTATTACTTTGATAAGTTTAGTAATCAGATAGATGTTGATGCACATCAAAATTAAATATACAATTCTCATTAAGGAATCAGATCATTTGAAAACTGGACTGGAATTTCGTTTTCAGGGATACAAACAAAAATTTGAACCGACTCTGTTTTTAAAGTAAATTAATTTGTAAATCTTAGTAGACCTGAAATATCAATCAGCTAGTTTGGTCAAAATAATTTTAAAGCAACAAATCACCGCAGACAAATTCAGAATGATTTACATTATCGTTATACAAGAGCTTAAGCTGAAGTAAACCTTATCCCCTCGGAAAGAAATAAAGTGCCTCACCTTGCATCTGTCCAATTGTTAAATCTTTGTCCAGTCTGTCAACACCTAAAATAAAGTAGATTGGTGATTAGCAGTTATCCAGTAGAATTCATCCATCCATCAATCCTGGTAGAAGTCAAAAGGAGGCTGGGAGTCACCCGCAGGCAGCGCAGGATTCAAGGCAGAGGTACACCCTGCATAGGATACCAGTCACATAAACTTACATATATAATCACACACCATGCATAGGATACCAGTCACATAAACTTACATATATAATCATACACCCTGCGTAGGATACCAGTCACATAAACTTACATATATAATCATACGCCCTGCATAGGATACCAGTCATATAAACTTACATATGTAATCATACACCCTGCATAAAATACCAGTCACATAAACTTACATATATAATCATACACCCTGCATAGGATACCAGTCACATAAACTTACATATGTAATCATACACCCTGCATAGGATACCAGTCACATAAACTTACATATGTAATCATACACCCTGCGTAGGATACCAGTCACATAAACTTACATATGTAATCATACACCCTGCATAGGATACCAGTCATATAAACTTACATATGTAATCATACACCCTGCGTAGGATACCAGTCATATAAACTTACATATGTAATCATACACCCTGCATAGGATACCAGTCACATAAACTTACATATATAATCATACACCCTGCATAGGATACCAGTCACATAAACTTACATATGTAATCATACACCCTGCGTAGGATACCAGTCATATAAACTTACATATATAATCATACACCCTGCATAGGATACCAGTCACATAAACTTACATATATAATCATACACCCTGCATAGGATACCACTCACATAAACTTACATATGTAATCATACACCCTGCGTAGGATACCAGTCATATAAACTTACATATATAATCATACACCCTGCATAGGATACCAGTCACATAAACTTACATATGTAATCATACACCCTGCATAGGATACCAGTCACATAAACTTACAAATATAATCATATACCCTGCATAGGATACCAGTCACATAAACTTACATATATAATCATACACCCTGCATAGGATACCAGTCACATAAACTTACATATATAATCATACACCCTGCATAGGATACCAGTCACATAAACTTACATATATAATCATACACCCTGCATAAGATACCAGTCACATAAACTTACATATATAATCATACACCCTGCATAAGATACCAGTCATATAAACTTACATATATAATCATACACCCTGCATAGGATACCAGTCACATAAACTTACATATATAATCATACGCCCTGCATAGGATACCAGTCATATAAACTTACATATGTAATCATACGCCCTGCATAAGATACCAGTCACATAAACTTACATATATAATCATACACCCTGCATAGGATACCAGTCACATAAACTTACATATGTAATCATACACCCTGCATAGGATACCAGTCACATAAACTTACATATGTAATCATACACCCTGCGTAGGATACCAGTCACATAAACTTACATATGTAATCATACACCCTGCATAGGATACCAGTCATATAAACTTACATATGTAATCATACACCCTGCGTAGGATACCAGTCATATAAACTTACATATGTAATCATATACCCTGCATAGGATACCAGTCACATAAACTTACATATATAATCATACACCCTGCATAGGATACCAGTCATATAAACTTACATATATAATCATACACCCTGCATAGGATACCAGTCACATAAACTTACATATATAATTATACACCCTGCATAAGATACCAGTCACATAAACTTACATATATAATCATACACCCTGCATAGGATACCAGTCACATAAACTTACATATATAATCATACACCCTGCATAAGATACCAGTCACATAAACTTACATATATAATCATACACCCTGCATAGGATACCAGTCACATAAACTTACATATATAATTATACACCCTGCATAGGATACCAGTCACATAAACTTACATATATAATCATACACCCTGCATAGGATACCACTCACATAAACTTACATATGTAATCATATACCCTGCATAAGATACCAGTCACATAAACTTACATATATAATCATACACCCTGCATAGGATACCAGTCATATAAACTTACATATATAATCATACACCCTGCATAGGATACCAGTCACATAAACTTACATATATAATCATACACCCTGCATAGGATACCAGTCACATAAACTTACATATAAAGTGGTACCTCGGTAACACTTTTGAATAAGTCCAACTTGGTATATGTCCTGTTTGGATGTGAAACATTTTGCTTGGTATATGACCTTTGTTTGGAATAAGACTCGTGTTAGAATTCGTATGGGTCAAAATGAGTCACAACACCGTGCGCCACCCTCTTGTACCTCTCGAGACAAAGCCACGGCTGCCCACGAGCGTCAGTACGCCAGTTGCTACTATTCAGTGAGCAACCCGCGCTATAACTTTTCATTTTCACGTGATTTTGTGTTTTTTCGCATAATTCTTAGTAAATTGATAAACCATGAGTTCTAAGAAAGTAGGCATTTGACTATTCTCAGCAAGGTAGTGAGTTTATTTCATCTAATTACTTTTGCATTTATGTATTTTAGTATTAAGCAGTGTTTAAATTATTTTATATAACTCCATCAATGTATAATATGCCAATAACAATAGGATTTTTTTCATGGTAACAGATTAATCATTTTCCCTTTATTTCTTATGGGAAAAATTTGTTTGGTCTACGTCCTGTTTGGTATACGTCCAAGGACCTGGAATGGATTAAGGACGTATACCGAGGTACCACTATATAATCATATAGCCTGCATAGGATACCAGTCACATAAACTCACGTATATAATCATACTCCATGCAATATGGGAGTGTAAACTGCACATACAGAGCCATAGGGGCTCCCCTAATCCTAATGTGAGACAATAGGGCTCCGCACTGAACCACTATACTGCCGTACTAGTTTATCATATTGTTTGAAATGTTTGCCTACCTGCCACATTAAAATGTACAAACTAAATCCAAAATGCAAGTTTAAAATTACTTATTCAAGCTCCGTCACTTATTCGAGGCCGGGTCGTCAGAGCAGCAGTCTCAGTAGGGATGCCAGCCCTCCCTCTCCCCATTAGTTACACTTCAATTCCTAAATTATTGGATTGGACTCAGTAAGTTAATCAGGTAATTGTGCTAAATATTGCCAGGAGCCAAAACTTTGAATCCCAGCCTTTTAGCCCTTAGTACCAAGGGATGCTAGATTAACCCTCAAAACAGGATATCAATTTATTGTTTATTTGAAAGAATGAGACGGCATACACCCTGCTCAAACAGTAGTACCTTTTTCTCTCCCACACACATTATTGAAAGTGTAACAATCAGCCTTCCCAGGAATGAATATTATATCCATATTACGGGGATCAGGCTTGCGACCTTTGAGAGCTTCGGATGTTCACACTTCACAGAGTTCTTACCTGCCAGAAGAAGCAATTTGGGAATGGAGCAGCTGAGGAAGAGGGCCGAGAGGCCTCTGAACCAGCCATCCCAGTATTTCTCAGTCTTCGAGAGCTCAATCCTCCAGGTGTACAAGCACTCCTTCTTCACCTGTGCACAGCACAGATCATAAATGCTGTATGTGTACAGTACCAGTCAAGTTTGGACACGCCAAGCCGCCTAGAAAGGAGAGTGATAGTGTCGCTCACATGACCTGGCCACCTGACCTACACTCAGCAGAAATGGTTTGGGAGGAGTTAGAAAAAGCAGCCAATGAGTGCTCAACAGATGTGGGATGTCCTTCAAAACTGTTGGAAAAGCATCCCAGGAGGCCACCACATGGAACTGCAGAAAGATCAGCCAGTCCCTGGAGCAACTGAGGTTAAGGGTCCTGCTCAAGGGCCCAATGGTGAGATTACTCTGACGACCACAGGATTTGACCAGGGAACCTTCTGAGTCCCAAGCCACAGAGCTGCCCACCCTAAGAAATTATTTTTTTTGGTCAATGCATAACTCCATCAATGTTATTTTACAGTTGTGATGCCTTTATAATTATTCTTAAAAAGAGAGAATAGTACAAAAAAAACTTTTAGACTGGTACTGTACATAAAGTACAGACGCTCCTCTACTTACGAACGAGATATGGTCAGAATGGCCATTTGCAACTTGAAATGTTCGTAAGTCCTTATTCAACATCATTTTAAGGGTATACGCAAGTACTAAGAGCTAGGATGCTAGGACGCACACTACGCTGCTGCGCGGTGGGAGTAGCGGCCAGAAGTCGTACTAGGCGGAATTGGTGGGCAGAAAAAAAATGACAGGAAACGGGAGCCCAATGAACACAATTTGGACTTAACAATCCTCTTCGTTCGTATGTCTGAAAGTTCATAAGTTGAAAGTTCGTAAGTAGAGGAGCGTCTGTAAAACTGTAAAATCACAATGAAAAGAGAAAATGAAGCAAGCTAATGGGCTTGCTCTTTTACTACGGTATTTGTAGGTATTGGAAATTAATAGTGGAAGCATTACCTCTTGGTCATCCTCCTTCTTTCTTTTGTGATCAGATTCCCCTCCATCTTCGTCCTCCTCATCTTCCTCAATTATTCCTTCAACAATGCACTTTGATACCCCAGGACTGGGAACAGGCTCCTCGCACCTGAAAAAAGTCATAGTTCTCAGTGAAAATGGGCACACTGAGGTTTGTACCCCAGAACTTGGCTCTCCTCCCCACTATTACTTACCTCTTGACTTGTCCCACCATGGAGACACGTGCAGACTCTATGTTTCGGATCTGCCCGCTTTTCACACTGTCAGAAAAGACAAAAAAAAAGGCATCTAGGAAGTTGTGCGTTTAAATTTCATCAGAATGTTGGTGGGTATTTATTCAAAATAAAAGACAAGATAAACTTTAGTAGAAACATCCATCCATCCATCCATTTTCCAAACCGCTTATCCTACTGGGTCGCGGGGGGTCCGGAGCCTATCCCGGAAGCAATGGGCATGAGAACAACCCAGGATGGGGGGCCAGCCCATCGCAGGGCACACTCACACACCATTCACTCTCACATGCATTCCTACGGGCAATTTAGCAAGTCCAATTAGCCTCAGCATGTTTTTGGACTGTGGGGGGAAACCGGAGTACCCGGAGGAAACCCCACGACGACATGGGGAGAACATGCAAACTCCGCACACATGTGACCCAGGCGGAGACTCGAACCCGGGTCCCAGAGGTGTGAGGCAACAGTGCTAACCACTGCACCACCATGCCGCCCCTTAGTAGAAACATTTAAAATGAATTTAAAAAAAGATCAACAAAAATGCATTTTTTTAACTGAACAACCAGCTTCGCACCCTCACCTCCACTCAATAGCATTCTCCAGTGACTTGAAGGTTTTCGGTCGACTTCTCAAAAAATTCTGCATGCTGTTCAAGGCATCCATAGCCGTGCCTGTAAAGTATGTTCCATCATGAAAGCAATGATTACTACTGCCTCCACTACTGCCTCAAGGTAACAGCAAGTACTGAGAGCAGCAATGAGTCCCAAATGCACAGAAAAGCAGAATATTTGACTAAAGCTGATAGACAAAAATGGAAACACAATAAAATTCACAAAATTCCTTTACTCCTTACTAGCACAGAAATTACCTTCAACCACATCAATCACACAAAGGCCTATTAAAGACGGCACATGATTGGCTGCTGCTGTATGGACTGCTATTGCCCCGCCCATGCTGTGGCCGATAATCATGATTGGTGGAGCATTTTCTCCGTATAGCGCTTCAATGACCTTTCCAACATCCCTGGAAGACACAAATCAATTTCTGTCTATAAGTCACATATTTGCATTTATCCCTCCAAAGTGCATCATCTGAGCCTCAGTAATATACAATATGCCCCCCTTCTGGTTTGCTTAGTGTAAACAAGGCTATTTTGGTGGAAATTACATTTTTAAAAAAAGATTTAATAAACACACCAGGAAGCATCCACAGCCTATGGCAAACAGAACATATGTTGAATTCATTATCCCCAGGAAAATATGATGCCAAAGCCTCATTGTCACCCTTGCTGACTGTTCAAACTAAAGGTGAATCTGTCGCCTGCCATGTGCCCCATTCTCCCTTCATAAATAACTAAATATACTCAACCTAGATAAACCTGCATGACTTACTTGGCCATGGCTTCTGCTGAAAGGTCTTCAGGGTTTTTCACTTTTGAATCTCCTGTTACAAATGAACACAGTCATATTAATCTCAGAAATCCCTTCTACAGTCCATATGGCTAAAGTGAGACTATTTATGTGCAAGATCTTTCTATAATAACCACACAGAGATTTCATATAGATGTATATGAGGTATTCCATGCATGCAAATCTATCGTATTAACACTGAAGGGTACAGGAGTCCCCCACACCCCCAGAATAGTACAGAGTTACTATTCAAATACGTAACAGTTCTCTGCACATAATCCCTACAGTTAATGTCACACAAACACATATTTCCCTACTATCCTGTTTACTAAGTCTTAGGCTAATGCAAAACTATCATCGACCATCGAAATTCAGAGTGGGGAGCATGCAACACTGTGTTTGGATATTATCTGAACATAGTTTACTGCTGTCCCATTTCAAAGCAGGACAATACATAGTGGGAGGTTCTACTACCAAAAAAGCCATTAGATGACAAGTGCACCAAAAAAGGGAAAGTTAGGGTGACCAGAAGATCGGTTTCCTCACCATGTCCCCTGAGGTCCATAGCCACCACTCTGCAGCTGATGCGAGCACAGATTACAGACTAGAGGTGAAGAGCAAAGAGGAGTGTGCATTATGCCAAGACAAACAAACAAATAAGGAATTCAAATATAATACAAGATAAATTAAATATATATAGACTAGAGAAAACAAATACATATCCACAGACACAAACAGCCATATGCAGTACAGGCTAATAACACAGCCATGAAGACAGTGTTTACACTGACAGATTATACAGTGGGTCCACACTGTCCGTCCCAAAATAACAAGTCCCTGGTTTTGACAGCAGCATGTTTCACTAGCGGCACTCTACATGTCTGTACTTTCACTCACCATAGGTTAGGAGCCTATCATTTACTCTTAGCTCTTCCGGCTATCTAACAATTATTTCTGCCCAGACAGATAACCAAAGAACTCCTTCACGTCTTTATGGAGAAAGGAGAGTAACTCACTGTGAACACGGCCCATGAGAGGGCAGAATGCCCACCACCATGTAACAGCAGAAGTACAGGCCCTTGTGAGCCGCTGCTGTAAACACGAAAAGTGTACAGAGTTGTCAAGGTTACAAACAAGGGTGTAGAGTGTTCCAGCCTAAAAACTATCATATTTAAGCAAATACTGACATAGGAAAACACAAAAAAGGATATATCTCTGCTACTGTCATTTTGCACTTCCACATCATCCATTGCTTCAAAGTACTTATTCCAGGGCAGGGGGGAAAAGTCTTTCTTCCTTCCAGGTCTGTAACGTTGATAAAGGAGAGGTATGAAAGGAATTCTAATATTAGTTTTAAAAAAAAAACGGTCATTGTCTATAATGCTGTGCATTGGATATCACTGTAAACCAGTTAATTAAAGTACTTGCAATATTTATTCATTTACCACGGTAACAGGACTAAGGAAATGCTCATGCAAAATATATCAGGAATGACAGATTGCAAGCTGACCAAGAGTATGATGACATGAAAATTCTTTAAATATATTCACTTTTGGTGTTCCGTGCCAATATATGTTACATACCACCTATCTCCAACCAGGTAGGGAAGGATATTTATAACCGAACCATGGTACGAATATAAGGAATACACTCGAATGCTTGAAGTTTACACAACTGTTTAACACAGCTCCCCACTGTTACCAACCAGTAAAGCACTATTAACCATATGTGTGGATTTCAGATGCTTTTGGATTATCTCGAGGACTGTATTTATCAAACTACCTTCTATAAAAATCAAACTCTCAATGCAGTTACAATTAATCGGAGACAGCTAAACAGCTGCAAAATTTAAATACTGTGAGAATTTATAGAGTAATATTTAGGGTATATTTTATGTAGCACGCGAAAAAATTCTAAGTTATTTTCCAGTATCATTATTAATCAGCTGATCACTTTCGTCTAATACACAAGTAACTCACCCCATTCGCATTTTAGATCCGGATTGCAGACCACCTGCCATTGGTGGTCTAGATGCCAATAAATTTAAGTGCAATTGTTTTTCCATGAATAAAAACTATTTTCTTTCCACAACACTGGAATTCCACCTAACAAGGTATATCGTTACCAACGTAAGTTGCAGAAGACAATTTTTTCCGTACACAGCCAAAGTATCGTCCCACACCGTCGTCAAAGCGCGGAATTCTAGGAACTGTATTAATTCACTGGCACAACTTCCATTAAAACAAACGGACTATGAATCTAAATCCACTACAGTTACCATGATGCTTTGTAAATTGTTACGTCGACTCGAAAATGTGACGTGTTGGGTTCTCGTGAGGGAAGTGAGAACAAATTGGACCGAAACACTTCGGGATTAATACATATATCTGGAAAGCCCTGTTAACATCAATGTATTTTTTTACAGCTGGTTTTGTAAAGTAATGTTATACCTCTGAACTGTGCGGTACAGTGGTATTTGTCCTGGTACAGTATCGCTGTAACATGAATCGTATATTGGAGAATAATATACCAATTCAGCCGTTTAAATCACGTTAGATAACGACCCCCCCCCCCAAAGAAAAAAAAACATATATAATATTTATTATATATATATTATATATATAATATACACAATTTTTGTTGCACTTTTTCTAGTAACTAACTAATCATAAATCCAAGTGGCCAGTGTAAAAGCCTTTAACATTTTGGTACAAACTATTCGCCTCATTTACACAAAGGTATCTGATAAATAAAGTAAAAGTAGTGGCCAGAGGCGTTTTCTTCCCCATATCCCACAATGCACCTGGAAACAAGCAGCGGCAGTTACATGAATGACGGCGGGACGAAAGAAAATGCCGTGGACGCTTTTACTCGTAGTCCGTGGAAATTTCTTCTTAATTTTTTTTATGTCAAAGGCAGTCTGGCGAAATGAAGCATAAGAAGCTGCAATCCACCAAGGCTGGATGCAAGAAAAAGAAAGGTATGTTACATGGTAACTACTGATGACAGATGGTCTTCTGTTTATGGTTACCAAGTAGGGCTGATCTTGTTAGCGAGCTGCTTAAGTAGCTAAACAACAAATGTTCATGAACTGCTCCTACTAACCACTTAGCGGTGACGTTCAGATTTAAGGTTATAAAATCACTTGCAGTAAGAATTTGGGGTGTTTTGAGTTAATTGAAGTAATGCATGTATAAAGAGTTTTGCGAACACCCGTTTTCTGGTTATTAAACCACTTTCCTGTCAGTACAGAGATAGTTATCATAGTTATAAAAATACAGCTCTTAGGAAACGATGAAAAGCGTCCGTGCTCAGTTACCGAGTAAGGATATCATTAAGGTACTATTGTTTTATATTGTTTTTATAGTTTTAACGTGCATTGTAAATTTGGACGAATGTCAAGAGACTATTTGCGTTATATGAGCATATGTAGATGTCAAGAATGCTAAGTATTACTGAGTTTTTGCTTAAGTACTCTGGTCTCTGTAAGGACGATACGAAATCCATTTCCTTGTAAAGGTAAACTTGCATGGGTAGTACGTCTCATGCTAATACTGAGTATGAAGTCAATAAATGTCGATTGTTATCAGGTGTAGCATCGGTGCAAATCATAAGAAGATTTGTTGATCTCTGTAAAATTCTTGATTGCATCATCAATCACCGCTTCTTTATTAACAGATCGTATCTTATTAATTAACCGCAGTTACGTTAGGATCCTTCAGATCGAATTGAAAACAGTTTTGCATTGATCTTTTAACAGTCCCCAGTGATGTGACCCCATCCACAAGCCTCCCTCCTCTTGTGGAGGGTCAGCTCCGATGTTTCCTAAGGGTAACTGTAAATCGAGTCCTTTGGATTTCAAAGCCCCCCGTGGCAGCTGTATTCAGGCTGCGATGGTGGGGTGAGTCATCTAATGGAACCCACTTTTACCCACGTGATGGATCTCGGTTGGAGCAGAAGGGTGTCAAGACCACAGCACGCTTTGCCATCCGCTGTGGACCAAAGCAGTTCACGTCCTACTTGACAGGTTATCCATCCATCCATCCATCCATCCATCCATTTTCCAAACCGCTTATCCTATTGGGTCGCGGGGGGTCCGGAGCCTATCCCGGAATCAATGGGCACGAGGCAGGGAACAACCCAGGATGGGGGGCCAGCCCATCGCAGGGCACACTCACACACCATTCACTCACACATGCACACCTACGGGCAATTCAGCAACTCCAATTAGCCTCAGCATGTTTTTGGACTGTGGGGGGAAACCGGAGTACCCGGAGGAAACCCCACGACGACACGGGGAGAACATGCAAACTCCGCACACATGTGACCCAGGCGGAGACTCGAACCCGGGTCCCAGAGGTGTGAGGCGATAGTGCTAACCACTGCACCACCATGCCGCCCCTCTTGACAGGTTATGTTTGCACAAATTAGTTTACTGTCAGTCCTTTCTTTTTCCATGAATACATTACTCTGGTGTTGTAGAGTATGCTCTCAGGCAAAGCAGATTACATGGATTGCAAGTCTAAACTTGTATTAAGTTAAAAGTTATAACTGAATTTGGTTAAAATTGAGCACCTGAACTCCCTAGTCCCTGTTAGGTTCAGTTCGTATGTACATGGAATTATTTAATATAGTGCCTTTTTAAAAAATACTTCTAATTATACGATTTTCATGAATATTGCCAGCATATTTTTTACAGATATGGGTACTTTGGTCCTGGAAGCATTGTCGAAGATGGATCATTTGCCAGTAGGTCGGGTTCAGATTCCTGGCATTGCCCGGCTTTCCCTGCATCATTCAATTAGTGGGCTTTACACACTTGTTTCTCCTACTACTGAAAAACTGGGAGAGTTACAGGTACGTAATATAATAAAAATTATATATTTTCTGTGGAATTCTTAATTTTTTGCCCCTTGTCTTGATATCTTGGATCGAACTCCTGATATCCTGATGGTTTATTATTTTTTTTCCATAATTTTCAATTCTCTGTGCATTGTCTTGTGCATACTACTGCTTGAACATGGTTTGATGTTCTTTTTTTCCCCTACTTTCTTTAATAACTTAATCTTTTTAATATGTGACAAATTAGTAATGTAAATGTAGTTTTAGAGGAGAGCCGAAAGAAGCCATAGTCTCTAAGCTTTTCCTCAACCAACAGATATTGCTCATTAATGCATTTTTTTGTTTAACTCTATTTGTAAAAGTGTCATGTCTGAACGATGTATTTCCCTAATCTTTTGTCTTAGGTGTCCCTAGCTCTAGAGCCTCTGGTAGAAGCTTATGGCAGCAGCTCAGTACCTGCCATCGGTACGAATGTTGATGTACCAGTTCCGGCTTTGGGCTCGATACCCAAGCCTGTGTCTCATTCAGACCAAAGAGTGGTGCTGCCTTTATCCCATCACTTGTCTGTTGGCAGCTTTAAGGACGTGAGAAGTGCCAATTCAGTCAACACTCCCAGGTAGGACATGCTTTGTTGAAGAACCTTTTTCTGTTACTGATACGTATGATGCAGGTTATACAACATTTGCACTGATACAGTGTTACGTGGACCATTTGATAGATTTGTGCATCCAAATCTGACTCTTTTTTTTTTTTTATGTAGTTATTGTATTCCTGGTCTTTGGGGAATACATATGGTTTTAGCACCAGGTTGCCGCCTTGGGTGAGAAATTAAAACTGCTAGCATTTTAAGTCTGATCCCTTCAAAATTGAAGCATTGCTTCATATTGATAGCAAAAGATGTCAGTTTTGACATTCAATGCCATTAAGACAATTGCGCAATTACTGTTTGGTAGATATTGTTAAAATTTTGCAGATTGATTGTATGGTTGCTGCTAAAGTTTTGAAAGGAATACAATGCTGTCATTTTCACACTGTACCAAATCTAGTTTACAGTAACAACTGTAAATTTTCAATATATTTGCTATTCATGTTCCCCAATAAAAAATGTTATTAAAAGTTCTTCCCCCTGTAAAGGTAATAAAATTTTATCTGTCCTGATATCAGGCTATAGTCGTCCCCATGATGGCTTATAATTTATATTATACCTTGCATTATATTCTGTACTTCACATCATAGCCCCCAGATCATTTTGGCCATTACTGCTTTAGGATCTAAGGATGGATGCATCCAGTCTTTTGTTTAGAGACCTAAGCTAAAGAATGACTACACCAGAATTGCATGGGGGTATATTATGTAGCTTAAAAAATGTATTGGCCTCTTCAGATTAGCTATGAAGATACTTGGGTATTATCTAATTGGTAGTTTGTGTTGGTAACCCCTTCTATGACTGACAGTAGAATACAGTAGAACCTTGGAACTTAAACGCCTCAACTTGACCAACTCGGATATCGAACGAGTCTTGAATTTTTTTTAACTGGTACCTTTTTTGACTAGTACACACTGCCGATGTCTTTTTACCTTGTTTATCCACAAGATCTCCTTTTTTTTTAAAAGATATCGTCTCTGCTCTTCTTCACCACGACTTCAGTGTATATTATACTGAGGTATGCCAAACCATAGTATACCAAAACAGTATTATGCGGTGTGCTCCGCTAATCAAATTTAATAAGCATAGTTTTTACAGATTACTAACTTTTGGGTATCACAAAAGGCATCTCATTAATATTTAAGACATACTGCTAATCTCCATACCAAATTATAATAATTATAATAACAATTGATACTTTATCTTGTGGGGAAATTGCCTTTTTTAACCTCCGTCAGCTTGCTCTTTGTAGAGTAAGCTGTCTGCGAATGGCAGCGGCCAGGGAGCTGAGGGTTAAGGACCTTGCTCAAAGACTTGCAGATGTGCTGAGGCTGGGTTTGAACCTGTGACCTTCTGATTACAGGCACACAGACTTTATAGACATACATAAATATCAGTATAAAACCGAAAAGCTGGGGTCTGTCTTTTGAAGCCCTGGTGATTATTGCTCAAGCGCGATATGATATTGATATATCGCCCAGCCTTATCCATAAAACATTATAAACATGGCTATAAATATTTATGAAAAGGAGTAACACATTATAGTCATGTTTGTTATGCATTATGAATGTTCTGTGAAGCTCACATCTATAATGCAGTATAGAGTCCCTTTCTAATGCAGTGCAAAGCATCCTTTCTTATACTGACCATTATAATTCATTATGAAGCTATGTGGCGCTAACGTCTGTCGTCATGAAGTCATTCGAAAAACTGGTTCTGGCTTATCTGAAGGACATCATCAGACCCTTACTGGACCCCCTGCAGTTCGCTTACCGAGCAAACAGGTCCGTGGATGATGCAGTAAACATGGGACTGCACTTCATCCTGCAACATCTGGATAAATCAGGGACTTGCGTGAGGATCCTGTTTGTGGACTTCAGGTCGGCCTTCAACACTATCATCCCAAACCTACTCCTGCAAAAATTAACTCAGCTCTCCGTGCCTACCTCCATCTGTCAGTGGATCACCAGATTCTTGACAGACAGGCAGCAACTAGTAAAGCTGGGAAAATTCTCATCCAGCACTTGCACAATCAGCACTGGCGCTCCACAGGGTTGTGTCCTCTCCCCACTGCTCTTCTCCCTCTACACCAATGACTGCACCTCCAAAGACCCCTCTGTCAAGCTCCTGAAGTTTGCGGACGACACTACAATCATCGGCCTCATTCAGGACGGTGACGAGTCTGCCTACAGACAGGAGGTTAATGAACTAGCTGTCTGGTGCAACCATAACAACCTGGAGCTTAACACGCTCAAAACAGTAGAGATGACAGTAGACTTCAGGAAGAACCCCCCGGCACTCCCCCCTCTCACCATCATGGACAGCACTGTAATGACAGTGGAGTCATTCAGATTCCTCGGCAACACCATCTCTCAGGACCTGAAGTGGGACATACATATTGACGCAATTGTCAAAAAGGCCCAGCAGAGGCTGTTCTTCCTTCGCCAGCTGAGGAAGTTCAACCTGCCTGAGGAACTACTGAAACAGTTCTACACTGCCATCATCGAATCCGTCCTCTGCACCTCAATAAGTGTCTGGTTCAGCTCAGCTACCAAATCTGACCTCAGAAGACTGCATCGAACAGTCCGGACTGCTGAGCGAATTATTGGTACAACCCTTCCTACTCTCCAAGAACTGTACTTATCCAGAGTGAGCAAAAAGGCTGGCAAAATCACTCTGGACCCCTCACATCCAACCTCTTTGAACTGTTGCCGTCCAGACGACGCTACAGAGCACTGAGCACCAGAACAGCCAGGCACAGGAACAGCTTCTTCCCTCAAGCAATCAGTCTCATGAACACTTCACAATAAACGTGAAACACACAACACTATCATACATTCACTTATCCAGTTATTTATTTAACACACATACTTATTTACACTTCTAATTGCACCTTACGTACATAGCTAATTGTTTACTTTATATTTGGTATATTGTAAAGTTATTGCTATTTTTGCACATTGTATGTCTTGTATAACTGTATATTGTTCTTTTTTATTACGTCTTTTTTCGTGTCTGGTCCTGTCACTGTCATTCTATTGCACTGTGGAGCTTATGTCACTACAACAAATTCCTAGTATGTGGAAACATACATGGCAATAAAGCACATTCTGATTCTGATTCTGTAACGAATTATAGATAACAGATTTAAGTAAAGTGTTACCTATGTGTTTTCCAGAGGCAAGGACCACTTGTACTTCCAAGAAAGAACCTGTAGCCAAAAGGGGGTTCAGTTTTCTGAAACCAAACCTGAAGTTTTGGGCAGTTTAAGGCCCTTGTCAAACAGGTCTCCTAATCGAGAAGAAGGGCTGGGCTACACGGCAGTCCAGGAATCTCTTCACAGGCCTGACGCAGGTCATGAGAACTCCACAGACATCCTTTCAGGTTTGGCTTCATAGCCTATGGCACAGACACCATTGTTAATTTCCTGCTGATGGTTTGGATGGCTTTGTTATCTACATTGGAATATTTTTATATTGGACTTTATGGATGTATTGAGGGAAGATGTGAAGAAGTACAATGAGGTTTAAAATCAGTTTTGTCTTTCTTTAAAAGTGAGATGCATCTACATTATTCCTTTCTCAGTCCTTCTGGAGCGTGGTAACAGGCTTAGAGATGCCATGGTGGTGTCCTCCCTGAAGTCTGACTTGGATTCTAAGTTTGTTCTGAAGGACGTGCCAAAGGACAATGTCGGCACCCTGCCTGCGTTGTATGTACAAAAAGCTTCAATCTGTAATTTCAAAGCTCTTGTTCTGAACAGCCTTAGTCCTGCTGAATTTCTAGATCTGAGTTATGAATACCATTTTGATGACTGTATCCAGACTGATGATAAATTCTGATTTAATAAAAACAAATAGACCAATCTTAGTTTAAAATAAGCAAGACTTTTCAAAAAAGCACGTTTCTTTAATTTTATGGCGTCCTGGTTACTGTTTATAAGAGTTTACATTTCAATATGCAACATATTGTTTGCTTATATTTATTTTAAGGCCATCCTTGACCCCCTCGGGGAAGTTGCTACTGGATGCCCCACACCGTGACTCCAGCTTCTCATATACTCAGAGGGGCCTGCTGTTCCCTGAGGACCCCAGTCATGACTGGGCCCCTGACACAGAGAATAGGGCTATTGAACTCATCCTGGGCAGGTGCCTTCGCTTTCTATGCAGCTTGCATTACTCTCTGTCCCATGACCTCTTTTCATGAAGAAGCTGAACTCTAATTTATAGAACTTCTTGATGTTTCTTGACAATTGTGTGTTTTCTCAGCCCGAGTGTATCAGCACTTCCAGTCTGGGATGGAGAGGGCTCTCCCCCTGAAATCTTTTCTGGGGCCAGTAGTGTATCTGGAGACAGTGACTTGGGTGACCCTCAGTATGACCAGAGTCTTCTGGAAAACCTATTCTACAAAGCTCCTGTGAGTATGTCGCCCCCTTGTGGACGCCCCCCTGACGTCTTGCTCTGGGGACTGTACCTCACTCACAGCACTGCTGCAGGGCAGTTTAGCTTCATACTTGTTGCAGTCAGGATGTCAGACCAAGAAACAGGAATTCAGAGGTTTTGTGAATTTTAGTATTTCCACTTTTTCCATTAAAGATTTTTATGATTTCTCACATAATAAACTTTTATGGTAAACGTGTCCTAAATGATTTGAGATTTTATGAAGGTAATTCTCTTTTCCCTGATGCATAGAAATTGGACAGCAGTCAAAGTGAGGAGGAAAGTACATTCTTGAGGAAAAAACAACAGAAGAAGGGCACATCAGGAAAGGAGCCAATGACAGAGAAGCTGAGAAAACCTGCTGGCAAGATATGTAGCGGGTGAATTGTCCCTATCTGGTGTATTATGTAACTGGGAATGTACCAAATATAAAATTATTCAATTACTAGACATTATGTCTATGAATCTTCTTAATATCAGACACAACCTATATTTTGAAAAAATGGTATTTCTTAACAGCCTGGAAGAAGAGACTACAGAGGCTGAGAGCATACCCAGCCTGAGCGTGGAGCAGATCACATTCCTGAGTCAGGTGGAAACGGCCAGGTTGGTCATCCACACTCTAAATGTCCCTAAGAAGGCCGGCCTGTCAGGCTCCAAGAAGACCGACAGCCAAGGGAAGCCACTTCGACCTTTTCCTAACAGGAAGTGGTAAGGCGTACAGTTCTGTGTGCTTTTAACATTTCTGGCCCGACACAGAGAATTCTGTGACTGCAGGATTACTATTCTGGAGCTAGGGTGTCCTTCTGTGTTTGTTTTCCAGCACTTATTTTGTGGAGTATCTCTTCCCTGTGGCTTCCACCAAACACAGTAGCAGTGCACCGAGTACAAAACTAACCAGAGTTGCTTCTTCTAAAGTTGCAGAAGGGGGTATGTTTTATATTTATTTTTAACACTTTTGCTCTGGTGAAGGTTTAGTCCGTTTCCTGTCTGTCAGATGTTCAGCTGCAAACTTTTGAAATGCTATGTTTGTTCTTCCCCTGTGTTTTTATTTCAGTTATAAATTTCCACCGTCAGTGTGTCTTCCCAGTTCAGTTTGACAGTTCAGTAATTAAGCACTGGTGGAACACAGACTTGAAATTTACCATCTACTCAAGGAAAGATTCTGAGAAGAAGGTATGTTGATTTGGTTTTATGATTCTTTAGTTTCATTTTAAAGTACAGTATTAAACATAGTGCTAAACATTTTTGAACAGATCAGACTTTGTTTACAGACGCTCCTCTACTTACAAACTTTCAGACATATGAACGAAGAGGACTGTTAGTCCAAAGTGTGTTTGTTTGGGCTCCTTTTTCCTGTCAGCAACATCAGTTTTTTGTCCTTTTAATTCCGCCTAGACTGACTTCTGGCAGCTACTGCTGCCGCACAGCAGTGTAGCGTGCTTACTCCCAGCATCCTAATTCTTTGTACTCGCGTATACCCTTAAAATGATAATATGAGAATAACTATTTACGAACATTTCAAGTTGCGAAGCGTGGTTCGGAACGTAACTCGTTCGTAAGTAGAGGAGCGTCTGTATTATTATTTTAGTAGAGTTGCACAATGCAATATTAATATCGACATTGTATGTCATACACATGTAATTATCATACTACAAGGACTATGTTAGTGGGCTGGGTTAAGACACAATAAGTTGCGCTAAAACCAGTGATGCACCAGTTGCATTTACTTTGGCCTATCCATATTGTTGTTTTTAATCCTGGGTTGCCAATAACAATCCTGGCCAATTTCTGATTTTCTTAGCTTGTTAATTAGCTAGCTAAACATTTAACTCTTCTTTGATGAATTTCGTTTTCTGCAAGAAAAACACTTTGAATGACCTTTCCAAATAAAAATGGCTCCGCGAGTTTGAAATTAATTTGGTCATTCCGAATGGCTATGGGGTAATTCTTCCGCAGACAAGTTTTTGTGAATGTATTGCGAATGTAACAGTGTAAAGAATCTCCAAGTAACAGACATGTTTCCTATAAGTGTTTACTTCACCTATCATACAACATTAATGGGGGGGGGGGGGTTGGTGAATGTGAGGGGTGGGGACACAACTCTGGATGGAAACTGAGTTGGAACAAAACATTAGTTGGTAAACTGCTTGTTTGGCTTATAAAACTGGCCATATTTAGACTGACGTGCCAACTGTAAAAAAATTGTCATTATCTGACATTAGTTGATCGATTGGTGCATCTTTAGCTAAAATATGTTACTCCATAGGTGATAGGAATTAAAATAACTCTGAATGACATCAGGTAAAATTTGGCTATTCCAGTAGGATTATTCTGATATCCTCTTGGCCGTGTCATACTCCAAAACCCACGGTCAAAGAGCTCCTCCTAAACAGATTGTTTGGATCAGGAGTGGGCAATCTTATCCAGAAAGGGCCGTTGTGTGTGCAGGTTTTCACTGAAACTCCCTAATTAGAGGACTGATTGGCTGAAGAGTCCTCACACCTGGGTTTGAACAGCTGACCTACAGGTTACCCCAAAAACCTGCATACACACCGGCCCTTTGCGGATAAGACTGGCTACCCCTGTCTTAAAAGAAGACATTCAAATTTGATGGACTCGCCAAATAATTGCAGGTTTAGCCATAGACAGGTGCCATTTAACCTGTCGGAGTAGCCTAGCTTGTCTTTGTCGTCACTTTGACTCAAGTCATTTTGCATAATTTACTAACTGACTCCTGTGTGTAAAAATAATCTCTGTTGAGGGTAAGCCCAGTGGCTTCACTGCATAACCTTATATAATACATAGTAATCATATAATAATTTTGGGAATGGTGGGTAGGGCTGTATAGCTTTATTTTTTGGGGGTAAATTTCAGCTTCTTTTTAAAAATGTATATTGCAATATTAGTCACATATTTCAAATTTTGCAATGTATATCTATCTCTCTTTCTGTCTGATGTTTGACTTTTGATGTGTGGGCCAAATACCAGAACACTGCCATATAACACTATGAATGTTTGTAAAGGTTAATTTTGGGCATTTAAAATGAAATTAAACTCTACAGTTAAGGTGTGCTCCAAAAGATCTCCATATTAAAAAGCTATTTGATTTGTTATAAAATTAGTGAATGTATTACTATCCACCCTTCAGGAACAGGCAACACGTTACACACAAATGTGACTCATTAGGTGAGGCTCAGACATGGCGAGAGTAGAGTGGGAGCCGTTGTCCACTTATTTCTGATCAGTGGATCTCCATTCTGAGCTACCGTCCCTGTCTTCCTTTATGAATGAATATAGCCGCTGCCCGTGGGCAAAGCTTTTCTTCCACTACGCTCTGTGCTCCTGTTGGGCATCCAGCCGAGCAAAGCCACAGCCCTGCCAGTACTAGGACTGGAGGATGGAGAAGGGGGAAGACAGGGAGAACCAGACCTGGGTCCTCTCAAGGTATAGGGGGGGTCCTATGTAGTAGCAGAATGATTACAGTTCACAGATGGCCAACAGCCAAAAATAAAGTTAGCTGTCTGAAAAAGCAAATTATAAGAATGTATGAAAAATGCACTGGTGTTTTCTTGCTTTGGTGAGACAACTTTGATGAGGTATTTTTCCCTCTCTTTTGAAGGTATCGCTTGAACTAGAAGTAGCTAAACAAAGCTCATCCAGAGAACCTTTACAGCCCCTAAGCATCCCTGATAGGAAGTCGGCTCTGTTGCCCAAGGGGCACTCAGAGACCCAACTACAGGGTGCTACTTTGGGCCAAAATAGTCAGCCTGTGGCTTCCAATGTCCAAGGGGGAATGAAGATAACTCCGGTGTTGGGGACCCAAAGAGAAGTTCACCGTCCACCCTCAGATAGCCCTCCCATCGGCCAGCTGCACACCCAAGCTCAGCAGAATTCTGAGGACGGGCCTGGCCTCCTGCTGCACGTCCTGCTCATGGTGTCGCATGGAAAGGACCTCAGCTGTGGCTCCGGGAGGCTCCCCAATGTTTACCTCAACTGTAAGCTTTTTGCATCCGAGGAGGCCACGAGGTCAGCGGTGAGCTGGGGCCAGACCCATCCGACATTCAACTTTATTCAGGTACCTAGTGGGTGGTGCTTTGTTTTGGAAGGAATGGTAATTTAAGGGCCGGTTTTATACACACACGTGTATAAAACCATTCTCACAATGTGTCCGTGTACGTATCATGGCCGTCGTGTTTCCTGCATTGATTCCACATATTTGTGCACCTATGCCAGAAATTAACTCAATGCATACATGAGAGGCAGTACCATCATAAATCTTGGGGACAGTTTGGTGACCTATACTCAAGGGACTATGTGTTTATATATGTGGTATGTTTAGTATTAAAGTATCATCTAATTTATGTGTTTATTTAAATAAAATGTTTGTAGGTTAAACTTCACACATAATTTCATACGAAACTACACGGCCACGCCAAAACAATGGAAGATCTTTTTTTTTTTCTCTCAGTTATTCGGGGGATTGATCATGGTCAAAGTGGGACACATCCTTTTTATTTTTTTCCGCATATAACCCACAACATGTTCATGATTCTTATTAATTCCGGCCAGCAGATCAATCTTTTTGTTTTCCAAAAAAACAAACAATGTAACATTATTCTGCTAATAAGCACTTGCAAGTTTCACTGCTACCACCGGTGATATTACACAAAAGCATATTCATTAGCGATCAAATGTTATGATGCAGAAAAATGTATTAATTGATGCATTAACTGTAATTGGGGTGCAGAAATTATTCCATCTGCTCAATTTTTGCTCTGCCACATATCTTTTTCTGCACTTCCTCATAACTTCCAAGTTAGTGCCTGTGCTTGAGGTCAACCAGTCAGCATGCTGGCACTATATGCACCTCCCCAGTTGTGTTTGAATGTCGTCTGTAGTATAGGCACTAAAAAAGGGTTATGGAACTGCTTCCAAGGCTCTACAATAAGACCAAGTTCCTGCGGTGTAAATACGACAAAAGTGCCTGGTTCTGGTTCCAGTAAAAAGTTCCGGTGGTGTGAAAGCCCCTATTAATATCGCCATCGCAAGTTATGCGCTTGCAATTCTCACATTGCACCTGTTTTGAGATGAAGCTTTTGCATACTTTCATATTATGCAAACATTTTACATCAGTATTAGGTCTTTTCATAAATTACATTATTTTCCGATGCAGTTCTGGTATGTATAAATCTTGGTGATAAAATTCGCCAGAAACAGGAGGTTTACGTTTCACTAGAACATTTTTTATTTATTTTTTTTTAAATAATGAAAAACTTGTCTGGCTTTCCAATTTTTATGACTGTTCAGGATTATCTAGCATATGTTTAAAATTAGTTCAAATTTAGCTTTCTGGGCCATTTTTATCCTTGCCGTTTTAAATGAAGCGTTTTTGTTAGAAATTGATTTATTTTTAACTCCTTTTGCTTTATAAATATTGCAATAATTTTATAAAAAATATTTTTGCAGCCGTAATATTAAGTATGAAATGTTAACTGCTACAAGATATCTAACGACATGTACTGCAACATTCAACCTGAGGTAGTAAAGTGATATGACACAATGAAATACCAATATAAAGTGGGGCAGTGAGTAGAATATAAAGAATGCTGCAGAAGTATTACAGTATTACAAGATCAGCAATTTACTCTGGAGGCAGCTAGTGTAAAACATTTCATACCGCAACCTCGTATGAACAAGTTAAGACCGGAAATGAGTCAACCAAGATGGTTTTCTCACACTGCCCCCTGGTGGACATAACTTTTCATCCTCCTTACTGGCATAAACTACACGCACAAGTATGGAGCAACAGCACCGCCTGCACACGTTGCACATGTTTCAGGGTTCGGCATCTCAAATGGTTCATTTAATTTGTTTCTTAGTTGTTTGCTTATGGATATATAGTATTATTCATTCTGTGGCTGTCACTATCAATTATATCAGTAATCAAGTAATCTGATGATTCATCGAGTAATTGTTTATAGTATATAGAGGTACCTTGGAACACAAACTTAATTCCTTTCAGAAGGCTGGTTGAGTTGTGATTTGGTTGAGGTCCAAGTCAAATTCCCCTGTAAGAAATAATGTAAATGAATTTAATCCATTCCAGAGCCCCACACGGTTGTCTATTTAAACTTATCTACCTACCTAACTAATGATAAAAGGCATTAACAATCAATATATTATTACTCCAGTGATACAATTACTATTGAGTAAGCAGTTTTAATCTAGGAACTATTTTCTTCTACCCAACTCCACACACCAATCGTACCACTATGCAGAAGACACGAGCATCCTGGTGATACCTTCTGCACAATGAAACGATTCGTGTATGGAGTGCAGTAGAAGAAAGTAGTTCATACATTGCTCACTGCATAGTCTGAGGATTATCTTCAATAACCAGGCCATGATTTCTGGTAAGAGACATTGCTGTTGGATTTTTCAAACGTATTTTTCTGGTGCTTTAATTACCACAGAAAGAATGCCATTTACTCCCATTATATTCGAGGGAAGCCCGGAGTTTCTACAGCTGTTATCTCCAAAACTAGGCAACACCTAGTAGAACAACCTAGATGAATTGATGACACTAAAGCCCCTTTAAAACGTCTTTTCTTTCAGTTTTGGGGTGAAATGACCCTTTAGCATAGCACATCGTGCAACCATGTCAGGGTTGTACAGTCGCACAGTGGGTAGTGCCAGCACACTGGCACTTTGAGAAATTTACTTAAGTAAATTGGGGGGTGTACATTTTCTGGAGTGTACACCAATTGTAATGCATATTATATTACATTACATTACATTAGATTTAGCTGATGAATCAACAGATTTATTGGTAGATTACTCAATTATTGACATAATCGATAGTGACAGCCCTAGTTGTAAAGCCAGGTCTGAGAAATTATTTTCTGTGGGGGGCTGAATCCAAGCTTCACTGTGTCAGCAGGGGGCATTTTTCATGTTATTTCAATGTCCCATGACACCCACGATATTAGGCTTGCAAGATTTTCCTTTTCTCTTTTTTTCTATTAAATTTAATATTCAAAATCCGGTAGAACCTGTGCATTTTTAATGTTTCAGTTATACATTTACTATTAACTTTAAAGAAAGATTTGTGGCCAAAAATAGTTACATGAAATTGAATGAATGATTGCACAGACGTATAAAACTAGCTCCTTAGGCCAGCTTTTGCCCGGGGCTGCTGTAAGCCATGTGTACAACCGAATGTGTTCTTATGCTGCTATAAACACAAGACTAGTGGGTGGTAAGAGAGGAGCATGATTTTTTGCATCCTGCGTACATTTTAGGTGGCCCCAGTTTCTCTGACCTCCAAGCTGCTGGAGAGATTGAAAAACAACATGATGGTAATTGAGGTATGGCAGAAAAGAGGAGGCTCAGAGCAGGATCGGCCCCTCGGATTGGTCAAACTGCCTCTGCATCAGTTCTATTTGTCCTTCAGGTAGGAATGGAATAGCTCTGAGCACTGTTAGCGTATGGCTGATTAACCAGTAAATGTATATGTAAAAATTAAAACGGTGGGTTTTCTTGTTAACTCTTGTATTTAAAACACTTGTTGATTTGTTATTGGTTTCTCTGATTAATGGTTCTGTTTTGAGCTTGGTGTTGAAATATCACCTTTTACCTCTTTTTTTTTTATATATATATATCAAATTATATGTTTTAACCTGTCCTCCTCCCCAGAGACCCAAAGATCTCTCAGCTCCTCCTACAGGCACAGTACCCTGTAGTGGGGGTGGACAGCTACATGCCTGTGCTGGATATTTCCTCGGGCAGTTGCCATGGTCACCTGCGGGTCCTTCTGGCAATGGGACTGGCAGAGCAAATAGCCACATTGCAGCGAATAAAGGATACTGAGCTCTGCTCAGTATCCCACCCCATTAGACCACCCCACCTACTGGATCAAACTCCACAGCCAGAATCAAAGGTTTTTAGCTTGATAAGTTTCTAATAATTGTTAATAAACATTTGCAATTTTGTGCTGTGCAATAGTGCTGCCATAATGCAAATGGAAGCAGAGGTAGCCTTAACTGTGTGATAAAATCTGTCCCTGCAGGTGAAAGTGAGTAACTCACAGGATATGATGGAGCATGTGTTTGAGGTCAGGGTGCAGCGAGTGAAGGGGCTGATGCCTCTGCAGGCTACTGTGTGGGGGGAGGCCGACTGTTATGTGCAGTACTGCTTTCCTGCTCAGAGAGAGAACGCCGTTTGGGAAATGGATCTGAGTTTTCCTGAGAGTGGTATGGTTTATGATTTTACTAAGGGCTTGTCTGCGAGGCTAAATGGTCAGTGATCCAGTGAGTCTGTTTTTCGTTCCCTTTGTAGGAATGTGTCTGAGAATGTTCCGAACTGCCACCACGCTCTGCATTCCTGATCCTGTGTTCGATCACACTGAGAGTCACGTGCTGGTAGCCCCCTCAGCCATCCCGGTGCAGAGGTTACTGCTCGGCTCGTTTTGCAGCCAGGGTCCAGAAGCTAGAGGGGGGATGCAGTTTGAAGTGTGGTGTAGGTAAGGTTGTGATTCTGTTCATGACCACCAGAGGGCAGCAAAAATTACAGTGCATTCCTATGTGTCTTGCTCTGAAGGAGAATTTACTGAAATTCAGTTTGTTTTTAAGGCACATTTCCCAACATGGTTGCCCCAAGAGCTTACCAACAATAAACAAATGTCAGTTTCTAATAGCTTAGTGTAATGGCAGTATCAGACCTCTGGTTCTGAGATCAGCCAGTCACCAAAAAAGGCAGACAGGAAAGTTTTTTTCGTTGCTTCCCAAAATCATTTAGCATGTAATCCCTCATCTACACCACATACTAGTGGTGGGTGATATGGCGATATTTTATCGTATCAATTATAATTGTATCCACGATTCACATTTGAGAGGTACCTCACAAATCGTGATATCACACTACATTTACATTAACTTTTATTTAGCAGACAATTCTGTCCAAAGCCGCACACGAGTAAGGTAAATTGCACATTGCAAACATTACTGTCAAGAAGTCAACTAGGCATAAGTGCAGCCAAGCTGATTTTCCAATGAATGCCCAGTTAAAAGTGAATTGTTAACACTATTATTATAATGACAGAAAAGTCTGGCAAGTGCCTGTTATGTGGTACCCGTGTGTTCACAAGCTGCAGCAGTACTGCAGCAAAAACAGACCAATGTGAAACAAACCAGTTGAATCCTGCGTAACATCTCAGCGCTGTCTGTTTATCTCATTTGGCAATTATCGGTCTCAGTGGATCTCAACTTAGTGACTAGATGCTGAACTAAAAACTTAATTAACCTTTAGAAAAAGATCAATTAACATCACTACATACATTCTAAAATCATAGATCCTGATTATTACCAAAACTATTGTGATATATTTTGGCCATATCGCCTACATGCCACAAATTTAATTTTTACAGGTGAACATTTTATAGACGTTTTAATAATAAAATCAGCACAAAAACAATTTCTACTTTTATAAAATTGTGAAACCGTGAAACATTCAGGAATTTAAATCGTACAATATCTTTGGCAGATATTACTACCCAAATGTCAGGGAGCAGCTGGTGGCTAAATGCTTGCTGCCTCTGGCCAAACTGTGCGCCATGGTGACCATGCAGAGAGAGGAGCCGTCGGACACCCAGGTCTTTTCCCTCCCTCTCGTTCCAAGGATGGAGAACCTCACTGGCCATCAGCCTCAGCCTTCAGGTAACACGCGCCTGGCATTACCTATGGCCTTCGCTGGCCATCAGCCTCAGCCTTCAGGTAACACGCGCCTGGCATTACCTATGGCCTTCGCTGGCCATCAGCCTCAGCCTTCAGGTAACACGCGCCTAACATGACATCTCTTCCAGGGCTGATGGATATATGTGTCCATTACATGCATCGACCAATAAGAGAAGTGGGTGCCAAGGGTGGGGCCGTGGCCCCCCGGGTGGTGATGCTGGCGGTTCAGGTTCACAGAGCAGCAGGACTGCAGGCAGCAGCACAGTCAGTCTCTTGCTTTCTCATTTCGCTTCAAAACTAAAAAAGGCAGATATTAATATTGGGTTAAACTCTGTCTCCCGCTTCCTGTTCCATTAGGTCCATTGCAAAGATGGATGACACTTTCCAGTATTATGCTGACACAGGTGTGAACTCGTACGTTACCATGGACATCTCTTTCCTGCCTGAGAGAGAGAGGCGGAGCACACGTGTGGTAGCTCAGTCGTTCTGTCCTGAATTTGAGCATCACTCCGAGTTCCCATGCAACTTAGTGGTCCACAAGCCACATGGGGGCACTTGCAGTCTAGCTGAGCTGCTGGATGGGGGGACTGCTGTCTTTACCCTGCGCCATCGGCATAGTCGCAGGAGTAAGTAATAAAAATACAGGAATGCATATCACAGTGGACTTCTTGCACCCCTTGTCTGGTATTTATTGATTATGTGTTCATTTCCTAGTGCTAGAAGGCCCAGCTGCCAGGGACACTGTACTGGGAATTGTGACAGTCCAGTTGGTGGATCTGGTACGCAAAAGGACAGGTATGATGACTCGTTTCAGGCACACTCGATAAAGCTGATGTTTCTGTAACACTGTTTCTGTTGAATTCCCTGTCATCTTTGAAAAAGTTTGAATGGGAATGAGGAGACCTCACATCCTGGACTAAATGATATGATATAGCAGAACTGAGCTCTGTTACAGGTGAAGGAGCTGCCGATAGGATGTAAGAGCTTTCGGGAACATGAGAACAAGCATAGGCATTACATCATAGCCACAGCTCTGGCTACTTGGCCTGCTGAAAGTGACTCGTCAGAAACATGAAAAATTGTGTGCAGCAGTTCAGCAGCATTATTGCTATGAATCACGCAGCTCCCGGCTTCCAGTCCCATTACATTTTAACTGTCTCCCACCAAATGTATACTTGTCATACTTTTTGACTAATTCATTTACTGTGTTCCAGGAATTTGTGGCTGGTTCAGCCTTTCCCTGCCCCAGGATTCAGAGAAACTGCAGGCCCACCGTAGTGCGGTCGGGGGGCTGGAGATATCATTAAACTTTGGACATCATTCAGACAGAGAGCGGGTAATGAAGGCTGCCCGGGGTCTGGGCTGGGAGCTGGATATGGAGGGGGTAGAAGAAGATGACGATAAAGATGACCTGAGAGAAGGCGAGATGTGGCAGGAGAAGGCACCGATTTTGTCTGTGGCAATTTCCGTGCCAAAGTTGTGGCTGCCCCTTCACTGCCTTCAGCTGCCTGGTCACCAGAGCCCGAAAAGGTCCACTTACTGCTACATCCGTTACAAACTGTACGAAGGCAAAGCTGTCTGCTCCTCACTGCAGCATCCTTCCCTGGAGGAGGAGCCGGGGGGGAGCACTGTGGCTACTGCAGTGTTTGGAAGTGGCAGGCCAGTGGAGCTCACGGTCACCCCTGCTTTGCGCTGGTACCTTCAGGAAGAGAGGCTGGAGCTGCAGGTATGGGTGGCATTTAGCAACCATAAGAAGCCCCGCCCCCATGGCACAGACCGGCTGATTGGCTCAGCCTATGTGGATCTCTCTTCATTGGCCAGGAGTGGGCAGAGAATTCGAACCATCTCAGGTGAGTAGCATTTCTTAATTGTTAAGGTCAGTTCCAATATGGTCTGCACACAGGGTGAGTGACATAAATTAGGGGATGTGAGGGGTGCAGGCTGTGATGTAATAAGATATATTTTTTGTCACTGTACGACATTTGAATCCTTTTAAAGCAGCCTGAGTAAAGACCATAGAAGTTAAGGAAAATTTAAGGAGAAAAAAAAGATAGAATACAATAAAGTAACATATAGTGAGTCCAGTTTTGAGTTATGTTTTTAAACCATAATTAAAGCCGGTCCACTGATCCATCATTTTCCACACAATCTAAGAAACGACTAAAAAAGGTCTGTAGTTGCTTATTACTGAGGCATCTCGGTTGGGTTTTTTTTTTTTTTTTTTTAAAAGGTTTGATAACTGTGGTTTTCAGGGCGCTCTGAAAAAGGCCTGACTGAAGAGAACAATAAACTGTTTGTAGCTATGCAGTTAAAAACATCTTTAAACAACCTTGTAGGCAGTGTCAAGGCAGCAGGTAGTAGGCCTAAAGTATTGAGCAATTTCAGGCAAAGTTGCATGGTCATTGAATATGTGCCAAGTTAACTAAAGTAGTATTAGGCAGAGGTGCAGGTGACATCGCAGGTCATTGCATGATTTGGTGGATAACAGCTCAGGAGGATGTGATACTGAGGGGTTTGTCAGTCTATCAACAAACAGAATTTCTGTAATGAGAAAGAGAATAACATTCCTGCACTACAAGAACATTGCACATACGTTGCACTTTAATGTTTTTGTGTATTTGTATACATTTAATTTTGTGATTGTTCATATTTTGTCACATTGCAGTTGTTTCTCATTTTTTAACCATCCAAACATTATATGTATCTATATGGTATTTTCAAAAGAATAACACTATTCCAACATTTTGAAATAGTTTGCATTTCTTGAAAACAAAATAAACCATCTATAGTGATCATGCCTGTCTGGGTGAAATTGATCACTATTAGCAGATGATCTTTCGATGTATCTTTGGTAGCTGAAACTGTTTTTCACAGTGTTTACATTTGTCTGCTTTTTTGTTTGGTGTCGTCTTCACTAAAGCCACAATGTGTCCAAACGATGGACATGGCATTTTTTTTGGTACAAGCTGCTCAAGTTGCTCGGTCCACTTGGTGTTTGAGTTTGGTTCCTTGTTGTATGTCACGGACTGGATGGGGTGGAGTCATGTGGTAGTATGTTTTTAAGGGGACATTACATGAACACGCACTAGGGAAAGAATTAACATAATTTTTAAGTAATATTAACAGAATAAAAAAATAAAACTAAGTAACCAACATGGGCAAGATTACGTCGATTAGATGTTCTGAATGTTGATTTTGATTTGATTAAATTTCGATTAATTGCTGTTTTAAAATAATGTGAAGGGGATATAAGGCTCTCGAAGGAATAAACAAGCAGACTTAGGTTCACTCAAAAACACTTTAATAAAGTAATACAAAATAACCTTGCATTAAAATCAATACCAAGATATTGTATGAAAAGCAATGCAAAATTAACCTCGTATTACAAGTAATATCAAATATTATTATATGTCATAGCCAATAATAATAGGTGCAAAGATACAAATTTTATATATATATATATATATATATATATATATATTATTACACATACAGTACAGGCCAAAAGTTTGGACATACCTTCTCATTCAATGTGTTGTCTTTATTTTCATGACCATTTATATTGGTAGATTCTCACTGAAGGCATCAAAACTATGAATGAACACGTGGAGTTATGTACTTAAAAAAAGGTGAAATAACTGAAAACATGTTTTATGTTCTAGTTTCTTCAAAATAGCCACCCTTTGCTCTGATTACTGCTTTGCACACTCTTGGCATTCTCTCGATGAGCTTCAAGAAAGCCATTTCACCTGAAATGGCTTTCCAACAGTCTTGGGTGCTAAATTTGGGTGCTGCGTGCAGACAGGGGATGAGCTGGCCAGGCTCACCCCTCCCATCAGGCAATGCGCTCTTAATTTTCCAATTTTGTCCGGGTAATGCTTTTTGCGGTTTCAATCAAAAATAATAAGACAAGTTCCCATGATCAACACGTTGCCCTCTTCTTCTGAAAACGAGATAAGCTTCACACACCGACCAATGGTACAAAACATATTGGACCACCCTTTGTTCCCCATGAAAACCTCTCAGAAAAACAAAGTAACCATCTTTGAACAGAATAACAAAATAACAAGACAAGCGTCCTTGACCAGAATAAATATCACAGGACAAAGATCTTTAGGACAAGACAAGCATCTTGGCACTTTTCATGAGAAACAAGTTATATAAGTGAAGTAAAAAACATGTTTGTGCAATTCAACCTTGACACAATAATATTATGGGTGAATCATGGGCGACGTCTGTGAATTTCAGGATGATCAGTCCATATACGATCAGAATCAATCCACACCTCAATCACCTCATATGTATGCCTGCTAGGTGGATTTCACAACTGCTCAGCATATTACAGTAACAAGAGGACAGTAAACAACTCATTAATTCTACGCTACATGGACGACGTAATGGTCCGCGAGTTCATCCTAATACAATTGCCCAGCCCTAGGTTAAGCTGAGGAGCAGCCTCCTCCCCACAACTATCAGTGTGCTCAAAAGTACAGCATTGATTCTCTACCCTGTTCCCCTCCTGACACAACTTGGTACCTTGACTCATCTTGGCTCATTTCTTTGTACTAATTGCTCATTTTGCACATTATATATCTCCTGTTTGCACTTGTATCATGTTTCCTAATACAATCATTCTCTCTCTGTACTTCCTGTCTGCACCTTAAGCCACGGAGTGCCTCGTATTGCACAGAACCATACTTTGCACTTATATTCATATCTATATTTTATTATAATTTATTGTATTAAAAAAATATATATATATATAATCTGCACCCTGAATGTTTTGTACTATTGAAACCTCTAGCTTTTTGTGACTTGACTCTTGCCCAGGATGCAGGATATCCCAGTGTCATGGTTATTCCCTTGGAGCCAGATCAGGAATGCATCGAATGACCCGCTTGTGTAAAACTTCAGGTTCAATCTTTATTGCAACAGTGAGGTTACAGCCAAGGCTGGACACCCTGCAGGAGTGCGTCACATACTGGATTACACTGATTTTTATACGCTTTTATAATCTCTTATTACCATCACAGGGGATGTCCCAAGCATCATCTTTTTGGACCAATTGCTAGCAATCTGCCCCCCCCCCTTCTGGAGCTCTGGTATTCTTTGCTCCTATGTGACTTTACTATTATTTTTATGTTTTGGCATCCAGTTACTTCCCCGCCTCTTATATGATAGGGCTGCCAGTCATTTCTTTGGTTGAACCTTCTAGAAAACACAATTGTAGCAGAATTGCCCTATCAATGTTTTTGTAAATTTATAACAAAACGCCCGGAACTCCAGTGGGAAAGCAAAAACGTTCCCAGGTTTTATTAATTGAAAAGTAGCAAGTTTTGGCGGCTTTAGCTGGTCCCGAGATGCTTAGCCAGAGACCTGACTGTTCTGGGCTTTCAAAATAGTGATAAGCTACGAAACTTATTGAAGTGCATATTCATATGACCAAGGCTAATATAAGATACAGAAACTTCTAAACTAACACAAGGTGCTTACTCATACTTGGGTACACTGTACATTAGTCTGCCTTCCTTCTATAAAGGTTTCAAGATCACATTGTTCACGTACCCAACCGTGTAGAATCTGTAGGGTTATTTGTGTAACAATGAACGATCTGTAGGCTTAATTGTGTAAGAATGAACGCCTTTATTTAAAAAAAATTAAGTTGCCACGAGAATGTGCTGTGGCATATTTGTGTTCTTGCTAGTGATTTCATAAGTGGAAGGAGTAGAAGGGAATGAGTTTTTATGCACCACCAAGACTATTTTTAATTATTTGTTTACTGTTTGAGCTTTGTATAATGTCTGTGCACTGTGAAATATGAAATATGAAAACTACATTTGCTATGAGGTCCAGTGCTCCTAATGCACTTGGGACAATCGACTGCAATGACATTGCGATGAGTTGCTCAGTCCGCTCGGTGTTTGAGTTTGCTTCCTTGTTGTATGTCATGGACTGGATGGAGTGGAGTCATGTGACACCTCAGATCAAAGTTTATTTATTACATTGAAATAAGTGCTAATTCAGGTTCTTCATATTGATGTGCCACTTATCTGTGATGCAGACTTTGACAAATATACTAGGTCGATGGTCTGGGTCAGCTTGTGATTTGTTCATTTTGAGATTCACAAAACACAAAATTATCTGCTGACTTCTCTGACATAACAACGCATTATAGGGTATCCTCTATCATTGATTATATATTCATGTCAAAGTACGAGGGTGAAGATGTGAGTTGGTCCCCAGTGGTTGCAGTCCCACTAGCCTTTTGTGCAACAAGTCATTTCCCTCTATTTACTGATCTGACCGTTTTATTTCAGGCAGTTTAGTAGAGTTGATGGAATTAACTGCAGTGCTCCCCATCCTGGGTTGTTCCCTGGCTCGTGCCCATTGCTTCCGGGATAGGCTCCAGACCCCCCGCAACCCAGTAGGATAAGCGGTTTCGAAAATGGATGGATGGATGGATTTGAAAGTGCAAAATGCCACAGAAGTGCTACCCATAGCTGTACAATGTACACATACGTGATAAATTGTTATAAAATGTAAGTCGGTACATTTTCTTGTGATAAATGTGCTTAGGCCTCCAAATAAAACATTTTGTCGTGCCTCTACCTTGTACTGTTCACAATTCCTGTTCTTATTTTTTTATTTACAGTTGCTAACTTTAAACTTTGCAACCAGAAATGCTTGATTTGCATAATATATGAGCATACAGTTCCATTGCGTTGACCCTGCATGGTTATTTGTGGGTGACAGCTGGGCAGGATCTCAGGCTGATTCATGTACGCACATTTACAAAATATTTCTGACATTTCTGCAGGGAAATGTGCGTACGCTAGGTTTGATAAGGCAACATTTTTTGTTAGTACCCCTTTTTTTGTTTTTGTTCATACGCATTTTTGTCCACAATGAAATTTATGGAAAGTTTCATAAATGGGGCTTCCAGTACCATTACCCATAGGCTCATCTCCCTGACACATATAACTGAGAACTTCAAATGCTTCTTTGTACATACTGTCATTCACTTGCTTGATGGTTTTTGTCTCTGCAGTGGACGGCTTGGTGGACACTAACCAAGCTATCATTGTAATTTTACATTTGCATTAAATAATGCACATTTTGTGTTTACGAGCATGTTTGTTTTACCTCTGTGCATTATTTATTTGGGTCAGATTTTTTGCTGAGAGATACTTTTGTGCATATTCTCTTCTATTCAGTTTCTCATGTAGATATCTTGTCAATATCAGTATTAATTATGTATTTACAATATCAATCTGAAATTGCATCCATTACACTGGGTAACACATTTTTTTTGTCTGGCTGCATTTTTTGTTGTTTCTTAACTAATTTTGACATGCTGAATTCAAATATGGCATTAGTTTTTTTCTTTTCACAAAAGCAAAATTACAAAATCTATTTTTTATAATGCAATTTACATTCTTACGTCGTAAACATAAGCCAGAGTTAAACATAGTCAGTTGTCAGATGCATTCAAATTTTGCAAAGGCTCTTATTAGACTGTAGGAACTGTTCCCTAATGACCAATGGCTATTGAAGGACGTACATCGCCATTATGAAGAACGGCCTTCAAACTTCTTGATGAACTGTCTATGAAATGACGCCATTCTTCTGGAATATGCTGCATTGCAATTGCATCAAGAAGTCCAGAAACATCACAGCTGTAGCACAATGAATCACTCATAGTGTAGAACTTGGCAAACTGGACATGTCGGCTTCTGTTCACTGATACTTTGCATGATGAATCTAAGAGATTCCATTCTTTCAAAGGTGATGTTAGTAACTCTGCACCACCCTTTGTTAGACCCAAATCTCTCACTAAGTCATCTAATTCAGTTTGATTAGGAAAGGGTGGTTCACTTTGCTCACAGACGCTGTCACGTTGCCAGTCTGTGCCACCAAACTCTTGATCATCAGATCCTGTGTCACTTCCTACTCCCAGACGTGGAGGTACTGGTATAGGTAGCTCATCACTGTGTGGCATAGGAGCAATGGATGATGGTATGTCTGGATAAACTATAGAATTTTTATCAGACGGCTTCTTGTGTTTGGATATGTCCACCATACAAAAGTAGCAGTTATCCGAATGATCGGTTGGCTCTTGCCAAATCCTAGGAATGGCAAATGGCATGGACTTTCTGCTTCCTTTGAGGCATCCTTCTAACGTTGATTGGCAGCAACCACATATGACATGGGTGCCCAGGATTTGTCTTGGTCACCAATGGACAAACCAAAATAACCACTTTTTTTGTGGGGGGAGGGGAGAAATGGCTGGGTTCTGTACCCGTATAAAGAGCAGGCGGCCAGCTTTGAACCTGGAGGTGTGAGCCTGTAGTGGTAACATCCTGTGCCATGATCACTCTTCGTATGGGCATGGATGCTATGGTGGTGCTACCATTTGTGTTTGTTCTTCTGGGTTGCTAGGAACTACTGCAGCAGTGTAATCCTCATGAGTGGTGATTTATGAGAGATGAAGGACTAGATGGAAAAGGAACTTTTAACATGTAATGTAAGCTGATCTATTTTCATTGTGTTGTTTAGGTTATAACTGGAGAACACAATAATTCTTATGGTGCATATTTGTGCATTGCAGGTGTTTTCCCCCTTTTCAGACGCTCATCCGCCAACCTGTCAGGCGCTGCACTCAGGGTACACATTGGCACAATGTCCTCTGGCCAGGGCGCCTCACACCCTCAGGAGCCAGATTCTGTGGTCGAAAGTGGAGATGACAGCAGTAACCAAGGAGAGGGGAGTGAAGAGGAAGAGCACCATAATTTACCAGCCACACCACACACGCCTAGACACCAGGAGAAGCCTGAAGTGACCTCTGAAGTTCCTCCTGAGGCCTTAATAGACACTGTGAACACCTTCACAGCAAGCATCACTGTGGAGAGAGCCATGCATCTAAGTCTTAAAGGTATATTACTGAACGACATCTCTCTCGCATCTCACCGAAACAGCCCACACTACACCAGTCATGCTATGTGTGTAAGCCTTTGCTTTTATTTGATCAGCCATTTCCCCATTCATCTCTGGCAGGCTGCCCCCTAGCGGACCGCACTGGTGAGAGTCCCAGTTGCTGTGTATCATATTCCACCGCCGATGCTACAAGCCTTGTTACTACGCCTGTTGTGGAGAGCAGTAACTGTCCTGTGTGGGACCACCGGCACGAGTGCAGGTCAGCATCGTCCAGACCCTGCAGCTGAGTTACACCCTTCTAAGAACATAAGAACATAAGAACTATACAAACGAGAGGAGGCCATTCGGCCCATCAAGCTCGCTTGGGGAGAACTAAACTAATAGCTCAGAGTCGTTAAAATCTTATCTAGCTCTGATTTAAAGGAACCCAAGGATTCAGCTTGCACTACATTATCAGGAAGGCTATTCCATACTCTGACTACACGCTGTGTAAAGAAGTGCTTCCTTAAATCCAGCTTGAAATGTTCTCCTGCTAATTTCCACCTATGGCCACGAGTTAGTGTATTTAAACTAATGCTGAAGTAACTATTTGGTTGAACAGCATCCAAACCTGTTAGAATCTTATATACCTGGATCATGTCCCCCCTCAGTCTCCTTTGCTTGAGACTGAACAGATTTAGCTCAAGTAACCGTTCCTCGTATGACATTCCTCTAAGACCAGGAATCATTTTTGTGGCCCTACGCTGCACCTTTTCTAAGGCCACAATGTCCTTTTTATGATATGGTGACCAAACCTGCACACAATATTCTAGGTGAGGTCTCACCAAGGAATTGTATAATCTTAGCATTACCTCCCTTGACTTAAACTCCACACACCTGGAGATATACCCCAACATCCTATTGGCCTTTTTTATTGCTTCCCCACACTGGCGAGAGTGGGACATGGAAGCATCAACATACACACCAAGGTCTTTCTCATGATCAGCTACCTTTATTTCAGTGACACCCATGAAATACCTGTACTTTATATTTCTGCTCCCTAGATGGAGTACCTTACATTTATCAACGTTAAATTTCATCTGCCAGGTATTGGCCCAGTCACTAATTAAATCAAGATCCCGCTGTAGCTGCTGAGCCACTAATTCAGTATCTGCTACACCACCCACCTTGGTGTCATCTGCAAATTTCACCAATTAGGAACAATAGTGGTCCTAAAATCGAACCCTGCGGTACCCCACTATGAACGCAAGCCCACTTTGACATTGTGCCTCTTATAACTACTCGCTGTTTCCTATCTGTTAACCAGTTATCAATCCAGGTCGCTACGGTACCTAAAATACCTGTCGCTTTGAGTTTAAGTAGGAGCCTCTTGTGGGGGACAACATCAAAAGCCTTTTGGAAATCTAAGTAGATGACATCATAGGCCTTCTTATCATCAACTTCCTGAGTAGCTTCCTCAAAAAACTCCAACAGATTTGTTAAACAGGATCTACCTCTCCTAAATCCATGCTGGCTATCCCGCAAAATGTTATTGGAGTCCAGGTAATCTACCATTTTCTCTTTGATTATAGCCTCCATAACTTTACCAGTTATACAAGTTAGACTGATTGGCCTATAGTTAGACAAATTACTTCTATCCCCTTTTTTGAAAATGGGCATTATGAAGGCGTGCTTCCAATCAGAAGGTACCACACCTTCAGATAAGGATTTTTGAAACAGTAAAGTTAAGGGCAAATAATATCCCTCATCTCTTTTAACACTATAGGTAAGATGCCATCAGGGCCCTGTGATTTATTTATTTTGAGCTTAGCTAGGCTTTGCAAAACATCTGCTTCAGTATATATATATATATATATATATATATATATGTATATATATATATATTAGCTATAGACGATGCTGGATAGGTAATAACTGGTAAGTTACTAAGGTTCTCAACAGTGAATACCCGTGCAAAACTATCATTGAACTCATTTACTATATCAATGTCGTTTACTATTGTAAGACCCTTACTATCCTGCAGATTAGTAATTTCAGGTTTTAGAGCTCTTTTAGAGTTAACTGATGTATTACTGCATGCCTGTGAAAATGGATGAGTTCATTTTCATCAGGAAAAATAAGTCAGATCTGGGTTGGGGGGGCTGTCAAAATACAATTTCAATACCACTGTTTTAATGTATCTGTAGTTGTATTGTGAGATTCCTGAGTACGATGCAAGTAAGTTCAGTTTGTCTCCAGATTGAGAATTTGGTTTTTCAGTTTTTTTTCTCTTCTTACTGCAGACTTCTAAAGCAAATTTTGGTGGATCCACAGCAGACCCTTGTTTTTAAAGTTTGGCACAAAGGAGGTAATTCAGCAACATCATGCTCCCTGTGGTGTGTTTCACACTGTGCTTTAGAGTCAGCTGTATCATCCTGTCTTTCTGCAGATTTGGAGAGGGTGATTGGGTTTGCTTCCGTAGACCTCTCACCTCTCCTGGCGGGCTTCCAGTCTGTGTGTGGATGGTACAACATCACAGACTTCAGTGGCCAGTGCCAGGGTCAGCTGAAGGTATCCATCTCGCCCCGGGAGAATGTTCAGGATCTGCGGGGTCAGAGGCAGTTGGCTAAAGAAGATACTCTGAAAGACTCGACTGTGAGTGTCCAGTGCAGAGCAGTGAAAGGAACGTGTTTTTGTATGTTTTAGTGGGGCATGCAAGAACTTGGTGTAGTATTGCATACTGACATGCGTGGCCTATTTTTCTGTGGCAGGCCCTCTCTGAGGTCTCTCCATTGTACTGCACCTCAGCCATTTACAAGGCCTTCCCCACACACATCAGCCGCTACCCTGAGCAAAGGATCAGTACATCCCCAGAGCAGCTAGAGGAAATATTCTCTGGAAGGTAAGAATTCTCCTACAGAAGCGCTCAATGCTAGAGGGAGCTCTGTTTTTTTAGAGCTTCTAGTGCAAACAATATTACATAATTTGCTGTCACTTGAAGTGTTACAGCTCTTGTTTCAGCTATGCCACGGTGTGGCAGTATGTGAAAAATCTATACTGTAGTATGTGAAATTAAAACGGGTATACTGCCCAGCACTACTCCATTAGGTGGTGACACATTATCGCCACCTAGCCGTATCCTGCAGCTATGCGCAGATCATTAGCTTTGTGTTCGTGGGAACAGTTTGAAGAAAGTCTCAAAAATACGTCACTCCGTTCAGGCATGCAACATGATGCACAAATGCACTTAAGTATTCATAGACTGGTTGTACGTCAGAAGATATGTTGCAAAAATATGACCGTATAAATCACCCTGCCTTTTTCAAATAAAAATTTATAAGACGCGTGTTGGGAGATATTTGTGTGTGGTTAGTAAAACACATTTGTGTCTCTTATGCATGGATCCTGCTACATGCATTTGTCAATAATATTGAGACTTATCTCTTCCCATACATATGAATCAACTAATATTGCGATACGATTCTATTCACCTCTGTTGCGATGCAATGTGATTCACTGTAATGCTAAGCATCGTTGGACATGCATGCAACTCATGCGAGACTTTGCCAAGAGACTTGCGGGGAATTGCCCATAGCAGCTCCCTGACACCCATAAATGATGACCCAGACATCTGTCATTCTGCTGTTCAGCAGTGGTAAAATTAGCTGGCAACCTTGCCTCAAATTTTTCCGCCACTTTCTAGCCCTGGTCATCAAATTTTGCCTCCCTACCCACCCATACCCCAGTCAACAATATATACAGTCAGGTCCATAAATATTGGGACATCGACACAATTCTAATCTTTGTGGCTCTATACACCACCACAATGGATTTGAAATGAAGCTGCAAACGTTCACCCTTAATTTGAGGGCATTTACATATAAATTAGGTGAATGGTGGAGGAATTACAACTGTTTGTATATGTGCCTCCCACGTTTTTTTTTTTCGTGCGGGCGAAGTTAAATCGCGTTCGATATTGGTTGAAAATCAGACAGCAGGATTTTATTTTTCAATGCAGGTTTATTGTGCAATATACAGGATGGATGCCAAAAAAAATTAACTGTTTTATATACAATATATATGCAGGACTAGTCACAATCAACAAGAACAATATTAACAAATAAAAGTATTTTTTACTCTCGTATACCTATTCTTTGTCCATAAACAAAGAAGTAATATTGGCGTACAGGTGGCAGGTTGATGGTTAAATGTAGTTAATCGCTCGCCTTTTCTTACATACTTGGACACACACACACACACACACACGTATGCACTCAGCTCACGTTTCGATACACTTCACGAAATTTCTAGCAAATGTCTTAAGCCACCTCCTCTACAATATGATTGGTTATCTCTCTGAAACAGTTGTTTTTCACTCAGCTCTCAGAATATTTTTGTGTAAGTAAAACTCCCATGAGCTCTTTGCACAGCAGTGCAACATATTCTGACAGTGGAGCTGTCATGTCAAATGTCATCCATCCATCCGAATTCCACAAGCATTCAATAAAAGGCACAGTTGGCGAACGTAGTGCCACACGGCTTAAACACTGTGAGTATCAAAACTTAACTGAATCCTGAAATTTTGTAGTATGAAATTTCGTTATACTCATATGCATGTGTACACACACACACACACACATGGCTGCTGCTGTCTCTGCCCCTACAGACCCAGGCGATAACTCAACTCCAAAACCCTTTGATAGATCTGATATATGGATTTGTAAATACTGTTGTTTTTCATCTGTAGCTGTCTGTGTTTAAATTAGTATAATCGGATTTGTGACCAGTGGCTGCTTGCTGTCTTTAGGTCCAGCTATGACAACCGCCATAAAGAGCATGTCACCAACATCCGCATGTTTCACGAAAGCCTCAGAGCAGGTGAGGGAGTCACATATGACACTGGTTCTGAAGACTGTCGTCCCTCAAGTTCTCTTCTCTTCTCAGCACTCAGGTATGTCCTACATAAAGAGAATGTAAGTTCTCCTTTTTTTCTTCATTGGTTAAATGTGACATTTTGTTTTTGTTTTGGTGTGCAGGAAAAACTTGAGTGAGCTGGATGATATGCAGAGGTACTTCAGCCACAAACTCTGCGCTCCCACTTTCCTGAGCCAGTCAGACTGCCAACCCCAAATGCAGAGGTGCAGGGACTCTGAGGGAGAACCAGACCACCTCCAACTTAAGTCAAGCCAACTCATTGGAAAGGTTAACAGCATAATAACCAGTAAGAACCTTTTGGATTATTGTAGGTTTACCAGCATGGCACCAAAATTATGTTCTTTTCATTGAAACATTTTGTTGCTCTGTAGATACATGAAAGTAAATAATTAAACTGTATGACCATATGCATTTTATGAGCCTTGAAGTATCAATTATACACATTTTTTCTTCAGCTAATGCACTGGTTGCCCTGAACTTAAATATATATTCATTTACCAGACAACTCTGGAAATGTTATGCAGTTTAAGTGCCTTTTATTCACTGTTTGTTCTTACTAAACATTAAGCCCTTTTACATTTAAGCACAATGCAGTGGTTTATTATTACGGGGTTTAATGCGCATAGAGAGTTATGTATTAGAGTTTTTCAAAGTGTCAGCTGAATTAAGATTGGGGTCATTATCTTGTTTCTGTATTTTAAGTCGCATATTTCCTTTACTCTAGATCTACATGGAAGTTGTCCACAGGGATCCCACAGCCTTCCTAGAGATCCAGTCCTAACTGAAAATCAGTTTCTTCCTGAAGCAGAATCTGAAACTACCCAGGCACTGCAGCTCTTGGATGCACCTGAGCGCATTGAAGATGAAACCTCTGCTTCCCTATCTCCTCTTCTGGAGAGTGATGGACCTGAAGATGCCCCTTTGACTGTAGAGAAAGCCCATAGTAATGGCGAGGAAGATGATCAGGACAGTGTAAGTGAAGAGGTAGAAGAAGAAGAGTATGAAGAGACTGTAATTGAACCCAGACAGCTAAATGAAATAAGCTCGCTGACGGACAAAACTAGTCCCTGGACAAGCCTTTTCTCTGATCCAGATCTCTCTTCCATGAGTAGTCTGGAACTGCCAGAGGAGCAGTCTGCAAAAGTCCTGCCACAAGCAGTGCTCAGTGTGGCCCACCAAGAGGATGCCCTAGAGTCCAGCATCCAACAGGGTGGTCATGAAGGGCACACATGCGCCAAGTCTGTGGCAGAAGAATCATCAGCCGTCAAGACCCTTCAGCTAGATCAGCCTTCAGAAAGTGAGGAAACTCATAGCAAATATATGGTGGTCAGAAGTGAAGAATTTGAGAAGACCTCAGTGTTGCACGTCCCAAAACATCTTATGCACATGACTGATGGCTGTCAACCAGAAACCCAACTGTATCCTGTCTTCATTGGGCACATACTTAATATTTAATCCAGTGTCCCATTGTCTGGGACAGCTTTAAGATTTACTGCTTGTGTGCGGTATTCATGGGTTTACCTCCATTTCTTCCTTAACATGACTTGTTTAGCCCTGAACCTGGCAAAATCCCAAATTTCTTCCTTACAGCTGAACAAATGGAGGCCTCCATGAGAGCATTATGCTTAGCCCCTGTATTTCCATCAGCTGACTCTGACACAGTAAGTACTCATTCCAAAGTATTCAGTGCGGATTAGTGCTATTCCAGTTGTAATTTCCCGTGTGTTACGAATTTTTTATATATCTCCTTACCACAGCATAACTGAAACAACAGCTGTAACTAGAAGCGCTATGGATCGCTGTGCAAAGTGTGTTGAGATGGGACCCCTGTTAACTGTGTGTACCCTTCTTTGTAACAACAATTCTCAATATATAACTGTCCAGCATTATAGTATTACTCGTATAATAGGGTTGAACGATTTGGAGAAAATATCTAATCATGATTTTTCTGACAGATATTGGAGTTACAATTTGACATGAAATATTTTTATATGTAAAGCTTCAGTTCAATATTCAATGGGTAAAAGATTTAAACATGTAACTACATGAAATGCCATCAAAATATTAACTGGTCTATATTCTAATACAAGGATGAGAACTTAAGGATATGAACTGCTTCCAACATGTATTTATTACTTTTTAAATTAGAGAACAATCAGACATAAATCAATAATCACAAAAGCTGTAACTGTTATGGTAAATTACATAATAATGATACCAAAAAAAATTTCCAGTTAAAAGAAAAACAATAGCGATCTTGCAGGTAACGCATTATATAGGATGATATAATTCCTTGGTAAGACTCCACCTAGAATATTGTGTGCGGGTCTGGTCACCATACCTTAAGGACATTACTGTCTTGGAAAAGGTGCAACTTAGGGCTACGAGAATGATTCCTGGTCTTAGAGGAATGTCTTATGAGGAGAGGTTAGCTGAGCTGAATCTGTTTAGCCTCGAGCAAAGGAGACTAAGGAGGGGCATGATCCAGGAATATAAGATTCTAACAGGTCTGGATGCTTTTCAGCCGAATGGCTACTTCAATATTAGTTTAAATACTAGAACTCGTGGCCATAAGTGGAAATTAGCGGGAGAACATTTTAAAATGAATTTGAGGAAGAACTTCTTTACTTAGCGTGTAGTTAGAGTATGGAATAGTCTTCCTGCTAGTGTAGCACAAGCTAACACCCTGGTTTCCATTAAATCAGAGCTAGATAAGATTTTAACAACTCTGAGCTGTTAGTTATGTTCTCCCCAAACAAACTTGATGGACCTCCTCTCATTTGTAAATTTCTTATGTTCTTATTTTATTTGAAAAAAATGTTTTCAGCTGAAATGGGTTGTTATTCCGTTTACACCGTTACTGTGACTTGTGGTCTGGTAAGAATGACTGTCACACAAGGAGCATGGCATGGATTTATGAAATTATTCTCACAACAGTTTTAATCCTTGAGTCAGATGTGTTGTATATTGCATGTCCTAAATCGCAGCCTTTGTGAGTTGCTGATCACGTTGTTTAAAATTGTGATTTCAATTTGGAATTGATAAATCGTTCAGCCATGATTTATAGCTATTGTTTCAGTCTGGTCTGCAATTAAGTATATATCGGTAAAGAAAAATCCGTAATATAATTGATTTTATCACAGTAATAATTATTAAAATCCTAAAATCGTTAAGCTAAATATACAGTAATAATCAGAAAAATGCCATTATCTATACATTATTAATCTAATAAAATATGTCAGTGAAACAATTCTAATTGGGCTACACAAAGTTAAAATAAAAAAAAAAACCTGTTGCTAACAAGCTGAATAATACATTAATAACATAATAAAACATGTTGGTTATACTATCAATCTAAATGTGAATGATTTTTTAGGATAGCCTAGTGAAAAACATTTGTAAATGTATTTAATTGATATAAACACTTGCTGCCATGGTAAGGTTGAACTTGTGATACTGTGATATACTGTAAAACCAGAATCTTTGGAAATACTGTGATGCTGAAAATATCGGTCAGACCCACCCAGCACTAATGGGGGTATTTGTGTTAGGTTTGTAAACTATGTATGTTTCAATGCTGAAACCATTATGGTGATGCTCTGCTCAGGGTTTTTGGGGCTGATCACTGAATGCCAGTCACTGGAATCAGAACTGGCTGAAACTGAGCTCTGGAAAAACAAGATGGCATAATTAAGTGGTTTGCTTTTACAATGGATCTCAAATTGGATAAAATAAATGTTTTCAATATGTAACAGTAGCAACTTACTACCACAAAAAAGGCCAGAATTTGGTGACATGCCTGTGCTTTTCCAAGAAAGGAATGGGTGTATGTGTCTGTATGTATGTATATACAGTGTAATATATTATTTTGCGAAATATAAGTATCTTTGCATTTTTTAAGAGAGTCTGTTCCTCTTCTTATTCATAGTTTGCAGAGCTGTACTGAACAACCACTCACTTTCCACACTCGTTCACGGAGCACATAGGTAAACTCAGGCGCTCCTATTTCTCGTACTCCTCTCAGTGAAGACGCAAATGTTTAATGAGGTTTGTGGTGTAGGACGTTTTATCAGATGATAATCTGTGAGTAACTTCTTTTGCATATATGCTGCAAATTGCAAATCTTCCATCTTTAATGGATAAAACTGCAAGTGTCCGAAACTTCATTCACATATTTTAAGCAATCAATGCACATATTGTACATCATCCACAAAATCATATAATATACATATTTAAGATCTGTCAAATTAAAGGCTGCCGATCAAGCAATTAAGAATGAAAATCAACTGATTTAAATCAGCTGATTAAATGGAGCATCTCTAGTCTATGGACAATCATGTCATTTTATCAGCAACATGGGCCCAATCGTCAGACATGGTGGTAGTAGTGTCATAGTTTGCCCATTTTATTTATTATACTTGTACTAATCAGTAGATTCTGATCAGTCTTACTCACAATGTAGAGTCACTTTCCCACTGAAGTTCAAGAATCTAGTTCCTGATTCATCTTAACCAGGAACTTTTGTACTTCCTAGCCATATTTGCACAACGGACCCTATAATCTTTATGCTAAATAAGTATTGGCTCGAAACAGGACCTGGCATTTTATTTGTCTTATTTTTACTGCCTGCAATATGATTATATTTTATTATTAAATCTGGGCAGCAGATTGCTCTTTTGTTTGCCATAGAATAAAAAAGAAATTAATGCTGTTCCACTAGTAAATGCTGGGAAGTTTCACTGCCGGCACTGATGATATTAGACAGAAGTATATAATTTTTCAATCGAATATTCCAATGCAGAAATCTAAAGATGGAAGCAAAAAAGGTATTCATTAATGCATTTAATTTAACTCGGACATAAAAATAATTTCATCTGCTCAATTTTTGCGCCACTACTTCAGATTTTGTAGCACTTCTGCGTAATTTCCAACTTAATGCTGGTGGTTGTGGTCAATCAGTAGTTTGCGATAAAATGAAAATGACCTTGTCTGGAGTAGGAACTGAAAAAAAGGTTTCAGAACTGCCTCTTTTTTAACAATCCATTTTTTTTTCCTGTGAGGTTGTCGTCAAAAGAGCTCAACAAACCGATCATCTGAAATTTCAATGTACTGTTTTCTGTGAAAAGAGGGCTATTTAATGTTCTGGGGGAGGTCTGTAAAAGTAATGTGCATTAGACCTTCATTTCAGTGGTTGAAGCGACAGTCTCTCAATTCTGTCAAAAACCAATGTTTGTTTCAGGCAGAAACGAGAGCTCGACCAGGAATATCCTCCCGAAGGGCTCCACGACCAAGACCCAGTATATCATCTTTGAAGAAAGAGGAAACGAAAAGAATTGCAAAGATTTTTGCTTCTAAGTTTTCTGACTTGAAATGACTTTAGTTCATTTTCCACAACAGAAAATATATTTAGTGACTGAAACCCTCCCTGCCACCTCTGTACAGTTTGGCTGGTACATCTAAGCATCCAAGTATGGTGTGTAAATATGTATGGGCTGAACTTAGTGTAAAGATTGTGGATATCTAGATTTTTATTTTGAAGTTGTACATTTTTATAAATAAATAAATTTGTGTGTGATTTATTTTTCACCAATGGATTGAATTTGTTTATTATAACTGCTACCGATGCAATGTAGCACTGTTGTGTGTTATAGAAATATCCAATGTTATGCTAACTTTTTATTTATAACTTTTTTCTCTGTTACAGGAAGCCTCTAACACTTCTACTTATGCAAATAATATTATTCCTGTAGCTCTAAAGTACCAGTAGGTTGTATTTTGATTTTGGCCTGTTGTTAGAATTCAACTCCCGGTTTGTTCTGGTTTGGGAGTATTTTAAATTTAGAAGCAACTGTTTAATTGTATCTATAATAGGTATTTTTGAAGCAATTCTTATCAAATTTTATCAAATTGTTGGCCCCAAAGCAGTTTGATTCCATTACGATTATTGAGGGAACGATTCAGTGTACCAAAAATCTTTCATTTCTATTCCGATTTTTATTTGATTAATTGATACTCCACAAGGTGAGATCTTGCATGGAGCCCCAGTCTGAGGGAGATTGACAGTCATCTTCAGTTTCTTCCATTTTCTGTTGTGCCAACAGTTGTTGCCTTCTCACCAAGCTGTTTGCCTGTTGTCCTGTAGCCCATCCCAACCTTGGTCTACAGTTTTGTCCCTGGTGTCTTTAGACAGCTCTTTGGTGTTGCCCATAGTGGAGATGTTGGAGTCTGAGTGTGTGGTGTCTTTTATACGGGTAATGAGTTCAAACAGGTGCAATTAATACAGGTAATGAGTGGAGGATAGGAGGGCTTCTTAAAGACGAACTAGCAGGTCTGTGAGAGCCAGAATTCTTACTGGTTGGTAGGTGATCATATACTTATTTCATGCAATAAAATGCAAATCAATTATTTTAAAGTCATACAATGTGATTTTCTGGATTTTTTTTTTATTTTGTCTCTGACAGTTGAGGTATACCAACGATGAAAATTTCAGATCTCTCGATTCTTTGTATGTGGGAAAACTTGAAAAATCGTCAGTGTATCAAATACTTAATTTCCCCATTGTATAAATCCTTCAAGGCATCTTTCAGCAATCCAAAAGAGTATTTCAGTTGTTATGATAGTTTAAAAAGCCATTGTGGCCTTCTAATGGAGTATTACTTTGTCACATGCTACATCAAGAGATTAAAGCTTTCGCAAACTGACTTTTTATAATTTTAATTGACTGTTCCTCTGTACTGATTTGTAACAAAGACATGCATTACATTGTTGATCATTTTGAATAGTTTCACATTTTAATCACCCTTTTCTCCAGATCCCAGCATCCCCTTTGAGAACTTACAGAGCTCTTCATATTCAGTGGTACCAGTTAATTCATCCTGAAGTATAACCTCATATTCAATGATAAGCAAATAAGTATGCTAATGTTCAAGTGTGAGATTACATAGTTCTTGACCTCCACATGTAGAAAAAGCATCAGACTGCCATGTACTGGAGAACCACTTCAACTACCACTGTGTATCACCCATCTAAGTGATGTGATGACAGTCATTCTGTGCCAGTGCGCAGTTCTGTCTTATTTGCTGGACAGTTATTTTGAACTTTTGTGCTCCCATGCCAGCACAATGGGAGAAAAATCTGCAGGCTGGGGACGGCCAGACACAATGCTCAAAGCTCTTTACATTTCATTGTATTACACACCTACAATTTACAGACTGGTATGTTACATGTTTGTGGTAGCAGATAATTTGCCCTCTCACTTAATTGTCGATATTTGATCAACTTCATTTATGTAGCGTTTTTCTACTCCTGCATGTACTCAAAGCACTTTAGATTTTTATGCCTCACATACCCATCACATTCATACACCGGTGGCGGATGCTGCCATGCAAGGCCGGAGTAATCCCATGCACACTGGGAGTAATTTATGAATCAGTGTTTTGCTCAAGGACACTTTCATGGGGTCAGGAGGAACCAGGGCTTGAACCTGCAACCCTCCGGTTGCCAAACAATAGCACTACCTCCTGCGCCACCATCTTCCCACAATATGTGTATGCCTGTTTACACCAGAGAAAGAACTTTCTGTAGCCCATGGCAGCTTCATGCTATCTGACCTCAATCACTACCTGTGTATCCACTGCAGAGGTAAACAGGCAAGATAAACTTCACTGTGAAATACAAGTGCTGGCAAGCATGGTGCCACAACCAGTGCCATTTATTTTCTGGGCCTGAAAGTGCATTATAAAGTCACAAACGATATAAAGCACATGTATCATTCCCTACTATGTGGTGAGCGTACTGGCACAGAATGACATCATTTAGATGGGTGATACACAGTGGTAGTCGAAGTGGTTCTCCATTGGTTCTGTGAAGCATTTTAGGTGGCTTGAAAAGGAATGAATATATATATATATATATATATATATATATATATATATATATATATATATATTCCTTTTCAAAATTCCTTTTCAATTTTGGGTTGAAAAATTTTGGGTTGTGTGTGTGTGTATACACACACACTCTACAGGCCAGAGGTTTGGGCTCACTCAAATATATTTTTCAAATATTAACGTTACACTGCATTTTCACACTTTTGTTGCAAGAAAAAATTTGAAATACTTAAATGTAACTGTTTGGTTTTGAAGTGTAATGTGACAATATACATTGTAAGTGCAATTTAATGAATGTGAATACCCAAGTATGACTCATTAAAATAACCACCCCTTGCCTTTATCACAGTAGCACAGATTTATGTCATCCATTCCAGCAATTTTTAGAAATAATTTATGTCCAGTCCCTCCCAGCTCCTTGCCAAGCATGCAGACAGTTCCGTCTTATTTGCTGGAGAATCATTTTGAACTTTTTGGTCCAGATCATCCCATGCCAGCTCAATGGGAGAAAGATCTGCAGGCTGGGGACGGCAAGAAACAATGCTCAAAACTTTTTGCATTTCTTTGGGTTGGTTATAATATTGGCACTATTTTGTAGAATGCTTGGGATCATTATCATGTTGAAGAATTTTTTTGTCCAATGATATGTAAACCAGTAGGAATTGTGTGATGCTGACAATTTGATTGATAATTTCTTTCTAATTTGGACTACGCCTCCAGAACACCCCAATTCCATCATCAATCCACCTCCATGTTTCACTGCAACACAATGACATAGGCCCACACCTACCTCAATGTAGAATTTGAGTAATTTAACATTTTAATCAGCAGCTGCCATTGGTAAGTATGCATATGTACCCAGCAGTGAACCCCATCCTCATCCATTATGCTCCCTTTGATAACCGGCATAATCAATAATTACTTCTTGATAGGCTTAATCGGGCAGTGGGGGGTTACACATCATTGGCCGGAAGGCTAACATTGCAAACCATAAGAGCTGCATAATCATGAACAGTGACAGACTGTATACGTCTACACTACTGCTCTAGATAGAAGGTAATACTGCATATCAAGGCAGTTTATACAAATCAGTTGCCCGACGACTCGACCAGCAATGCGCAATTTTGATGCCCTCGAAAGTAGAGTTGCGTTTGGTCGCTCTGCGCATGCGCGAGTAGCAGTACAGTAGAGTAAAACTGAGGAAAAGACGGACCTAGGCTCTTGCTATTTTATTTATTTATCTGTCGTGTCTTTGCCAGCTACTAGAGTACATTTGCCATTTCGGTGTTATAAAAGTGCAAAAACCATGACGGAGTTACAGTCAGCCTTACTACTCAGACGACAGCTAGCAGGTAAATTTAAAAAATAGGTGCTAACTAGCTAGCACCTAACAAAACGCATTTGTTTACTATTGTAGACGGCTACATTAGTTAGGTGAACTAGTTTTGTGTGCATTGGTAGCTAATCAGCTGGAGCAAACCGCAGTGGATTGGGGCTCGTTATGTTGCTTTACATTAGAAAGTAGCCGTGTGTTTGGAAAAAATGTTTTCCAACAATGTAGCTAGTTAGCTTACGTAAATAGTTTACGTTGGAGTTCTTTACTAAAACTGACTCAATACTCGGCTAGCTAACAGCCCTAAAGCAGCTTTCTTTCCTTCCGTCGTCGGTGCATTTAGCAGTAGGTTTATTTGTGCGTGGCTGTTGTACGAGCTGAGTAACTGTTGCGTGTTGACATGATGTGAACTGAATTGTTAAGACGTGTAGCTGGGGCTAGTTAACACATTAGCCGCGAGCTAGGCAGCTTTATGGCTTCTGGTTTCGGTGTCGGCACTTAGCCACTTCGGGGTAGCTCTTGCCCCCTCTTTGTTTTTTCCTTTTGTCTGCAAACCAGCTAAAGCTGCATTACAGAGCAGATCCCTTGACATGGTTTAAACACTGATAGGCTCAGAAAATAAGCCCCCACGTCTATTATACATGTCGGCTTATCAGTGTGATATTGAAAGAGGACGGCAGGTCCAGAAAGCTGTTTTGTGCACATCCTGTGTATGTTCTGCTCCCTGGTTCACTCGATCATTCAATTCAATAGAATTGAAGGCCTGGTTTAACTGCGCATGTCTAAATTTATGGATAGCCTTCGTTTTACCTACTTATTTGTTAACATTTAATGATGTTTTGATAAGCATTCCCGATAAGTGTCTGGGGGGCAGATTTCCAGTCTGATGATCTCCGTATTGGTTTCAAGAGATGCTCTACCTCGTATTTTTCAGCAATTGCTAAAAGTTAGTCATTCATCTGAGAATTCTGTTTTTTCTTTGTTTTCTCTCTGGAAATCCTTATGTTAGCTGTTTTAGTTTGTGATAAATTAATCACTCACAGTGTGCAATTTTAATGTGCTTTCGTGTTGATTCCAGAGTTGAATAAAAATCCAGTGGAAGGTTTCTCTGCAGGATTAATAGATGACAACGATCTCTATCAGTGGGAAGTTCTAATCATTGGCCCGCCAGACACACTTTAGTAAGTATGAGTATTTGTCCATAGGGAAAGGTACTTATTTCCCTCATTTTTAGTTTGAAATCAGGTATATGTGGGATTTGTTGGTCACAAGTGGAATACAGAAGTGATAGAATGAGATTAAGAATGAAATGTCTTGTTTCTAAAAAAGGTAACAGTACAGTGTTTTACCTGTGGTATGAATTTGTTCTACATTGAATATTTTTCCCTTTCTGCTCACAGCGAAGGTGGTGTGTTTAAAGCTCATCTCACATTTCCAAAAGATTATCCACTTCGTCCACCCAAAATGAAATTTGTCACTGATATTTGGCATCCTAATGGTGAGTGCACTAACTTAGCTTTTGGTCTGATTTTATTTATTTTTTTCTTCCTCCTCGCATTCAGTTGCAAACCTAATTATTTTTTATCTGTGTCCCATTTCCAGTGGACAAGAATGGTGATGTGTGTATTTCTATTTTGCACGAGCCTGGGGAGGACAAGTACGGGTACGAGAAGCCGGAGGAGCGCTGGCTTCCCATCCACACTGTAGAGACCATCATGATCAGCGTGATCTCCATGCTGGCGGATCCTAACGGTGACTCCCCTGCTAATGTAGATGCAGCAGTAAGTACCTTTCATCCACTTTGCTTCGCTATGTCTTCATCAATCTAGTAAATAGTTCAGTGTTAGAAACTCAGTTTAAAATATTTTTCCCCATGTTCCATTTTCACCCTTCGCTACCACATAAATGTTTGCTTACTTATTTACCTTATGTAAATTGTTCTTTGGCATTATCCTAAATATGAGGTATATATATTGAATATAAATTCAAAACTCCTAGTGCCAGAGGGAATTTCTTCTTTTAATAAACACCATTATCTTCTAGTTTGAATTTTTCTTAAATTTTGATGAACTCTGCATTTCAACCCTGGCAGAAAGAGTGGAGGGAAGACAGACACGGCGAATTCAAAAGGAAAGTTGCTCGTTGTGTAAGAAAAAGTCAAGAGACTGCTTTCGACTGACGTTTGTTCAACACCTAGTAGCTTCAGTTTTCAGGGTAAGAGCTATAAACCTTAATTGTTATATTACTTTCCATTAGCATTAATTTTTTATTATGAATGGTGAATATTAGTTAGTATTTAGCCAGTAATGTAGTGAGGTTTTCTGTTTTATTCGTTTTTTTGTTGCAAAAATATTCCAGTGGTACATGATCTAATTCACTGTATGTCAAAAAGTTCACTGTTTGGTTGACATCAATGCCTACACAAGTAAACAATGTACAGCAGTATTGCCTTGGTGACAGTCTGGCAGCCCAGATTAGGAAGGATACAGCTCTGTATGTACGGTAGTCATTACTTTATTGTTCACTCACTTTGGATTGAAAAAATTGAAGTTAATGTACCTTGTTCCTACAAAAACCAGCAACCCTGGTTTTATAAGACTAAATAATGTAATATATCACCATGTAATGAAATGTAACTTTGTTAAACAATTAATTTAGTTGCATGTACCATTCGTTACTTAACCACCCCACCTCCATTCACAACAAGTTAAAGCTTTCCCTATGTTGTTTGCCTGAATTTTGGATTGCTACTTTTGACAGACTTTAAAGCAATATTTAATGTGTATTTATCTACTAAGATGCAATAGTTTGCTTTATTTGTAGTATACCTAGTGGAGAGTAATTTTTTTTTTTTTCCCCAGGTCTCCGATTGACAAGCAGCGTGGCACTACCTTGATGGACTCTCCCCACTTATTGCCAGATTTGCCCTAGTGAGCTATGGCTGACCCAGGCTGGCAAAACAGGCTGTGATAGAACACATTGCCACAATGACATGAACTCTGACTGAAACGCACAACAAGTGCCAACTTAAAAGCAAGTGGAAAAAAAGACAGTTTCTGAAGTCCAGTGATTTACTTCAATTTTCAGGAAGAATGGGAAACACCTGTACATAGCACTGATATAAAATGTTATATACGAACTGTTCATATTCACACAGGAACATCTAGTACCAAATAAACAGCACTTCTGTAGTCATCACATGGGCGTTGCACACTTCGGTGGATTTTGGTGCCCTTTCCCTCACCCTCCATAATCCAGTTGCATCAGTGTGATTTTTATGTGTTGTTTTGAACATAAGCCTTGTAATAGGATTATAACAGAAAAATTGGTTATGGCTCTCATTAGCGACTAATAATATGCCAGACTGATTGGCTCTGAAATTATGATCTCAGTCATCCTGATTTTTGCATGTGTACCCTTTTCTTATTATCATAAATGTTGGAAATGAAATGATTGGTAACCCACTTTGAAGCATTTTTGCGTGTAATCCTCTGCTGCTGGCTTCCTTAAACCATTGGAAAAAGAGGGAACGTGATGATTCCTTGGCTGTGCTTAGCTGCACCTGATTGGATTGGTGGCTTCAACATGGCGTGCTGTCAGGTCCGGGTGCTTCAGATGGCCTGCTCATGTCGTGTTGCATGCTCCTCTTGTCATTTCCTTTTCTTTAGATTTATTTTTACTAATGTGCCCTCCCCCCAAAAGTGCCTCTCTTTGCTTGGTAAATGCATTGTAATTAACATAACTTCAGGGTAAATAAATCAACAGTGTCCGTTACTAGGCACACTGTCCCATAACTTTTTCTACGATTTGTGCTCCAATTAGAATGAGCTGGTATATTAAAATGGCCATTTGGTGTAGCAATAATACAAACACACACATAAATTTCCTAAGCAAATGGTGCACTTTCCCCTGTATCTGTGCCATAAAACTGGATTTGGGATACCTGATATATAGTGTTGTTTTCACTGGTGCCCATTTGGGCTTCATGAACCATGTGTTTCCTCTTTGATTCGCTTTCACATTTCTGGGTTAAATTACCACAGCAATGTAAGTATGTATTGATGTTCAGAAGTATTTGCAGTTTTTTTTCCTTTTGGATGGACTGCTACAGGTTTCATGCATAATGTGCAAAACAAAAGTGATGTATATTTTTGATGCTATGGAAATTGGCCCCCTCTGTGTAGTAAGTTCTTCCAAAATATAATTTCTGTAAATTCAATCATTTTTGTTAACTTGTGTTATCATCACAACCATGATAAATAGGATGGATGGATGGATGGATGGATGGGTTTTTTTATGATACAGCAAAAGCTACTGCTATGAGAATGTTGTAATTTGACTTGGATGAAATCCATTACTAAACTTTGCATGCCTTTATTGATCGGACGGATGAATTGATGTTCTGTGACATGAGTGGATTCATTTTTTCCAGCAGTGAAATGTTTTTGTGGAATAGGACATTGTTTACATATGATGTTAGATATTCAGTGAAAGATTGACCAAGATGCATTTAAAGGTAAATTTTTTATTTCAAGATTTTTTTTGCCATAATTGTGATGTCTTAAAGGGATAGTCCACCCTTTGTAATTTGACAGATGGGTATAGGTTCATATTTAGCTTTGGTGCAGCAGAATATTTGCAGATGTATTTATTCTAGTTTTGGATGCTGTTTCATATAATGTATTTTTTCGTAACATCTGTAGCAGAAATTTTAGACCATTAACCACAACACTGTTTCCAGAATGATCAGTCAACGTTATGAAATACGGACTATATAAATGACATCATTAGATTCTACTGTCATGGGGTGCATAAAAATAAGTAGCAGTTAATCACAAGCCATTTCATTCTGCTTTTGTTCAGCAGGGGGCAGTGCTGTCCTCCCTTTTCCAGGTATAACAAAAGCATGTGGGACATTTATTCTCAGAAGACCAGTCCTCTTGGCACAGAACATCATGGCTATTGTCTTCTGCTCTTCTGTTATTCGTATAGGAAAATATTACCAATGATCTTAAGTTTGTGAGTCAGCCTGTACAATAAAGGTATTCACCTGTACGTATCGCCCAGCAGCAAAATGCTGCATGTGAACTAAATGATCTAAATGTTTACTAATGTTTATGGGGTTGCTATAGAATATCAACTACTGTGCTGTGTTTTCCAGCCTTTAATTATAATTGTATGTGTCTTTGAAAAGGCACTGTATGATAAGTTGGTTGATAACATGACATGTTTCTCAGAACAAAATGTAGAATTGAGTATTATCAAATGCATTACGGGTATGGATGTGTTTTAGAATGAAACAAAAACTGAAAATGAAATTCAGAAAAAAAATAAATACGAAAAAAACATTTAGGCTTCCAAACAATGCAAGAATGGACAAGATCCACGTAATGTGCACATTTTTCTGATATTATGAAGACAAACTTAGGTGCAGATAGGCTGTAAAGAGGGGCAGTAAGTAAGAGCTCAAAATAAAAAATGTTAGCACTGTCAGGTGAGTATTTGTGTGTTTTTTTTTTTTTTAATCAACAGTTGCTTACCTTAATGGTACTCTGATAACTTTTCTGAATTAAGGAACAGTTATTTGTAAGGCAGTTCTGCTGGGAAGACAAAATAAATGTTACATTTATCCAGTTGCATTATATTGTTTTTCAAGCTCAAGAGCTTTAGAAATTGAAAATGTTAATCGTAAATTACATTTCAGATAATTGAAATGGCTTTGATAAATTATTTTGTAATATTTCTCTATATTCAATTTCTTAAATGGTAGTGAAACTACCAAAAATATCTCAGAATTTTTTCCTAATTAATACGCAATGTATTCAAATCAGACCGAAAGATTGATTTTTTTAATGGCGAATAAAAGATATTGAATTAGAGTGAGAGTTCTTGTATTTTCACTAAGGCCGTCAATACATTAAAATATTTAATTGCACAACTGTCCATAGTTAATCACAAATTAAATCATGAATTTATTCAACATTTACCATTAAGGGATTTTTTTCAGGTGTTAATTTTCTTATCAGTATTAGTAAAGCATGATTGCTTTATGCAAATGTATGCATTTATTGTTGGAATTACCAAAAATAAACAAGGATTGTCCAAAGGTCATCAGAAACCCTTCATCACTTAAGAAAAACTTAATCCCAACAACAGATGGGCACGTTGACCCCGTTAAATATTACATATTACTTAGTTATATAACTAAGTATGGATCAGAGATCAGCAACCTTTTTAAAGCAAAAAGCCATTTTATTGTAAATGGTGACAATTTACTACGAAAACAATTAATGAGCCAATTAGGAAACAATTAGGAATCCCAATGAATTTAATAAACCTACATCCAATCTCAGACACTGAAGAAAACTCTGGAAAACTCCGGAAAGCATACCATTTGACCGGAGGCGTAATCTCGTAGAGAATGACTTTGAGGAAGATGTAAATTATGCAGGTAAAACATCACACAAGTGCGCGACGGACCGCCTCATTCACATATAGCTGGAGAAATACCTAAATGAAAAAGTAATAATATTAACCCATAAATAAATTATTTCTATTTACGAAAGTATTATCATAATATGTTAAGACATGAAAATGCGAATGCGTCTATAGTTCTGAGAAGATCCGCAACCTGGTACGTTATTTAAGACTAGATGTACTTCGGTGGTAACTCATTTCCCATCGACAGTAACTGGTCTTGTCGATTGACCCAACTGACAGAGTTTTGAAGCTGCCATTAAAAATACATTTTTCTTTGTTTATTATTTTTCCCAAACTGCCATCCGACACGCGTTAATGGCACCAAAAAAATTAGTCACGTTATAATGAATTCCCGTTGACGAGCTATTATCGCGTTAACTTTGACAGCCCTAATTTTCACTATTCCAATAGTTGCGTCTTCATCTCTGCTGAGACTCGTCAGTTTTAAATACGTCTAAATGAATTGTGTTCAGAGAGGCACACTAATCCTGATTTACGGCTATACTATTCACTAGGATATAAAAAAGATGGACGAAAGGTGGTGAGTGTATTGGAGGATGTTTAAAGTAAAAGCCCAATAAGGAAGAATTTGTTAATTACCGAAGTTCCCATTCTAAATAGATTTTACATGCATATAGTTGCATATTTTACAGACTATACTGACGAAATGTAGGTAATCAGATTTTAATAATTTTAAACATGCTGAATAGGCGGTCCATATGACATGCTTTCGGAGGAGTTAGTGTGAACTGAAGTGGTAGTAGAGCTGGCCCTTATGTGCTTCATAATCTGCATTACATATAGGATAGTACTGTATATAGCTGTATGCTTGAGCTTTGCAGGAATCTCACATCTTTTTTGTTTCTGATTGCAATGTATAGAAACGACTGCCTTCAAACCTCTATTTTAAAAATGAACAAAATCCTTATGGCCTATATACCAAATAAATGCAAATCAATATATAGTCTTTCTGATGTTTATCAGTGACAAACTAGTGTCCTGTCTCAGGTTCAACCTCCCAGTTTATCTCACTCTTGCCTGACTTTTGTTTTTACTCATTTTACAATGGGATGTTGCTAACAGCTCTCTGCTACCAACAAGGTTACATAATGTTTTAGCCGTGTAAAGCTTTAAGAGATTTATGGATAAGCACTGTCAGACGTACGTGTCCAGACCAGCATGTCCTCCTGTTGCCCCATTTCTAAAAATAAATGATTGGGATTAGATTTTCAGTGCTTCTGTTAAAGGAAAAAAGTGACCTACCTTACTTTGCATGGCTGCTAGGTGTAGTGCAACGCTCATCCACAGTGACTATTACCTTCTGTCAGTAAAGTCTCAGAGGGTTAAAGACTAATCCCTCCTTGTCTGAGGTGCATCAACGTTTCCTGCGTCCTGTAGGTCTGGAAACATGCAGCTCCTCCTGAGACTCGATCTGCATATGGCCCAGCTATGGCATGTGAGTCAAACTGTGTTCATTCTTCAGCTGTGCATTCATTGTTTCTGTTTCTTGAGGCCTGATATACAGATAAAGACACCCTACACACACACACACACGCACACACATGGGGCAGCATGGTGGTGCAGTGGTTAGCACTGTTGCCTCACACCTCTGGGACCCGGGTTTGAGTCTCTGCCTGGGTCACATGTGTGTGGAGTTTGCATGTTCTCCCCATGTCGTCGTGGGGTTTCCTCCGGGTAAAAAAAACTTGCTGTGGCTAATTGGAGTGGCTAAATTGCCCATAGGTGTGTGTGAGTGTGCCCTGCGATGGGCTGGCTCCCCCTTCAGGGTTATTCCCTGCCTCGTGCCCATTGCTTCCGGGATAGGCTCTGGACCCCCCGCGACCCAGTAGGATAAGCGGTTTAGAAAATGGATGGATGGATGGATATATATATAAAAGGATGCATTTCAACTTGTGGAGATTATTAGTATTATTAAAGCCAGTTCCATTGAATTTGTGGAACTTATTATTCATTTTATCAGCTACCTGATATGTCAGTTGAACCCTCTTATGAAAGTGTTGAACCACTATGAGCCGGCAGAATAGCTGATATCACTGAATTCGATTATAGATTCCAGAAGTGCCTGGAACTTGTCCCTCATGTTTTATTTTGCTGGTAATGAAAAATGGAGATGCTGCTTCTGAATCTTCTGTAAGTGTTTAGCATGATTGAGATTAAGTGAGTGGGATGGCTGTAGCACTAGGGACACATTTTGACCTCTTATGCTTGTGAATATGGATTCTCTCATCTTGGGATATTCATATCAATCAAGATGGTAATGTTTTTGCAGAGGTTATGACATGAAATGAATTTATTTTTCTTGCTATTGTCTTTATTGGTATCTGCCTTTTCTCTAAAGGTCTGATTGAGCCATGAGTGTAGAATGTACCCCAATTCATAAAAGACCCACCACATTCATTCCTTGCAAACATACAAGCAATCAGGTCTTTGGCCTTCTTTCTCATATGACTGGAGATTCATCTATTATTTTCACTTCTCAGGAGGTTTATGCACTGAACCCAGCTGTTTTGTCTGAAGATTATTTAAATAAAATAAAATGCATACACCTTACATACACATAGTTATATGTATAAATAAGGGTCAAGTCACATATAAAATTAATTAGCAATTGATTACATAGCAACATGAGACAAATAACCATAGCCCCTGTTTTGACGTGGATATCTATCTTATCGACTCTTACTTTTCTACCAAATACAGAAGGAAACATAGAACAGAAGAAAGGAAAAATATAATAATAATAAAATCGACTAAACAATAATAATGAGTACAATGACAAAACTCATCCATCCATCCATTTTCCAAACCACTTATCCTACTGGGTCGCAGGGGGTCCGGAGCCTATCCCGGAAGCAATGGGCACGAGGCAGGGAACAACCTAGGATGGGGGGCCAGCCCATCGCAGGGCACACTCACACACCATTCAGTCTCACACGCACATCTAATTTAGCAAATCCAATTAGCCTCAGCATGTTTTTGGACTGTGGGGGGAAACCGGAGTAGGTGGTTCAGTGTTTTGCACTATTGCCTCACACCTCTGGGACCCGGGTTCGAGTTTCCTCCTGGGTTACATGTGTGTGGAGTTTGCATGTTCTCCCCATATCGTCGTGGGGTTTCCTCCGGGTACTCCGGTTTCCCCCCACAGTCCAAAGACATGCTGAGGCTAATTGGAGTTGCTAAATTGCCCGTAGGTGTGCATGTGTGAGTGAATGGTGTGTGAGTGTGCCAGCATGTGATTGAATGGTGTGTGCCCATATATGGGTCAATGATGTGTAATTGTTCCCTGCAGTGGGTTGGCACCCCATCTTAGGTTGTTCTCTGCCTTATACCCATGGGCTTCAGACTCCCCCACCACCCTGAATAGAACAAGTGGTTACAGAAAATGGATGGATGAATATATTATGATTAGATTTAAGTGATATCTGCCTTGTCAACACACCTAGTAGGTGAAACAATTTGGCTCATTCATTTAAAAAATTATTGTTTCAAAGTTAGTAAAAAAAAGCAGGTTCATCAGAAGTAGTGTCCTCACACTCCTAAGCCGTCGTGCATTTACTTGTGTTCCTGAGAGAGTGGGACAGACAGTCAGAATATTCCACCCTCATTGTACTTCAGCTGACCGACACTGAATGCATCACATGTTTCTGATGGATTGTAAAACACTCTGTTTTGAATTAATACAGAACAGGATTTGTCTCATATTTTCATACACATATACACATTTCATACATACTCTAAGCCAAGGGTCCCCAACAGAATTACCTGATACACTCACCTACTTGGTAACCATTCTGCACTTAATGGTGTAGCTGTGTGAGTTTTTAGTGGCAGTGACTAACAATCGGTTTGGAATAATACATTGCGACCTACGCTGTAACGTATGAGCTTGTTTGCAATTGATTGCTATATTATTTAATCAGCAATGCATTCTTAACCGTCAGAAGACAATTGTCGAACTTATACACAGTTAGGTTCACAATGTAAATTAAATAGTCCATGTTCCATGTTTTGTTTGTTGCCAAAAGCATTGAGAGCATGACCCCCTTTTCTTGTTTGATGAATTAATTATACTTATTACATGGCCACACCTTCATTTTCGGGTTAAGCGTGGTGAGCGTATTCATACTTATGAGAGGAGAGTAGACATAACTCAGAAGTGCTTAATTTTTTATGTACTACTTTGACTTAAGCATTTGATGGAAGAATAGATTCCTAATTGAATAAGTATACTTAACAGACCTAGATATCACAACTGGGACTCACAACATTCAGGTAAAAACTAATTTACTAACTTTGGCATTTCCTGGTGATTCTAGAAATATTTTCTAGAAATTGTACTAGTTGGTGAGTGAGGGACAAGTACAGATTAGATAGAATGATCAAAACGACAGGGGTGTCTGAAGAATATAATGCTGTCGGTTCTGACCGCTCCAAATCTACTTCATCAAGAAAATAGCCTACATTGATTTTTTTTTTACTCTGGCTGAGGCTGAATGCTAGTAACTGTTCAAGTTAAAATATGCAACAGTACTCACTTAAGTAAAGTGAGTTACGGGGCAGCGTGTGGCTCAGTGGGCTCTGTGTGCCTGTAATCAGAAGGTCACAGGTTCAAACCCAGCCTCAGCCTGTGGGTCCTTGAGCAAGGCCCTTAACCCCCAGCTCCCTGGGCGCCGCTACAGGTGGCAGCTCTTCGCAGACAACTTCCTCTATGAAAAAAAAGAGCAAGTTGTGGGAGGCGTAAAAGACAATTTCCCTACGGGGATCAATAAAAGTGTCAATTAAAGTAAATTGTTTTGGTGGACAAACACGATGAAATGAACTAAACTCATTTTAAAACTTAGATTTGGTTAGGAAGACTTGTCATTCTTTATGTTAAATGCTCCAGAATGCACATGCTGTGTTAGACTATATGGACAAAGGTAACTGGGACACATCTCTCAATCACTGAATACAGGTGTTTCATTCAGACCCATTACCACAGGGGTATAAAATGAAACACCTAACCATGCAGTCAGGTTTACAAACATTTGTGAAAGAATAGGTTGTTCTGAAGAGCTCAGTGAATGCAAGTGTGGTATTATCACAGGATGCCACCTTTGCAATAGGTCAGGTTGTGAAATGTTTTTCACTGGTAGATTTTCCATGGTCAACTGCAAGTGGTATTACTGCAAAGTGGAAGCGTTTAGGGACAACAGAAATTCATAAAGTAACAGAGTGGGTTGCTGAGTGTTGAGGCGCATAAAAGTCCCAACACTCTGTTGACTCAATAACTGTAGAGATCCAACCTTCCTCTGGCATTAACCCCAGCACAGAAAACTGTGCACTGGGAGCTTCATGCAATGGGCTTCCATGGCTTAGCAGCTGCATGCATGTCTCACATCACCAAAGCACAATGCCAAGCATCAGATGGAGTGATATAAAGCACGACGCCACTGAACCCTGGAGCAGTGGAAATGTGTTCTGTGGAGTGCAGAATCACGATTCTCTGTCTGGCAGACTGATGGCCGAGTCTGGATTTGGTGGATGCTAGGAGAACGTTACCTGCCTGACTGCATTGTGCCAACTGTAAAGGTGGAGTAGAGATAATAGTATGGGGTTGTTTTTCAGGGGTTGGGCTAGGACCCTTAGTTCCAGTGAAGGGAACTGTTAATGCTTCAGCATACCAAGACATTTCGGATGATTCTATGCTTCCAACTCTGTGGGAATAGTTTGGGGAAGGTCATCAGTGCCTGACCTCAAAAATGCTCTTCTGGGTGAATGGGCAAAAATTCCTACAGACACACTCCAAAGTCTTGTAGAAAGCCTTCCCAGAAGAGTGCCAGCTGTTATAGCTGCAAAGGGAGGACTGACTTCATATTGATGCCTGTGGATATGGAATGAGATATAAAAGTTCCTGTAGGTGTAATGGCCAGGTCTCCCTATATTTTTGTCTACATAATGTATATGCATTAAATCTGTTGGAGGTGGCAAATCAAAAATTGAGCACAAATCCATTGAAAAGAAAATGAATTTTTGTAGTTTAATTCAACCGGCTATTTAAGGTATTGTCGTGAAAGTATGTCTACATTTTTCTTATAGCATTTATACCATTTGTAAAACCTTTTTAAGCACAACCTTTTTTGTCATCCAATAAACTTAAAAATATAAAGAACAAGTTCTTCAAAGATGCATACTAAAATATAGTTGTGATTAGATATGTAAAATATTTAGCAATTAACCGATAAATAATCTCCAGGATTCCACACTGCTGGTTTTCACCATAAAGGTCATAATGATGCGGATGAATGTGCGTTCGGTCACTGTGACAACAAAATTGTGTGGATAGTGTTGTGTTCACCACTAAAGCAATAAACCAGAAACATGAAGCTGACCTGCAGTTAATGATTGTAACTGCTCAGTATTCCTGATCTCAGCTTGCCTGTAGTGGAAAAACAGGTAAAATTTTCCTTGGTCGTAATTTCCCCATTTAATGGTAAGAGGTGCAAAAGTCTGACGCGTTGAATGATGAGGATACGATGTTGAGTTTAGTTCTTGATGAGTGGATTTATTCACACAATACTTTGAGCTGGTTTGTTTGGCGCGAAAGGGCCGATATGCAGACACCATCACACACGGCAAATACGGTCAATGACTGTTTCACTTTACGCGGCTCAGGGCTGAAGGTGCAATCTCAGCACCTTTAATAACAACCATTGCCGCCTCCTACAGGTGGGAATACACTTAGACAATAGTAAAAATCACTATAACAACAGGCAGTACCTCTCGTTTCAATTATTACAATACTATATATATATATATATATATATATATATATATATATATATATAAACATTCTATTATAAACAATAAATACACATAAATATAAACATTAAATAAATAAATAATATAAATAATATTCATGAATAATTCCAATATAAATACAAGCTAAATTGTGTTTAATAAACAAATAATAGAATGGATCCTACATTGCCTGTTGTGAAAGCTAATGGGTACAAATCTGTATTGAAATTATTACATCCTTTATTTTTTGAGTAGATGCTTATATCTAAAGTGATTTACAGTTGAGAAAGCAGGGTTAGGCAGCCCCTGGAGCAATTTTGATTAAGGGTCTTGCTCAAGGGTCAACAGGTTAATCACTCTGCCAACTACGGGATTTGAACCAATGGCCTTCTGATTCCAGGCATTCCTAACCAGCCGAGTCATACATGGCCCATACACCTTTTTACCTGTCTATGTAACTGATTGGTCCTCAGTTCTTCTATTTCTTGCATTTCAGCCTGCAGAGGGTGCTCTGGTTCCAGCAGCAATATGAGGGGCATCTTCTCTGTCTCAGAGCTGTGAATGCCATGAGCGAAGACAGCAGCTCCAAGGAGGAGGTGGAATCTGACCACCTGGGCCTCACCAGAATGGTGGCAGCCATCAGCATGTTTCCTGCCAGAGAGCCAGACGCCAGCGACAGCATGTCTTGTGGGGTGGCGGACCTGGCTTGGAGACCTCCCCAACTGCAGTACACTAGCAGAAGGAAGATGTCTCTTCAGGAAAAAGGGAAGTATCAAAGAGCCCTTCGCAGGCCAACCATACAGTCCAAGCGAGTGTCCATCTCAGATGGCCAGGTCAGGAGTACTCTGTGTTACACAATGTACCTTTGTTTTAAAATAATAAGGGAACCTGCTGAGCCACACACTGGCCATGGTTCAATTAGGACCTGAGTTCCTGGGACCTGAGTTCCTCTGACCTGAGTTCCTGGGAGAGATGGTATGGGGGTGTGAGGTGTGCCGGTTGCCTTTATCATTGGGCTGGAGTGGGTGAGGGGTGTGAATACGTTTCTATATGTGAATATATCTCTCAAATCTGCGGACATACATAAACAGTACTTAGCAGTCATTACACACTATAGCGAAAAATTTAAAACACTACTAGTCAAAACTGTTACTGGCAGGTAGAAAAAATTTTGCTATAGAGAACCTTTACTGTGGATATGGTCTCATGCATGTTGAGCTGCAAAACTGGAAACCAACGGTAATATGTAATATGTAATGTCTGCAGTATTAAGTACTCCAAAAAAGTTACTATAGGGCACAGTAAAAAATCCATTTGAGAGGCATATTACAGTAAAATGTTGTGCAACTGCCAAGCCAGAGTCAAGGATGAATATTCATTCTGTCTAACCATCTCAGGGCTGGATAAGGACAGAGAACTTTGTGAACATCACAGGAAATGCTCTCCCTTGCTGGGCGATGTGGCAAGAATCCTCTGTGACCCATATATACCTTAGCACGTATTCTGTGTTTTAGTCATTCTCTGGCTTCTTCTCATGTTTAGAAACATGTATCAACAGTTTTGTGGCATTGTTCATTCTGGTGAGGCACCTCATGGAATGTTTCATTGTGTTTATGATAATAATAATTGATCCTTTATTGTCCCCATGGGGAAATTCTTTTTACACCTCCCTCAACTTGCTCTTTGTAGAGTAAGCTGTCCGCGAAGGGCAGCCACCCGTAGCGGCACCCAGGGAGCTGAGGGCCTTGCTCAAGGACTCGCAGACATGCTGAACCGGTGACCTTGTAATTACAGGCACACAGGATTAGCCCACTGAGCCACACACTGCCCCTATTGTACCTATTGCGTTATTGTATCATTGATTATTGTGTGATGGATGTGCTTAACTTTTGCGGTCTGTGTTCACCACATCAAATGCATCAAACGTCACCACAGTGCAAAATGTGTTTGATGAATAAGAATGTGTATAATTAGGTGAGCACTGTTTAAAGTTTCATCAAACGAGTGACTGGTTCAATAAATTATTTTAATTTTTAGTTTTGGCAATTGACGTTTTTGCTCCGAGAATGAAGTCCAGTGTTTCAGCAATTCAGAAAAACTGTAATAAATCATTGTAGCCTTGCAATCACATAGCTCTCATCTTCCCTAGGACTGTGTTCAGCTAAACCAGTACAAGCTGAACAGTGAAATTGGAAAGTTGAGATGTCCAGATTTTAAAATTATTATCCAACAAGAAGATCAAAGAAGATACAGTATAGGCTTTTTAGTATTGTTTGTGAAGTACTTTGCAGGTCAACATATACAGTACTGTGCAAAAGATTTAGGCAGTCCAAAGAAATGTTTAAAGCTGTTTATCTGGGTAGCAAGTGTACTTTGGCTTAGAACAAAAATACAATTTAACATTATAACATGTGCAAATTAAGAGTAACGCAATAAAAACTAGTAATAATTTCTTTTGTTTTCTAAAAAGTTACTGATATCTAGTTGGATGGCTAGATGAACACCGCTTCAGTTCCCAAACTTCTCCTCAGGGGCACCTCAGCCGTTCCATGATTTTGTTAAATTTTACCAACAGCTCAATTAAATAATTAAATATATTTGTTTAAAAAGTCAGTGACAGATTGACTAGCTGTATGGGGTGTGCTAGTGACCAAGTTAAAAAATACATGGCTGCACTGGACGGTCGCTGCAAATACTAGAATGATTTTAGCAGAGGTTCTGAAATGGGTAAGCTGACACACTTTGACAGGCATAATATCATAGTTTTACACCAACACGAGGATAATCTAAACATAATTTTCTTTACCTGTCTAAGACTTTTGCACAGTACTGTACATCTTCATGTTGTCCATTTGGATGCCTTTTGCTTTTTCCCAGGGATCCTATGGGATGGTAAAACTGGCATACAATCAAGATGACAACCATTATTATGTGAGTTTTGTTGTTGGTTCTGTGACATCAGCTCTGCTAGGGCTTGGTAATGTTCAGTTTTCCTGCTATAAGCAACAAAAGTTATGTTCATTACTTGATGAATGTCTCTTACCTCATGTTTTGTGAACTATATGGCTTAGGATAGGGTCCCGGCCCCTCCATAGGCCTGACCAAACAGTTCATGGATGGATGGATGGATGGGTGGATGGATGGATGGATGGATGGATCGACGGATGATGGACACCTAACTAGACAATTGCTAAGCCTTGGATGACATATACTGTAACTGACCAGATGCTATGGCAGATACAGATTTTAATATGCACAACCAGAAAATTTATCACATTAATTTGTATCTATTGTAATACTTGCTAACGAGCTTGACTTTACCAGACTATTTAGATTATTTCGTAAGATTATCTGTCTTTCTCCCATCATTGATGTTCTTTACTGAATAACTGCAGTGTAGTTAGTCTCAACTATGGCTTTTTCGTTGTTCCTCTACAGTACAAATGTTTTCACCACGTCTTCCATTTTTCCATTTCTCAGGCAATGAAAGCAGTATCGAGAAATAAGATGATGAAGCTGTGTGGATTTTCTTGTAGGTGGCAGTTTTCACTATGTTATATGATATCTTGTTTGATTTGATAGCATTTGATGCATTTGTGTTTCCCAGATGACTTATTTCCGTTTATGCCACGGCACTGTTGAATTCTCGAATCTGGAGGGTGTTCATTTCATACATATACAGTAAAACATATATTATCAGCCAGGTGAATCACAGGAGTGAATCAATGCGTGATTATAATCTTTAACCCTAACTACAGTTTGTCATCAGTTGCTTTGGCACATTTGATGAAATATATTTAATATTTTCAAAACTATATGAGCATTTATCTAAGCAGTTCATGCATATAGCACAATACTATGGTTTAACTACAAAGGCCTTTAACTTACCCAAAACAATTAACTCATGTCTCAAAAGCAAATAATTCTACCGATGAATTAGTCAGTGCCACCAAATGAAAAGTACAATCAGCATTGTTTTAATCTTCAGCATCAAAATGCTCAGATATATTGTGAGTACATCAGTGTCAGTATGCTCCAGAGCTCCACAATTCTAAATGATAATCTGTTCCCACTTTCTCATTGTTACTGACTGATCATTTTACCTCAGTCGAGGACACCACTTGTATGCACATGTAACTATTTCAAATCTCAAGACAGTACAATACAGAACAAAAACACAGTACTGTATAACACAAAAACAGCAAAATGGCAATACAACCACAACAAAATGACAACACATCATATACTGTGGGAACCATAAACATAGCAACGCTCAGTCAACTGTGCAAATCCCAGTTTTATACCCCAAAAGCAGACAGTCAAATCAAAATCATTCACAATGTCACTTAAAGCACACATTTCACTCAAATGACACGCACAAACAAGCAAAAATCATCACACACACAATGATCACAAAACACAAGGATCAATTCAGAACACTACTCTTAAAACTGCATACAACCAGAACCATATATTTAAAATTTATCAGGGTTTCTATTCATAGTACTCAACATCCATCCATCCATCATCTTCTTCTTATCCAAGGTCGGTTCGCAGGGGCAGTAGTCTCAGCAGGGAAACCCAGACTTCCTTCTCCCCAGCCACTTCATCCAGCTCTTCCGGGGGAGTCCCGAGGCGTTCCCAGGCCAGCCGAGAGACATAGTCCCTCCAGCATGTCCTTGGTCTTCCCCGGGGCCTCCTCCCAGTGGGACATGCCTGGAACACCTCAAAAGGGAGGTGTCCAGGAGGCATCCTAAGCAGATGCCCGAGCCACCTCATCTGGCTCCTCTCGATGTGGAGGAGCAGCGGCTCTACTCTGAGTCCCTCCCGAATGACCGAGCTCCTCACTCAACATACAATATTGAAAGTGTACAAAAACACAACATGCAAGATCATGTTCCAAATATTTTATTTTTCTCAAATGCACTGCTCCAAAATCAACAGTATGTAAACTCATGAACTACAGTTTCTGTCGCTTTCATGCAATTTCCTCATCAGAGACACCATTTTCACCACTCTTACAGTTTTTCTGAATCGCTAAAGCACATTTCTTGAAATCTCATCTCTTTGTCTCAAAACATTAAACACAAACTCTAAAATTCAAGCTATACTCACAAAACCTTCGATTTGTCTTGCCAAACCAAACACTATTTTAACTTTACTCAAAATCAAGCACTACTGTCAAAAACCACACAAAACCAGCCAATGTGCAAACACAACTTAGCAACGATTACACACTACATAAATAAATACAAAACACTGTGGGATAGCGGTAAAATAATATTTATTTATTTGTTCTCGTACTCACATTTTGTCACACCCGGACAGGCGGAGCCCTCCGCATGCTCCACGTCAGCCCCGCCCAAGTAGGCAGAGTTCACCAGGTGCTCCGCGTTGCGTGTTAGGGCAACACAGTCATAAGCCCGGAGCACTCACGATTCAGTGCGAAGTATTGTGCCATGCTAATGCGCCTTGCTGAGCAATTTCTTGTCTTCCGTCTCTCCCCTTCTCCTAACCTGTTCCGTCTGCCAATTGTACTTACCTTGCCTTGTCCTCTTCCTTTCCCTAGACTCTTTCCCGAACCTGACCCACCTTCCCTGCCGAGACCAGCCTCTCCTGTTCCCCTTCCCCTGTGTTCTCGTGTCCCGTGGTTACGTGTAGGACAGATCTTTCGGCTTTGGACCCCTGCTCACGGACTTCGACCCTTCTCTTTGATTCACCCCTTTGGTACCTCTGCTACATTGCAAAGAATAAACCCACTGGTTGTGCGCACGTCTGGATTCCAGTCTCCTTCTTTGGGCCAGTATCACACATTTAAACAAAAAAGCTCAGATATAAACAAAAAAAGAACTGCAGCAAAAAAAGTTTCATATAAAAAAATTATATTTTCAGAGCATATTCAGATAATTTATTAAGCCTCAGCATCACGCCTCGGTGCTGGGTCAGGCCACAGGACTTCATCCACATCACATGCTATGTTCTCCCTTGCAAGGCAAAGAGGAAAGAATCTTTTAGCATGCCGAATCCAGCCATGGCAAGATTCCACACCTATCTCACCACATGCTCAATTCATTGCTTGAAGTAAATTTTCTACTGTGTATGGGTTTCGGTCGTATGCTTTCCATCTCCATGCCCAAAAAAAATCCTCAATAGGGTTTAAAAAGGGAGAGTATGGTGAAAGAAACAAATTCATAAAATGCTGCTGATTGTGAAACTAATCGCGTATTCTTGGACCATGGTGAAAGCTCACATTGTCCCAATTGATAACATACATGGGATGCTCTGCCTGCTCGCGATCTCTCTGCTCAAGCAAATCATCCCGTAGCATCCAGGAATGTTAGTAGAATTTCGGTGTTATATGACCCAACAATAACATGACTGTGGAGAACCTCATAGCTGGTGATGGCAGCACAGATAGTTACATTTCCACCACGCTGGCCCGGCAGTTCAATAATGGCACTTTGACCTATGATGTTGCGACCTCCTTGCAATTCTTTTTGCTAGATTGAATCCAGCATCGTCCACGAAGATGTATTCATGAGGCCTAACCCTTGAGTCAAGCTCAAAGATTCTCTGTACACAGTGAAAAACTACATTTAGTTCTGTAAATGACACAGTATGATATATACATGTGCTGCTTCCCCGACAATACAGTATACATTCTAGCACTGAGTTTACTGTAAAACTTACTTCCACATATTGACATTGGTGCTCTTTCACTCTCTCACAGAATCGCTCAAATGGTACCCGATAAACTTGTTTCATCCATATAATGTTACGTTGCAGGACCTGGTCAATTGTTGTCAGACTAACACTATTTACTCCCTCCAAATGTATGTTGTCTTCTACAATCCATCGCTTTATTACATGCAGTTGAATTGCATTACTTTGATGGACCGTATCCACAATAAGGGTCTCCTGGTGTCGTGAGAACATGCGTGTTCTTCCACCCTCATGTGGTCGTCTTTCAATTCAAATAAGAAAAAAAAAATATTTATATATATATATATATATATATATATATATATATATATATATATAATTAGTTTAATTTTCATGAAAACAGACCCCCCCTAGTAAAGGTATAGCACCCTTTTCATAAATATCTAATGATGCTTCTGTTGAGCAGATAATGATTGTTTACATGTGATTAGCACTGTACTAATATTTTGCCCACCTCATTCATGTCAATCACAGTACACTTTCAGAAGATCATTCACCGGGACATAAAACCCTCCAACCTGCTTCTTGGAGACAATAGGCATGTGAAGATTTGGGGGTCAGTAATGAATTTGAGGGCAGTGATGCACAGCTGTCCAGTACAGCTGGGACACCAGCCTTCATGGCCCCAGAGATGCTGACTGACCATGTCCAGAACTTCAGCGGGAAGGTGTGAGTCACAAGGGTCTCTGATATGTTACTGCTAAAGCCACAATCATCACTCTTTTTGCGCTGGTTGCATTAAAAATCCAGTTAAGCAGTAACACTTGAGTAGTATTGATTTAACATAATCTGTTTTATAATACAAGGTACATTTGTACTAAAAATGCTACAGTTATACGGTAATGTATATTACAGTTTTTACCAATTGCTTAAACACTATTGACAGATGCTAAAACCAAAGGAACCCAACTTGAAGTTGTTGTGGCTGTTCCTTAAACAAAGTGTAACCATACCTTAAACAAAAGTGCTGCTTTGCACTCTGGTTGCAATTCTGCAAAACACTAGCTCCTTTCTACAACACACTTGCTCCTGCTCACAACACACTATTTCATACACAAGACACTTTGTTCAAAAATGAAATCTCGCAGTACCATTGGGAAAACACATCTATTCAAAATACAAAACACAGTCTGTCATTGAAAACAATTAGAAACACACCTGAAAACATTTACTAACAAAACTGAACACCAATCAGTCAGCTACAAAAAGGCCTTAGCTAAGCCATTTTGGAGAACTTGCCAGCATGGAGGGAGGGAGAGCTAGAGGCAGAGGCAGAGGAAGAGGAGGACGTGGACGAAGAGGCCGTGCAAGGACCATCATTTCTGATGACATTAGGGCAACTTTGGTGGACCATGTCATAAACCACGGTCTGACTATGAGGGAAGCTGGACAGAGAGTCCACCCCAATCTTAGCCGTTTCACGGTCGCATCCATCATAAGGACATTCCGACAGGAAAACAGGTATGTCTTCAATTCCTCTACTACAGTAATGTAGCTTGAGTATTTACAGTACTGTCTCATCTTACATGTATATGTTACGTACATGTACTGTTACACCAGTACTGTACTGAAGGGTGGCTCCTTGTTTTGTGAAACATATAATCATGTCTTGAGATGTTTTACAGTACTGTAATACAAGTACAGTAAATACAGTGAAATACAGTTTGTACAGTACTGAAAAATAGAAGAAAACAATTACAAATTCTGGTTGCATTTTTTCTACAGAATGATTAGAAGACCTACTGGCGGTGGACGTCAACGCCTATTTACTGAACAACAAGAACTTGTATTAGTGGACATGGTCAGGGCAAATAATGCGATCCGTCTCCACCAGCTACAGAGTCACATAATTGCAGATAGACAGGTTTTTGGCAATATAAATACAGTAAGCATTACCACCATTAGACGCATCTTGACAAAGCACCATATTACAATGAAACAACTGTACAGGGTTCCATTTCAAAGGAACAATGCCAGAGTGAAGGAACTTCGACGTGAATACGTACAGGTAAGTGTTTCAGTCCTCTACATTTACAATACAAAAGAGGAGCAGTCAAATAGCTGAGTCTGTACCATTGGATCAGTACCACATTGACACTGTATATTCAGAAAGCTAAACAGGCCCCTGTGTGATGAGGTGGTTCAATTCTGTATGTGTATCAGTGTAGTTGTGTACTTTGAGTAATGCCATCCATACAGTACTGTACAGTACAGTAATATGTACTTTTTCTTGCAGAGAATGCTCGCCATGGATGGAGCTGCTCAGCCTCATGAGTGTATTTACATCGATGAGGCTGGATTCAATCTGACAAAAAACAGACGACGGGGGCGTAATCTTATTGGCCAAAGGGCAATTGTGCACGTCCCTGGGCAACGTGGAGGAAATATTACATTGTGTGCTGCCATTAGCCTTCAAGGGCTACTGCACCATCATGCCAAATTGGGGCCCTATAATACACAGGAAATACTCACATTTCTTGATGGTCTTCATGACATAGTCATACAGAATAGACCAGAGCAGCCCAGGTTTGTTGTTGTGTGGGATAATGTTAGTTTCCACCGGGCTGCTCTGGTCCAAGACTGGTTTACTAATCATGAAGGATTTGAAGTGGTGTACTTGCCCCCTTACTCCCCATTTTTGAATCCTATAGAGGAGTTTTTTTCAGCATGGAGATGGCGCGTATATGACCGCCAACCCCACGCCCGAATGCCACTTTTACAAGCAATGGAACAGGCCTGCGGGGATATTGAAATCAGGTCAATTCAGGGATGGATTAGACACACAAGGGGATTTTTTCCCCGATGTTTAGCCAGAGAAAATATTGCTTGCGATGTGGACGAGGTCCTGTGGCCCGACCCCGACAGACGGCAGGATCCATACATGTAACTTCTTTTGTGTGAAGTTCATCCATCCATCCATTTTCCAAACCGCTTATCCGACTGGGTCGCGGGGGGTCCGGAGCCTAACCCGGAAGCAATGGGCACGAGGCAGGGAACAACCCAGGATGGGGGGCCAGCCCATCGCAGGGCACACTCACACACCATTCACTCACACAGGCACACCTACGGGCAATTTAGCAACTCCAATTAGCCTCAGCATGTTTTTGGACTGTGGGGGGAAACCGGAGTACCCGGAGGAAACCCCACGATGACATGGGGAGAACATGCAAACTCCGCACACATGTGACCCAGGCGGAGACTCGAACCCGGGTCCCAGAGGTGTGAGGCGACAGTGCTAACCACTGCACCACCATGCCACCCCGTGTGAAGTTCAGTTTGTTTTATTTTTGCTTTAACTGAATTTCCTGTCATATAAATTTCACTACTGTAATGTAATTGCAGTATTTTGATTTCAGTATTTTATTTTTGGAATTATGTGAAACATTTGGAATTGTAACTGAATAAAAACAGTAAAAGTGAAAGACTGCAGTGTTTTATATAAAGTAGACTAGTGTGTTGCCGCTGATATGAGAGTGTATTGACATGTGGAAGTGGGCATCATTTAGTCATCAAAGTGAGGTTTTGACAAAGGATTGTTCAGTTTTGATGGCAGAGTTTGTATTTGGCATAGATGTGAATGCTTTATTTCCCAGTGTTTTTCCTTACTTCCTTGTGTGTAGAGTTTTGGCACCATGAGCCAAGTTTTGCAAAATGTGTTCAAGCAATGGACAAAAACTGTAATCCCATTACAAAGTGAATTGTGTGTCTTATAGGTTGTTATGGAACTTACATTTTTTTTGGATTGCTTACGCACGATTTTCAAAACAGGGCCCGTGTTTTCAAAACAGTACACACAATTAGCACAACCACACACCCAATTAGCAAAACACTACAGATCCTTTGCATAATGAAATACTCTTGTAAAAACTATATACTTATGTTTAAAAACCACACTTTTTTACCATAAGAAACACACGTTTCACATTTACCATACTCTGTTTGCACGAGTTACACTCTGCTATGATAAACCTAAAACACTTTTAGCACTTCTACTTCCCTATGATTAGAGTAGGCTACCATCAACAAAGTACAAATGTAAAGTAAATCCACCAAACACTACACAAGACCAATGTTACACACTGAAGAAACTCATTTATTTCTCAACATGCCCAAAATGTTGACATGGAGATTCATAGTACTGTAACAACATGTCACTTTACGTATTGTACTGTAAGTTTACTGTTACAAAAAAAACACTAGACATTGTCTCTTCGCCTAGCTGGATCTGGCCAGAGAATTTCATCAACATCGCAGGCAATGTTGTCATTAGCAAGACACCTTGGAAAGAGACGTTTTGAATGACGAATCCATCCTTGTATTGCTGCTACCTCCATCTGGTCACAGGCCTCCTCCATGGCTTGGATGAGGGGTACCTCAGCCTGGAGATGGAGATCATATACCTTCCACCGCCATGCCGAGAAAAACTCTTTTATAGGGTTGAGGAATGAAGCGTATGGTGGAAGATATAGGGCGGTGAATGTTGCTGAAACCAGTTCTGAACCAGAGCATAGCGGTGGAAAGACACATTGTCCCAGACAACAATGTATTGCATATGATCGATTTGATTTGCTGCTGTTATGTTGTGCAATTGGTCCAAGAATGTAAGTATGAGTGCTGTGTTGTAAGGGCCCATATGGGCATGGCAGTGGAGGACCCCATTCTGTGTAATGGCCCTCGGACATTGACTGTAGCCCATGGCCAATGACGTTTCTTCCCCTCATTCGTGTTCTCGTCAGGTTGAACCCAGCCTCATCTACGTAAATGAACTCATGCTGGATCTCCTCTCCATCCATTCGTAAAACTACCTGAAGAACAGTGTCAGGCAAAATTGTGTAGTTCAGTGTAGATGTAGTATACATATTACAGTACAGTAAAAGATTATGAGACAGTATGCAAGATCACACTGCTAAAGTGAATACATAGCTCTGCATAATCATGCCGCAGTCGTTTCACCCTTTTCGGAATCGCGCTCATACGGCACTCGATAAATTTGCTTCATTTGAATATGGGTTTTTTTTAGGATGCGTGCCAGTGTTGATATTGAGACCTGATGGATATCGTTGAAACTGGCATGCTTATTGACAATGTTAGCTTGGAGCTGTTTGAGTGTTATAGCATTGTTGGCCAAAACCATGTTTACTATCTCCCTCTCTTGCTGTTCTGTGAACATAGGAGGCCTTCCCCCTTGTCGTTCCTGACCCTCAATCCTATGTAGAAAAAAAACAGTAAACAATGGTACAGTATATTCACAGGACAAGGTAACAGAAGTGCTGATACTGCATAGAATACAGTACTGTAAAGCAGTTACTGAAACCGTGCAGATGTTCTTGATATGGTGATATTTGTACAATACCTATTTTCCAGCCGAAATGTTCTTATCACACTTGCCACTGTGTATCGGCTTAGATTTGGCTGTACTCGCAGTCCAGCCTCCCTCAGCGTCAGGCCGTGGTTGACAACGTGGTTAACCAGTGTTGCGCGGATCTCATTTGTCAGATTCGGTCCTCTTTGAGCACCTTCTTGTCTTCGTCTTCCTCTTCTTCTACCTCCAGCATGGCCTCCATCTCTTCCTCTTCCTCTGTTGATTCCTCTTCCTCCCCTTCCTCCTCCTCCTTCTCGTCCTCCTCCTCGTTGTCCTCCTTGTCGTCTTACTCTTTCTCTGACTCCTTCCATTGTGGTTGACGACTGATGAACTCACCTGCTGCTTTTCATAGTGCTTACACACCTGATTGGTGTGTCTACAATTAAGCAAACAAGTGTTTGCACACCTGATGACTGTGTTGAACCAATTGGTTTGACGGTGCGGTAATTTGACAGTCAGTGCTTTGGTATTGCAAGGAAGTGACTTCACGATAGATATTTGTGTGTGATGTATGTGAAGTGTGTTTAGTGTTTTGCAAATCACTGTGTGTAGAGTTTTGCAACAAGTGTGAGGTTGACAATGTGCTTATAGTTGTGTAAATATGGGCTGATGTTTTGCTTGTTGAGTGTGAGGTTTTGCTAATAGTGTAGTACTTTTAACTTTAGTGCGTAAGCAATCCAACAAAACTGTAATAGTTAGATAGTTCATGACTACAAATTGTACACAATCTGAGAAAAAAAATCCTAAATAATGGTATGTAAGTACCATGGAAGTACTTTGTAGTTATGGTTAAGAAAACCATAATATTGAAAAACGGCCATGTAGACATCATTGTATGCTACACTAGTGTGTCATTAACCATGACCAATATGGAATTTTTATGTGAACTTTTTTCTTTTCCCCCAGGCTCTTGATGTATGGGCTCTGGGAATAACTCTGTACTGCTTTGTGTTTGGGAAGACAAGTCATTGGTGACAGATTACCCATTTCATTATGGAGGGAGTGCAGCTTCACTGCACAGCTCTAATTGGCTCAGTTTTTCAGTCCTTTGATTACATTTCAAGTGCTAGTACCACTGATTTCAAGCACTCCTACCACTCTAACAGGATATTTCTGTATCCCCTTGTGTCTGCAGTGCCCGTTTATAGATGAGAACATTCTGGTCCTGCACAAACAGATCAGGACTAAGCCTGTGGGTTTCCCAGACATGTAAGCTACTGAACACATCTGGAACACAAGTCCCTATGCTGCCTGTAAAAGCTTATAGGATGTTCTCACAAACTACAGTTACTCAAATCTCCATATGACTCTTAATCCAGGATTTGGAGCAGTTCGGTTTTTGTCACCTCCTGTCGTTTTTGATGGTAGCACATAACCTGAAATTATCTAATTTTCCAGGCCAGTTATCAGGGGCAGTCTCAAGGGGTTGATATTAAGGATGCTTGATAAGGACCCAAATATGAGGATTACAATTCCTGAAATCAAGGTCTGACAGGGCTAATATTTCTGCATGATGTTGTTGTGTATTGACTAGAACTGACTGATTATTAAATGTCTAGATTGGACATTTATGTCATGCCCGGCTCGTCCGATCTTCGTGTGTGCCACGCTCCCTGATTATCCACGTGTGCTTCCCTGATCTTGCCCAGCTGTGTCCGATTATTTTCGCCCAGTCTCGTCTATTTCAGTCCACGTCTTGCCTTGGTTTTTGTCCGTCATTGATGGTAGTTGGTCTTAGTGCCGTTGTTCCGTCCTGTCCTGCCCGTACCTTAATAAATCCCAAGTTTTTCCCCTATTTTCGCCTGCCTGCTTGATCTTTCCCTGCCAGCCTGCCCGTTCGCTTAACTCGAATCCTGACAATTTACAGCCATGAATGTTGAATTGCAGAACTGTCCATAAGCTCATTTGTAGTTATTTATTTAAAAATATCTAAGGAACAATGAAATGTTAATTTAGGTTATTTGGTTAATTATAAATGTTTCTGAAGGTATTAATTGAAAGGCAAATAATTCCTCCATACTATGATAGCCAATGACACTAGGGTTGCATGATAATGGATTTTTTTTTAAACTATCACAAGGTGAATTTTTTGCTAGAAATATTCTGAAATTTATAAAGCAAATAAGGAGTTTTTACCCAAATAAACTAAAGCCAAATATATTTAATTATCTATAATAGAGTACATAAAATAGGGTGGTGATGATGCCACTAGTTCTGCCAATAAATCACACGCCTTTGATCAATATCATCTTTATGTAATCCAAAATATTTCCATACAACGAAAGGTGAATGGATTATAGTGACCAGTTCTTGTTCCCTTTTCTCCTTTCCACTAATTTCTCACAAAATATGAGTGATTTAAATTGCACGGATGAAAATTTTTATGCTGAGCTCGGACAGTGTATGCAGGACTCATGCAAAAGCAGTGGTGGTAAAAGTTCGTAAAGTGGCGGTAAAGACTTTCAGGACACATTTTTTTAACAATTGAAAGGGAATAATCATTAAAATTGCAAAGATTGCTAAATTTTGTTTCCTATGACAGAACAAAAACGTTTTAGCGAAACTTAACCCCCCCCCCCCCCCCCCCCCGTAAACGCTGCATAATGAAGGTATGAAAAAGCCTGATATCAGTCCTGCTGAATGTTGCCATCCTTGCAATGTGAGAACTACATATGCATATCATGCAATGTTGGTATTAATATCGCACATCGCCCAGCCCTCAATGACACATTAGCACATTATGTCATAGATGTTCATTTCAAAGTTTTTCCCATTGACACTATTCCATAATCCACCACACTATCCACATAATGTCATTTTATACTTTCTCCTGGCAGTTGCACCCTTGGGTGACCAGAAATGAAACAGATCCCCTCCCGCTGGAAGAGGAGCACTGCACCATTGTGGAGGTGACCGAGGAGGAGGTGCAGAACTCTGTGAAGCTCATCGCCGGCCTGTCTGCTACGGTGGGACTACAGTACAATGCAACTTTACCCCTGGCACAAGCTACAAGTTTTAAGTGTGAACTGTCTCAATAAAACACTAACATTAGCACTGGAAGTTACTTATTGTAGTGATTCGGGCAGTAAGTTATTTTTACCAATTGTGATAGTTTTTCTAAGACTGGAATGATGATGATAATCATTGGCGTTAAAATATACATTGAAAATGACTTTTTAGTCTTATCAAAAGTAATGGAGGATGCTTCCTGATTGCCATTCCCCTCTTTGTCACTTTCACTCTGGTCTCCCTGAAATTTTCTCTGCTTCTGCCAAATCATGCAGATTCTTTTCCATACAGATCTTGGTCAAAGCCATGCTGAGGAAGCATTCCTTCAGCAACCCCTACAAGAACTTTGGGAGAAGGATAAGATCCATGTCTGCTCCCGGGAACCTGCTTGCGTAAGTATAGACTTAAGGTACACAATTCCTACTCCAAGCAGCAAACTGAAATTCCAGACACTTACGCTTTCCCATAGCTCCACTGACAGATGCCCTGAGGACAATCATCCTTCTCCTCCATGTGCCAAGTGTTACAAAACTAGGAAATTGCTGTACTCCTGTGCATTACCATGGTGATCTGTACATTTGTGATTCGTGAGATGTAGATTCTACCCCCTACTGGTCAAAATGCTTGTGCAGCTGTACCTATATGGATCTTGAAAAATAAATTTGGGGGGGGTTTTCGAGTTGCATAAAGATCCCTTTCATCTGGCTTTGGTAGAACTCCAAACTTCCCCTTTCCTTACTTGCTTTATAATTTTTATAGTGCCTATTTTTATTAGTGCTTTTCCTAATATAGTTACCCAAAAAGGTGTTTAAGGAACGGTGAGACTTACAATAGCAGTTCATTTAATTTCTAAATAATATTAAGTGTGGTTGGCTGCCATAACACAGTGCGTCCTGAAGTGTGGAGCTAGCTGGGGAGTCTTAAAGAAAGAATAACACCTGATATATTGCTTGATATAGCCTGCTTGCCCATAGGGCAGAAAGAAGTGGGTGTTTCATAGCTGTAATCCCATGGCAGCAGCAAGATTGCAGAAAAGGTCAGAAAAACAGAAACTTCCATCCTATGTGCTGGAGAAAAATATCCTGTTTGTTTCAAGAGTCTTATGCTTGTGCCACATCTGCTGTGTAAGTTCCATAGAGGGATCCTGGGGTGACCTGTCTGCATGTTTCTCTTTCCTTCATTTGCAGAGACACACGGCTGTTGCGTTCCTCCTCGAAACTCCATCCCTCACTAAGGTGACTGGATGCGCTGCCAGTAGTCCATTCAGCTGGGAGGTAGAGTAAATGTGTAGCTGTCATGCCTTCTGTGGAGAACAGGATTGGCTTTGGGGTTTTTGTGTAATGTGCAGCATAGACACATTGGCTTATGAGGGACACAGACAGGTATAGAGGTAGAGCAAGCATTTAGTCAGGGAGGCTTGGTGGACCATGGATTTCTGTGGGGATTGCAGATATGTATTCTGCTTCTATTTCTGCCCCAACAGAGCCAGAAGTGTGAGCCGTGGTGGGAGCAGGGAGGGGGAGCTGGAGGAACGTCAAGAAGATGAGCCCACATCCTGAAGAGCCAATCTTCTCCTGTTCTCAAAGATCCCCTCATTTCTCATCTCATATTTAAATATTGCATATTTAAGTATATTAACACTGCATAATGGTCTTGACATTTTGCTAATATAATTTTTCATACTCACTGATCCAGTGATCCATAACTGAACTGTTTATCAGCTGCATTCATCAAACTGTGAAAAGGACTGTGGTTCCTATATAGTGATTTAAAGGTGTTTTTAGCAAACATCTTTGCAAGGTGTGTATGTGTATATGTGTCTGTAAATCTTGATACCTGCTAGTTCTCTAATTTAGTTTATTTAGTCATGTACCAATCAATAAAGTTAAGCTTTCCTTTGTGCACCTGGGTTCTGTTACTAGAATTCTGTTTTATCTCCTTGGTGCCATATGATCTTTACTATTAAAGCATATTTACAATTGTCATTTTTGAAACATGATAGGACTACTTTTGTATTATCTGTGTTTGTCTCACTGTGTTCTTTTTTGTTACTGATAGGACCCAAAAATAAACTGAGACCTGAAGCTTCAAGCTCTCAGGTGCCAAAGTTGGAGTACATTTAAATTTAACTTACCCTTGAATCATGAGGTAACTCAATAATTATCTCCATAAAACTAAAAACAGCTGTGAATGATATATATTGTGCTCTAGGACTGAAGGGGCTGACCCCTTGTCTTGATAGTTTCTATAACTGGTGGATATTTGGACCCCTACATTCTGCTCAATGGATTATGCAGGGTGTAGGAATAGTGTCATGGGGGTGTGGAACTATGCTGATGCAATGGCATTGTGAGAGTAATACTTTCTTCCTGCAGTCAGATTCTGTGCTGGGTTGAGGTCTGGGTTCCTAGCATGCTACTCAAATAAACTAATATTCCCATTATTTTCTTGGGCATGCTTAGTAATATTACATATTACCCTGCTTGATGTATTAGAATGTGTAAACTGCAACCATGATGGGATACATCTAGTCATTTTTAATGCCTGGGTACACTGTTGAATGCAGCGTATGTCATTTCATATGGAGAGACTCAATAGGTTTCCAGAAAACATTCTCCACACAATCACATGTGGAAACATGGAATCATGCTGTCTATGGCAAATCTGTCTCTATCCTTCAGCATGAAACAACAGGAACTGGGATTCATCAGACGAATCAGTGTTTTTCCACTCCTTTGACCAGAATTGGTGAATACCTGCCCACTCAAGCCACTTCTCATTTTAACCTGAATGGATTGGAGCTCTGTTGTCATACTGCTGCAGTTTTCTTGACAGACCACAATGACAGGGAGGAGATGTATGTTCTGAGATGCTCTTTTTGCACACAGCTGTTCTATGTCCCTATTATTTACTCACTTGATACCCCTTTTTCAGCTTAAATTATTTTTTTGGAGCAGTTTGTTAATATGAAGAGGGTGATGGACCTAATGAAATAGGCCCAGATCATCTACTGTAATAATATTTGTAATTGATGTGTAAACCCTCTCTTTGATGGTTTAATGATTTACGTTTGTCTCAAAAATTCATTGTCTAATATAACATAGCTTAATATCTCATACAAAATGTAATGTAAGACTACCAAGCTCTGAGAATGCACACACCACCAGCTGCTCAAAAGGTCCTCACCACTTTTCTCCCCCGTGGAATTCCTGACCACAGCTGCTCTGTGTTTCGAAGCTTTATTTATTCCATAACAATAAATGTATCCAGTTATCCATGTAGCCATATTCTTTAACTGATTATTGAATGCAGGGTCATAATGAGCGTGGTGTCTATAAAGGGCACCAGAATGCAGGGAGCAGCTGCAAAGATACTTATCACATGATAACTAGGGGGTCTGGAACCTATTCCAGGCGGCATGAGATACATACACCCTGACTGGTGGCATGTCCATTCAGAGCACACATGCATACACTATGGGTTATTTAGAGATGCCAATTACCTAATAGCACATGCTTGGACTGGATGAGACTATGCAACGCAGGAGGAACATACTACCTCTCAAAAGAGATGCTAACAGAGAGACAAACATGCTGACTCCATAAAGAGCAGCAATGGGATGATGTTGATGTTGGTCAAAGATTTTGACCTGATTCTAATTTTATCATAAACTTTTGTCTCAAAAATTGGTCAGATATGTAGCTCAACAGTAACCATCCATCCACCATTCCATCCATCCATCCACCCTTCCATCCATCCATCCATCCATCCATCAACTAACCACTTACTTTAACCTGGTCAGGATAACAGAATATTATAATTTATAATACATGCATAGTGTATACTGTACCTTTATGTGCATATCTCAGCAGCCCTGCAGAGCTATCAGTATTCACATCAACACAACAGAAAAACATCATAGCCCTGTCTGTAAACTCACACATCAGGAGTCCAGGGGACCTCTACACCCACTAGCTAAAAAGAACATGAACACACATTGTCATATATCTATCCCTGGAAAGAGGCCCAAGCAACATGGAATGGTCTTGTATTCCCTCTGGTGAGTTACATTGCTGGGCATTACTCCCTCTCGCTGTTCGGCATCAATGCCCCCTGTCAGCTATGGCGCAGCGTCGCGCTCCCAGTGTGTCATGAAGTCTGCAGCCTGAGGAGAGAGAAGCAGAGACTGATATGTGTCTGGCTTTGCATATATAGCATGTATAAAATCATGAGCCACTGGAAAGTCTGAACTGAAATAAAAAATATATATATATTTAAAAATTAAACAAATTTCTAAAAGAAAATAAATACACATTCATTGATTTTAAGATGGTTAAACAGTAAAACAAATTGAGAAATTCATTGACTTTTTATCTTCATTATTATTTGTTAATTTTGAACTTATTCAAACGTAATTCATTTCATTTGCCAAATACTACAAACATTATTTTTACAATTTATATTAAATTAATTTGGGTTACTTAAATGTTCAGCAGAGTTTTTGCCCATTCCAACTGTTTGATGGTGGATGTTCCCTTTTGTCACTGTGGGGCTATATGTCTCAGAATTGGAGAGGACATTAAAATTTGCTTTTCTTGAAGCACAAGGAAACAAAATCTACAAAAAACAGAGGAGGCAGGATTAGAACACACAACAGAAGAGTTCATAGGCAGCTGCATGGCACAACGAGTTGAGCCATGCAGCTAACAAAGACCAAAGGCAAACACAGGAGACAAAGGCAGACAACAGGAGGGATAGGATGGTCAGCAACGCCTGCTGGCCAAACAGGGAAGGGACACGAAAGACTGGGAGAAGAGGAGCTGACCCTGACATGTTAGTACTGTACCTGTGGACAAATAAAGTCAATAATTCAGCACAGAGCAGTGGTGAAAATGATCAAACATGTCTTTTTTAATTATTTCTTGTGTCAGCTAAAAATGGTTTTATCATTTGCAAGGAAAAGATCTGCATAAGTGGATGTGTAGTTATAGATGCGGTCTCAAAGTACTGTGATTAATCTGTACCAGATTAAAGCTAAAATGATGGTAGTTTATCAGGCCTGATCACTGAATGTTCTTCTGAATTTCATGTGATTATGCACGGAGACCAGTGAAAGCTTAGCATCTCATCTGTACAAGAAGGAGACAGAACTTAATTTGTTAAAAGAATTGCAAAGAATGAAATCCATTGTTTAAAGAATGACAATAATTTTTGTGTTTTTCAGTATTAACAACAGAGTGGCACTGCCATCTACAGGAGAGCATACAATCTATTGTGAATCTAACAGGATAATCTAACAGGATCCAATACAATCTAACAGGAGGGGTAGGATATATCTTTTTACCATCTATTTTAGAAAGGGTCTTGATAATAATTTAGCAAAATGACATATTTCAGTTTTGACTTTTTTACTAGCAGTATGTACTACTGTGCAAAATGGCCTCTGAAAATTTTATGTTGTGAGTGAGACAGGAATCCATGATTTTTGAAGCATTTAGTTATTGATTGCATTTTGTATGAAAGCAAAACAAAATGCTTAACAGTTTAGCCCACATACAGTAAGCTAATGTTGTGGTGACTGTATGAAGAGTTTTGAGAAAGCAACTTCAGTATTGCAGTATCTGTCTTAGCAATTGAAAAAAAAAGGTAAAATTCACACTGCCTTTCCAAACTGATTAGTGTGAGGAGCAGTGACAGACATTCCAGACTGATGGGCCATTGACAGTATGCAAAGGTGTGGTGACTCCAAAGTCACTTCAAAGTTATAACACTTTAGTAATCAAACCTCATACAATTCTTTGAATGTCTCATTTACCTTTGTGTAGCCAGCTCCTATGTCTATAAGCTTCAGAGCTCAAAAGTCTTGGCTAGAAATGTTTATAATGTGATTTTTTACAATTTGTCAGCACCACTGAAAATAGGTTTTTGAAAAGTGTATGTTTAAAGTAGATTTTAACAAAATAGAATAATCACATTCAAATTTATCTCAGATTATTGGTGCTGAATTTGTGTTGAATAAAATTATTTGTAGCACTTTGGGATAAATCTTGTTTAGATAAGTGAAATATTCAGTTTTTCTGAATTGCTGAAATATTAAAAATCATTTTGGGAACAAAACTGAATGCCAATTACCAAAAGTAATTTATTGAATCAGTCACTCTGCAAAACTTTAAACCATGCTCACCTAGTTAGACACAATTTGCAGATCTCAGTCACCCTTTTTGCAAAACTCGAAACACATTCTCATTCATCAAAACACATTTTGAGCTATGGTGAACTTTCATGCAAAATAGAAAATATGAAAACAATAAATAAAATACAAATACAAAATTCTAATTTCATCAATAAACTGACTAAAACACATTTTGCTAGTTTTAGGCCATCTTTGCCTCACAACAGAAACAATTTCTTGAATTTCACAGGCCATTTATTGCAGTGTAGTCAGTTTATTAATGAAACTGGAATTTTGTCTAAATATAAGAAAATTATACTTGCTTAGATTTTCATTTCTTGTAGTGAAAAGACACCTGAAATCAGGTATTGTACCTGATTTCAGGTAAGTCACTTCAGCTTTCATAATCACTGCTCTCCCTGGTGGACGGATAAATCATTGCAAGTACTTTACACAGAGAGAGGCAAGGGGCTGATCATGCCGGCCCCCTTGTTCATTACATAATCGTGGGGGATCTCATTATAGTCAAGGTCCCACCCAGAACCCAGCAGGGGCCAGCCAAGGACCAGCCAAGGCGCCATCATGGAAGCAGGGGAAAATTCAAGTGGCTACATAAGAACATAAGAACATAAGAACTATACAAACGAGAGGAGGCCATTCGGCCCATCAAGCTCGCTTGGGGAGAACTAAACTAATAGCTCAGAGTCGTTAAAATCTTATCTAGCTCTGATTTAAAGGAACCCAAGGATTCAGCTTGCACTACATTATCAGGAAGGCTATTCCATACTCTGACTACACGCTGCGTAAAGAAGTGCTTCCTTAAATCCAGCTTGAAATGTTCTCCCGCTAATTTCCACCTATGGCCACGAGTTCGTGTATTTAAACTAATGCTGAAGTAACTATTTGGTTGAACAGCATCCAAACCTGTTAGAATCTTATATACCTGGATCATGTCCCCCCTCAATCTCCTTTGCTTGAGACTGAACAGATTTAGCTCAAGTAACCGTTCCTCGTATGACATTCCTCTAAGACCAGGAATCATTTTTGTGGCCCTACGCTGCACCTTTTCTAAGGCCACAATGTCCTTTTTAAGATATGGTGACCAAACCTGCACACAATATTCTAGGTGAGGTCTCACCAAGGAATTGTATAATCTTAGCATTACCTCCCTTGACTTAAACTCCACACACCTGGAGATATACCCCAACATCCTATTGGCCTTTTTTATTGCTTCCCCACACTGGCGAGAATGGGACATGGAAGCATCAACATACACACCAAGGTCTTTCTCATGATCAGCTACCTTTATTTCAGTGACACCCATGAAATACCTGTACTTTATATTTCTGCTCCCTAGATGGAGTACCTTACATTTATCGACGTTAAATTTCATCTGCCAGGTATAGGCCCAGTTACTAATTAAATCAAGATCCCGCTGTAGCTGCTGAGCCACTAATTCAGTATCTGCTACACCACCCACCTTGGTGTCATCTGCAAATTTCACCAGTTTACTGTATATATTGGTATCCATATCATTTATGTAAATTAGGAACAATAGTGGTCCTAAAATCGAACCCTGCGGTACCCCACTATGAACGCAAGCCCACTGTGACATTGTGCCTCTTATAACTACTCGCTGTTTCCTATCTGTTAACCAGTTATCAATCCAGGTCGCTACGGTACCTAAAATACCAGTCGCTTTGAGTTTAAGTAGGAGCCTCTTGTGGGGGACAACATCAAAAGCCTTTTGGAAATCTAAGTAGATGACATCATAGGCCTTCTTATCATCAACTTCCTGAGTAGCTTCCTCAAAAAACTCCAACAGATTTGTTAAACAGGATCTACCTCTCCTAAATCCATGCTGGCTATCCCGCAAAATGTTATTGGAGTCCAGGTAATCTATCATTTTCTCTTTGATTAAAGCCTCCATAACTTTACCAGTTATACAAGTTAGACTGATTGGCCTATAGTTAGACAAATTACTTCTATACCCTTTTTTGAAAATAGGCGTTATGAAGGCGTGCTTCCAATCAGAAGGTACCACACCTTCAGATAAGGATTTTTGAAACAGTAAAGTTAAGGGTCGGCAAATAATATCCCTCATCTCTTTTAACACTACAGGTAAGATGCCATCAGGGCCCTGTGATTTATTTATTTTGAGCTTAGCTAGGCTTTGCAAAACATCTGCTTCAGTTATATATATATTAGCTATAGACAATGCTGGATAGGTAATAACTGGTAAATTACTAAGGTCCTCAACAGTGAATACCCGTGCAAAACTATCATTGAACTCATTTGCTATATCAATGTCGTTTACTATTATAAGACCCTTACTATCCTGCAGATTAGTAATTTCAGGTTTTAGAGCTCTTTTAGAGTTAAAATACTGGAAGAAACTTTTAACGTCATCCTTAGCTTCCAATGCAACCATCCTTTCGACATTTCTTTTAGCTCGTCTAATATCATTTTTTAACTCAGCCTGTAGACTTAGATATTCCTGCTTAATTCTGTCATCATCAGTTATTTTCCATTGCTGGAACAAAGCCCTTTTCCTCCTTACTTTATGCTTTATTTCCCTAGTAAACCACCTAGGTTGCAATTTCCTAGATTTATTCTTGCTGGAAACAGGTATGAAGTCCTCTTGCACTTGCAATAATGTGCTTTTAAAAAATTCCCAGGCCTCTTCAACAGTTTTGTTATTTAACTCCATCCAGTTCACAGTTTCTAGTTTTAGTCTCATACACTTAAAGTCAGCCTTCCTAACATTATATATTTTTGATTTGGACTTAGCTCTTCGAACACTAAACTTAACCTCAAATTTGACCATGTTATGATCGCTACTGTCAAGTGGTTCTAAAACGTCTAATTTACCAATCCTGTCCTGGTTATTAGAGAGAACAAGATCAAGAATGGCATCTCCCCTGGTAGGGGTGTTAACAAACTGAGTAAAAAAACAATCCTGTACTAATTCCACCATTTCCAGTTCATTTTCTGAAGAGCCAGTGACAATGTCCCACTGCATTCCTGGTAGATTAAAATCACCCATAACTACCACATCATTTTTATTGCTCATAGTCCTAATCTCACTGTATAACAATCTGCTTTCCTCAGCAGCTATATTAGGTGTTCTGTAACAAACACCGACAATTAGGCTATTTGAGTTTTTAGCATCTAATTTTACCCATATTGCTTCCGTAGTTTTATTTATATCAGTAAGTTCCCTTGCCTGCAAGTTTTCCTTTACATATACTGCAACACCACCTCCCTTTTTTCCTATACGATCCTTACGGAACAACGTGTAACCATCCATATTATATTCTTGTCCATCCTTTTCACTCAACCACGTTTCAGTTATTCCTATAATATCATAAGAGTCCGATGAGATAAAAGCCTCTAAATCATGAATTTTATTCCTAATACTTCTGGCGTTTAAATACAGACAACAAAGGGTAGGCCTATTACGGTGCCCACTTACAATATGATTATTTGGGGCTTTCCGTTTCCCCCCACTGACATAGTTAACTAACCTCCCTGCCCCCCCAGTCCCTAGTTTAAACATTCCTCAACGACTCTACACATACGCCTCCCCAATACACTGGTTCCCCTCTGGTTCAGGTGCAACCCATCCGGCTTGAACAGGTCCCACCTGTTCCAGAAGGTCCTCCAATGCCCCATAAACCTAAACCCCTCTTTCCTACACCATCCTTTTAGCCACGCATTTAATTTCCTTATCTCAGCTAACTTAGCCTGACTTGCACGTGGCACGGGGAGTATTTCAGAGAATACCACCGTGGACGTTCTGCTTCTAAGCTTATTGGCGACTTCTATAAATTTATCCTGCAGAACAGCCCTTCTACCCTTGCCTATGTCGTTGGTGCCAACATGCACCACGACAACTGGATCCACCCCAGCTGGGGCCAAAAGCTTATCCACACGATCTGGAAGGTCTCCTACCTGGGCACCAGGCAGGCAAGACACCGTACGGGACCCTCTATCACGCGTGCACACATAACTGTCTACTCCCCTAATAATGGAATCCCCCACTACCACAACCTCCCTCTTCCTGGGGGGAGGGGGCTCCTCAGTGCCCAAGGGCCCACCTGCCTCCCCAGTCCGTTCCGGCTCTAAAGCTGGAAGAACCTGAAACCTGTTCGACACAGTCACCTCAGGTGATGCCGCCTCTGCAACGTGTGTACGCCCTTTCCTGCGTCTACGACCTACGGTCACCCAGCTCTCTCGACCTCTCTGCTCTTCATTCTCCCCCCTCCCGGCTAGTGGCGTACACACCTTCTCCCTAAAAGGCGTATTAACTTGCTCCTCTAACTCACTGTTGCATTGGATGAGAGCCAGTTGCTCCTCAAGGTCGCGAACCTTGACCATGAGCGAGTCCACTAGCTTACATCGCTCGCAGATGAAGTCCGACTGGACACTAACGTCCAGAAGGGCAAACATGTTGCAAACGCCACACTGAGCCGGCCCCATAATTAACTAACTCACTATGACCCCGTACTCCCAGCCCAGTAAATTTATATAGCGTATTTAACTTTAAAGATTAATTAGCGTACCGTTAAATGCAATAAAGTGCCGAGTACACTAAAATAAGTTACTTGGGTTGAAACGGAACTTAATTATTATTTTTATTTAAAATTTTAAATCCGATAAATTTACTACTACTTACCAAAAGAACTTCTGCCTGAACCAAGTATGAACTAAAAACAAAACGAAATCGAAATTGCTCTTGGGAGGTCGAAAAACCACAAAAACCCCCTCACAGCAGGCTACTGCCGGAGCGGGGAAAAAAGTGGAAAATGTCCTCCCGGCCCCGACTGGCGACCGAGCAAAGCTCAGGAGCAACTGTCCTTTTCTGGCGCTGAGTAACGTTACCGACGTTAGATATTATTAGCTATTTCGCCCCGCCGGTGTTTTTTATGGAGTTAAACGCGAACAGAAAACGCAGCTCACTGCCCGTAACAATCGCGCTGTTAATAAACAGACAGGACAGACAAGCACTCACGCCGACCAAAATAAGAACAATAAATAGAAATAACACAGCCACCCACTAAACAATTAAAGCACACAAACACTCAGAAAATACGTTCCAAACACCCCAAAAACAATCACAAACAATCCCAAAACAATCGCCGCAGCTCAACACCACTCTCTCGCAGTATCCCAGCAATCTCTCGCAGCAATCCCAGGATGCCTCCTCATCTGTATATTCTCACTGAAGTATATAATATTCATTGTCAAAGTATATATACTGTGCATACATGTAAAGAGTATGTATGGCTATGGGTGGACACGGGATGGGCAGTGCCAACACAAACGGATCAGTTGCCCATCAGGCACATTGGCACAATCCCCCTGGAGACCCCTCAAGTGCTCTGACACAAATGCCAACCCAGTAATGCCCATGCTGTACACTTGGAGAAGGTTTATGAATGTGTGCCCCAGCACATACCGTCCCTCTGTGCTAATGTGTGCTAAACAGCCCCTGTGGGAGGTGCTGAAATGTTATGCGGCTTTTTTGTTCACATCCTTGGCACAAAATAAAAGCCATGCAGAGTGGATGATGCCCTCTAGCATGGGTGTGTCTTGTGTCGTTGATGATTTTCATGGACAGGTCATCAAGGTACAGCAACGCCTGGAAGGGTGTCCAGCTTGGGGGCCGAATTTGATATCCCTGCTACTTGCAGATGATGTTATGCTGCTGGCCTTATCTGACCAAGGCGTCAAACACACACAGGGATGAGAATCAACACCTCCAAATTTGACGTCATAATGCTCTAACTAAAATTATGCCCTGGAGAATTAATAATAGTAAAAGTTATTTACAATTATAATATAAAAAACAAGCAATTTCCAAAAAAGAACAAAACACCAATTTGGACTCCTGCTCTAAAAAAGATATCCATCACCCTTTCCATTCAATAAACAGACATTATTACTTCTATAACAAAGAAATGGAACTGCGCTGCAAGTATGTTGCCATGGTAATAGCTGTTGCATGACTGATAAGACTGTGAACATGTTTTGTATCTTATCAATGGAACATTGCAAGAATTCATTTTTAGACTAGACTGCATAAAATATATAAATATTATAAAATTTATATATATATAAAATAAGAGCATTTACTCATGTTCCCTGATAACCATCAAATATTACGCCCCTATTTTTTCCATCTTACAAACTCCACAATCACAGCATCACTGTCAATTTTTCATACCTTCTCATATTTTTATGATTGCGAACAAAAAAGCATTAATAAATTCACTGTAGTAGTAGCTATAATATAGGTGAATATTACTGGGGGTGCAATTGCACCCCCTACTGGTCTGTAGAAAATGCTATTTGAACACCCATCCGTTTTCTGAAACCACTTGCCCTATTTAGTGTTCTGGGGGAGGGGGGGAGTCCTGGAGCCAATGGTCACAAGGCAGGGACCCACGCAGGATGGGATGCCAACCCATGGCACATTCACACCTTTGGGCAGTTTGATAACTCCAATTAGCCTCAGCATGTTCTAGGACTGTGGGGGGAAACCTGAGCACCCAGAGGAAACCCCACAAGTATACAGGGGGAACAAGCAAATTCCAGACACATGGAACCCTGGCGGAGACTTGAACCCAAGTCCCAGAAGAGTGAGGTAACAATGCTAACCACCGCGCCACTCCCTATACCGTAAATAGTACTAAGCTAAAATTAAATTATACTGAAAATGTCTATTTAAAAATGAGGCTCATCTTAGTCATGTTACATTTAATGTAATGATGTTACAGTAAATGTGTTTGTTATGTTTTTTGCAAATGTTTTTTCACCTGGATGAATGATTCTCACCTTGCATGCCGTTGTAACACTGGAGCCAAGAGTCACCTTTGAGCTACAGTATAATAGAAATACAATATGTCAGATGAATTCCAAGCTGCCAAAGTTGAGTGTTTCAGCCTGGTGTTATTATTAGCATGATAATGCACTTGTACAAAATGAAATATACAAAAAAGGAAAAAAGGATGTGTATTTTACATTCTGAACGCATTACCTGTGCTGATATTCATAGAATTTAGATGAGCAAACCTGTTCATATGGAGGACGTCTTCATGGCCACAAATATGTGAAGGCACATTACCTTCTTGCAAATTACATTCTTATATTCTCATTCAGCATGCAGGCCTGTATAAATAGTATGTACCGACAGTCCCCAGGTTACGAACAAGATCCCTTCCCTAAGTCTGTCTTGGAGTCGAATTTGTAGGTAAGTTGGAAAAAGAATAATACAGTACAAAATAAAAGTAATAATAATAATAATGATAACAATAATAATAAAGTACTAATAAAAGTAACTACATACTGTATAGTACTCCACTGTACCTTGAACTGACAAACTGCTGAAAGCGCACAATGTTTTCACAAGTTTCACAAAGTAATGCGTGCTTTTGTTATTACACGCCATTATATTTAACTTGAATTTTTAGTGCAATAGACTTAATGGCAGTCCATAAAGTTCACAGGTATGAATTGTCTGTACATTGAACAATCTTAACCAGAGGACTGCTTGTATATGCAGACATTTGTATACTAACCTCCAAAATGGTTATAATGAGATGAAACAATTACAAAAAACAGTATCATTACTATGGTAGAGGGCACCTGCTTTGGGAATAAAGGAACATCACCTCTCTTCCAGGCTTTTACAGGAGATAGCAAGATTATGAGATAGATATACTAAGCCTTACCTTTATGCAAAATGTCGGCTTCCTGGTCAGGGGTCGAATCTTTCCAACTGAGTTGCTTCTACACAACTACAAGTCCCACCATTTCTGTGCAAGTATTGGATTGTCCATAACAAACAACCTGCTCATTAGTGTACCAGCACACCATAGGCAAAAGGTCAATGATCAAGTGATATAACTGTGTTATCTTACTGTGTGTTTTTGGCAACTGATGAAAATAGAGCCAGAACAATCAACCAGTGGTGGTCAGTTGCATTTGATGCATGGAAAGGACTCTGCAGGGCAACCCAGATGAGTAGTCATGTTTGTGGGCAAAAACATCTTAAGACTCATTGCCTTCTTCCAAATTAAGTTCTTACATTCTGCTGCTGCACTCCCATCGCAGTGCTTATGAAAAACAAATGCTACTTTCCATTTAGCCATGTAACCTTCTTTGTGTTACAGTACAGCTGTGAGAAGCTGTGGCTGACAGAGACTTGGACTCCTTCTGTAGCACTAGAGCCAAGACAGAGATTTGTCAAGCTGCTGCGCTGGAGTGGCCTTTTCAGTCGCGTTCCATTCCAGTAGTACATACACCATGAATAGTTAGACTCGACCCTTCCATAAATAGTTAGGGAGGGCTGTGGAAAAGTATAAAAAGCAAGCGAATGAGGGGCAATCACCAGAGTCGCCAGAGGCTGAGGAAGTCCTTTCACCATCATGTCTGAGAGACACGTGCCCCTCTCGTTCCTGCGTCACCCGAGCTGGGACCCATTCCGGGACTGGCACCACGGAAGCCGCCTCTTTGACCAGTCTTTTGGTTTGCCTGCCATCCCTGAGGACTGGCACCAGTGGCCCAGCACACACTGGCCTGGCTATCTCCGTCCCCAAGCCTCCACCTCTGAGGTAGGGGCTTCTCCTGGTCCTCTCAGCCCCTTCTATCCTCCAAGTCACCCCACATCTCCGCTGCTGTTGTCCCCCTATTCTCGTGCCCTGTCCCGTCAACTCAGCAGTGGCATCTCTGAGGTCAAGCAGTCACAGGACCAGTGGAAAGTTAGCCTGGACGTCAACCACTTTTCCCCTGAGGAACTGGTTGTGAAGACCAAGGATGGGGTGCTGGAGATCACCGGTGAGTAGACAGTGTTACTTTTCTTGTATAGTCTGAAAGTTGTTTTCAGTGTTCTGCATGCTGTCATGTACTCTGGTATTCCATGCTGATCTGTGTGCTTCTGATCATTCTCATGACAAGGTTTTCCTGCAGATTAGTAATGGACCTATTCCCACACTGTATACTTTGTATACGGAAATGGTTTTCATATGATGCAATTATCTGAGGCCCAGAGACTCTTTTTGGGAGGCAGGTGTACCTAATAAGGTTCATAAGCCAGTTGTTCTGCCATTTGTTCTGCATAACCACTTCAAATACACTGGCGAGAAGGTGATGACACACTATGTATTGGTATAGATGTGACTTCACTTCTCTTGCTATCTAACACAATCCTCCTGCATACACTGGGTTTAAAGCAGAGCAATTTAACTGGCAGCCGGCAACTCATTCACTGCTACTGTAAAGGATTTCTGATGACTGTCAAAAGTCCAACAATTCACTGTTCCTGAAATCCTCTCATATACAGCATGTGAAGTGAATTCATATTGTAATTCACATATAACCCACTTCATACCAATTACCGAACACTGTGTTTAACAACTGTGAAGGTATGGCAGCTTTAGATGTATACTTAAATGGATGGCAGAGAGAAAACAAGTCATAGTGCTTTTCAAATGAAAGCTGATACAAATATGGAAACTGAACTAAATATAAAACTGCTGGACTATATCATTCTTGTTCAACCTCTTTGTGCTTAAGGTTTCCATGGGGCTCACAGGAGCTTAGTAGAGAAGGCAAGAGATTAGCTCAAAGCCTCAGGTGGCAGAGGTCAGTAATGTCACTCTTGATGGGGCCAGTAGTCAAAGCAAACAAAAGCGTTACCAGGGGCTGCATTTCTGCATCAGCTGATGGGACTGTGCAAGAGCCAGTTGGGAGGGACATTACCCAAAGAGCAGGGAAGCTGGTTGCACACATACACACATATCGCTGCTGATCTTGAGTATATTGCATACTGTGCTGATGGAAGCCGTGCCATTGTACCTTATCTACAGGGAAGCATGAGGAGAGAAGGGATGAGCATGGATTTATTTCCAGATGCTTCACCAGGAAATACACGTAAGTACCTCTCCTAGCCAACCTGGTCCTCAGAGACTCCCAGATAGTCCACATTTTTGCTCCCATCCAGTTTTATATATGTATTTTTACCTCTATTTTACCAGGAAGTCCCACTGAGATAAAAAATTTTCTTTACAAGAGAGACCTGGCCAAGCCGTGTTAAAAATACAGCATATACAATATGACATAAAAATCCACACATTAGAGTCATTGAAACACACTCACCTCGCAAAAAAAACAACTACCTGTCTCCTTTGCCAAATTCTTTATGATGCCCATAAATTAATCAATGGAAATAAATTTGGCTAATTTTAGGTTGTTCTTCAGATTATTCCATGTCCATGGTCCCAATCATGAGCTGAGAGGAAGCAAAAATGTGGACTATGGGGTCCCCGAAGACAGGGCTGAGAAACACTGGCCAAAAGTATACAATAAGCCTTTCTTTTCGGCTGTTCAAATTAGCATACACAGGGCTTACCTAAGACTAGGAGCATGTTATGAGATTGCTGTCTAAAGCAGCGAACCTCAAAAGAGCTATGAGGTAGAAAGACAGATTCCATTCATCTGATGTAAGCTGGAGCTGGAGCCTATCAACAGTACACACTTGACTTTATATGGTCATTCAGCTTGACTTGCCTCTGGGGGAGTCTTTGGACCAATACTGACCCACATTTTTCTTTGGTTAGCTTATCATGTCATTGACAGTCTACACTGGTTATAAGAACAGTATCCAGGAATGGTTTATGATCCTCTCTTCTGGCGTTAGATTACCCCCTGGCGTTGATGTTGAGAAGGTTGTATCATCCCTGTCTCCTGAGGGCATGCTGACAGTGGAAGTGCCCTTACCCAAGCTAGCAATCCAGGCAGCTGAGGTCAACATTCCTGTAACAGTGACCAAGCCCACCATCGAGGAGAAGAAATAAGTGCATTATGGCAGTCAACAAAAGCATACAGAATCATCAGTAGGAGTATCTGTTTCATATAGTCAAAAACATTACAGCATGTTTTAAGCACTTTTTTCATCTAACTTGTGATTAATCAAACTGACTCTCACTTTTGACGTAGTTTACATTTTTGGGTTCTCTTTGAATGGCTTTTTTTCTTGTATTGTTCTTTATTTTCTTAAAATGGTAAATAAAAGCCTGCCAAACTGGCCTCAGCCTTCCTATGCAGTGTCACTTGTGAAGCAGCATTGTGTCGCTGACTCACACTCCTGCCAAATCTGGAAGCATGTGTATAAATCATGGGAATAACCCCTAACGTCATCGGTTTCTGGTTTCTGCTTTTATCCATGCATCCATTTTTTATAGTTTTGGATACAAGTTTCATACAGATATTGGGGGGAATCCTACTGTTTTGATTGCAATTTAACAGAGTCTGTTAACTTCAAAAAGCCAACCCCCCCATCATTGCTGAAATATACACGTGAGTCCATAATAATAAAAATAGATTTAAAAATTCATATATTAAAATTCACTGTACATTTATGATAGTCAGTGTCACACAGATAAGATGCTGTTAAATGAAGATCCGGTTGCAGATTTTGATTCCCCAAACCTATTCCCAGATCTGAGTGGAGAGCTGTGGAAACTGGAAAGGTACAGTATATAAGCTGCGAGGAGAGCGTTGGGGTAAAATGCGTAATGATAAAACGCATGGGCCTTATTTTAAGGAGGAGAAACGCAACCAGTTGCAAGAGGAAGTGTATGACCCATAATGCAACAGGGGTGCATATAATCAGAAACTCAAACAGCCCACATAGTGTTTGAATGAGGGGGATCACTGGTGACTCCATGAGGCTAAATCTGAAGTCTGGGATGGAGTGAGAGTGACATTATATTATAAAACCCATAAGTGAAAAGATCTAAAACATGAATCTCACCTACAACAGAATCGTAATGTCCTTCCTCATATTTCTCACATAGCCCGCCCAAAATAATAATTTTCCCTGTATTGTGTATATCCAAAATTGACATTCTGATATAGAAATTTTGCTATCAGGTGATATATTTGATTATTAATAAGTTTTTATTCAGTTGCCTGTCCAAAACAACATTAACTGCCAGGTAGCTAGTACAGAAACGATCAATAACTTAAAAAAATAAAGAAAAAAATCAGTATAACTCCTGTTCTCACGTCAAAGTCCTTTCAAGACTAAAATGAATACTTTTTGAAAAAAACAAGATGTAAAAAAACATACTGCCACACTTTTTAATAGCTCTTTTTCAATTTTCCCGACATGGCAGGTGTAAGATAATAATTGATACTTTATTGATCCTTGTTGGGAGGTTCTCATTACGCGCCCCCACACTCAGTCTCTGTAGGTGGGAGCTGGGGGGTTAAGGGCCTTACTCAAAGACCTACAAACATGCCAAGGCTGGGCTTGAACCAACAACCTTCAAATCACAGGTACAGAGGCAAAGCTCACAGGGCCACACACTGCCCTCACTCATGTCAGGGACATGAATGAGTTGTGGTTTAAACCATATGTGAGGCTCTGCTTTAGTGCACGGAAAAATAGTAAGACATTCACATAGAAACATCAGCGTCTAACAAGGTAATTAAATATACCTTTGTATCAAGATAAATCAAAAAGCTTAAGACTGGTAAAAAAAAGCATTCCTGCATTTGGATCTTTTAGTTTCCACCTCCTTGACAGACATTATAGATAAGTAGTACACTTGTAGCACACTATATTTCTGAGAAGTCTCTTGAAACTTATCACCAATAAATGTTTAGAGCATGAACACATTTAAATACGATTCATGGACATGGAATTTGACTAAGACAAACAAAATTAAAAATAATACTTTCAGAACTAAATACACTCAAATACATGTATTTCACTAGCACTTCAGATGCACAAATATAGTCAAGAGTTCAGTGAGCTCGCTAGTGCAGCACGGAGGACAAGGCAGGACTACACCGTGGACAGGATGCCAGCCCATCGCAGGGCACTATAAAGAAGCCAGTGAGCCTAGCTGCATGTCTGAAGATTGCAGAGGGCGGTCCAAAGCCTATCCCAGAAGGGGCAGGGGGCACCAAGCCTATGCCAGAAGCTACAGCCCATCACAGGGCACACTCACACACTATGGGCAATTTGACAACTCCAACTGACCTCAGCAAAACACAGGGGGGATGTGCAAACTCACACAGACAGAGCCACGGCAGAGGCTCAAACCCTGGCAAGAAAGGTGCAAGGCAACAGTGCTAACCACTGCTCCACCATGCTGCCCACCACAGCACAAATCTGCAGATCGAATTAAGAATACAGTAAACAGAATATTGGGATCCTTTCGACAACAATGAGATTAATATAAAACTATGCTTTGCTGACTTTTAGACAAAAGGCTATGGTCATCCTGCTGAAGAATGTATCTAAGTAGCACATGCCTGACGAGATACTTAACGGTTAGCCTTATGCTATAAAGGTAATACAGAAAAGGTATACTTTAGTACTTTAAGAGGAAAGAAGTTCCAGTCCTGGCTTAATGGTCATTTAAGGTGACTGAAAGGGGTAATACACGTAGCAGATGCAATACTAAACACATGCTTTGGGGAACTATTTATAGACCACTTTAAATGCTTTATAGTCCTGTTCATTGTAAAGTTTGAACTGAGACACTCAACACATTGCTCTAAATGACACTAAAACAGCTGAGTGTATTTTTGGTCTAAGTTGCATGGAAATATTGGAAAAAAATTATTGATTTGAGACCCAACAAACATGGTCAGTCAGAATCTATGGGAGCAATGAATACTAATTTTGTTGTAAAGTGAATTTTATTCTACTCATTTATGTTTAATGCACAAGAATGTCTCTCTGGGATCAATACATTTTATCTTACTCTATTTTATGGAATCGCATTCAGAATTTGATACAAACTATCTACACATGTCTTCTATTAAGCGGCACAGGATTATCTCTGTATCACAAACAAACAGAAAATGATTTAGAAGATATGGAGTGAAATGTTACAATTTACCCCATAGTCAGGGATAGCTGTAACACAGCCCTGGGTTAAACGTAACATTACAAACAATGTCAAAAAAAGTCAAGTTATTCAGCTATTTATTTATTTATTCATTGGATTAATGTCACATTTAACTTTTACTCTTCAAATGCATAAAATTGACTAAAAATAGCAAATTTACAGTTGCAAGAAAGTCTATGTACAGCCTTTAGAATTACTTGATTTTCTGCATTAATTTGTCCGAAAATTTGATTTGACACATTTCTAATATAATAATAAACAAATATGTATGTTTTAACTAATAACACACAAATTATTTTATTGTTTTTGTACATATACATTACATTGCTCAAATTTTCAAATAAATAAGTGAACCAGAGCAACTGGTTAACAAACAGGAAGTAACGGGTAGTTACAGTATTAAGGCACAATGTCACAGTGGGCCTGTGTTCATAGTGGGGTACAGCAGGGTTCAGTTTTAGGACCACTACTGTTCCAAATTTACATTAATGATACTGACACCAATACATACAGTAAACTGGTTACATTTACAGATGACACCAAGGTGGGTGGTGTAGCAGATACTAAACTAGCAGCACAGAGGCTACAACAGGATCTTGATTTAATTAGCGACTGGGCTGATACCTGGCAGATGAAATTTTATGTAGATAAATGTAAAGTAATCCATGCAAGGAGCAGAAATATAAAGCACAGATATTTTCCACTGAAATAAAGGTAGCTGATTATGAGAAAAACCTCAGTGTGTATATTGATGCTTCCTTGTCCCACTCTCACCAGTGTGGGGAAGCAATAAAAAAGGCCAATAGGATGTTAAGTTACATCTCTAAGTGTGTGGAGTTTAAGTCAAGGGAGGTGATGCAATGATTATACAATTCCTTGGTAAGACCCCACCTAGAATATTGTGTGCAGGTTTGGTCACCATACCTTAAAAAGGACATCGCTGCCTTGGAAAGGGTGCAATGTAGGGCTACAAGAATGATTCCTGGTCTTAGAGGAATGTCTTATGAGGAGAGGTTAGCTGAGCTGAATCTGTTCAGCCTCTAGCAAAGGAGACTAAGGAGGGACATGATCCAGGTGTAAAAGATTCTAACAGGTCTGTATGCTATTCAGTCAAATGGCTACTTCAATATTAGTTTAAATACTAGAACTCATGGCCATAGGTGGAAATGAGTGGGAGAACATCCATCCATCCATCCATCATCTTCTGCTTATCCAAGGTCAGGTCGCGGGGGCAGCAGTTTCAGCAGGGAAACCCAGACTTCCCTCTCCTTGGCCACTTCTTCCAGCTCCTCTGGGGACATAGTCCCTCCAGCGTGTCCTGGGTCTTCCACAGGGCCTCCTCCCAGTGGGACATGCCCCGAACACCACACCAGGGAGGCATCCAGGAGGCATCCTAAGCAGATGTCCGAGCTACCTCATCTGGCTCCTCTCAATGTGGAGGAGCAGCGGCTCTACTCTGAGTCTCTCTCGAATGACCGAGCTCTTCACTCTCTAAGGGAGAGCCCAGCCACCCTTCGGAGAAAAGGTCTTCGAAGTATTCCCTCCACGGCCCCAAAACGTCCTGAACTGAGGTCAGCAGTGTCCCCTCCCCACCATAAACAGTGTTGATGCTGCACTGCTTTCCTGCCTTTCCCGTTTTTCCTGATGGTGGATCAGAACCTCCTCAAAGTCCGGTCACAGCTCCGGTCAGCCAGCTCCACAATAGAGGTGCAGAACATGGCACATTCGGACTCAATGTCCCCCGCCTCCCCCAGGATATGGGTGAAGTTCTGCCGGAGGTAGGAGTTGAAGCTTCTCCTGACAGGGGATTCCGCCAGACGTTCCCGGCAGACCCTCACTATACTCTTGGGCCTGCCAGGCCTGGTCGACTTTCTCTCCCATCAGCTGAGCCAATCCACCATTTTAAACTGAATTTGAGAACACACTTCTTTGCACGGCGTGTAGTTAGAGTATGGAATAGTCTTCCTGTTCAAGTAGTGCAGGCTAAAACCCTGGGTTCCTTTAAATCAGAGCTAGACAAGATTTTAACAACTCTGAGCTATTAGTTAAGTTCTCCCCAAATGGGCTTGATGGGCTGAATGGCCTCCTCTCGTTTGTAAATTTCTTATGTTCTTAATAACTGGTCAAACCTCCTTTGGTATCAGTAACGGGGAACTGCAGATCGAACGTGCACAAGATTCAGGAGTTTCGGACTACCTTTAATAATAATAATAATAATTATTATTATTATTATAATAATGATAATAGTAATTGGTACTTTGTTGGTCTTTGTGGGGAAATTCTCTTTATGTCTCCCCCAACTTGCTCTCTATAGGAATACTTACATTTACTTTGATGTTTCAGGACATTGGCCTCCTGCATCACCCAGTTTTCACTGAGCTTCAGCTGGCAGACAATCCCCGATACTATCCTGTAGGACACCTTGATAATGTTGGGAATGAATTTTCCCCTTGATGATGACAAGCTGTCCAGGCCCAGAAGCAGCAAAGCAGCCCAAAATCGGGATGCTCCCTCCACCGTACTTCACTGTGGAGATGATGTTTTCATGTTTGTATGCGGTGCCCTTTATACATCATATGTAATGCTGCATGTTCTTGTCAAGCAATTCTGCAGTCCACAGAACATTTTCCCAGTAAAACTGTAGAGTGTGCAGTTGACGTGGTACTAGGGAGAGTAATCACCGTTCTAAATTGTCTCCATTTATAGACTATTTGTCTATATGTAGACTGACGAATATCTAAATTGTTTGAGGTGATTTTCTAACCATTTCCAGCTTTATGCAAATCAACTATGTCTGATAGAAAGCTGTCACTGCGAGGCAAGGTTCACATCAGAATATGCTTCTTATGAGCAGTAAACTAAAAATATTTTGAGTGTCTTCAATATTTGAGTGTTTTCAAATTCAGTGTAGCTATTACCCACATCTCAAATCTCATTTCAGTTATTGAGCTTCTAACTGACTAAATTTATTTATTTTTTTTAGGTAAAACTGCTATTTATTAGATGCTTTTGTCCAAAGTGACACGCAGTGTACTGAATATAGTGAGCCAATTTTTTTATGCACCAGCTAGTAGCAGCGTGAGTATGCAGGTAAGACATGACCAGGGTTGCACCAGAATACCAGCACTGGTGTTATGTGTTCAGAATACAAGAGTAAGTATTTGAGATTCAGCTCGTGGTACTTTTTAAAAGTTATATTCATGAATACAGCTACTTTATAAAATTTGAATACTGAATATTTTTAAATGATATCTCCTAAAAATCATGAATTCAAACTTAATCCGTTCAGAACTCGGGTTCGAATCCTAAAAAGTTTAGGTTCTGATCGAATTTTCTCCATAAGAAATAATGGAAAACCAATTAATTGGTTCCCAGGCCCAGAAAATTATGCCTAAATATTTTTTTAAGGTTTAAACACAAAATGAACAGGATAAAACAGGATATTTTTTTTCTTAATGGCTTCCAAAACGATTAAGAATGTACCCCAACACTACCCCTGTCCTGCCCCCATCGTCCGCTCCTTCCATGTGCCACGCCCCCTCGTTAATCTCGTGTGGAATCCCCATGTGATCAGCTTTTTCTGGTTGTTGTTATTAGTCCTCTGTATTTAGTCCGCATTTCAGTTTGTTTCCCCAGTCCGGTCATTGTGTTCTGCCTGTTCTCAGTTAAACCCCGTGTTTCCCGATTGCTTGAGTCAAGAACATAAGAACATAAGAACATAAGAACTATACAAACGAGAGGAGGCCATTCGGCCCATCAAGCTCGCTTGGGGAGAACTAAACTAATAGCTCAGAGTCGTTAAAATCTTATCTAGCTCTGATTTAAAGGAACCCAAGGATTCAGCTTGCACTACATTATCAGGAAGGCTATTCCATACTCTGACTACACGCTGCGTAAAGAAGTGCTTCCTTAAATCCAGCTTGAAATGTTCTCCCGCTAATTTCCACCTATGGCCACGAGTTCGTGTATTTAAACTAATGCTGAAGTAACTATTTGGTTGAACAGCATCCAAACCTGTTAGAATCTTATATACCTGGATCATGTCCCCCCTCAATCTCCTTTGCTTGAGACTGAACAGATTTAGCTCAAGTAACCGTTCCTCGTATGACATTCCTCTAAGACCAGGAATCATTTTTGTGGCCCTACGCTGCACCTTTTCTAAGGCCACAATGTCCTTTTTAAGATATGGTGACCAAACTTGCACACAATATTCTAGGTGAGGTCTCACCAAGGAATTGTATAATCTTAGCATTACCTCCCTTGACTTAAACTCCACACACCTGGAGATATACCCCAACATCCTATTGGCCTTTTTTATTGCTTCCCCACACTGGCAAGAATGGGACATGGAAGCATCAACATACACACCAAGGTCTTCCTCATGATCAGCTACCTTTATTTCAGTGACACCCATGAAATACCTGTACTTTATATTTCTGCTCCCTAGATGGAGTACCTTACATTTATCGACGTTAAATTTCATCTGCCAGGTATCGGCCCAGTCACTAATTAAATCAAGATCCCGCTGTAGCTGCTGAGCCACTAATTTAGTATCTGCTACACCACCCACCTTGGTGTCATCTGCAAATTTCACCAGTTTACTGTATATATTGGTATCCATATCATTTATGTAAATTAGGAACAATAGTGGTCCTAAAATCGAACCCTGCGGTACCCCACTATGAACGCAAGCCCACTGTGACATTGTGCCTCTTATAACTACTCGCTGTTTCCTATCTGTTAACCAGTTATCAATCCAGGTCGCTACGGTACCTAAAATACCAGTCGCTTTGAGTTTAAGTAGGAGCCTCTTGTGGGGGACAACATCAAAAGCCTTTTGGAAATCTAAGTAGATGACATCATAGGCCTTCTTATCATCAACTTCCTGAGTAGCTTCCTCAAAAAACTCCAACAGATTTGTTAAACAGGATCTACCTCTCCTAAATCCATGCTGGCTATCCCGCAAAATGTTATTGGAGTCCAGGTAATCTATCATTTTCTCTTTGATTATAGCCTCCATAACTTTACCAGTTATACAAGTTAGACTGATTGGCCTATAGTTAGACAAATTACTTCTATCCCCTTTTTTGAAAATAGGCGTTATGAAGGCGTGCTTCCAATCAGAAGGTACCACACCTTCAGATAAGGATTTTTGAAACAGTAAAGTTAAGGGTCGGCAAATAATATCCCTCATCTCTTTTAACACTATAGGTAAGATGCCATCAGGGCCCTGTGATTTATTTATTTTGAGCTTAGCTAGGCTTTGCAAAACATCTGCTTCAGTTATATATATATTAGCTATAGACAATGCTGGATAGGTAATAACTGGTAAATTACTAAGGTCCTCAACAGTGAATACCCGTGCAAAACTATCATTGAACTCATTTGCTATATCAATGTCGTTTACTATTATAAGACCCTTACTATCCTGCAGATTAGTAATTTCAGTCCTGTCGCTGCTTCCCTGCTCCCGACTCGGCAGATCGTAACAACCCCAAGCCATGTCCCAACACTAGACTATGTTATGTGGGCCATTGTTTATTTTTATTATTACTCTGCATTTGTTAATTTGTTCGTAAATCGCAAACTTTTAGGTTGTAACATTTGTACAACTATTGCGTAACTTTTTGATGAGCAATGATTACCTGATATTTTCAATAAAAAAAGTAAAATAAAAAAACCAACAAATGATGCTATCACAGCGAGGCTGAGACTGAAGCATTAACCTTTGTTTCCGCTGAGAGACGTGCCGCGTGATTCATTTCCCCGCTAAAACAAGTTATCTTAGGTCGGCGTTCACGGTTCAACTTCTGAGATTCAGATTGAGTTCTAGGTAATTTTTTTTAACTGGTTGGTATGACTTTTAAGAAATTTGAGTTCTAATGAGGGGGTGGCATGGTGGTGCCGTGGTTAGCACTGTTGCCTCTGGAACCCAGGTTCGAATCTCCCCCTGGGCTACATGTGTGCGGGGTTTGCATGTTCTCCCCATGTCGTTGTGGGGTTTCCTTTGGGTACTCCGGTTTCCCCCCACAATCTAAAAACATGCTGAGGCTAATTGGAGTTGCTATATTGCCCATAGAAGTGCATGTGTGAGTGAATGGTGTGTGAGTGTGCTCTGCAATGGGCTGGCCCCTATCCTGGGTTGTTCCCTGCTTCATACCCATTGCTTCCGGGATAGGCTCCAGATGGATGGAGTTCTAATGAGTTCAAGAACTGAGGTACCACTGTCTATGTTTTTCCAATGTGAAGTTGTTTTTTTTTTAAATAATAGATCTGTTTCTGACCCTACATTTTCCCTCCTGTGTGCAACATTTCCACTGTGCGGGTCTGGGAGATCAGGTGCAGCAGTAATCATCATGCCGTTTTGCTGTTGCTGATATCGGGACCATTTCAAATTAAAGACAAACTCAAAAAGGTGCCAGTTATGCTTTTCAATTACAAAAGTCCTGCCTGGACCAAAGTATTCAACTCCCCATTGCTCCCCAGTGCGACTGGATGAGTGATGGACACTTTAGTCTGAACAATTGCCATAACTATGCTATAACAGCGAAATACACTTTCTGGTCACTTGATTAGGTTTGCCTTGATAGTATGAGGTTGGACCCCCTTTTGTCTTCAGAACTACCTTAATTCTTCTTCATGGAAAAGGTTCAACAAGGTGTTTAACACATTTATCAGGGACTTTGGTGCATGTTGACATGATAGTGTCATGCCGTTGCTGCTGATCTCTCACCTGCACCTTCATGATGAGAGTCTCCCATTCTATCACATCCCATAAGTGCTCTATCGGATTGAGATCTGGTGACTGGAGGTCATTTGAGTTCAGTGAACTTGTTGTCATGTGCAAGAAACCAGTCTGAGATGATATGAACTTTATGATATGACATGTTATCCGAGATACTTAAACTCCTCCACTTGGGGAAGGACCCCCTCCATATGGTCATGAGCTATGGGTAGTGACCGAAAGAATGAGGTCACGAATACAAGCGGTCGAAATGGGTTTCCTCCGCAGGGTGGCTGGGCTCTCCCTTAGGAATAGAGTGAGAAGCTTGGTCATTTAGGAGGGGCTCAGTGTAGAGCCGCTGCTCCTCCGCATGGAGAGGAGTCAGATGAGGTGGCTCGGGCCCCCCCATGCTGTTTTTTACATGAATTTCTGACCCTATCATCTGAATGTTGCAGAAGAAATCGAGACTCATCTGATCACATGACACTGTTTAGAAGCCCATATGAGTGTTTGTTCTCTTGTGTCCAGTAATCAATAGCAATTACATTTGAAGAATATATTTTAGTGAATTTAGTTGGCAGGTTAGTTAAGCAAGTCTGCCATGTGAATACTGTATAATATTTTTAAGATAATTTTATTTTTTAAGTTTGTTTCTTATAAGAAGGACAACTCAAGAATGTGAAATTGCCAAAACACACTCTTAGTTCACTGGCTATGTAACAAAATAGCATACAAAAATGTATTTTAAGATTTAAAAATCTTTTATCAATTTATCAAACATTTTCAGTTAAACATTATGTCTAAAATTCATTTTGGCTCAGGATTATGCAAAGAAGGGATGCGTTTCCCTTGTTTTTGATGAACATTAAGAACAGAGCTTCTGTTTCTTGTGATATTTAAAGGTGCATTTTCAGTTGACAATATTAATTTCTGAAAGTATTTGAAAAGTACTCAAAAAGTATTCAAAATAAGTTACACATTTTGATTACTGAGTCAGAATAAAAATCTGAATACATTAAGGACTGTAGGGCTATAATCAGTATTTCGGTACTAAATACTTTTTAACATAATTTTTTTATAATTCCCAAAAATGGACATGGCACTCTAATTGTATCAATGTGTGTACAGGTATGTTGTATTCTGTCTTCCTCTGGCCTATATCTCCCCCTGGCTTCAACTAACAGTGTTACAGCTTATACTTTCAGTTTTCAGTGGCTTGTCAGTGGTAGCTTAATTGGGAGATATATTTTGCAATTGTATCTAATGACCAAACAGTTCACAGCACAATGGTTAAATGAGTAGTACTGCTGCATCATACATTTAGTGCTGGGGGTTCATTTGCCGCCCCTGCTCTGGGCATGCGGAATGTGCATGTTGTGCTAGTATCCCAGAGATTTCCTCCTGTAACTCAAAAACATGCTGATATGACATCAATAAATGCATGTACTGGCCAGGGATGGTGTGTGGTCCAGGCAAACCTGGAATTTGGCAGGGAGCGTCAGACCACTGAGAGGGGTTTAGTAGTAATACGCAATTACATGCCACATTGGTGCATTGGCAGTCATGAGCTGTGTCCCAATTCAGGGGCTGCAAAGGATGTGGTGCATAGCCTTTGTAGGCTGCGTCCTTATAAAAATCCACACAATCAATCTTTAGACAGGTGGGCAATGGATCCTTTGCGGCTTGGGAAAAGAAGGACTCAGGAGGATCCTTCAAAATGGGACAGATCTGTCACGCCGCTGTGACGCATTCGACCTTTGAATGCAGCTTTAGAAGGACGCAGCCCCTCAAATGGGACACTGCTATGGTAAAGGAGGACTGAGCATGCAGATGCAAGCAACTCCAATACGGCTTTATTGTCATTCCAGTCATATTCAGTACACAGCAGATGGTGATGTGAAATTATATGACGGTATATAAAATGTTATATAAAAAAAGCTAAATAAAAGCAAATTATACAAAGACAGAATGGATTTTGTTGGATGTCATCCACGCACATTGAAAGCCACCTACTGTGCATTAAGAGGATTCCGTTAATTACTTGGTTTTTCAACGTCACGAATAAGACTGAAGCAAATGACATATGGAGGTTTTATTTCCTTTTGCTGGTTGGGTATAAGAACTGCAGAGAAAAAGGGTTGAAAATTCTTGGTGTATTCATGGGTAAGTACAAGTATAAATCTTATGCTCATTATTCATCATATATTAATATTATATATTATTTATTTTCAGCATTTGATGGTAATGTTAAGCAGTCACATTGTTCTGCACTGTAATGTTAATATTATATATAATACTGTGCCAACTGTTGTTATTACAACAAATTTGGTATGATCGTACATAAGTGGATGTGTTTTACAGCTAAACAGCTAATCGATTTATTTTTATCCCTTGATGCGCGGCTTTCATTTAGCTGAAGGTACAGTCTAAGTTGTATTTTTTCACATTCCTCCTTTTGGTGCCTGTTGTGCTGTCAGACTCTCCCACTGCTGTGTCCCAAGCTCACTGTTGGCACGCAGTCAGTGTTGCCTCTGTCATGGCTGGTTTGGTTTGCTTATATATATATATATATATATATAAATAAAGGGGCGGCATGGTGGTGCAGTGGTTAGCACTGTTGCCTCACACCTCTGGGACCCAGGTTTGAGTCTCTGCCTGGGTCACATGTGTGTGGAGTTTGCATGTTCTCCCCATGTCGTCGTGGGGTTTCCTCCGGGTACTCCGGTTTCCCCCCACGGTCCAAAAACATGCTGAGGCTAATTGGAGTTGCTAAGTTGCCCGTAGGTATGCATGTGTGAGTGAATGGTGTGTGAGTGTGCCCTGCGATGGGCTGGCCCCCCATCTTGGGTTGTTCCCTGCCTCGTGCCCATTGCTTCAGGGATAAGCTCTGGACCCCCCACGACCCAGTCGGATAAGCGGTTAAGAAAATGGATGGATGGATGGATGGGATCCTAAAGGATCCTTCATATTTGTCATGAACTCTGCTGCTATTGCACCTGACAACAGAACAACCAGTCATGATGAACATGGCTATTTGCACAGATCATGCATTCAGAGTATCAGGTGCCAGATGGGAAACTAGGCACTGGTATTGCAGATGACACGCTTTATCTTTTTTTCTGAAGTCAGCCTTTGCTTAGTATGGATGCTGCAGTGTGCCGTTACCTGCAAGCCTCTTTTCCATGATAGGGAGGGGATGGTGTTTGCTTGTTTTTGCGGGGGGAAGTTGATTGACACGCGTACTAAGCCATCCCAGGGGGTTATCAATTTTAACAACTTTAATAATTATGGAGCCTTCTATGTCATACAGATTTTTCTTTTTTATTTATACAGTATATTTTCTTGTAGTATGGGAGAACTGTTATTTGAAGCAGCAGAAAGCTGCAGTGACAGACAAGGATTTGGTGACAATGATGCCCGAGGCAGCCTGTTATCAGATAGATGGGACAAGAACTCAAAACCAATATTTATTTCTTTAAAAAAATGTACATAGGCTTAAAGTTAAAATGCCAAACTGGGAGGCATTTTTAAACGTGAAACCACAAAATGAACACGTCATGATATTTAATGGGTAGTGTGTGGCTCAGTAGGTTCAGAATTTGTGCCCATGTGCAGATGGTTGTGGGGCCAAATCCTATGATGAACAGAACAATCATAATCACCACTGGATCGCTAAACAAGGCCTTTCACTCCAGCTGCTTCAGACTGACCCTGCTGACTGCTAAATAATTCCAAAACTCCACGGAGACCATTTTAAGACACATAATGGTTGAACTATAATTATGGCGCACCTGATCATTTATTATTAGATGTAAAGCTGTAAGGATGTTGCAACTGATATGGGACTGAAGCTATGCTTAAAGCTTTATAAGGTATTCTGCATTACAGCTGAGATTGACATCACTTAGAATCTGTTTCAAAGTATGGGCAAATAGCATGTAGTCACAAATGCATACTCATAACTTTGCTATGCATGTCACAATCTCAATCTCTGATAAAAAATATAATCATTTGCCAATCATGACTTTTCCCATTATTAAGTGATACAGATTTGGTCCAAGCAAACCTTTACAGATCATATAGGCCGAAGCGTGACAGTAAACTTTAAGAAAATTCATCACAAAAACAATGAGACATTGCCAAGAAACCAATATCTTTAATAGGTAACAGAAGGCAACCAGCTTTCCTTAGAAACATACAAATGCCTTTGTGACAGTATACCTTCCCGTTTCTAGTTTCCCGTTTGTGGAAACTGTACCCACCCAATTATTATTACTTTTAATTTGCACTCAGCACCTTGATCATTCATTAGTTTCCCAGACAAGGCAGGATAGCACAGTTACACACTGTGACACCTTAGTAGCCACCATCAGCTGATGCATTCCGGTACTTCCTCACATTCTACTGGGAGATGCAGCAGAGCATGCATGTGATTGCGAATGTTCATGGGAACAGCAAAAGCATCCTGTCATCTGCAGTTTTAATTTTTGTGTTAGGGTGCTTTTTTCCTCCCTCTTAAGGACTGAACAATATGGTAAGGATCAGTGTCGGAGACAAAACATTAAACTGCACTATAATGACCTTATGCCTAGGAACCAGAAGTATTGCTAAGACACACATCTAAACAAAGCAATGGTTACAAAAGCTTGATTGTTATAACTTTTCCACCAACTAATGAAACAAATTCCCTTTGGATACTGCAGTCTTAATGCATTTTAAATGTATTTATTATGTTTGGTAGCTGGCTTAATAGCACATAGAATGCTTATTATGTTGGTGTCGAAAAAGCTGAGGCAACAGCAAGTCGTCTGGGCTAGTTCATTCTTAAGAGTCTTTATGATTCATTTCTAAATTTTAACAGTCCCTCCCACTATTTTCTTTACATTCTCATATCTCACAATATCATGAACCAGTCACCTGGAATTTGCACAAATCTAGTTCTACACCCAACGCCACCAGCCTGTTTTTAACAAGCCTCTATTATCACACCCCCACCCCACCAAAGAAATTAAAACCCTGTTTAGAGGTGATGTAAATAGGGCAGCGTGTCTGGACTGGTGTGATGTTATTTGTCTAGTGGGGCAGAAAACCCCAATTTGTTAGACTCCAGCCTGGTTGTCTGCAATACCAGGCATTTCACAGTGATAAACTGTTATGAAAGATGGCTTTAAAATAACTGCAAGGAAAACATGATAGGGCAAAATGTGTGGAAAACTGTATAGAGGACGTACTCGGAGTAAAAGCCACTTTTCCAGCTTGAACTGTTGCTTGCAGCAGCTCCTCCCACTTTGTACCCCACATCTATCACTATTGTTGTCCGCAATGATGCTCTGCACTGAAGTCAAATGAAAAATAAGAAAGATAATAATCATAATAATCAATTCAGTAAGTGAATAAGATGATTTAACGTTAATCCAAGGTAAAAGATGGTTTTCAACTAAAGCAGCACCTCACCAGTATTGGTAGGACATCACAATTACAGTTGTGTCACATATGGAATAACAACAGCAATAGCAACAGTAACAACAACAAGACAACCTTCACTGGAATCTTATCAAACGCTAATGAAATATAACCTGGAATGAGCAGGATTTTATAGATGCCATTCCAATTGCACTGTTCCACACAAAAAAGGGAACTTAACCTCAGAGCAGATAACTTAGTAAAAAAATAAGAAAATACCAGAAATAGCAGCAAAAATTTAGGTTAAAACAAAAACATGAATAAAAGACATATTTGTATATCCCAGTGACAGATAAGTAAGCAGTATGTCAGAACCAATTTATGTGGTTTTTCTGTCCTGTTTTCCTGTCAATACTGTCTTATAACCAGTCACTAAACACAAATTAAATTAGACAAATTAGAACCTAGTCACATGAATGAAAATATAAATTGCTGTTTTAAAATCATATTCATAATACATCATCCTTTCTAAAAACAAAAATTACTAACTCATCTCTTAACCAATGTCATTTCTAAAAATATTGTGACATAACTCACCGAAACAGCAGAGATTTGGTCCAGTCATAATTCTGTTGTATTTTTTGTTTACATTTTCATGAATATTATAACTCTTACTATTATTTTTGCTGAAGTGACTGCTCCACATTTTCACCAATCAGGAAACAGCTAAAAAGTGAACAAGAAATACAACAATATATATAGTCATAAATAATGGTTCATATGAATAACGTACAGAAACACTGATTCTGAAATGTTACCACTGTTCAAACCTTAAATATTTTACTGCATATTGTAACATAAACCAGAAAGGTAAGTCCAAGAATAAAAGTTAATCATGTTACAACGTCATTGTCATAGTTTTACCATTACACCAGACAATTAGATTATCCTAACACTGGTGTTTTTACTTTTCCTGTGTTTTTTCATCAATTGTTCAACAAATCAAACACAAGAAGTGCATCTCACAATAGCAACATCCATAAAAAATTTATTGTTAACGAACACTCTTTTGGTATAGCATACTTAAGCAACGGAAAAATACAACCAAACCAAAAAGTAATAAATTAAAATATTAAGATTGATGCTTATTTAATTCTTTTTCATAGGAATACATAACACCTACGATACCTTAAAGACAAGCTACTGTATATAAATACATCACCAGCATGCACAATATCGAATCGTTGTGAGTATTTGAGAAGCTATTGTTTTACACTGAAGAAACAGTATAATAGGCAAGTGCATTTCATAAAAAACACAAAAAAGTACATCACAAACTTCAAAGCTGCTTAGTCCTCTTAAATCTTTACCTCCAAAGTACCTTGACCTCCACAAAAGATTTTTGGGTTCCAGTAGACTGTGCAAGTTTAAACAAGAATAAGACTGAGATACTACAGTGTTTCTGGTAGCAAATCAGCTCACATATTTCATCATATCTTTTACAAGGGATTTATTACTGCTCTTATGATTTAAGACATTTCAATGCATCTTTAACTAAAACATTGATCCACATTCAATTATTTCCCTTTTCAGGCAAGTACTCATGCATGTCAATTTCGGTCATTAATAGTTTTACTCTGTATAACTCATCATGACAGGGTTTACTTTTAGCATCCGTCTAAGGTGTACAACACTGGAACCTATGAAAACTGGTTTTGAGAAGCTCTCCCAGTGAAGAATTCATTATACTTACTACTCTTACAATGGTCTTACTCCACTCCAATCAATAAACACGCAGCTCCACGTTGTTTGTACTACATGAACAGTCCCTAGGCATGTGTGAGACTCACAGGAACAGCTCACAAGCCGCCACTGCTGACTGATTGGCCTCATCCTCTGTTTGGTTTTGGCAAATGCTGAGGAGGCAATAGAGAAGGTGGAGGTGCTTTTTTAAATTCTACATTTCACTTAACCTCCCGTTTATATTCATTTGTATTCTTTAAACTTGTGGAAAAATAAAGAACAGCTGCTGCGGTAGTAACATTGGCAAAAGCTGCTGCCAAAGTCCACCGACCCTTTTGCCTTACAAGCGCGATTCACGTTTTAATTGTTGCCCTCGCCTCCCTCGTCGTCCTGCTGGTCACTCGTCCACAGCGTCAGGTTGTCTCGGAGCAGCTGCATGATGAGTGTGGAGTCTTTGTAGGAGTCCTCGTTGAGGGTGTCCAGCTCGGCGATGGCGTCGTCGAAGGCGGTTTTGGCCAAGTGGCAGGCCTGCTCGGGGGCATTCTGGATCTCGTAGTAGAAGACGGAGTAGTTGAGGGCCAGGCCTAGGCGGATGGGATGGGTTGGCTGCATGTGCTCCTTGCTGATCTCGTGAGCTTCACTGTATGCCTTCTCAGAGGACTCCACCACCGTAGCCCTCTTCTCGCCCGTGGCCACCTCAGCCAGGTATCGGTAATAGTCACCCTTCATCTTCAGGTAGAAGACCTTGCTCTCGTGCTGTGTTTCGCTGCAGTTCTTGATCAGGAAGTTGTCTAGGAGGTTAAGTACATCCTGGCACACCGCCTCCAGCTCCTTCTCAATCTTCTCACGGTAGGCTCGCACCATTTCGATCTTTTTCTCATTCCCATCCGCTGAGGTCTTCTGCTCAATGCTGGAGATAACCCGCCATGAGGAGCGACGGGCCCCAACCACGTTTTTATAGGCTACAGACAGCAAATTCCTTTCCTCATTGGACAGCGCCTCATTCAGTTCTGTAACCTGGTTGGTGGAAAAAGAAAAGATAGGAAGATAGGAAAATGTGTTATTAACAGTGTATAGTATATCTTTGATGACAGTGTTCTATGTATCATGGAAAGTCAATAAATATAAAGAACAGAATCTATATCTGTTCAACCAACAAAATTATCTTTCTCTGTATCTGTAGTTGGATTGAAGACCAGACGTGGATGTGGTTTATACTGGATGTCCCGTTAAAATTGTATTTTCTAACTCCCCCACCCTCCAACCAGAGAACTACATTGAACAATCGGAAACTGGAAAAAAAACAAAAGATTTATAAATCGAAAGATTCAGTTTTGAAGATAAAAGTTTTTCCCCCCAATTTTTTCCCTGAATTTTTATGTGATTTTGCTAAGGAATTAACACATACAACTAAAAATGTCAAGTGATGTACAAGGGATGTACAGGTTCAGGGGTTTGGGTTTGTACTGGGGTTTGAAAAAAATCTGCACATGACACTGACACCTTCTCCCTTTCCATGTGAATTTCCCAGAGTGACAGCCAGGAAAAGTCAGCTCTCAGCCCGCTGTCGGTTGTGTACTAGCTTGGTGGCTCAACTACAGAATATAGCCATCAATTTTTAAATAATTCACAGGAAATGGAATGAGTAGTTATTGAAATCACAGTCCTGTGTTTCAAACAGAATGGGCATTTATATCTTGTGGCCATCCGCAGTAATATGAATCGATTTGAAGAAACATAGGCATGTCAGTCATGGAGCTGACTTTTTCCAAATAATAACGTAACTTTGGGTAGAAAGAAATCTGTTTACAATATGTTATCTTTGCGTTTCCGAATAATGTACTCATGTTTGGGTACATCCATAAAATATACCTAAATGTTATAGATCTTTTTTTTTAATGAAACATTTTCTCAGGCCTGAGTTTGACTATAGTACACCAAATTTAGCAGCACTTCTGTATGTGGTGCACAACAGATGGTTCAACTGTGACCTAACTGAATTTTTAATGTTTCTTACCTATCCAGCTAGATACTCAGCCAGAGTTTTAATTTATATTCCAGCGGGAAAAACAAAACTCAACCAATCCCCTATTCTACCAACATGAATAGAGTGGGAGCAATTTCACTGTAAGATCAGTTAAGATAATTTGTATACAAATACATATCAGCACTTGCTTTAGGTTTTCTCATAAATTTGGCAATGTGGAGCATTTTTGTAGAGAAAACAGCCCATTAGAGTCTAAAATGACCTTTGCTGCAAAAGGATCCTGAAAATAGTGTGACCTGTACAAAGCAAAGGGAACAGTCCTGCCCTAAATTATTTCTGAGACACACAACTACCTACTGTTACCATGTCTGACTTGGTGAATAATACAGTTTTTTTGACAAATCTCCTAAAAGAAATATTCCAACAAATTGTTTTTAAAACATTTAGTAGCAATAATACCTGTAAAAAACTGCATTCGGCCATATCTTTGAAGATTTAGAATTTATCTTAAATGCAGCCAATTAAATACCCTCATTAAGCTGGATCTGCTACAGCTCTACTAAAAGCGAAGACTGAACACTGATTTTCCTTCTGCATGCTTTTTTTCAACCCATTAGATAAGCAAAAAGAAATCATCTCTGGGTTTCTATGGCAACCTGCTTATTTGGCATACGGTACCACCACAGCTACTATGGTGACAGGCATCATGATACCAGTGAAGAGAGTGCCTTCACAAGCCCTACAGCACATCCAAAACTGGACATAATCAATGCATGCATGTGTTACAGACCTTCTGTTATACACAGGCTGACTTCACAGGATGAGTAAGATTAAAACTATTACTGTTTGATTAACACTTAATGAAAATCCATGCCAGAATTTTTTTTGACGGTATTCCTTCTAATGATGAGCATGGAAAATTTAATGTACTGTTACACTATTCATGTATTCATTTTACATGATATATTCACTGCAGCCTATAGCTAAGGGTGCAAAAAAAGATTCGTATTATGATCATTATTAATATGAAACATATAGCTTGTATTATTATAATAATATGTTTACTGAAAACCACAAGAACATTACAGCTAACAGTAATATCACTAATTATGCAACTCTCATCTTGGTTCTGCTGTACCAAAGCATCATCCATCCATCCATCCATGCATCCACCCCAGATTCATGGTGTGTAAATGTATATGCAAGTTCTATTTAAAATTATACTACCAGGTTCATATGGCACAATATATTGCCATTACAAACATTAGCAAGCATCCTAGTGTTCCTGTTATTAGATGTAGGCAACACCTCAGTAATGTATCCTGTCCACCTAGAGTCATTAAATAAAAACTAGATTGTTTACATTATACTGAAATGATCATGATCCCACTCTGTGTTTAAGTGTATCAAACCTCAAAATAGCAACATAGTAAACATACTAACATACCATATATTTTGTACAGATACACTCTCATGCTCTCACACGTACAAAACTTATTTGGCTTATGTGAATACAACATTTTCCTTCAAATTCAATGTAGTCCCATAAAATAAATAACACCACATATTCACAATGGAAATTAATGGAAATGGAAATAAACTGGGGGAAAAATAAAACAATTTCTTTTAATACCTCTAAAATAGGACAACAGCGATGGGGGATTTCCGTTGTTTTATAAACAAAGACAACTAGTAGTCAGGGACTTTTCTCTAAACTAATTTGTATTGTACCAAAAAAGGAAAAGGGTTAAGGTTGCAATGAGTTCACAGTTTTATTCGTCACATACACAATTATACTGAGTACAATGTGCAATAAAATGCACTGTTGCCTAGCTCTAGACTATGGGAAAAAGGACATAAGTTTGGGAGACAAGACAGAGACAAGGCATCAGGTATTACAGATATTAGACATTAAATACAACCAAAATATCTAAGGTGTGAAAAATTGGCAGTAACTTGAAGTACTGCAAGAGTTCAGAAGTAAATAAGCATTTATATCAGTATTCATATATCTACTTGTACGAGTTAAGTAGACTGTAGCGTACGGTGGTGTGCGGGTCCTAAACACTGTCCTCACTTAGGATCCGAATTACCTGGGGAAAGAAGCTCATCCCCAGCCTTTCTGTGCTGGCCTTCAGGCAGCAGTAGTGAGTGCTTGCCCCACCTCAGAAGAGGGAGTATTAATAATCTTTGTGGCCCGGGACCTGCACTGTTCAGTGTAAACTTTCTAGAGGTTGGCAAGTGAACGTCCGATGGTGCACTTGCACTTACACGAGCCTTTGCAGAGCCTTTACAGTCCTGCTGTTTGTTGAAAATACATGACTTGAAATTTTTTGTTTTTTTCATTGCAGCTACTGATTTTTATAAAATTGAGTTTCCCCTTGTGGGGACTGGAAAATTTGGGCCCCACACTGTAACACATACTTAACCACAGAGACAGACAGACACACACATACACACACACACTTTTGAAATAGTTTCAACACTCTTTTACAGTATGTGTAATCCAGAAAAAACGGAAAGGATTGCTTCAATCAGGCTCTTCCTCTTTTCTTATCTGTGACATTGTTATCCTCATTATTGTCTGACTTAATGTTTCAACAGTGGCAGAGTAAAAATTTCTTAGTAATGGGAGGGGCAGCTTGAAATCCCTGAGTAGTTTAGAGTGGTACAGGTGCTGGTAAGCCTTCCTCAATAAGGAGTCAGTATACAGGGACCAAGTCAGGTCCTCGGTTCTCTAAACACCAAAGTACCTGAAGCTATCCTCCCTCTCCAGCAAAGCACCATGGATACTGATGTGGTGGTAGCCCCTCTGCTATCTCCTATCAAAGTCCACAATCAACTACTTTGTCTTGTATACACTGAGGAGTATGCTGTTTTGACCTGGCATCAAAATGACAGCTTCTTCACCTCCTCCAGGTAGGCCTGCTTTATGTTATTGGTGATCAAGCCTACCACAGCTGTACTGTCTGCAAACTGGACAATGACATTGGAGTAGAATCTCTATACAATTACAGATATACAGGGAGTACAGCAGAGTACAGTACAGGACACTGCTCTGGGGGGGCCCATGTTGACGGTGAGGGTCGATGAGATGTTATGGACCACTCATACTATCTGGGATCTATCTGTACTCAGTAACACAAGGAAACATTCAGTCCAAGGTCACTGAGCTTATTGATGAGCCTGGATGGGTTTATGGAGTTCAGTGCTGAACTATAATCAATGAACAGCATCCTCACATAATTCCTGTTATGCAGGTAGGCCAGTATGACATGAAGTAGAAAGATGATCATTAGAGGGTCTGTTTGGTCAGTATGGGAACTGTGCTGGGTACAGGTCTTTGGGTATTAAATTGCACAAGAGTTTCTTCACAAGTCTCTCAAAGCACTTAATTGCCACCGGAGTCTGAGAGACAAGGTGGTAATCATACAGACAGGAAGGGTGCACTGTCCTCTGGACTCCGTAATGGTAGAATTGTATAATACATGTATGTGCAATTAGTGTTGGGGAAATGACAAAAGTAATCCATTAGAGATAGAGGTGGAAAGTTCAGGTCCAGAAATACAAATCCAGACCAAAGCTTTTTTTTTTCAACCAACCAGTTGATTACTCTGTGACTGTGTTTATACTCTGCTGTATTTCTGGACCTTTCTTTCACCTCTGTCTGTAATGGATTACTTTTGTAAGTAACTTTCCCGTCACTGTGTGCAAGGCATAGAATTAGTCTACAAGCAAGATCCAAATAAAACATCACAACTCCAAATTTTATAAAAAGGATCCATAAAATTGCAGAGAACTGTTGGTAAAAACAATGGATTTCATCAATAATTTCATTTGCGGTTCAGTACATTTCCAAACTGTTCAGTTCATTGTATTTTATATTTGCACATATTGGTTTGCATATAAATATGTAATAAAACCTATTAAATGCAATAAAAGTGATACAGAACTGTACTTTCACAGACACATTTTGCAGAGAAAGCTCACAATTCTAACATTCTTTTTCCAGGATTTTTCATTGAATTTCTGTATTCTGAGTTCTGAGGAGCTGCATAAAACTCCCCAAAAAGACTTCATACAAAAAGGGCTTCAGTAATATAACTGTCACATTTATTGATCTAATGATGCTATATGTTACATCCGTCAATGAGCTCAAACTCAAGCTACCTCTCACAAATTAGCAAGATAACATTGTGAATCCTAAGTCCAATATAAGGTCAACAAAACATGGCAACATAGCTTACCTGATATATCAAGAAAGGTGTTAGAATAATCAATGTCTCCCCTATCCATTCTACCCATTCTAGGCCAGCTCAAAGAATACTAATCAGCATGTAGAGGTGCAACAATCCGATATTGGGGATCGGTATTGGCACCAATCCATAGCTAATTAGACAGATCGGATATCGGCCATATATGACCAATCCATGGTTGATATTTAGTTTGTGACAGTCTATAAAAAGATAGCTGCTATTTCTTGGTAAATTGATTTGTACAATCAATTGCACGACAGCTCTTCCCCATTTTAGATGTGTTTTTGTTGCATGCAAGCTGAACACTAACGTTACCACTCAGTGTTTTTGCCACTCAGTGGATGTGACTGCAGTGAATTCTGCCTGCTATGATGTCATATACCTACCCTCTGCAGGTATAAGAGAGTAAGAAGATCAGATAAGAGGGTGACGATACTAAATGTGACTTGCATGCTTTCAAAGCAAACTAACAAACGTCTGCAATCTGGAAGTATTTTATATAATTTGCAATCTTTGTAAAAACAAAGTTTTGAGAGGAAGCAGCATTGCAGTGTACTGTACAACACAACACATTTAATCAAGCACCTTAAAATTCATCACACGAAGGAACGTGAGGAGCTCAGACAAGCTAAACAGAAAAACGAAAGAGTTACAAATAGCTAACCTTGACTGAGGCATTTAGCCGTCATTAAAAACTTCCAAACAGCCCAAAGCAGTGAAAGTAACATAAAAAATACTATAATTCATTGTTTTAGAAACTGTAGATAATGTGGGATTTCGTCGCTTAATGGAACATCTAGAATCAAGCTACAGTGAACACACACTCAGTGACAAAAAAGTTAAGCACCCAGAACTAATGCTCTAATTTGGATTAATTTGGTACACGTGCAGACCAGCAATGGGTATGTAAAAGATTTGATTTGCAAGAAGCTGGCACGTCTAGTCACCAGACACAAAGGTTGCCTCGTAGATGCATTAGACAGCATTACAAGCATTTGATGGAGTTTGATAGAGGTCGCATTGTGGGTTTGCATGAGGCCGGGTGGTCGTATCGTGCAATTGCCCGGCATGCGGGGCATGCAGATGTCACAATCACCTGATGTTGGAACCAATGGGTACATGAGGGTACCCACACACATTGTGAAGGTTCCAGCAACCCAAGACAGACTACAGCAAGTGATCACCAGTCACATTGTGTGCCAAGCATTACAGAACCCATGACATCTGCACCTGCCATCCAGATACAGGTACTGCACTTTGTTCATCACCTATTGTCATCCTGCACCTTGTCTCGACGACTGGCATCAGCCGGACTATGGGTTCACTCTCCCATGCGTAGGCTACCATTAACACCAGCACAGAGATGGCTGTGTTTGGAGTGGTGCCGTAACTGGGAGGCATGAACTGATGACTGGCATTGTACCATGTTCAGCGATGAATCTTGATTCGGCATTACCACGGAAGACCATTCTGTGCGCGTATGGCAGCATCGAGGGGAGAGGACCAATTCTGCCAATGTTGTGGAGAGACACACTGGTGATACTGCTAGCAACACTGTGTGGGAAGCCACAGGGTGTGACTTCATGTCATCTCTGGTAGTGATTCAGGGGACTTTGATGGCACAGTGCTACATCAGAGACATCCTGTGTCCGCATGTCTTACCCCTCTTGAGGCAGCACCCTTGTACAGTCTTTCAACAAAACGACACGCATGTCTATGGACTGTCTGTCATATTGAGGTCCTCCCGTGGCAAGCCAGTACCCCCATCTTTACCCAAACTAACATGTGTGGGATCAGCTTGGACATCAAAGCAGACTCAATGTCAATCTGCAGGATCTCGAGGGCCAGTTACAACAGCTGTGGGCCGACTTGCCACAGCAGAGGATACAATGGCTGTACGACTCCCTTCCGCACCATATCGCTGCATGTATCCAGGCCGGGGGGGGGGGGGGGGGTGCCACACCCTACTGACATGGGACCAGCAGAGCGCCCATACTGCTAACTCTGTTGTCCATTTGATCTAATATTATAATCATTGCGATACAGTCACACGACCTTTCACCACGTGCAGATTCATTTCATTTCCAGCACTCCGTCTGGGTGCTTAACTTTTTTTTGTCACTGAGTATATATTTCTGCGACGGCTTTGCCGGAACTGAACTCTAGTGTGATTATGCTCATTGACAAGCCAGTTAAAGATGTTGAGTCAATGAGTTTCACTACAGATATCTGGAGCACCATGACTCTTAAGTTTTCCTATACACTGGGTGAACCCACATAGCTACAGCTTACAGAGTGTGGTGCTACAAGTTAAAGAGCTTTATGGACCACACACCAGCACTTGAGTTTCAGATGCCCTAGGAATGCTGGATAAGTGGAACGAATGGTTTCACTCTAATAAGACTTTTACAATAAATCAACTGATGAACAGTTTTTAAAGATGGATGAAATCTGAGGATGATGAAATCTTGGGCTAATATCTGCCGATCATTCGTGGAGGGAATCCACTGATGTGTCCATTTCAGAAATAATTTCAGCCTTGAAGAGACTTGTATTTAACATTTTACTTAGATTACTACACTAAGTATTTGTGTATCATCAGGCTCAGCTACCTAATTGCATTACTATAAACAACCACAAGTTCACATTAGCTTAACTTGTTAAACGCATGAGTGCCTCCACTTATAATAAAATCATGAAATCATTTATAGGTACATGCAAGAAGCAGGCAATCTCCAGGGCTGCACATTTCATATGTTTCCCTTAATTCACATGTGAAACACTAAATAAGGATACTTTCCATTCAAATAAATACCTAAAACAGTTTGGGGCAGATTAAGAGAAAAATGGTGCTTGAAAAGAAGTCAACTTTCTTCAATAATATAGTTCATTAAAGAGTTTTAATACATAAACTGGAAACCACTGCTACTGGGCAGTTGCCATGACTGCAGCTGCAAACAGTGCACACACTTGTCTCAGGTCCTAAAGGTAACTAAGCTGACAAAGCAATAAATCAAGTAACATCCATCCATTTTCCAAACCGCTTATCCTACTGGGACGCGGGGGGTCCGGAGCCTATCCCAGAAGCAATGGGCATGAGGCAGGGAAGAATGATGACTGGCCTGAACCCAGGATGGGGGGCCAGCCCATTGCAGGGCACACTCAAACACCATTCACTTTCACATGCACACCTATGGGCAATTTAACAACTCCAATTAGCATGTTTTTGGACTGTGGGGGGAAACCGGAGTAGCCAGAGAAAACCCCACGACGACATGGGGAGAACATGCAAACTCCACACACATGTGACCCAGGCGGAGACTCGAACCTGGGTCCCAGAGGTGTGAGGCAACAGTGCTAACCACTGCACCACCATACCACCCCCTCAAGTAACATCACATACATATTTTATGCTTCTTAATAGCATAATGAATGTCATGTATGGAGGCTTCAACTGATATGCACCCAAATGTAAATGTGAAAGGTAGTGAAAGTAGTAGTTCAACTAGATATTTTAAATAACATAATTAAGAAATGAGTCGATGAGATAACATAAAGTGAACATCGGTGTCTCAATTACAATTGTAAAGCTTAGGCCCTCCTACTGAGAGCTGACAGCTCACTGCCCACGACGGCAAGGCAGCTCAGGAGATCGTTTCATTATACTGCACAAAGACACCGGGCTCACAAGCAGACGGTGTCTGATGACAATGCACTTTTCAATATATGATCTATTATATCATTATATTACAAACACACGTAGATTACGTAGATGTTATATATATATATATATATATATATAGGTGTGTGTGTGTGTGTGTGTGTGTGTGTTTATTTCACAAATGACGTGATTGCAATTAAGGAAAGAAAACTCGAAAGTTGTTTTTCTATCGTTTCCTACTTGATTCTCCCAACAGAAATTACGTTTCAACAACGGAATAGTTGATCAAAAACCAATTAAAGTCTCCTGTGATGTTGCAACGAGAATTACATTAGATCATTAAAAGGTAATAATAAACCACAAGCGCGCTGGTATATTAAGCGGCTCCACGAATTGGAATACACAATACAATGCGTATTTTCCCCATCAATGGCGCAATAGCGAGGGCTTTCAGTAACGCGAATCCAAAACTGCATACATTTAGGCCTCCAAATATAGTCATTTTAAATCCGCATTTGGATGTACGATATTTATTTATTACCAAAAATCCGGAAACATCCTGTACTTTGGCAGAGGCTGCGGCATGTCTTGCCCGCTACCTGCTGAAGCTGTATCCACATACAGCCATGAAAAATCATAACCTGATTTACAGATTTTCACTGCAATATGACAAGAACAGAATATTCCGGAAATATAGTCCTGGCGAATTCAATGCACATTTTGACAATCATTATAAATCTTTCAACGAAAATCCACGTATTGATACAGATGTTAACTACTTTCTCCACATATACGAAAATTAATTGAAACAAAAACCAAGCAGCCCACGGCCATTTTCTGTCCGGATCTGAAAATGAATATTTCACTAGATGTGCACAGGTATACATATATGAATATCTCATACATATGTATACATTAAGGTATATATTAAGGTTTTCGTCTGTAGTTAAATTATACGCTATAAAAAACGTGCGCTTTGTCATTATGGGGGCCTTAATTAAACCATTGGGAAAAACCTGGATGAATGATATAGCAATGCTCACAAATAATAGAGTTAGCTAAATGATTTAAATAGTGTTTATCCCGTAGTCAGGATCCTACGCCCATTTCACGCCATTAAAAATGACTAGTTACACTGAAAAGCGAAAAGGCACCGCCCCGAAATCACTGTCTGCATTCGGCACCATTCCCGTTAGACGTACGTCTGGGCTATAAAATTCATATTTCAGCTTTGTTCTTTACAATTAGTAGAATGTCCGCAACAGCGTGTTTAAATCATTTGACAACCTCAAACACACACAAACAGATATTGTACATACATCCATATAAAGAGAGGGGGAGGGGTAAACGACATGCAATACATTTAGACCGTTTTATTCTGTCTAAAGATTAGACATATCGAACAGTTCATTCCAGCCTGCAAATAACTCCATTATCACCAATAAACAGCATGAAAGATTTAATAATGTATTTTTCGCAATATATCGCAATCACGTATGCTAGGACATCTACATTTATGGAAAAGAAAGGTTATATATAATAATTTATAAAAATATTATGACGGCTTCAAATATTGGTAAACTCCGGGAATATCAACCAATACAGGACAAACAGAAAACATGAAATGTATGAAAATGATTGTGGAGCAGAAAAAAACTTACCGATTTCATGGCAGCTGCCATATCATCATACCGTTCAGCTTGTTCGGCCAGCCTGGCTTTCTGCACCAGTTGCTCGCGGTCTACCATTTTCACTTGCTTTTGGTAGGCGAGCTAATATTAATTTTAAAGTGAATATTAAAATGCTGCTTGTTTGTGAAACGGGACTACGATCCTCTTACTGCAGCTGCTCCCTGCTGTCTGCGCGTGCCGACGGGACCCCCTTAGCCCCTCCCTGCAATTTCTACAGACTGCGTCATCCTCCTAAAAAGGCGGGTGCTTCAGTAATGATGTAACACTCCTAATATGAGAGACGGGATTTTTTCAGTGACAGGTCAATTAGCCAATCAGAATCTCCGTTCGATATCCACCGTTCGACTTCAAAAATCTAAGCGCCACGGGAAACGTAGTTTCACGTTGCACAAATTCGTGCATATATTATTTCACAAGGAAACGCCCAGCAGCTATCACAAAGGGTTTCTCTAATCCTATTGTGCAGTAGTGATATAAGTAACCTCCGAAGAAGCACCTATTGCATTCCGATTCTGGTTGTGAAAATTTTTGTCCTAGATTGAACAATCACTTCAAAAGTTTGTGCCAGTGGCATAATAAATTTAGACAACTCACATAAGCATATTGATTTCATGGACTTCGGAAATGTCCCCATGGCAAATTTTATTGGGAAATTCCGGTATAACGTTTTTTAGCAGGGACTTAGGAACCGGAGGCAGGCTACCCTCAGTATTTGATTTGGCTTCATTCGCGTTCTCATTATAAACAGACCTTTACCTTTAGATGATTACGTTGTGTCCCCCAGACTGTCCATACACTATTGTTTTTAAAATCCCGTCAAGATAAAGTATACCGCGGTATAAAGTTTGGATGCTATGACTATTAAAAATTAGATACTGTCTGGCCGGGGCTGGCGGTAAAACTTTTTGCCTGCTAATCTTTAGGCATGACTCAGCATTGTTTAATATTCGCGATAAATGTGTATTTATTGGCTTAAGTCATGAATAGTTTGCCATCAGTAAAAGCTCAACTTCCCTATCCAGTCACCTCAAGCTACACCCTGTCCTTGCCCAAAGCCCCTACTGAGCAAACCAAAGGTGACCACAGCAAGGAAAAACTCCCTAAAAGGAAGAAACCTGGTCTTTATGAAGAAGGGACAGACAGTATGTGGAGATGCACAATATACTGGTTAATTTGCTGCTGTGTGGGTACCACACAGACCAGAGACCAAAAGTGCAGGAAAGCACAAAAAGGGATTTTACTGACTGTATACCAGTTGCTCTGAAAACTCACACACACCATGTTGGCCACCCTGACTACTTACATGCCACCCAGTGGGTGCATACACACATATACACGCATAGGTTTGTAATTATATCTTTATTGGGTTTCAACATTCATTTATATGGGGAAAACGCTAATGTCAATATGACAACCTTAATCCCTACCCAGCCCTAACCTTAACCTTAAGTAAACAAACAAAATGGGAGACTATTGGCATTTTTAGTTTTTAATTGCTTTCACAGATCTTTGAGGGTTTTTTTTATATCATATTTAGTCCCCAAAACCCTTTTGCTTTCCGCGGTAGTAGCTCTGCTGCAGCCGCCCATAGGAAGGCTGCACACACCATGAAAGGAATGGGGGAAAGCCAGCAGGAGCCTCATCCCCGGATGAGTCAAAACCGTTAGAGAGCTACATGTAATAGGGTCAGGCCTGTCAGGGATCGGGTCTGATGTGGTGCTGAGGCGTAGTCTGCTGCATGGCGTCACTTGAGCCCAAGCTTGAGGCAGCCCATCCCGGCCCGGGTAGGCATGTGGAACCTCGTTTCTCTCCAACAAGATGACCGTCTTTCTCTGCTGTCAGGGGAACCTCGTAAACCCTGGATTTTCAGTGGTGACATTCTCTGAAGTATGCAGACTGAGGAGTGGCCAGATCTCTGTAGCTGGGTTCACCTACTTTTGGTCTGGTCGGTCTGATGGCTGCTATACTCAGGGAGTAGCTGTTGCTGTAGTAGGTCAGCTCCTCTTGAAGGTGTCTGATGTCACTCCATTCAACGAGCATATTATAAGACTCAGGCTAAGGCACTCTTTGGTTGTCTTGTCTGTTTTCTCAGTGTATGCTCCAACCGCGGTGAGTGATGTCTCATTGAGAGAGATATTTTACTCTCAACTTCACTCGATGGTTGATGGGTGCACATGAATTGACACTCCTCTGGTCATGGGTGACTTCAATGTGACCACTGGCACTGACAGAGCTCGCTATTAGGATTGTGTCAGTCCACATGGGTCTGGAGGTGAGAATGGTTCCATGTTCCTTGACTTTGCAAACGGTCAGGGGCTGTGGGTCGCTGGATCCTGGTTCCATCACCCTGAGCTGCATCATTGGACTTGTACTCTAATACAGGTAGTGTGGTGAAGGAGATAGATCACACCCTCGTGGGCAGATGCTGGAGGCTCCTGCAGTACTGCAGGGTTTACAGAAGTGCCCATTTTGAGAATTCTGACCACAGACTTGTTGTTGCTACTCTAAGGATTCAGCTTAGATCCAGTAGGCTACCACCTACTAGGACAATGAGGCTGGACTTGGTGGATTATTGAGAGGAGTCACAGCGCACGACTTGGTGGCAACCCCAGTCTGTACTGGGAACTGATGAGGATGGTTATGAGGGCTCAGAAGGCAGATAAGGAGGCATTTGTTAGACAAATCTGTGAGCAGATTACACGCCGTCTGTGGTCTAGTGACCCACGTCCTGCTTACAGAAGAATCAAAGCATTACATACAACTTAATCTGTTCCTCAGAGACTTGTATTCAGGGTGGGTGATGGAACGGTCCTTACCGATGACACTGCAGTTGTGAACTGCTACTTTGAGCAATTGTTTAAAGCTGATCCTTCTGCTTCGGATGTTGGACATCTCTGGGTCCACAGTTCTCAAGGCTAATCAAGGCTCCAATCAGCTGTGAACCACCAGATCTCACTGAGATTGCATGGGTGGTGAATCAGCTGGGGGTAGGGAAGGCAGCAGGGATCTGGGGTGAACTTCTCCAAGCTGATGGTAAGACTGTCTTCCTGGCATTACAGGCAATCTTTACTTCCATTTGGGAGTACATTTGGGGCATGGGTTTATTTTGGAGAAAGTCTTTCTCACACTGGCTGTAGACAGACACCTCTCCCTGGGGAGGGGTGGTCTTCTGTTCTTGTGTGTTGTTCTGTGTTTCAAAGCGACAAAAGAAGAGTTGCTTGAGTCATTGAGACTGTTCAGCAAAGAAATGTCATTATCACAAGTCTCGGGAAGTGGTTTGTAGTCCATGAGGGTTTGAATGCCCTGCCAGAGGCTCCGTGCATCTCTAGTGAGTAACCTTGATGGTATCGCTGGTCTGTGTGGGCTAGCTGCTAGCCTTGCCCGGATGCCTCTGGCGGTTATAGATGGTTATAGATTTCAGGAGAAGATCTCTTCAGCATGCCTCACTGACCATGGACGGCGTTGCTGTGGAGTGGGTGACAACAACCAAATTTCTGGGGGTGCATATCTCTGAGGATCTCTCCTGGACCAATAACACCATATCACTGACCATGAAGGCACAAACACACTTCCACTTCCTCAGCAAACTGAGGAGGCTGAAAGTTCCACCCTCCATCATGCTCTCCTTTTAAAGAGGCACTATTGAGAATGTCATCATTGGTTGTATCGCTGCGTGGTTCGGAAGTTGCTCTGCCTCCTGCCGGAAGGCTCTGCAACAGGTAGTGAATACAGCCAGCAAGATCATTGGCACCTCGCTGCCTTCCCTCACGGACACTTTCCATACCCTCCACACCCGCAGAGCCATCAGCATTGCTGGTGACTCCTCCCACGCCTTACAATTCCACTTCATCCTCTTGCCTTCAGGGAGAAGGTACCGGACCCTCCGGGCCCGCTCCACAAGACTCTTAAACAGCTTCATCCCCCAGGAGGCTGAACTCGGTCCATTACCTCCCCACTCTGCCCCTTGCCCCTGGACAGTAATATATTCACTGACTACCTCAAGAACTGTTTACATTCATACCTTTCCGCTGCTAATTTGAGTTTGAATTGTATGATTGCTACCATTTGCACTCTATTGTTCACCATTTGCAGCACTTCCTTATCTATGTTTACCATTTGCATAACTAACTTAACTATTGTTACCCTTCACACAATCGCATCTTCTATTATTACCATTTGCACAAATGCCTTATACAGTATACTGTTATCATTTGCACAACTGACTTACATATTGTTATCATTTGCACAACTGACTTACATATTGTTATCCTTTGTACAACTGACTTACATATTGTTACCATTTGCACTTTATCGATGTGTCTCTTGCCTTGTCAGTTAGTCCTGTGTCTTGTTATTTGTCTTTTTGTATAGAATGTCTATAATTTTGTAATCTAGATTAAACTTTCCAGTTCTAATTGGAGGGTATATACACCAGTGAGCGAGAAACGGCATTTCGGTTCTCATGTATGTCTTGCACATAAAATGTGAATTAACAATAAAATATCTTTGATCTTTGATCTTGATTTGATCTTGGACCATGTGTCTGCCTGGGGGGTCAGCCAGCTGCTCCTTCTTCCTGATATGACAGTACCCCCAGACGGAGTCCCTGGGCTGGAAGGTCTGTTCCCAGCAGCAGAGGTCATTCACCCATTTCTGTCTGGCCGTGACTGTGTCTGGTTGCCTGGCCAACTTGCACACACACTCACGTGCTGGACATGGGGTGAACCAAACACCAGCTCTACATGGGTCCACAGTCCATGGGCTAATATGAGGGCAGCAGGGGCTCTTCTACTTGACTGCATGATAAGCCCACAGGAACAAGTTGGGCATCCCAGTTGCGCTGGTGCTAGTCAATGAGGATTGTCAATTGTGGGGTTAGAGCATGGTGGAAATGCTCCACCAGCCTGTCACTCTAAGGATGAACTTTGCCTGGTGGCTGAACACTTCAAAGTGTACAGTTAAATGAAAGTAATCAATGAGAATGGTGTAATGCAGCAAAGTTAAAGTCACACACCTCAAACTGGTTTATCCTACTTATACCAAGGCTAATAAACAAAAAATAACAAGAGAATAATCTAGGCACAGTTAGTTTTGTAGAAGAAATTTCTTTAATTAGCATTTAATAAAATCACAATGAACATCAACATCTGGTGAGGCTTCTCATTGGAAGCAGCAAGTCTAAGTTACCATGGAAACTGTCAACAGACAAGTTCTTGTGTTTTGAAAACCATGGAAAATTATGCTGAAATGAATGACTGCATATTTATTTATAAGTAAAAAGTCACCAAGGTTTTTATACGAACATGTTTAATAAAACATTAAAACACATTATTTTAAAACTTTTATTAGGCTGCTGGAACTACCTGTGCAGGTACACGAAAAATAAGCAATACTCGTGTGACGTCTCTGGACCAATATGCATCAGATTCAAACTGAGCACGCATTTGTCACAAAACAATAATATATGTCCATTCCAACAAGTCATATGTTGTCTTTGTTGTACTTTCAATTAAATATGGGTTTATATGATTTGCAAATCATTGCATGTTGTATTTATTTACACAGCATCCCAACATTTTTGGAAAGGAGGTGGTATTACACATGTTTTATGGAAGTACTGTAAATGGGGAAAAAAATTCATCCATCCATCCATTTCCCAAACTGCTTATCCTACTGGGTCACGGGGGGTCCGGAGCCTATCCCGGAAGCAATGGGCATGAGGCAGGGAACAACCTAGGATGGGGGGCAGCCCATCGCAGGGCACACTCACACACCATGCACTCACACATGCACACCTACAGGCAATTTAGCAACCGGGAAAAAAATATATGTTTGAAATGAGCTAGGTAGTTTGTCCACTGGAATTTCCATAAAAATGTGAAAATATCAGTGCAATGGGCCTCCCTGTGCCTTCTACTGATGGCATCCTCGTTTGATCCCCGGTGACTCGACCATCTGTGGTCTAAAGGAATACCTAATTGCTTTGAGTTCTATTGAGTTAAATAACTGAGTTGTTTCCAGACACCTTTGGGCGTAGCTGAGCTAATACCGCTTGCTGTGAAATGTGTCACATCACTTGATAAAACTTGTACCATGTTGAGTGAAAAGAGGCACGTTATCCCCATCAGGTTAGGTGCGTGCTTAGTTTTTTCTCAGTTGCTGGGGGGGTAAAGTGTGAGCTATCTTTAAACTCAGCTTTTCCTGTTAGCCACAAAAGTACAATTCCGATATGGAATGCATGTCCCCTGTAACGATACCATTAAACACATTCAAAAATAAGGCACAAATTTTCATCCAGAAATAATTGCCACTAATTAACCAAATGACACTGTAGCTTTAAAGGTGAGAGAATGAAGAAGTTTCACTTTAATGACGCTTCAATTTATGGGTAAGAAGCATAATTAATGTCAGTACAAAAACTACCATTGAATTTATGAATAAATCCGTTTCCTAACTGCTTATCCTGGAGTAATAGGGGAAGCGAGAGCACATCTAAGATTGCACAGGTACATGGTTGGGGTACACCTTAGATGGGATGCCAGTCTATTGCAGGGCACATTCTCACATAATCAAATATTATGGGCAATTTGGAAGCACCAGTTAACCTACAAACATATCTTTGCACTGCAGCTACCTAGAGAAAACTTGTACAACAGAAGAAGAACATGTAGACGCCTCAAAGTCAGGTCACAAGGAGGATGCAAACCCCCTGACCTGCACAACAACTGATACCTAATGAGCCACCAATGGAAAAATTGAAATATAAAGGAAGAATTAGGATTATTGGGAAAAGATGGCTGCAACAAAATCTCCTTACCTAGGAATCAGTTTAAAGTGGGTCTTTCATAATATTACAGAAGGATAAGTGTAGATAATGTAGCGCAGACAGTAGTACTAGGTGACACTGTCCTCTACTGTTGGACAAACTAATCCATGGAATAAACTGCCAGCAGGAGTTTTAATGGCTGTAGTCAATGCTTCTTGTGGTTGTTGAGCCCTCTACTGGTCACATGACTAACAAAAGCGTAATCCTTTAAACACCAGGGTTGGAAATTTCTGAGAGGATTCAAAGACAATTTAATTCATTCCTACATGTTCCATGCCCTGTTGTCCTAATGGCACAAGGTAAGAAATAACCCGGCACAGGAACCCAACCCATGACAGGGCTCATACGTCATTCACACGCACACACCCACACACACACACACACACACACAGAGACAAACACTGTACTAATATCTTTGGGGGGACCATCTATTTATTTCTATAGGAAAAACCAAAATCCAAAAATGATTACCGTAACCCCCACCCAGCCCTAACCTTAACTATATGTAACCAAACTAAATACAAGGTTTCTGGGATTTTTAGTTTTTTGATTGCAGTCAATTTTTATCAAATTTAGGTTATCCTTATGGGGAGCGGAAAAATAATGTCAAAAAACAGGCTTTTATCATGTTGTGGGGACATTACACATAATTACACATAAAAATTACATTAAAGTTAAAAGGGGTGGGGGGACATTTATTTTGGGCATTATATTTATCGCTGATACAGCAGTTTGGAGGCATAGTGTAAAGCAGGTGTAGGCAGAGCATGAGTTTGGCATTCATGCATCTTCTGCATGCACATGCACACACACACGCACCCATGCATGCAATAAACCTTATAAGGATTTAGGTGCATGCTTAGAAATATGAAATATTAAAATTTAATCTATTGTCTTTATAGCACCAATTATCTTACATAATCAAATATATCAAATACCAATATTACATAACCCAAAAATACTAAAAGAAGAAAGGAATTTTAAATAGTTTTTTGTGTGTGTGAATCTGGCAATACAGTCAGGAGATTGCTATTTGAAATGGCATTATTTGAGCTTACGGACAAACTGTTATTATAAAAGAAAGGCCAAGTGAAAGCAGCCATGTTGTATACATGTTAATCCCCTCCGACAACAGAGTGGTATGATCCAGTAAATCCTCTCTCTGTTGCCGTGGCAGCACTCAGAGGCTTTTGTTGGATAGGTAAAACCTTGTTGCACCAAAGACTATTCTAGCACTTCTGCACTGGATAATTAGTAGCAGCAGAAGGCCTTTGAGCTACCAGAAATCAAGTGAAACGGCAGGAGGTGTGCATGCTTGTGGATTTGCGCAGGTATGTTCATTATGCAAGTTTGAGGGTATGTCCCTGGATATGGGTGGGGGTGGGAGCTAATAATTATTCTGGCTATCACAATCCCTTTACGGGTAGCCTACTACATTTTCTCACTGGGACAAGTAAAACAGTTTATTGTTTCACTAACGAGCAGTTATTCTAGCTTTTATACTGGTAGTGTGTTACTGTGTTGCAAACCTGTACAAAAGACACAATTTATGGGTGAACAACTGAAGGATTCAAGATTTTGTCACATACACAATTGTACAGCACTATGGCAGTGAAATGTTATTGTGGCAAAATACCTCCAACACTGTGCATTCATATATAAACTATAAAGGAAAATGTTTAGAAAAATAATAAAATAGAGGATAATAATAAAAATAAAAACTATTAGGAAGGGCAATAAAATATGTATGAGTATAGTATGAAGTGTGTAAAATTAGATGCAAAATCCTTCCACAGTATTGATGTAAAGTGTAAAATCAGTATCAGTAGCATAATAATCAGAATTAAAGACCATGTATCCTGGGTAATGCAAAGGGAATATGACAATGGTGAAGGATGACAATGATTAAGCAGAGTTTAAAGTTCATAGGACTCGAGGCGAAACCTTCTCCTCAGCCTCTCACTTCTGGCTTTATGGCTACGGAGGCATTTGCCTGAATGCAGTCACAGGAAAAGTCTATGGCTTGGATGAGATGTGTCTGCAGTTATCTGTTTTGCCCTGGTCTTTACCCTGGAGACGTCCTGCAATCCTGGCAGTATTGTCTTGGTGAATCATTCGGTGCACAGTATCAGTCTCTGCAGAGTCTTGTGCTTCCGGAGGCTGCAGCTCCCAAAGTAGGCAAAATGATGCAAAAAGACTGCAAAAGGACTGCAAAATGAGGCAAAAGCACTGCAAAGAGGAACAGAAGTAACATAACACTTTCATCAGGCCTATCCACGCATAAAAATTGACCTTGTAACAGAAATCCCAGATGATGTTTTCAGTCTTAAAAAATACTTAATCTGTTACATTTCCTAAAAAGACAAAAATATAGTAGTGCTGTTTTGCACTTGATCTCATAGCATGATAATTCAAAAATTATTTGAAGGAACTTCTTCAAACTTTGGAGACACATTGTATGGATGAGAAACTGAAACTGGTCAAATATTGATAGAAATTGCCTCAAAACTGAAGAAACACTGCTTAGCGGCAGCAGTGGGAAGAGTAGCTGCAAAGGACATTTGATCTTTTGAATTTGATAATTCAAAAAGTAATTATTATTACTACTGCTTTACAAAAATATTATAATATTATCTATACCACATTTCGTTTTGAGACAAGCTGCCCCAAATATGAAGCTGTGTGGCAGCAAAGGAATGAAGGGGAGGCTATAGCAAACACTTGGTATTGTGAAGGGAACGCCGCTGCTGGAGACACTTTCCTATTAACGTAATAACTGTAAAAGTATTTGATGAATCTTTTTTAAATTTTGCCAACATACTGTAAGGGTGAAGATGCAGAAGTGATGAAATTTTCAGCTTAATTGCACCAATATTATAGCAGCACCACAGTTCTTTTTCAGACTCCTAAAACAGTTGTTGGGTACTGGCAGACCAAGCAAAATGTGGCTTTGGCACTTGCTGAAGCAAAAACTCAGGTGTGGGAGTAGTTTGGTGAGGCTATGGAAAATGACTTTCAGTTGATGTCAAAATGGTTATGGCAAACCATCAGGCAACTCCAGAGGGGGAAGCAGGGCGTTACCCATGCTGTTTACAGTTGGGAGTGCTGCTGATCTCAAATAAGGATATAGTCAAGCAGTTGAGCGAATATTTTGAGGACTTCGCCAATGCCTTCCTTGAAGGAGACTCAGAGGAGGACTCATCTATCACTAGGGCTGATGTCACTGAAGTAGTCAAAAAACTGTGGAGTGGATGAGTTCATGAAGCTCAAGATGCTGTTGGGCTGTCTTGACTGACATGGCTCTTCAACATTGCATGTATCACGATCGCGGTCGAGCAAAGCGCCGATCGTGCGGGCAGGCGTGCGAAGAACAGGCAAACGAGTCCAAATCGGGGCAATACTCGGGGTTTAATAGGGGAATCGGGTCTTGGGAACACTGACAGGTACAATCCACACCATAACCACAATGATGGACAAGGGAGACAGGCAAGACTGGGACTTAAATAAGACAAGACTGATTAAAGTAATTGGACACAGCTGGAGACAAACAGGGAGGCACAAGTGGGTAATCAGGGGACGTGGCACACACGAGGGGCAGACGAGCCGGGCATCACAGCAAGGAGGTTGGGGACAGTACCTTTGAATGGGCAGACTGGAGTGGTGGTCCCAATCTTTAAGAAAGGGGACCAGAGGATGTGCGCCAAATTCTTGGGGGATGACACTCCTTAGCCTCCCTGGGAATGTCTATGTCGGAATACTGGAGAAAAGGGTCTGTCTATCAGGTCTAAAAAATAATGATACAGACATGTCCTATGAAACGTGCTTTGAACAGTGGACTATGGGGGACAATGCACGTCCAAATGGATTTTTCGGTTGTCTATGTCTATACATGTTTATTAACTATTATACTGAATCAATATAATATGAAATGGGGAATATGTAAATGGTATAATAACTCTAAAACAACATGTGAGAGAGACATATATTGAAGTGTACTTTGAACAGGGGATTACTGAACAGAGGACAATACACATGCCTTGGGTGATCGGTTTGATTATGTTTCACAGGGTAATGATTCGATTATAAAGTGATGTTTGATGCATCACAATGCATCTCATCCATTATTTATTATACAAGTAGTCAGAATAATTTGAACTTATTCTTTTAAGTCTTTAAAAAAATCACTCCCTTAAGGTCCCGCCACAGCATTTCCATCGGATTGAGGTCTGGACTTTGACAGGGCCAGTGCAACATCTTGATTAAATACAACCAAATGATTAAATAAACCAACCTTGATTAAATAAACCAAATAAATAATGCTTTGTTTCCTGACGGCACCCTTTTGCTGAAGGACAGTTGCTGCCGGAGCAAATAATTTTATGCACAAACATCTCTTTTGCGCTCAAGTTTGTGCCCCAACCTAAGCACAATAAATGTCCAGAGCATAACAAAAGAGTCTTGTATTTTCTTTCCATTATATGCACATTGCATTTATTAAAACACCAGCCAATGTTCGCTCAATAGTGTTAGATGCGAATGTGAAAGTCCACGCACGAGTGTAGGTGCGTGTGCGAACGTCTGTGTGCGCGCATTTGTGTGTAGAACAGTCTCCATGGAGACCTTCCCTGTGCGGTCACTCCATGACCGTCACAGTCCCCCACAGTCAATCGAAATAGTAGTGGTATAGACTTGTGACCAATATTTTGCTGAAAGAATTTTCCTTTTTGTATAGAACATACTGTATATAGAATGCCCCTTATTTTATAGAACCTTAATGGAATGCCCCTTGTCTTTATGATGTTTATGGATGGCCACATGTTTTTTGAAAGGCTGCCAAGTTTTTAAAAAGCATTCCTAAAAGTTGACAGTACCTGGTTACAGGGGCGCCGCTAGCAATTTTGGGCCCTATGACAAAATATGAGGTTGGGCCCCCCTACCACACCCATTCAGATCTCTGGGGGCCCCTAAAGGGCGTGGGCCCTTAGAATTGTCCCAACTTTCCCCCCCTTAGCGGCGCCCCTGCCTGGTTACCGCAATCGATTCCACTTAGATTAAACAGGAAACACGGCTTCACCCACAAAACTACCAAAACAATAGCATTAGTCAATTTATCAATGTAAATTCATGCAATTGAATGACAGTGCTGATCATTTCACAGGAGTTGCCTTTGACAACATACATGTTAATTTTAAATTTCACTTTGAAAGAGGGATCTATACAGCTCGTCGGCATCCATTGATGCCATACTTCTCTGGGAGTGTACAGCTGTGTCCCAATTCAGGAGCTGCATCCGTCGAATTACACGCTGTATGTAGCCTCTGTGTTCTTCGAAGTTATGCGCAATGAATCTTGGGATAGATTGGTCCTTAAAGAATCCATCGTGTGGATCTTTTGTGGCCTACGAAAAGAATGACGTGTTTCTAGGCTGTTTTTAGGTGTTTAAGGAGCCTTTAAAATGGGAGAGCCTTCTTGTGCTGTTGTGACACATTCGGTCTTTGAATGCAGCCTTTGAAGGATGCAACTCCTGAAATGGGACACAGCCAATAAGAGCTTCATACATTGTTTTTGCTTAGGCAATGTTGATTGGACAGATAGACTTCTTGTCAGATATTAGCTGTGTCCTAAATCAAGGACTGCATCTCTTAGACCTGCCTGGCAGCCAGGCTACTGTGCATGGTGATTGAGAGATGTCTCAACAAGACAGCATAAACTACCAATAACAATAGTTTATCCAGTGGAACAGACCCTCTAGTCTCATCTGGGATTGCAGGAGGCATCCTGGGATTGCTGCGAGAGATTGCTGGGATACTGCGAGAGAGTGGTGTTGAGCTGCGGCGATTGTTTTGGGATTGTTTGTGATTGTTTTTGGGGTGTTTGGAACGTATTTTCTGAGTGTTTGTGTGCTTTAATTGTTTAGTGGGTGGCTGTGTTATTTCTATTTATTGTTCTTATTTTGGTCGGCGTGAGTGCTTGTCTGTCCTGTCTGTTTATTAACAGCGCGATTGTTACGGGCAGTGAGCTGCGTTTTCTGTTCGCGTTTAACTCCATAAAAAACACCGGCGGGGCGAAATAGCTAATAATATCTAACGTCGGTAACGTTACTCAGCGCCAGAAAAGGACAGTTGCTCCTGAGCTTTGCTCGGTCGCCAGTCGGGGCCGGGAGGACATTTTCCACTTTTTTCCCCGCTCCGGCAGTAGCCTGCTGTGAGGGGGTTTTTGTGGTTTTTCGACCTCCCAAGAGCAATTTCGATTTCGTTTTGTTTTTAGTTCATACTTGGTTCAGGCAGAAGTTCTTTTGGTAAGTAGTAGTAAATTTATCGGATTTAAAATTTTAAATAAAAATAATAATTAAGTTCCGTTTCAACCCAAGTAACTTATTTTAGTGTACTCGGCACTTTATTGCATTTAACGGTACGCTAATTAATCTTTAAAGTTAAATACGCTATATAAATTTACTGGGCTGGGAGTACGGGGTCATAGTGAGTTAGTTAATTATGGGGCCGGCTCAGTGTGGCGTTTGCAACATGTTTGCCCTTCTGGACGTTAGTGTCCAGTCGGACTTCATCTGCGAGCGATGTAAGCTAGTGGACTCGCTCATGGTCAAGGTTCGCGACCTTGAGGAGCAACTGGCTCTCATCCAATGCAACAGTGAGTTAGAGGAGCAAGTTAATACGCCTTTTAGGGAGAAGGTGTGTACGCCACTAGCCGGGAGGGGGGAGAATGAAGAGCAGAGAGGTCGAGAGAGCTGGGTGACCGTAGGTCGTAGACGCAGGAAGGGGCGTACACACGTTATAGAGGCGGCATCACCTGAGGTGACTGTGTCGAACAGGTTTCAGGTTCTTCCAGCTTTAGAGCCGGAACGGACTGGGGAGGCAGGTGGGCCCTTGGGCACTGAGGAGCCCCCTCCCCCCAGGAAGAGGGAGGTTGTGGTAGTGGGGGATTCCATTATTAGGGGAGTAGACAGTTATGTGTGCACGCGTGATAGAGGGTCCCGTACGGTGTCTTGCCTGCCTGGTGCCCAGGTAGGAGACCTTCCAGATCGTGTGGATAAGCTTTTGGCCCCAGCTGGGGTGGATCCAGTTGTCGTGGTGCATGTTGGCACCAACGACATAGGCAAGGGTAGAAGGGCTGTTCTGCAGGATAAATTTATAGAAGTCGCCAATAAGCTTAGAAGCAGAACGTCCACGGTGGTATTCTCTGAAATACTCCCCGTGCCACGTGCAAGTCAGGCTAAGTTAGCTGAGATAAGGAAATTAAATGCGTGGCTAAAAGGATGGTGTAGGAAAGAGGGGTTTAGGTTTATGGGGCATTGGAGGACCTTCTGGAACAGGTGGGACCTGTTCAAGCCGGATGGGTTGCACCTGAACCAGAGGGGAACCAGTGTATTGGGGAGGCGTATGTGTAGAGTCGTTGAGGAATGTTTAAACTAGGGACTGGGGGGGCAGGGAGGTTAGTTAACTATGTCAGTGGGGGGAAACGGAAAGCCCCAAATAATCATATTGTAAGTGGGCACCGTAATAGGCCTACCCTTTGTTGTCTGTATTTAAACGCCAGAAGTATTAGGAATAAAATTCATGATTTAGAGGCTTTTATCTCATCGGACTCTTATGATATTATAGGAATAACTGAAACGTGGTTGAGTGAAAAGGATGGACAAGAATATAATATGGATGGTTACACGTTGTTCCGTAAGGATCGTATAGGAAAAAAGGGAGGTGGTGTTGCAGTATATGTAAAGGAAAACTTGCAGGCAAGGGAACTTACTGATATAAATAAAACTACGGAAGCAATATGGGTAAAATTAGATGCTAAAAACTCAAATAGCCTAATTGTCGGTGTTTGTTACAGAACACCTAATATAGCTGCTGAGGAAAGCAGATTGTTATACAGTGAGATTAGGACTATGAGCAATAAAAATGATGTGGTAGTTATGGGTGATTTTAATCTACCAGGAATGCAGTGGGACATTGTCACTGGCTCTTCAGAAAATGAACTGGAAATGGTGGAATTAGTACAGGATTGTTTTTTTACTCAGTTTGTTAACACCCCTACCAGGGGAGATGCCATTCTTGATCTTGTTCTCTCTAATAACCAGGACAGGATTGGTAAATTAGACGTTTTAGAACCACTTGACAGTAGCGATCATAACATGGTCAAATTTGAGGTTAAGTTTAGTGTTCGAAGAGCTAAGTCCAAATCAAAAATATATAATGTTAGGAAGGCTGACTTTAAGTGTATGAGACTAAAACTAGAAACTGTGAACTGGATGGAGTTAAATAACAAAACTGTTGAAGAGGCCTGGGAATTTTTTAAAAGCACATTATTGCAAGTGCAAGAGGACTTCATACCTGTTTCCAGCAAGAATAAATCTAGGAAATTGCAACCTAGGTGGTTTACTAGGGAAATAAAGCATAAAGTAAGGAGGAAAAGGGCTTTGTTCCAGCAATGGAAAATAACTGATGATGACAGAATTAAGCAGGAATATCTAAGTCTACAGGCTGAGTTAAAAAATGATATTAGACGAGCTAAAAGAAATGTCGAAAGGATGGTTGCATTGGAAGCTAAGGATGACGTTAAAAGTTTCTTCCAGTATTTTAACTCTAAAAGAGCTCTAAAACCTGAAATTACTAATCTGCAGGATAGTAAGGGTCTTATAATAGTAAACGACATTGATATAGCAAATGAGTTCAATGATAGTTTTGCACGGGTATTCACTGTTGAGGACCTTAGTAATTTACCAGTTATTACCTATCCAGCATTGTCTATAGCTAATATATATATAACTGAAGCAGATGTTTTGCAAAGCCTAGCTAAGCTCAAAATAAATAAATCACAGGGCCCTGATGGCATCTTACCTATAGTGTTAAAAGAGATGAGGGATATTATTTGCCGACCCTTAACTTTACTGTTTCAAAAATCCTTATCTGAAGGTGTGGTACCTTCTGATTGGAAGCACGCCTTCATAACGCCTATTTTAAAAAAAGGGGATAGAAGTAATTTGTCTAACTATAGGCCAATCAGTCTAACTTGTATAACTGGTAAAGTTATGGAGGCTTTAATCAAAGAGAAAATGATAGATTACCTGGACTCCAATAACATTTTGCGGGATAGCCAGCATGGATTTAGGAGAGGTAGATCCTGTTTAACAAATCTGTTGGAGTTTTTTGAGGAAGCTACTCAGGAAGTTGATGATAAGAAGGCCTATGATGTCATCTACTTAGATTTCCAAAAGGCTTTTGATGTTGTCCCCCACAAGAGGCTCCTACTTAAACTCAAAGCGACTGGTATTTTAGGTACCGTAGCGACCTGGATTGATAACTGGTTAACAGATAGGAAACAGCGAGTAGTTATAAGAGGCACAATGTCACAGTGGGCTTGCGTTCATAGTGGGGTACCGCAGGGTTCGATTTTAGGACCACTATTGTTCCTAATTTACATAAATGATATGGATACCAATATATACAGTAAACTGGTGAAATTTGCAGATGACACCAAGGTGGGTGGTGTAGCAGATACTGAATTAGTGGCTCAGCAGCTACAGCGGGATCTTGATTTAATTAGTAACTGGGCCTATACCTGGCAGATGAAATTTAACGTCGATAAATGTAAGGTACTCCATCTAGGGAGCAGAAATATAAAGTACAGGTATTTCATGGGTGTCACTGAAATAAAGGTAGCTGATCATGAGAAAGACCTTGGTGTGTATGTTGATGCTTCCATGTCCCATTCTCGCCAGTGTGGGGAAGCAATAAAAAAGGCCAATAGGATGTTGGGGTATATCTCCAGGTGTGTGGAGTTTAAGTCAAGGGAGGTAATGCTAAGATTATACAATTCCTTGGTGAGACCTCACCTAGAATATTGTGTGCAGGTTTGGTCACCATATCTTAAAAAGGACATTGTGGCCTTAGAAAAGGTGCAGCGTAGGGCCACAAAAATGATTCCTGGTCTTAGAGGAATGTCATACGAGGAACGGTTACTTGAGCTAAATCTGTTCAGTCTCAAGCAAAGGAGACTGAGGGGGGACATGATCCAGGTATATAAGATTCTAACAGGTTTGGATGCTGTTCAACCAAATAGTTACTTCAGCATTAGTTTAAATACACGAACTCGTGGCCATAGGTGGAAATTAGCGGGAGAACATTTCAAGCTGGATTTAAGGAAGCACTTCTTTACGCAGCGTGTAGTCAGAGTATGGAATAGCCTTCCTGATAATGTAGTGCAAGCTGAATCTTTGGGTTCCTTTAAATCAGAGCTAGATAAGATTTTAACGACTCTGAGCTATTAGTTTAGTTCTCCCCAAGCGAGCTTGATGGGCCGAATGGCCTCCTCTCGTTTGTATAGTTCTTATGTTCTTATGTTCTTATGTTCTTATTTGTAATATAGTTCATATTCATTATAATGACGTTCAGAACAGACATTCAAGAGGAAACTCCACCCTAACAAACACCTATAAATAGCCCGCATGCCTCACAGATAACATGACAGTTGAATAGAGCATCTGTTGATTTTTTTTCAGAATTTTAATATCACAATAACGAGTCACCTCCTGATCCTCCCTAGGACATAAAGCAAAGATGTACCAAAACGTGCCAAAACGGGGTCTCTGGATCTCTGTTCTCTTTGAAAATTGGAATGATGACAATGATTTGTTTTCTTGCTGTACATTTCTCAGTCACCAAGCAGAAGAAGAGAAAAGAATGCAGAAATTTCAAGCATGAAGAAAGGAAATGACAGGCAGATGTCCGTATTTGGTAAGTTCATATATGGACTGTGTGGCTTAAAGATATAGTATGGAATTTAATTGCACCTACCAAGGATGCTGTCGTAATGACAGCAAGGTATTCCCAGGACAGCTCCATCACCCCCTCTAATCCATCTAATCCTTATTCCCCCCACACCAACCACCCTGTACAATTTCTGTAAGGACTGGATGGATCCACTGGAAATGTAAAAGCCAATAAATGTGTTTTTACCCAAATGGTAAATGGTTTTACCCAAGTCCTATTTATAACATGTACATCTAAAACTGCACCTATTCATTTAATGCACAATCCACATACAGTCAAACCTCGCATTGCGAGTAACTTGGTTTGCGAGTGTTTTGTAAGATGAGCAAAAATTTGCAATAAATTTTAACTTGATAAATGAGCGAGGTCTTGCAATATGAGTATTACGTACAGTACAGGCCAAAAGTTTGGACACACCTTCTCATTCAATGTGTTGTCTTTATTTTCATGACCATTGGTAGATTCTCACTGAAGGCATCAAAACTATGAATGAACACATGTGGAGTTATGTACTTAAAAAAAGGTGACATAACTGAAAACATGTTTTATATTCTAGTTTCTTCAAAATAGCCACCCTTTGCTCTGATTACTGCTTTGCACACTTGCTAAACACCTCTGGGAACTCCTTCAAGACTGTTGGAAAACCATTTCAGGTTACTACCTCTTGAAGCTAATCGAGAGAATGCCAAGAGTGTGCAAAGCAGTAATCAGAGCAAAGGGTGGCTAACGAAAAGGAGGCAAAAGCGGCTATCATTGGATAGGTTCCTTCTTAAAGTCACACAAAAAGAAAAAGATTCCAGTGAGCCAACAGAGCCAGCAGTGATTCTGTTAGTTATAGTAAAAGTAGTCCTACAAAATAACCCTCCTCTTCTTCTCTCTCTCGTCTCCCTCATACCATCCACAATTCTTTTCAAAGGTAAAGTGCAGGTTAATTTGTTTTATGTATTTTTACTTTATATTTTGTGTTAATCATTTTTATATAAATATTTCTGGGCTGTAGAACGAATCATCTGAGTTTCCATTATTTCTAATGAGAAAATTTGCTTTGCTTTGCATTACAAGCTCATTTCCGGAACGAATTATGCTCGCAATCCGAGCTTTTATTGTATATGTAAACGTCCACATTAATTTGGTGGTTACCTGTATTTCTTCATATGTTGATTTCTATGTCTAAAAATATAATTTGTATTATTTGTATTTTTATATGTCTAAATATTTTTATTTGTTTCTCATTTGCACTATGACCAATACTTTCTGCGACAAAACTGAAACAGATACATGGTATATACAGAGCACTGGATGATCCACCAATATTTTGTTTTCATGGCCACAATGTATTAAATTATGCACACAAATTAAGTTTAACGTCCCCACCAAATATTATATAAGCTCACATGAAAGAATGAATGGACCCTTAAGCTCTGGATCTCTGCCTGCATGATTTCCCTTACATCCAGCCTCCTTTCCCAGCCTGAGCCTCTTGTCTGCTCACCTCAGTGGTTTGTGGACAATCCACTGATAGACTCGATGAGTGACAGCGATCAGGAGGAGCCTGATAATTCAGATAAACTAAATGAGTCAACCGCTGTTTAGATTGCCCTGCCAGTGCCAACCTCTTATGGGTTATGGAGCTGGGAAAGGAGAGCAGAGGAAGCCCTGTCTGAGGTGATTCTGCCTGGAACTCCTGGTTCCCCAGAGCCCACACTGATCCCTCCAAAGCCACCTTTTCTGTGAGCCAAGGACTCTGCTGCCATGCCTGCAGAGCCCATCTTCACCTCTGCTGTACTTATGGAGCTCACTTTTGCCTCTGCTGTGCATCTGGAGCCCGACCCAAGAGGGGCCACTGCTCCATACAAGCCTCCAGAGTCTACATCCCAGCTCCACCCTGCTTGCCTTTAGGTACCCCAGCTGTGCCCTGCTTATCTCCCAATGCCCCATCGGGTACTGCCTCATCTCCTGCCATCCTGTCGGCACCTGCCTTGTCTTCTGCCAACCTGCCAGTGCCAACCTCATCTCCTGCCATCCTGCCGGCACCTGTCTCTTCTCCCTTTGCTATCTGGGTGGCTTCTTCACTGCTGCCTGAATTCTTTGAAGGCTGCCACCAGTCCAACACCAGACTCCCTGGCTGCTGCTGCTAGGCCAGATGGGACTGATCCGAAGGATACCCTTTTGGAAGACTTAGAGTGGGATCCTCAGTCTGATGCTTAGGCCGATCTGATCCTAGACCTTAGGCAACCACCGGTATCGGCCGGGGCCCAAGAGAGGGGCTGGCTGAGTCTCCATCTCACAGAAAGGGGACCTTTTGTCTCCTCAGCTTCTCTTGGTCCTGCTGTCTCCTTGGTGCCACCTAGTTCTCCTGGTCCTTCAAGGTCCTTTGATCCAGAAGGACCCCACCTTGTCTGGATGGGCCTAAGAAGGTCCACATCCCAGGGTTTCTGCCCAGCTCCCCAGGGTCTGGAAGACTCCCCGGCTGTTCCCCGCTTCCTCTGGTCACACCCTAGTGCCTGCCCCATTACCCAGTCCTGTCTCTGTTGCTCCACTACTTGTCCATCCTGTCCTGGAACATGTTGTGATGGTTGTCCCTCCTGCTGCCGGCCTTCTGGTCCCTGGTACAACCATTGCATTTTCTGTGCCTCTAATCTTGCCGTGTATCCTGTTCTGTGGTTCTGCCCCTCATGTCTTACCTAGTGTCCACTCTGTGGTTGGTTTTACCAGACATTCTCAGTCAGGTCCTGTGTCTTATGTTCGTTTTCTTGGTACCATTATGGTTTGGTTTCCGTCCCTTCTATCCAGTTTCTGACTCTGTCTGGTGTACAGTATGTCCCATATTTTCTGTTGATTTAGCCATGCCCTGTCCTGTCTTTGGTCCCATCTGTCCTGTCTGGGTCATGATGGTATCTCCCATGCCTGGAATGCACACTTTGGGGGGGGGGGGGTCCTTGGTCTTGACCCATCTTGACCATTCCCCCAATATGACCATCATTGCTGATCCTCTGGAATCCTCCTCTGTTCTTCCCAACTGTGTTCCATTTGTAATCCCTGATCATAATTTGGTAAATGTCAACACCATTCATGCTTCCCAGTCCTGTGTTCCCCAGTCCGGTCATTAACATCAGTCATCCTGTTGCCTGTGCCCATCCCAGAGTTAGTCTTCCCATTTTGACTCCTCACAGTCCTGTTTGTTTCTCTGCTCCTGTTTTGATATTAAAGCCCCTTTTGTTCTCCTGATGCCTGCCCTCAAGTCCTTCGTCCCTCGCAGCATGAAAGTAATCCATAAAATGTGCACAGAGTTTACTTTTATTAGGCTCTCAATTTGCTATTTCAGGTACTCAAATTAATTTTAATTTAATTTATTTGCACCAGGCTGCACAATCAACCCTCCCATATCATTATTAAAAAAATGTCTCACATTCCAAACTTATTCTCCCATAATTATTCTCCTGTATTTTTCTTTCCAAATTTATTCTCTTGCACTTTTCTATAATGGACAAAAACTATGCTTCTTGGTCATTAAGTTACCATAAAGTCTGTGGAATTACCACAAAGCATAGTTTTTGTCCATTAAAGAAAAGTACAAAAGAATAAATTTGAAAGGAAAAATAATTTGGCCGTGGCCCCCCCAGGGCTCTGTCTGTACCATTACTGTGTCTGTTATAGTTCTTATTGTTATGTCACGGAAAATGTTGGTCATAATGCAATTCAGCATTCAAGTCAAAACATGTTTTTTTTGTTTGTTGGTTTTCACATTTCCAGTTACTCCCCCCAGTATTTCTAGAAATTGCAGAGGTTGGTGAGCGTTCAACGACTACAGACTAGATGGGTGGAGTGAGCGATACAGCCATCTATGGAATACAATGCTGTTGTTCCAACAGCCCCCCTTTGTGGTATATATTATGGTATTTGCCAGACAAGGAATACATCTGTTCCTTAGGACTGGTCTGCTGCTTCAGATGTTTTATTGTTGATATCATCCATCTTCTGAGAGTGCTTGTCCTATTCAGGGTAATGGGGGGTCCAGAGCCAACAGGCACAAGGCAGGGAACAACCCAGGATGGAGCAGCAACCCTCACACTCACACCCGATTCACGCAATTAATTAACACCAATTAACCTCAGTGTGTTTTTGGACTGTGAGGGGAAACTGGAGTACCCAGAGGAAACCCCATAATGACACAGGGGGAACACACAAACTCCACACACATACAGTCATGATAGAGACTTGAAATCTGGTCCCAGAGATGAAAGGCAACACTGCTAACCACGGCACCACTATCCCATCATATGAGTTATGATATAACTCATAAAGTGTTTGACCGATCTTTTTCAAACTTTGCAGAGGCATTTCATGGCTACTGAACTAGAAGTGATTAAATTTTGAGACAGATCATTTTCTATGGAGCCCCTCTAGTAACAGAAGAGGAAAAAAGAGCCATGTGTAAATCTGCTCTCGGATTCCAGTTCATCACCCAGACAATATGCATGCAGAATTTGAAAAAGATGCGTAAAATTCTTATCGAGTTATTCTGTGCAGTACATTCCCTGACCAGAGAATAAAAGTATGCCCTACACTAAGAACAAAGAGATATTTTCTTTTTAGCTGAGCATTTCTGCCTATCCATCCTGAGCACAGGGGAAGGATACATCCTGGATGGGATTCTAGTCTAACACGGGGCACATGCTCACAAAACAACTGAGATTTAGAGACTCCAGAAAGCCTAGCTGCACATCTTTAGACTACGTGGGGAGACCCGCCTCACTTGTGGAGAACATGCTCACACACAGTGAAGATAAGATGCAGCCTCCTAACCATGAAAACATGAACTTCCACTACTGCTCACTGCAGAATATTTTAATGACCATTCATAAATGTTTATTTGCTATTACTTTTCAAGTAATGGTAAGTATTTTTAGGGTCAAATCCACCTCATATTATTATTCAATCCTGGCTAATGTATGAGGTTTATGGAATCTTTAATGCGTTATTTTTTCAATGGCATTATCTAAATATAGGACAAAGACGCCCTGTATCTCATTATCTTGGCTTTGATCTTTGATTTTGACTATACTGTTTTTCTTACCATAGGCCCTGGCTGACAATGAAGAGGTGAGGTCTGTTTGCATTGACTTTTCAGCACATTTCCGCTTTTGCAGAGGACCAGAGACTCCACGGCAAACTGGAGAACCTAGAACAGGTTCTAAAGGTAGGCCTTTCTGTGACATTTGGAGAGTTGGAGTGCAGGTGGATGCATAAAGCAGGAATATCTAAGTCTACAGGTTGAGTTAAAAATGATATTAGACGAGCTAAAAGAAATGTCGAAAGGATGATTTCATTGGAAGCTAAGGATGACGTTAAAAGTTTCTTCCAGTATTTTAACTCTAAAAGAGCTCTAAAACCTGAAATTACTAATCTGCAGGATAGTAAGGGTCTTATAATAGTAAACGACATTAACATAGTAAATGAATTCAATGATAGTTTTGCACGGGTATTCACTGTTGAGGACATTAGTAACTTACCAGTTCTTATTACTGATCCAGCATCGTCTATAACTAATATATATTTAACTGAAGCTGATGTTTTGCAAAGCCTAGCTAAGCTCAAAATAAATAAATCACAGGGCCCTGATGGCATCTTACCTATAATGTTAAAAGAGATGAGGGATATTATTTGCTGACCGTTAACTTTACTGTTTCAAAAATCCTTATATGAAGGTGTGGTACCTTCTGATTGGAAGTATGCCAACATAACGCCCATTTTCAAAAAAGGGGATAGAAGTAATTTGTCAAATTATAGGCCAATCAGTCTAACTTGTATAACTGGTAAAGTTATGGAGGCTATAATCAAAGAGAAAATGGTAGATTACCTGGACTCCAATAACATTTTGCGGGATAGCCAGCATGGATTTAGGAGAGGTACATCCTGTTTAACGAATCTGTTGGAGTTTTTTGAGGAAGCTACTCAGGAAGTTGATGATAAGAAGGCCTATGATGTCATCTACTTAGATTTCCAAAAGGCTTTTGATGTTGTCCCCCACAAGAGGCTCCTACTTAAACTCAAAGCGACAGGTATTTTATGTACCGTAGCGACCTGGATTGATAACTGGTTAACAGATAGGAAACAGCGAGTAGTTATAAGAGGCACAATGTCACAGTGGGCCTGCGTCCATAGTGGGGTACCGCAGGGTTCGATTTTAGGACCACTATTGTTTCTAATTTACATAAACGATATAGATACCAATATATACAGTAAACTGGTGAAATTTGCAGATGACACCAAGGTGGGTGGTGCAGCAGATACTGAATTAGCGGCTCAGCAGCTACAGCGGGATCTTGATTTAATTAGTGACTGGGCCGATACCTGGCAGATGAAATTTAACGTCGATAAATGTAAGGTACTCCATCTAGGGAGCAGAAATATAAAGTACAGGTATTTCATGGGTGTCACTGAAATAAAGGTAGCTGATCATGAGAAAGACCTTGGTGTGTATGTTGATGCTTCCATGTCCCATTCTCGCCAGTGTGGGGAAGCAATAAAAAAGGCCAATAGGATGTTGGGGTATATCTCCAGGTGTGTGGAGTTTAAGTCAAGGGAGGTAATGCTAAGATTATACAATTCCTTGGTGAGACCTCACCTAGAATATTGTGTGCAGGTTTGGTCACCATATCTTAAAAAGGACATTGTGGCCATAGAAAAGGTGCAGCGCAGGGCCACAAAAATGATTCCTGGTCTTAGAGGAATGTCATACGAGGAAAGGTTACTTGAGCTAAATCTGTTCAGTCTCAAGCAAAGGAGATTGAGGGGGGACATGATCCAGGTATATAAGATTCTAACAGGTTTGGATGCTGTTCAACCAAATAGTTACTTCAGCATTAGTTCAAATACACGAACTCGTGGCCATAGGTGGAAATTAGCAGGAGAACATTTCAAACTGGATTTAAGGAAGCACTTCTTTACACAGCGCGTAGTCAGAGTATGGAATAGTCTTCCTGATAATGTAGTGCAAGCTGAATCCTTGGGTTCCTTTAAATCAGAGCTAGATAAGATTTTAACACCTCTGAGCTATTAGTTAAGTTCTCCCCAAGCGAGCTTGATGGGCCGAATGGCCTCCTCTCGTTTGTATAGTTCTCATGTTCTTATGTTCTTATATATACCTTTTCCTCTCATTTGGCAGCATATGCGAGAGGTTGCTGAGCGTAGGCAACAGTTGGAATTTGAACATGATCAGGCCCTGGCAGTCCTCACATTCAAACAGGATGAGGTCAAACGACTGCAGAGAGTGAGTATCCCTGAAGTCCAGTAAGTTTTGTCTAGAACTTAGCACCTTAATAACTGTGAATAACCAGGTTATGTCAGTAATACTGGAGCTAATAAAATTTTGAGACAGATCACACCAACATTAAGCAATGAGATTTAGTGGAAGTAAACTGAAGGGTGAAAGCAGACGAATTTTTAATTGTAAATGACGTGAGAAGTGATAAGTCAAAAAGTATTTCATGGATCTTATTACTACCTCAAAAACTTATTGATCAAGATCTACACCTGATTTCATTTTGAGACAAATTGCCCTAAAAATGAAGTAGCAGCATTGTGTTGCAGCAAAGGAAGGAAATGAAGGCTGTAAAAGACCCTTGATTTTGTAAACACAGTAATTCTGTTGGGTCTTTTTCAAGCTTTGAAGACACATTCTATGGGAGAAGATCTGGAAGTGGTCAAATTTTGAGAAAGATCCCCCAAAACCATAAAACAATCATTAAAAGAATCATTTCAGACATTTGATCAAGTTAAAATAAAAAAAAATATTGGTTTGATCTCAAATATTGCACACATTGTATGGGTGAAGATCTGGACATTTTTAAATTTTGAGACAAATTGTACCATAACTGACAGCAAAGAGAAGGATTATATTAGAGGCTTATCCTTGTGAATTGGATAAAAATATTTATTATTTATTGTATTTACCTTATTTGACTGTTGATGGATCTTATTACCACTTCACAAAAACATTATTTGGATGAGAAGCTACACCTAAAAATGTGCACTTAATCAAATCCAGAGCTGGAACTGCAAACAGAGAGTGAAACTGAAGCTGCGGCCGCCATCTTGTGAACACCATTATATCTAAATGTATTCCATGGATCTTTTTGCAAACTTCCCAGAAACATTGTACAGATCGGTGATTCTAAAACTGTGAGGCCAACATGATTTTCTAAATATGCCGTAATAAAGTTTATGCTAATGTTTTTTCGTTAGCCTGTTCCGAAAATTTTAGTAATGGCAGTCCAGCAGCCAACAGTCCAGCAGCCAGTAGGCTAAATGTATGCTGGGTAACTCGGCAAAATTTATTTTGGGAGAATTTGTGTCATTTTTTTTGTGTAAAGGTGGGAAGAGAGTGTAAGGCAGGCTTGTAATAATATTTTCCTTAGACTGCAGTATTTCACCCAACAAAAACTTCACCAAACTAAAAAATGAATTTCATTATTACAAACCTCTGTCTGTACCATTAGGGTATCTGTTATAGTTCCATATCAGTCACAGTCCAAATGAAAAATAAACAGAATATTAATATTTAGACATGTAAAAAATATGTATATATAAATTATTTCTTTCTAATTAAACATGTTTTTGTTTTTTACCATTCAGGCCCAGTTTGCTGCTAAGAAGGAGCAGGAAGGAGTTGTGCAGATGCTGGAAGTGAGTTTTTCCACACAGCATTCCACAGCACCATCATTACTATAATTATGAATTATTTATGCAACACAATATTTGGTAATACTTTACTTGAGGGGGCACGAGTAACTTAGTACCCCAGTTACTCAAGTACAAATCATGAGCATATGTATAAAACAATTGTTATGATTGATTATCAGTAAATGAACATGGGATCACTATTACGTAACTAGTATGTAACTAGCACTTAGTTTCTAGTAAATTAATCCATTACATAAGAGTGTACTACTACATTATTTGTGCTCCCTCAAGTAAAGTGTTACACAATATTGTACAGTAATAACTTTATTAGTAATGATAATTGAACTTAAAATTTATATTAAGAAAGTAAATCAATTTTCTTTGGCATCATACACCTAGAAAATGGCCAATTCTGGACTGTCAATGTGTATTGTGAGAAAGTTGGTGCACATTTTTTACATGAAATTTTATGCGAATATTTTTTGTTACGCCACAAATGTTTCCTTGCCTTTACAAATACTTCGTTATTTTTTTGTTTGCTTAATACTTCTTATAAATTTCTTAATGTTGTATGTTTTGTTTTTATTTCAACTCAGACCACACTGGACAGCGTGCAGGTAATACAGAAGTGGGCAAATTTGTTGGTACCCTTACAGCTCATTGAAGCAATGCTTAATTTCTCCTGAAAAGTAATTCAATTAAAAGTAGTTGTCTAATGTATACCTGCATGTCTTTAGTACGTGACAGAATAAAATGATTTGTTGTTTAATTTACAAAGATTTGCTAAAATAGTATGGAGAGATTTGTTGGTACCCCTAAAGAGACTATTTATCCTTGCATTATAGTCATGTTTCAAAGTAAGTGTTTAGGAGAGAGCTGTCTGAGGAGCTCAGAAAGTACATTATAGATAACCACGTTAAAGGTAATGACTAAGTTTCTAAGAGAATGTCCTTCATGGGACAAAACTGGAACTCTTTGGCCAGTCACATCAGCTCTATGCTTACAGAAGGAAAAATGAAGCTTTTAAAGAAAAGAACACCATACCTACTATGAAACATGGAGGGGCTCAGGTTTGTTTTGGGGTTGCTTTGCTGCATTTGGCATGGGGAACCTTGAATCTCAAGACTACCAAGGCATCCTGGAGAGAAACATACTGTCCAGTGTCAGAAAGCTCAGTCTCAGTCGCAGGTCATGGGTCCTCCAACAGGATTATAACCCAAAACATACTGCCCAGTGTCAGAAAGCTCAGCCTCAGTCGCAGGTCATGGGTCCTCCAACAGGATAATAACAGAAAACATACAGCTAAAAGCTTATTCTTAAATGGCCCTCCATGAGCCCAGATCTTACTCCTATTGCACATCTATGGACAGATCTGACAATTGCAGTGTGGAAACGCCACACTTCAAACCTGAGACAGCTTGAGCAGTTTGCTCTGGAAGAGTGGGCCAAAGTACCTGTTGGCAAATGCAGACGTCTCATTGTGAAGTACAGAGATTGCTTGTTGGCAGTAATTACTGCAAACGGTGGTGCCACAAAATATTAAATTAAGGGTACCATATTTTTTGTCCGTGCCATTTTCATGTGTTTAATTACATAAAATATTCAACTGAATCAATAATCAAAAGCAAAGTCTGATTTGTGTTAAATATGGAATAGACAATAAGGGATGAGATTAAACTTTTCTCAGTTTCAAGTTATTTCAGAGATAATTGTGTTTTTTTTTGTGTGGAAGGGCACCAACAAATTTGTTCACATCGGTATCTACTGCAGCTTATTGGTACTTGGCATATTGAAGTTTCAGCAGTGTTGTGTCCCTGGTTAATTTAGCTAATTTCATTAAAGAGACATATTAAAGGAAACAGAAAGAGGGTGTAAGATAAACCTGAACTCTTTTGAAAGGTTTCTTATAACATTTAGTCGGCCTACACCCCAGTGCAGAACAGAGCAGTGTACTGTCATAACACATCGTCACACACAATAACGTGCATGATGATTTAATTGGTGAGCAGATGTATTCATTGAAAGTAAAAGAGAATGTATAATTATGCCTCCTTATTTTACAAAAATTGTTATAAATTGTCTTCCGTATGGGTCTGCAGGTTATGCTTTTCAGTTTCAAAATTACCTGTTGTTTTACTAAGTAAATCACAAAAAATTAACAAAACATTTGACATGAGATTAAGCATACAGTTCTGGCCAAAGTTTTGAGAATGACACAGGTATTGGGTATTTAAAGGCTTTGCCCTTTCCAGGCCACAGTTGTAAATAAGAAACATGTTCTTAATCTCTCTTGCCTGGTTAAATAAAGGTGAATAAAAAAATAAAATTGGTTTTCACGAAGTTTGCTGCTTCAATGTTTGTAGATCTTTTTGTCAGATGTTTCTATGGTATACTGAAGTATAATTATAAGCATTTCATAAGTGTCAAAGGCTTTTATTGATAGTTATTTTAAGTTTATGCAAAGAGTCAATATTTGCAGTGTTGGCCCTTCTTTTTTAAGACCTCTGCAATTCGCCCTGCCATGCTGTCAATCAACTTCTTTGCCAAATCCTGACTGATGGCAGCCCATTCTGACATAATCAATGCTTAGAGTTTGTCAGAATTTGTGTGTTTTTGTTTGTCTACCCACCTTTTGAGGGTTGACCACAAATTCTTAATGGGATTAAGGTCTGTGAAGTTTCCTGGCCATGAACCAAAAATGTCAAAGGAGATTCATCAAAGAAAATGACTTTACCTCTCTATGAATTTATTCAGGTATTATGGAAGGCATAATTGTATATGAGGGGCAGCATGGCGATGGGTTTGAGTCTCCACCTGGGTCACATGTGTGTGGAGTTTGCATGTTCTCCCCATGTCGTCGTGGGGTTTCCTCCGGGTACTCCGGTTTCCCCCCACGGTCCAAAGACATGCTGAGGCTAATTGGAGTTATTAAACTGCCCGTAGGTGTGCATGTGTGAGTTAATGGTGTGTGAGTGTGCCCTGCAATGGGCTGGCCCCCCATCCTGGGTTGTTCCTTGTCTCAAGCCCATAGCTTCCGGGATAGGCTCCGGACCCCCCACAACCCAGTAGGATAAGTGGGTTGGAAAATGGATGGATGGATACATTTATATGAACTGCCATTTAGCCAAAATGAACCTTATGATCAGCAGTTCATACAATGTAACTCCAGTTTGATGGTTTGATGCCGGATATCCAGAGGAATTTCATATGCTTTGGGGTTTCTACCCAAAACTGGAGTTACTCTGTGACCTAAAGGCCGATTTGCACTTCTGTGCCAAGCCTATGCAGAGCTTACAGAGATTCTACGCAGAAGTTTAAATCAGCCTTAAGACTAGGTGATATGACAAATGTTTAGATTTTTTTCATATCAGTCAACATCGATGTATTTCGATAGAATTTAAGTCATTAATTCTTTACTTCAATGCTCTGTTTTTGCTTAAATTTCCTTAGAATTGCCTTGAACCAGATTCAAAACATGAAAAAGGCGACAAATTCAATGAACTGAGATCTCATTTTAATAAATAAATCAAACAAAAATTTACATATTTCCTCTAAGGGTATAACAGTGGAAAATGTTCAGATCACAGATTATACCTGGATTTTTTTCTCTGGCTGATTCATTGCTTATTCCAGGGAACAGGTTTGATATTGCTGTTAATGTTAACACTCATCCCTTAATGAGAAATAAAATACTTTGTCCTGTTTTTAACCAATAATGGACGAGACTTGTCGGGTTTACAGAACACAACACCAATCTGTTGTGTATCAGATATTAAACTACAAAAAGTACCACCATACCACCGATGTTTTTTACCTTATTTATCCACAATATCTCCCTTTTCTTCTTAATTTTGGCACGATTTATGTATTAAAATTAAAATTGAATATGTTAAAAACAATTCTAAGGGAATTATAAGCAAAAATAGAACCTTGAAGTGAAGAAAAAATGACTTAAATTAGAATTATATTGTGTTAATTATCAGTATTTACTGATATGAAAAAAAAAAATATTTTACCATATCACTCAGCTCTAATGGATGGATAAGTTTAGTTGTTTGCCAACTGTTCCTTTCATCTCAGGCTAAAGTTCAGGAGCTGGAGGAAAAATGTCGAAAACAGAGCAAACAGTTTAGCCTTCTGTCCCACGAGCTGGAAAGGTTCCGTCTGCAGGCCGAAACCTATAATCCTCACAGAGGGTCAGCGGTATCTGACTGGGATCTGTACCAACAGACAAACATGAAAGGTTAGTCATGGACCTTGCAATGGTTCTAAACATGTATTGTTTCAGTTAGTAATATTTGTTACATGTATTCTACTTTAATTTGAATGTTAGAATGTTCTGTAGTTCAAGGTCAAAGAAAAACATTGATTTCCATTTATAACCATTATAATTTTAGGTAATTTGCATAGTTGTTTCCTTTATAGAACATAAACACCACTTGTCAAATGGTATAGTTCAGTCTGAATTACATCCCGAAAAAATCCTGTAAGAAATGTTGCGCTCTCCTTCAGATGTGGAGGCTGCTGCTAGCTTAGTGTCCAGCACTTCTGGAATGGGGTTTGGGAGGATGCAACAGACACCAAGAATTCATCATCACGAGCTCCCTACTACTGGCAGTGAATCAACTCCAGAGCCAGAGCCCTACAGCTTTGCACCTAAACCTGTGATCCTTCATCCCAGCTCACGAAAGGCCTTCCCACCTCAGTGTGTGAGTATGAGTACATATGCCTATGAATTATCCAAAGCATATCTATAGTTGTATATAAATATGCAGTTAGGTACAAATGATATTAATAACAGTGGTTTGAAAAGGAGACACTGCCCCATTAAATTACTTTTTATAGCTATAAGCCATGTTCACACATGAACTCCAGACATTGTCTGGATGTCTTCCTGGAATAGGCTAAGTGAATTCAATTGGGTAAGAGCAGCATTACAGTGGAGCAATTTTGTATAATTATTAGTGGTTTCTTTTTGGTTCTCTTAAGAAGCTTAAGAAGTTTTGACCATAGTATGACCATAGTATATAGTTTGATTTTTCTGTAATGATGATTTGGTTATTTCGGCCAAATTATCTAGAACCTAGGTACCACCTTTTTGGCAGACCCTCAGCCTTCAGCCAACTTCAGTCAAACAAGTCATATTTCCCCTGAGTTATATGACCTTGTAATGAATCATTCAATATAAGCAATTACAATTTTAATGATTTTAAATCAATGCATCCTTGTTACAGAATGCAGTAAGTTTCCGATAGGTGAATGTCCCCCCGCCCCCAAGAGCAATTCTGATCTATGGCAGTAAGCTACAGATTCAATGACCTTTCATTAAAATAATGGCTTGCTCTTCATTATTGACTCTAGGCACATTCTGTCCAGCATCTGGGGGTGCCAAATTCCCATGTTCTTCTGCTCCCAGATACTGAGAGAAGAGGCCCACCTCAGATCTTCATTAGTAGATACAGGCAAGTAAACCAACCTCACTAGGTTTAGCAATTTTTTAATTGTAATTTGCTCTTTCCAACATATACCTTTAAGCAATATAATTCATTCAGACTTTGGTTTTCTGCAGTTATAATCCATATGATGGTACCAACGACAACCCAGATTTGGAGCGCCCATTGACTGCTGGAGCACATGAAGGTAAGGATAATGATCAAGGCTTTTATAATGGTGCCCTCACAATTTTGTAATACTGATCATAATTTAGTTTGGCCATCAAGACACTGATGCCATATCATCTCTTGTTTGGTAGGTGAACTAGTAGATGCCCATAGAGGACTGGTCCCATCCACATTTGTGGAACCAGTTGTGCAACCAAATACGTCCAGTATGCATCCTCCAGCAGTCAGCCCCCTATTCAGTAACTACTCCCAGGATCCCTGGTGCTTAAGAATGGACAGTCCTGTGAAGACTAAAATGTCTGTCCCTAGTGCAGATTTTCTTGATGTGGCCTTTGAAAATGACATAATAGAAGTTAGTGCTGACACAGTGCCTTATCCCAGGAGGCTAACTGTCATCAAGCAGCTTACCAAAAGCATCATCATTAGCTGGGATCCACCCTTGGTGCCTGCTGGTTGGGGAGACATATTAAGCTACAACATCTACGTGGACAAAGAACTACGACTAAATGTGCCCTTTGGCTCACAGACAAAGGCTGTGCTGGAGCGCCTTGATGTCCAGCTGAAGACTTACCGCATCTCTGTGCAAAGTGTGACAGAGAAGGGCACCTCAGACCAGTTGCGCTGTACCTTCCTAGTGGGGCGGGATGTGTGCGCGGCCCCCACCCAGCTAAATGTGGAAAACATCACCTCTACCTCGGCCAACCTCATGTGGTTACCAAGCAACAGCAATTATGTGCATGTGGTATATTTGAATGGAGCTTATTGGCATCTGGTCAAGGCGGGAACCTACTCACTCTGCCTTGTCAACCTCCGACCAAACCAGAGCTACAGTGTAAAAGTGGAGTGTCACTCACCCCAAACCCATTGTGAGCTACCGCCACATCAGAGAGAACATAGGAGTGCTAAGACCACCTTTACCACACTAATGGCAGGTAAGAAATGCTGCAGACAGTTCTTTTAAGTGGCTTTGTTGATTTCTTTTAAGTGGCTTCTATTGAGTTTCTAGCAGGATATTAAAATGAGTTTTCAGTGATACTTTTCCTGTCCTAAATGCAGGGCCTCCTGATCCCCCAAGCAATGTGCGGTTGCAGATCGGTCCATCCCCAGGCATTGCTCTCGTTAAATGGCTGCCTGTCTCGGTTGATGCAGCTGGGACTTCTAACAATGTGCATGTAACAGGATATACCATTTATGCAGACAAACAAAAAGTAAGAATATTTAAGAGCTGTATCCTTACAAAATCCATCCATCCAACCATTTTCCAGTCTTATGTCTTCTAGGTATAGTGAGGGTATTAGCAAAAGATTTTTACAGGGGAGTCAAACTGATGGCTGGGCTGGCAAAAGTTATCGTGAGGGACCAAACCACTCAGCAAAATTTATCGTGGGGCTGTGGGGGACCTCAAAGTTCAGAGCTGAAATTTAATTCCCTTCTAGCCCTGTCTTATGCCATCAGCAGATAATTTTTTTTATTGTAAATTAAAAACCCGAGGCCTCATTTATCAAAGTTGCATACCAACACCCAAAATGTGTGTATGGAACTTTTTATGCAAAATCCCAGATTTCTCAAGCAAAACTTGACAGGAAAATTGTGTGTATTTACAGAAACTCAGGAGCAGGCATATGCAACAATTTTGGACAAATCAGGAAAAAGCAACAGCCTTTGTAAAGCAAGGAACAGTAAATAAACAGAACATGCCAGCATCACTAACAGCTGGCGGCACCAAGATCAAGCTAATGAACATGTATGCTATGCAATAATGGAACAGTGGAACCACTAATCTTTTCTTATTGAACTTTATTAAACTTGACCACTCTCTATAATACACACTTAGCCATCATCCATACACTTGCCAACCAACACCTACCATTGCACCTCCATGCCACCCACTATAAAAAGATTGAATTTTGAGTGTTCCTGGCAAGATTTCCCAACAAATCATATACAGTACAATCATGGAACTTGACTGTTCCTTCTAAAACTTGCATGGGTTGAGACACGTTTAACTCTACCAACCTCAAACGGGTCAGTAGAGAAAAATCTAGCCACAACTTAACCATCTATAAAGAATATGCTAAACAAAACAGACTTGTTAAACTTGGGCTGACACAAAGGCAAACGGACCTTCTGGGATGCTTATACCTATGAATCGCTCTCATTCTCGTGGTATCTCTCGACTGAACATGACTTACAAAGACTGTGTTCCTGTATTCAGTGTTTATTGTGTGTTTCATCTACAGTACATTTAGTGATATAGTAATTATGGTCCCTATGAAAGTGAGCAGTGATAGCAGCAAACTGAAGAGGAAAGAAATAGGAGCAGCTATACAACTTAAAAGGGAAGTTATAGCAAGACTAGAAGGTATATTTAGTGCTTTTCAGGATCTCAAAGATGCATACATAGTATAGGGTAAAGTAAACAAATAAGAATAATGGCAAAGCGTATTATGGATAGGCAAGGTAATACGCTTGTGCAAACAAAAAGGATTTTCGTTTGATTTTGAAATTGGAAATCGAGATCAACTGACGAATAGCAGTAGGGAGGGAGATCCAGAGTTGGGGAGCTAAACAAGAAAATGCGTGACCGCTATAGCTGAGGAGTTTGGACTGGGGGATCTAAGACTATTGAATGATATGATGGGGTTTGGTTGTTAAGAGTTTTGAATGTTAGAAGAAGTATTTCAAAGTGTATGTGTTCTTTTATAGGGAGCCAGTGAAGGCTCTGAAGTATGACGGTGATGTGTTGGTAGGAGCGAGTGTGGGTGAGGTAGCGAGCGGCAGAGTTCTGGACTATCTGGAGTTTATGGAGAGATTTAGCAGTAATACCAGCAAGTAATGAGTTGTAGCAATCAAGACGACTAGTGAATGAGGGACTCAGCAGCCAAGTTAGAAAGGCATGCAACATTGTGAAGATGGAAGCAAGCTGTTTTTACTATGGAATATATTTGTGCTTCATACAGTATGAGAGGGTTGAGTCAAAGGTAAAACCAAGGTTGCAAACCGGAGGAGAAGAGGAGATGGTGCATGTGGTCCAAATGGAGGATAATCAGTCTAATTTTGTTGAGTGTGTGTATTTTGTGTGGCTTTTGACTCAATAATAATGATTAATTCTATCTAGCTATTATAATGGCGAATTAACCAGGTAGTGGAAAACTCTTCTCTGCAGAGGAAACAGCTTTTAAAGGAATGGGAGAGGTCACTGTTGTGACGATCCGTGCACGAGCGAGGAGCGGGGAAGCTAATCCATGAGACAGGAATAGCAAAATGGGGTTTTATTTGTGACACGGGGAGCAACACAGGACACACGTTAATGACCGACCTGGGGAAACAGACTTGAACACAAACTAAATACAGGACATGACATCAGAACAAACGCAAGACAGCTGATAAGATGGGAATTCACACATGGGTAAGGAGGTGGGTGTGGCACACACAAGGACTGGACGCGCAGGTCATGACAACTATAATAGGTGTTTTTACCATATTATGTCTCAAACACCCCTATAACTAATTAGGAGTTAGGTACAATCCTTTAGGGCCATATGCCTGATGCTAGGATTATTTTTCCACCATTAAACTAGCAAAAAGCATTCAGACAGTTCCAACACCTGTGCCTATAGGGTTCTATAGGCACAAATTTGGCAGGTTTATAACAGTCTACAGCCCTGGAAAAAATTAAGAGATCACAGCACAGTATTTCACTCATTCCTCAATTTATGGGTGTGCATCTGTGAATTTTTTTTTTTGCAAACTGCAGCCTGGTTGTTCTCCATTTCTTATTAATGAAGGGCTTCTTCCTTGCTTGATGGGTCTTCAGTCCTGCTTCTAGGAGCCTGATATGAACTGTCCTAGCAGTGCACTTCACACCTGCACTTAATGTTTCCTGCTGCTTTTGAAGGTCACTTGATGTCATCCTACGATTCATGAGAAACTGTTGGATAAGTTAACGGTCATCTCTGGCATTAAAAAGCTGCTTCCACCCTTTACCTGGCTGTTTTCTGGTCATTCCCAGTGTCTCCTCAAATTGTTCTTGTGCCAGCAGAAGACCAATTAAACCAATATTTACAAATGCAAATTATTTTAAAAATATAGAGTGGTCTCTTAATTTTTTCCATGGCTGCATATGCTGGTAATAGGTGTGGGCAATATGTGACCACGATTTCAGAGGTATCACAAGAATCGTGATACAGCACTACATTTACATGTAATTATGTAATTTAGCAAATGCTTTTGTCCAAAGTTACATACAAGTAAGGCAAAAGCACATTCCAAGCATATGAGCTGCCAAGAAGTCGATAAAGTACAGCTAAGCTGAGCTTCCATTGAATGCTCTGCTACTAGTGCACTATTAACACTATTATTATAACAATAGAACAAACTGGAAAGTGCCTATTATGCAGTACTTGTGTGTTCAAAAACAGAACGATGAAACAAAGCAATTTTAGCGTGCATTAGCCAGCAACATCTCAGCACCGAATTACACCAATTGTCTGGCTATGGACATTTTTATAAGTACATTGTTCTCAGCTGCAGTGTCTGACACATGATCTGAACAAAACCAGAAGCAAACATTTCTTACCGATGCAAAAAAAAAAAAAAACATTTATTATTTAATTCTTATATTTATTGTTTAATTTTTAGTATTTGTATTTACATACCTTAATAATTATCCAATAATAAACCAGCAGTGTTTCTTGTAAGGATCGACTTGCCTGATAAATGATTAAATGTTTATTAAACATTTATTTACAGAAACTATTACCAAACTTTGCAACCACAAAAGCTTTTTTTGCATGTAGTTCATTTGCATTGGTCATTTACAGTTACTTGTGCATGGTACAAGGGCAGGATGCACATACACATTTACAAGATTTGTCAAGGGCAAATTGCATACATGTGTACTGTATGTACCAGGTTTAATATACCAGATATTTTTATTTGCATGTATGTGATTTTCTATTTTCGTTTGTACAATGAACTTTATGCAACATTTGACAAATGAGGCCCCTACAGGTTTTTCTGAATATCAGCACCATATTCCTGGTAGTGGTTTGCCAGTCAGCCAATAGAAATTGTATTTATTTAAAATTCTTTCCTAGTTTTATTTTTCACCTTCAGTTTTCTTGAGCTCTCTTGTGCTACAAAATGGTAAATTGTAAATGGGAATTGGATGAAACTATTGACTGTTAGCTACATGCTATCTCATGTGAGAAAACACAGGCCTATGGTTTTTCAGGTCATGGAGGTTTCCTCCCCAACAACCAGTAGCGTGTTGCTGGGTCAGTCTCAGATCCACCTCCTGGAAAGCGCGTATGAGCTGACGGTGCGGACCATGTCTCCCCATGGGGAATCTGCTGATTCAGTGCCTGCTCAGGTCTTGCCAGACCTTCTTTCAGCCATCAGACATGGGGTGTCTCCGGACCCAAACTTGGAAATCCCTGTAAGAAATGTATCCACGCTACTTCGGAACCCACCACTAGGAGCCCCTGCCAATTCCTTGGATCAAGCCTCAATGATCCATGGAGAGAGTAGTAGAATGCCAGAGGTACGTCACCATGTGTACTGGTTTCTTAATCATACTCCACACTTTCTATTTAATATTGTATTTTCCGTCTAATTAGTTGCATATGGACACTATTATACTGAATATCAAAACATATAAAGCGCATGTACTGCCTGGACAAAAGTAAGTGGACACCATACCATCCCATCTATAAGTGCTCGTTGAACATCCCATTCTCAAACCATGGACACTAACATGGAGCTGCAGCTATAACAGCCCCCACACCTCTGGCAAGACTTTCCACTCGATTTTGGAGTGTGGTTGTGGGAATGTGAGCCCATTCAGCCACAGTGGCATTAGTAGGTCAGCCACTAATGTTGTGGTGATTAGGTATGAATCACAGTCTGCTTTTCAATTCATCCCAGAGTGTTCAGTGGAATTGAGGTCAGGGCTCAGTGCAGACCAGTCAAGTTCTTCCATATTAACGTCGCAAAACTGTGAATTTGTTTGGGCTAGTTTCTAAACTGAGGAAAGGTGATTTTTACATGCCACGCACCTCAGCCCTCTGTCATCCTGCTCTGTCAGTTTGTATAGCCTACCTCTTTGTGGTTGTACTGTGATTGCTTCTAAACAATTCTGCTTTACAAAGATAGTTCTTGACTGGAGCAGGTTGACACATGGAAGAAATTTGATGGACTGGTTTGTTGCAACAGTGGCATCCTGTGATGGTACCATGTTCAAAGTCACCGAACTCTTCCGTTTCACACATTCCAAGATCACTGTCTGTCTATGGAGATTTTCATGACTGGGTGCTTCATTTTATGCACATTTTAGCAATGGGTTTAGCTAAAAAAACTGAACTGAATAATTGGAACGGGTGTCCACATACTTTTGAATGGTGATGTCATTTACATGACCTGGAATTTTGTTACTGTTGTTGCATTTGGAATAAAAACCTGCAATATATAAAACAAATGTATGGCATGAGGCATGGTAAACACATGGTAAACTGGATGGCAGTCAATGAAGGAAAACAAACATATATACACGCTGCTTGCTCAACTTGAACTCTCAGTAGAAGTCATGAAAAATAAAAATACTACACAGACTACACAGTCATGGAGGTTTTTTGTTTTTAGTTTAGAAATACATTTGAGGTTTTCTCAAACAGCTTTAGGTGTTCAGGAGTATTTTTACATTTATTGTATTAAGTCAATTAACCTTTAATTCTTACATAATGTATTTTGTTATATTAATGTAGGATCATAATCATGATTTATCTGTCTGTGTTCAGTTATTAGTCTTATAGTGTGTATCACCCTATGGCTGCAGGGCAGTGCCAAGCCTTTGCCCCCTACTATGGGAGAACCTTTGAAATCAACCAAGAACCAAGGAAGTCATCCGGTGAACCATCTTTCAGAGACCTCGGACCAAATTATGCACATCACCCAAACCAACACAAGTTGTTCCTCACAACTGTCTGCAGAACACATTTCTCTGAAGGTAGGCTCCCTCATCTCGCCAGGCACCCATCTGGAGGCAGTGTTTGTATGGGAAGAACAGATTTCGGTACTCCACTGGCTATTCGGTGTTGGCAGATTGTACTTTGCTTCACTAAGGGAAAACAAAGAGGTGGCGGTACTGTGTACCGGTCAGTACCGGTTCACTTCAAGCACTGCCTGTAGATCATCTTACACAAGGATCCACCAGTGAGTTCATGGTATTTTGTGACACGCTGATGGTTCATCATGTCAGATTTCCAGTCACTGGACTCACTGCTTCTTGTCACTTAATCTTTTAATTGCCTGGCAGAAATTGCCAAGCATCCTCTAAAAGACAAAGCTCTACTAGATCACTTTTGCTTTACCATGGATAGTTATTCGCATCAAGTCTTAAAAAAAGTATTTCCTTTGTCACATTTGGTTGCGTTAAATGTAATGATGCAAATAAGGATCAATCCTCACTAGTGTGGAATTGTACATAATTAAAACCTTGCCTAAGTCAACTGTAATGCTGATTTTTTATTTTAAAACTGGAAAAAATATAAAAGTCAACTTTGTTTAGACCTGGGGTATACAATGCCCCCCAGGGGTCCACAAAGTAACTGCTGAGGGTCTACAGAAACGTATCATCGAAATGTCAGTATAATCATCCAGAAAGCTCTGTATAATCTTCCAGTTTACAAAACATAAAAAATATTCAAAGACTAAGCAAAATATATTACAAATATTAATTCTTAGTTACTTATGTCACCGTTGCTGTACAGCCTCAGTGGCTTCTTTGCATCATGAAAATCACTATTGATTTTCCTAAGTTTCCTAAAAAAGAACACCTGAGTGGCAAAATTCAGATGCCCCCTCTGCCGGACATCCTGGAGGAGGAGGAACCCTACTCTGACAACCCAGAGTCTGCTGGAGCTAGTTGCAAGGTAAATATCTACAAAATGGTTTATTTTTGCTAGATCAGTCATCTGTTTTTAATACCCAATTATCCAGTAATAGTTATGGTGATCCAGAACCTACATTAATAAAAAAAGAACATGTCTTTAAAGTTGTAGCTCTTTGCAGTAATCTGATTGTTACCATCTTTTTGTAGGCCCTAGTATTTTATGAGAGCAGTTCCATTTGCTCAGTAGTACGTCCATAATTCTGCTTGCAAGTTCACATTTTTAACCATGCTTGGTTGGAGTGCGTCTCAATGGGTTAGGTGTTGGTGCCAGTGACCGTTAAGTAAGGTCATAAAGCCCTGAAACATGTTCCAAGTGTACTTTTTTAATGGCTGAACCTTCCGTCTCACCTGGATATGTAGGCTTTATGTGAGAGCAAGACGGGATATGCAAAAACTAAAAAATAATTCCAATGTACTTGCGCAAATGGCAAATAAGAGATTCCTACTAATCTTACATACCTGTAACAGTTGCTTTCATATTTCTGCTGCATATACTACTCAGTAATTCATATTATACTAACTACACAGTTACGATAACCTACTTGTTTTAAAATGATAAGAAATAAGATTTTTAATTGTTTTATAAATAGTAATTCATTATTGCTGGCTGGGATGTCCTGCTCATTAGAGTTCAGTCCTAATTAATAATCATATTATTGGCAGGTATTTCTGTTGCTATTTTTGAAATTAAAATTTAATATACTTAAAGAAAATATTCCCAAGAAGAATATTGTACTTCTGAGTCTGTAGGTGGCAGCAATGTGTTTTATTACTTTGAAGATGCAAGAGATTTGTATTCCACAAAGTATAGGCATGCATTTTTTTATTATAAATTTTTTAGATAAGACTTTACTTGATGGGCAGAAATAATATAGCATTATACTATTACTTATGTATTAATTAACCGCAAACTTCGTTACATACTGATCTCATGTTAATTCATCATTAATGAATTATGATGCATGTTTTATCTCAAGCAGTTACTGTATTTGTTACTATATCTGTTAATTCTGTAAACTTTTCTGAACTACTGAAGGAACTACTGAAGGAACAAGTAATGAATAACACAAGTGAAATACTATTGTCATGTTTGTTCATCATTAATGAATTGTGACATCTTTCATCTCCAGTAGCAAACATGCTCATGATTTTTACTATAGTAACAATAGTAACTGAGTTATTATGAAGTATTGGTGCACTGTCAAGTAAAATTTTACCATTTATAACTACTAATAAAGTTAAAAATCTTAAATAATACTTTCATTACGGGGGATTTAATCATTAGCTTTTTTCCTCCTTAATGGTGGTGTGTTTTCCATGCCATTAAATATCATGTCTTCTTTCCTTATGGCTACACACCTAGCCAGACCACTATGAGACGGACAGTGATGAGGAACTTTTGCGAAGACTTATGAGGCTACCTTGGCAAGCTCAAAGTAAGAAACAGCTCGTCAGCATTTCTGAAGGTACAGAGGAGGAGGACAACATAGAAAAATGTGTAAAGCCACCATGGCCAAACTCTGCAGAGATTCAGCAACTTGGACCACAGCAGGAGGAAATTATTGCTTCCAAGAACATGGCATCACCACCAGACCAACACTCAAACAACAGCTCTTGGCCTCTAGGAGGTGATCATCTTCCAAAGATCAGCAAACCCCAAGGCTCTGAGGTTTCATATGTCACTTCCAAACCTACACATTACATTGGTGGAGCCCAAGGTGAGAGGTTAAGTGGAAGATGTGGAAGAATCTTACATGCTAAGAGCAAACCAGAGCGCAGAGTACATTACTCAGATATTGTGGAAAGTATCAGCTACCAGGAAGAGGACTCAGATAACAGTGTCAATGCCACGGACATTTTTAAGGCACCTGAAAGGGTACATCAGTCTTATCATGTGGAAAGCTCACACAAGAGTGGAGACCAACTGAGGAACGCTGTCTTGCAGAAGAATCTAATTTCCCCCATTCGGCATTCATCAGGCCAGTACCTAGGCAGTAAGACTGTTATAAGAACCAAGGCCAGTGAAGGCTCAGGAATGGAAATTAACTTGGAGTATGGAACAGAAGACGATGACGAAAGTGTCCTTGGTGGTCCAGCTGACGTTGTTGTAGAACAGATGTCTTCAGAATGGTGGTTGGAGGGTGGACAATCAAAGCTGCTGCAGGGGTTTGTGAGCTGCTCTGACCAGTTGAATAAATTCACCACAGATACCTACAGGAGCAGGAAACCACAGCTGCAGTCTGATAAAGTCTTTGAGCACAAGGTAGCCTGTATCCCACAGCATCACCACAGAAGAATAAGATTGAGTGCCTCAAAGACAGAGGGCTCTTATGCGGATAAACACCATAATAAGACAGAAGACGACCACAAATCATACCAGCAATGTGCCAAATTTGAACAAGCGATGAAGGGTCAGAGCATCATAGACAATTATCAAAGGGTATGTTTGATTTCATTAACCAACCCATTTTGATTAAACCAGTGGTTTGAACAGTATCATAACTATGCTATCCAGTTCTCATTTTTTATGTATTAGTAATCATTTGCTATATCCAGCTAAGAGACCTTAAAATGATATAGTCTTTCTTAAGGGATAAAATAGAGAAATGTAACCAAGGGATTTTGTGTCTATTAGGACACTTGCATCAATGAAGGCAAATCATCGGCTACAGTAACCTGCACCCAGGAAAGACGGAGACAATCCTTAATGAGAGTGCGAACAAAAACCAGGAAGCTTAAAGGTCAGTCTATAACAGATCCAAAGCTGATGCCCAAGCAGTAGTAAAATGGCCGGCCCAACCCATTTTGAGGCCCTAGGCACAATTTGATCAAGCTAGTTGTCATATTCCTCACATGTGGAATACATATGGTTTGGGACTGATCTGACCCCAATGCTGCCACAGACATTTTCTAATTAATTTTTTAAATATTAGGCATATTGTCTGTATGACGAATTAGAACTGATTACATTTCGAGACTTTTTCCAGCTATCTGAAACTGATCAAATTTTGAGACAGGTCACCCCAAAACTGAAGCAGCACACCATAATCATAGCAAAGAAAGGGGCTGTTTTGACACTTGATGTTGTTAGAGTGATAACTGAAAAATTATTTGAAGGATCTTTTTGAAACTTTTAAGACACATTGTATGGGTCGGGAAATGGAAATGCTCAAATTCTGAGACAAATCATCCCCAAACTGAAGCAATGCTACTTAGTGGCATAAAGGGAAGGGTGACTGCAGACAATATTTGACCTTGTGAATGTGATAAAGCAAAAAGTATTTGATGGATCTTATTCCTGATTCAGATATTTAACATATCTTTTTCAATCTTTGCAAATGCATTGTAAGTGTGAAAATATGGACTTGATAAAAATATATTGCAGTATTTTGATTTGGCAAATCACTTAGCCCTAGTTCGAATCAGTGGTCCACATAAAACAACAGGCACAGATTTGATGAACCAGATTACATGAAGACTCACATAAATTGGACAATATAACGGTATGAAAAATTACATACCGCCCTGGCCAACTGTAGTGGGGCTAGATATAGAGGTTGGGGGAGGGGGACGAATAATGATTAAATAAGGGAGAGGGGGTAACAGGGCCATTCTGGGAATACATCATTGTCATTTTTTGTCAGCTTCTTCGCCACTTGTATACATCCTCTTCTTAACTAGCCTACCATTATAATAAAAGTATTTTATTTAATAAATATGGGGCCCTGGTGGCCATTGGGCCTCAAAAAACTATTTAGCTTAATCATGCCTTGGGTTGTGGGGCGGCATGGTGGTGCAGTAGTTAGCACTGTCGCCTCACACCTCTGGGACCTGGGTTTGAGTCTCCGCCTGGGTCACATGTGTGCGGAGTTTGCATGTTCTCCCCATGTCATCGTGGGGTTTCCTCTGGGTACTCCGGTTTCCCCCCACAGTCCAAAGACATGCTGAAGCTAATTGGAGTTACTAAACTGCCCGTAGGAGTGCATGTGTGAGTGAGTGGTGTGTGAGTGTGCCCTGCGCTGGGCTGGCCCCCCATCCTGGGTTGTGCCCATTGCTTCCGGGATAGGCTCCGGACCCCCCGTGACCCAGTAGGATAAGCAGTTTGGAAAATGGATGGATGGATACATTTATATGAACTGCCATTTAGCCAAAATGAACCTTATGATCAGCAGTGCTGAAGTTCATACAATGTAACTCCAGCTTGATGGTTTGATGCCGGATATCCAGAGAAATTTCATATCCTTTGGGGTTTCTACCCAAAACTGGAGTTACTCTGTGACCTAAAGGCCGATTTGTACTTCTGTGCCAAGTCTATGCAGAGCTTACAGAGATTCTACGCAGAAGTTTAAATCAGCCTTAAGACTAGGTGATATGACAAATGTTTAGATTTTTTTCATATCAGTCAACATCGATGTATTTCGATAGAATTTAAGTCATTAATTCTTTACTTCAATGCTCTGTTTTTGCTTAAATTTCCTTAGAATTGCCTTGAACCAGATTCAAAACATGAAAAAGGCGACAAATTCAATGAACTGAGATCTCATTTTAATAAATAAATCAAACAAAAATTTACATATTTCCTCTAAGGGTATAACAGTGGAAAATGTTCAGATCACAGATTATACCTGGATTTTTTTCTGAATAACAAGGGGAGTATCGGATCCTGATGCTGAATAACAAGGGAGTACCGGCTCCTGGTACTGAATAACAAGGGGAGTACCGGCTCCTGGTACTGAATAATAAGGGAGTACCGGCTCCTGGTACTGAATAACAAGGGGAGTACCAGCTCCTGATGTGGAATAACAAGGGGAGTACCGGCTCCTGGTACTGAATAACAAGGGGAGTACCGGCTCCTGGTACTGAATAACAAGGGAGTACCGGTGTCTGATGCTGATTAACAAGGGAGTACTGGCTCCTGGCACTGAATAACAAGGGGAGTATCGGATCCTGATGCTGAATAACAAGGGAGTACCGGCTCCTGGTACTGAATAACAAGGGGAGTACCGGCTCCTGGTACTGAATAATAAGGGAGTACTGGCTCCTGGTACTGAATAACAAGGGGAGTACCAGCTCCTGATGTGGAATAACAAGGGGAGTACCGGCTCCTGGTACTGAATAGCAAGGGAAGTACCGGCGCCTGATGCTGAATAACAAGGGGAGTACCGGCTCCTGGTACTGAATAACAAGGGGAGTACTGGCTCCTGATGCTGAATAATAAGGGAGTATCGGCTCCTGGTACTGAATAGCAAGGGAGTACCGGCTCCTGGTACTGAATAGCAAGGGAGTACCAGCACCTGATGCTGAATAACAAGGGGAGTACCGGCTCCTGGTGCTGAATAACAAGGGAAGTACCGGCGTCTGATGCTGAATAACAAGGGGAGTACCAGCTCCTGGTACTGAATAACAAGGGAGTTTCGGTGCCTGATGCTGAATAACAAGGGAGTACTGGCTCCTGGCACTGAATAACAAGGGGAGTACCGGATCCTGATGCTGAATAACAAGGGAGTACTGGCTCCTAGTACTGAATAGCAAGGGAGTACCGGCTCCTGGTACTGAATAATAAGAGAGTACCGGCTCCTGGTACTGAATAACAAGGGGAGTACCGGCTCCTGATGCTGAATAACAAGGGGAGTACCGGCTCCTGGTACTGAATAGCAAGGGAGTACCGGTGCCTGACGCTGAATAACAAGGGAGTACCGGTTCCTGGTACTGAATAACAAGGGGAGTACTGCCTCCTGGTACTCAATAATAAGGGAGTACCAGCTCCTGGTACTGAATAACAAGGGGAGTACTGGCTCCTGATGCTGAATAACAAGGGAAGTACCGGTGCCTGGTGCTGAATAACAAGGGGAGTACCATCGCCTGGTGCTGAATAATAAGGGGAGTACCGGGGCCTGGTGCTGAATAACAAGGGGAGTACCGGCTCCTGATGCTGAATAACAAGGGAAGTACCGGTGCCTGGTGCTGAATAACAAGGGGAGTACCATCGCCTGGTGCTGAATAATAAGGGGAGTACCGGGGCCTGGTGCTGAATAACAAGGGGAGTACCAGTGTCTGATGCAATAATAAGTGGAATACAGGCACCTGTTTTTCCTCACGTCAAGCACTGATCTTGGTAGCGTATCTGAACAAATTTGGATACATACATAATTATAAATTATTACTATTACAAATTTGGATACATATTTAGACACAAATCATCTTTACAATTAAGTTATATTCTCCTGCCCAAAAAATGTCCTTGCGTGATTTTTCTGAAATTAAGCCAAGTGGATGTGTAGCTGCTCGAAAACCACTCAGGACTTATTGGAAGTTAATGACTGGCACCTAGGGTAATGTGTAATGAAAGTTCTAGACGTATAATTCATAGGAGGTCCTTGCTTTAAAGAAACACCTGCCACTAACAGTGAGGTCTGAAACGACATGATGAAATACTCATTTATTTACAACCAGATGGAGTAAGACTGACAGCCCCAGAGGCTGGGAGAGATCTGGATAGTCTCTTTGAAGACAATCCTACACGTATCTTTGTGGCTTTATTTCCGTACGACCCTGCTGTCATGTCCCCAAACCCGGACACTGCAGATGAGGAGCTGCCCTTCACGGAGGGACAGATCATCCAGGTAACACTGTTTGCTACCCTGCTGTAGTACATGAACTGGGAAAATAATGCATATTTCTTAGCAGTTCATTTACTCAAATTAAATTATGAATAATTTTGCTATTATTAGTTGTGCACTTTTTGCCCTCCGAATATGATTTTTGTAATATTTGTTCAAATCACTGATTATGTAAAGTTCTTGGTTAGCAGTTGTAAGTATTGAGAAATTATCATAACTACTATGAGACCAATCTGGGTAAAATATACAACATAATATTTTTCGCTAATGCTTTACATTAACTCCACCTTCATAATTCATTCATTATGCATTTATAGAACATTCATAAGCAGCATGCAAATACACCTTAACATCCTAACACCCCTTAACAGCTTTAATATACATTTATAACAAACATTACATGATTATACAATTATAATGTCTGTTATTATTATATATTGTCTGTTATAAATGTATATTACAGCTGTTAAGGGATGTTAGGATGTTAAGGTATACATACATGATGTTTATGGATGTTTTATGAATACTCAATGAATACATTACGAAGGTGCACTGAACGTTTTACGAATGCAGTATAAAAGCATTATGAAGGTGCATGGATTATCAGTATCCTTCATAGTCTAAGGTTTGCATTTGTGTTCTGGCCCCTTCAAGTATGACCACGGGTTCTCAATACAATTCTGGTCCCTAATAATATTAAATGGTATCATGCTCAATTTCATATTCATAAAGGAGAGTGTAACTAATTCACAAAATAATTACAAAACATAATCATTGTATTTTAATTCTTAGAGTTTAATTTCTTGTAATTGCTTATTTTTAAACATTGCCTCTTAACTAAGTAACGGGTCCTTATATTTAAAGATAAAAAGAATAAGAATATCAGCTAAATGCAAATATTCTTTTGGTAAATGGTAGTAAATTAGCACCTGGAATAATTTTAAGAACCCATATTAATATGTGATACATTGATTGTGCATTTTCATCAGGTATATGGAGATAAAGATGCTGACGGATTTTACTATGGAGAATCAAATGGCCACTTTGGTTATATTCCATGCAACATGGTGTCTGAGGTCCAGGTGGGAGATGAAGAGAGCAGACAGCAGCTAGTGCAATGTGGATTTCTGCCTGCAGAGGTCCCCATGGAGAAATCAGGTACCACAGTCTGCCTCTCTTACACACACAAACCCGAAAATATACGTAAGGTCCACCACCTTGTTGTTTTCAAATATTCCAGTGGAATTTTATGTAGCCTCACCTTCGTTATTTTCTGCTATTAGTGGCAATGGGAAATTTTTATTTCTTTTTGTCTTACTTTTGTGCACTTGAACTTTTTCAGTCAGAAAATCTGTGCCAGCCTGATGACAATGGTGCTACAAAGTGAAAAACTTTATGAACTGAAATGTGGCACATGGCAGTTTTTACAGTGTAAAAGATTACATTTCACATAATACTGAATTAAAACTTGGTAATTTCATTTTGAGAACTAATGGTGACTGTTTAACACAGGAAGTGAAACGTGACATGGGCAATGCTGTGGGTGCAGGCTCATTCGTGTTTTTGTGAGGGAGGATTTCACACTCTTTGTGGATTACTTGTCAGTCTTCCATTGCTTTTTGTAGTCACCATTTAATGGAACATCTTAATTAGGGCAGGGCCTCCAAAACAACCATAGACCATGACACTGCCTCCATATGTAGAACTCCATATGTAGTGTCTTACAAATACACAGAAATTAGGTCCACATATTTCAAATGTCATTTGATAAGATCTGTATTGGGATGAAGAAAATATGGCACTCATGATACGTGAATTCAGTTTTAAAAATATTAAACCCTGTTCCCAAACAATCTCATAGTTGAAGCTGTATTTAAGAAAAAATAATATAAAACAAATTCATCCATACAAAGCACGCAATCAGGATATATTCAGAGAGGCAGTGCTGTGATAAGTCGCGCATTGATGTGAGATAATCCATATCAGGGAGGACACTTTGAACTAGGACAGAGAAATTACCATTCCAGTCAAAAAGACCTGGCTGATTGTCTTGTCGTTGCACATAGATTCCCGTCACGCAGCTATGAAGCTTAAGGACCAAACTCCCTGCAGGATGGTGGCGATCTTCGATTACGATCCTCGGCAGAGCTCTCCGAACATTGATAACGAGGTGATGGCTTTGAGGTTTAACAACATTATAAAATGTGCTTTGTTAGGTAGAGCTATCAGCATCCACTAACACCACTATGGTGCAGGGTTGACACTACTCCATCATACAAATCAGTCTGTATTTCTCTGCAGGCTGAGCTGACCTTCAAAGCAGGGGACACTGTGTTGGTGTTTGGCAATATGGACAGCGATGGGTTTTTCTATGTGAGTGTGGAATCCAGAGTGTGTGACTAGACTTGTGTGTGATTGGACTGATGAGCCTGGAATATGATTGAGCATTCAGCATGGAGCTCTGTTTCAGGGAGAGTTGAACGGACAACGTGGCCTAGTTCCATCCAACTTTCTCCGAGCTGCATCTGAGACTGAGGTTGAGAAGTGTTGGGGGGCAGGGAAGGTGAGCAAAAATATATCTTTGAATTTTCATTTAATACAATGTCTGATTTTCTAGATAAATACAGTCCTCTCACTTTATTGTTCCAATAGTGAAGAAACATTTTCAATACAAGCCAAAGTTCTTAAAATTTATTTTGTGGGAAATTTTACTTCTCTAACCTTCATCAAACAGAAAAATATAAATGAAAATGGTGATCAGCCAAATTATTAGAGTTTACTATTTTTACAGTGATATGTCTCAAGGTATTTAAAATCTTTATGCCTAGTCAAAGTAAGAGTCCCAAAAAAATCAATATCACTAAACATTCATTAAAATAATCCAGGGAGATAATTAGGTACTGTGGATATAGGGTGACCAGATCATCCATATCAGGGAGGACACTTTGAATTAGGATAAAATTTGTAAACTACCATTTCACTCAAAAGGACCTGGATTTGACTTAAGCACTGAGTTGTTGCTGTGTGCTGACTGGTTAGTCTCTATATTCATGCATGTGTCACTAATGTTAAAGTGAAACAGCTGGATGACTCCTTCAATCAAGGAAACAAATCAGTCAAAGTGCATGAAGAAGTGATCTATTTAGCCAAGCACAGGAGCCTTTCAGTTTTAGTTTGTAAAACCTGAAGTAGCTCAAAGTGTCCAAAGTGTGACATGAATTATCTGGTCACCCCATGTGGATGGGGAAAGGCTAATTATGATAAATTAGTTGGAACACAATACACAGATATACAAAGCTTCATGTCACTATTGAAATAATCAAAGCTTTATGTTCACTGATCTGTATTAGGTTACTAAATCCATCACTTAGATTTTGTTTTTGATTGAGTTTCAGTCGATTACATGTTTTTCCTTGTTGTTTGTCCTTTGTTTGGAAATAACAGGGATGCAGGAGGACCATGCATTACAAGCATTAAATGTAAGTGTTACTGTTTGGAGCCACTGTATTTAGCAAGCTGAGTATCATAACTTAAGTTTCATATAGTCTATGGTAACCTTCTAATCTTCGGCATTGCTGTACTGTCCTCATGTATACCCTTGCTTAATATATGGAATAAGAAAGTTCTAGAAAATCTCAAAAACCCGTCCTTTTCCTGCTTGTTCTTTATCTCTATTGCAGGTAAGCCTTCCATTGGTTATGAAAGATAGAACCCCTATGGAGTAATTTCAAACACTCATTGCTTTTCTATGATGAGCTATTAAATGTATTCCCAGGACAGGTAGTTTTGGGATGCCTCAGATGCTTTCTTTCAAAGGTGATAACTCAAAAACTATTTGATGGATCTTTTAAAACTTTGCAGGGGGGTTGTTTGTGTGTTGAACTGGAACTGATTAAATTCTGAAACTGATCATCCAGAAATTTAAACCCTACTTAGTGACAGCAATGGGAAGTGTGAAAGCAGATGACATTTGAAATTGTGAATATCATAGGTCAAAAAGTATATGATGGATCTCTTTACTGCTCATGCAAACATTATATGGATGGAAACCTACACATGATTTCATTTTCAAACAAATTGCCCCAAAAGTGAAGCACTGTGGTAGCAAAGGAAGAAAATGGAAGCAGTAGAATACACTTGGTCTTGTGAACATCATAGTTCTAAAAGTATTTGATGTTTTTAAAACTTGGAATGCACATGATATGGATGATAAACTTCAAGTGATCAAATTTTGAGACAAAAGTTAGCCAAAAATTGAAGCAGTGCTACATAGTGATGACAAAGAAAAGAGCAGCCTCAACTAGCATGATAATTCAGAAATTGTCTGATCTTTTCCAAACTTTGTAGACACATTGTATAGATGAAGATTGTTCAAATTTTGAGAGAAATCACACCAATAACTGAAACATCAGTGCATACTGACAGGAAAGACAAGGGTAAGTTAGATAAGAAGCTTAACCTTATGAACAGGATAACTCTGTTTGTTATTATTACTCTAATTACGCTATCTGATTTTTGATTAATCTTATTACCACTTCACAAGAACATTATATGGATGAAAATCTACACCTTCCATTATAGACCCCAAATCACCCCAAAATTCGAATTGCAGCAGAGTGTGAAATGGAGGCTATAGCCACCTACTTGTGAACACAGCCATCTGCCGTCTAAACTTATTCCATGTATCTTTTTTCATACTTCCTAGGAACATTATATAGGTCAGTAATTCTTGACCTGTGGGGCACAAAATGATTTTCTGAATATTCTATAATATAGTTTATGCTGTTTTTTTTTTTTTTTTGGTCGCCAGCCTCCCCATTCGGCAAGTAGTAGTCTGATAGCCGGTCAGCAAAATGTGTCGGTGTGCAAATTATTGTGGAGGAATTATTTTTTTTGTGGACAGGTGGGGAGAATGTATAAAGTATGCAAAGTTAAGACTAAAAATAATATTTTTGTTATATTGCTATATTTTCATTCAGTGTAATTTATCAAACGTGAATCCCCCTGCCCACACTTAGCTAAATTTTCCATTGGAGACTTTAGTTATGTCACTTAGCTCTAGTCCTAGCCAAGGCACACAAAGTGCTCCTGGGCTGCTAGATAAACGACCTGACCCTGTATTTGGATCCCAAGCTTTGCTCAACTGTATATGTATATGTGTGTGTATGTCTGAAGCAGAAAGCATTCAACTATGTTAACCATTCACCCATAAGGCAACTTAAAGTCACTTGTTCATCAATATTTCCTGTCCTTAATACAAAACTATATATAAAAGTGATAAAGCCAAGAGTTACGAATACTTTGATCTGTCTTGTATACCGTGTAGACTGTAAATAGCTATGTTTGTTTTGTTCGATTTATTTAATGTGCAAAATGGACATGTCACTGCAGTTGTGCAAGTCAATGAATGTGTATATTCATCTTTTATTACCCAAACACAATGGAACTGAGTCTCATGATATGAGACTGAAAAGGCTGATTGATGCAATTTATTTCTTTGGATGTCAGGAGCTGGCATTCTGGGGACACAAACTCATTTAAATATGAGAATTGTAACTACACAGCTGTTATGTCACAGAAAATGCTGGTCATAGTGCAAAAGAGAACTAAATGGAATGTAAATATTAAGTGTAATCATAATCTACTGTAAACTGCCATGTAAGTGGAATGTGCAGTAAATAGCAGTGTAGTTTCAGAGCTTCATGCTAAAACTAGGACTCCTGGTATTCAAGTAAAAACACATTTATTGGCTTTGACAGCTCCAGTTGGTCCATCCAGTACATCTAGAAATTGTAAATGCTGGTGGGTGTGGGAGGAGTAAGTATTAGATAGGTGGGGGGTGACATGGGTTTCTGAGAAATACAATGCTACTGTATTATGGGGACAGCCCCGATTCTCATTTTATGTGTGGTTTCTTTTGCAGCATGTGCAGCTAATAGTTTTGCAAAACATTATACAATCAAGTTCCTGACAATATGAGGGGCTTTTCAAACTGTGAAAAGAACACAATGAATGTTTGTATGGCTGAAAAAGAAAATCTTTTTATTGTGATATTGTTAATGGTTTGCAAAAAGAAAATAACTTCTTCTTGACAACTGATTCTCAATAAATTTCCGTAACCACTAAGAGGGTACTTTCTGTGCTTCTCCGGCACATCCCTGCTTTACAGAACTATTTAAACTAGTATCTCAGTATTAGATGCTTAAAAGCTGAAGCTTAAAAAAGCTAATGGATTTTAGCCTTAAGTGATGATTGTTAGTCTTAATACACCCACTTAATGGAGTATGATCGGAATGTATGTTTCCTGGTTTCTGCCTTATGTTTTATACATACCATCTGCAAAAGAGCTGACAGTTTGCTACCATGTGTAAGTATGGTTAATCCATTCAGTAACATACAGTGGAAAAGAGTGTTCACTTTTTAGTTTCAGTGGATACCTAACATGTCTCTAGGGAGTTTTTGTTCCTCTATCAGTTGTATATGTTCTTTAAAAACCATTTCTGTAAATGGAAGTTCATTTATGAATATAGCTGTATATAGCTGTATCTGTGTCCTTCATACTGTCTATGTACTTGTAGAGATTTAGATGGCAATTGCCACAAAAACTGGTCCAAGGAGATTTTGAGACTAATTTAAAATTTATTTTTGCAATAATAAAGTGTATTTTTTTTTTAAATACTGTGCTGTTTTTCAATACAGCTTCCAGTTGATGATGTGATATTATCCAAAGAGATGGGTGGAGTTGGCAATGATGTAGCAATGTTGTATGGTAACATAGTTTAGTTTAGTTTTCGTCAGTTTAAATGGAAACCCCAATTAACGCCACTGGCATTACATTAGAAATGAGTGAGTATCGATATTTTGTAGTTAGATTGTATCAGTCTTTATCACCAGTTTGAGAACAAAGCCTTAAGTTACCATAAAATATAATTAAGTGCTTACAATTAACATTAGAATTTTAATATTAGAATGTGTCCCAAAATATAAATGCAAATATGACTGAGGTTTTGTCGATTATTTTTTATTTAATACAGCAAATGTAAAAATTCATCTTAAATAAATAATGGAAAATTCACCATAACAAATGACAGAAAATGATTGTCAGTAGTAAACACATACAGACTCCCTTGGGTTTATTAAAAGCACATGTTATAGATTGGGCTGCTTGTCTGATCTTTACTTCCTGGTCCGGATTCCACAGAAGCCAACAGTACACTCATCCATAAAGTAGGAAACACTACACTGTGCAGCGGAGTTTAGTACTGCTTTCTACTTTATGGATGACTGCACTGTATCTCCAGGGTCTTCTTCCACCAGGTGGCGACGTTCATTCCTTGGGCCACACTCTTGAGTTACATTCACTCTCCAAATCATCTCTCAATGAAAATCCCCCCACCTTCAGTCACAGACTGAAAATGAAATAAATCTAAACAACAATTAGAAAACGCTAATATAAACTCTCATATAAGATGCTTCTTTTTGAATCACCATTTTACCAGTAACAAGTGTACATATCATTTAAGAACAGCATATTAAAAAAATTCTGAAACACTTCAAACAGTTCTGTTCAATTCAGCTTCAAAAAGATTCAGGCACCACAATAGTGGAAATTTTACATATTAAAAAAATGATTGTAATATTAAAAGTATGAAATAATACTATAAAAGACAAATTAAGTTGTATTGAAGAGCTGTTGACAGAGTACTTTCATTGATGTCTAAAGTCTTAATTTTTCATATAATAGCATTCATTTATTAGGAACATTAAGCTTCCTGAGTGACAGTGAAGACAGTATGAAACCCTGCTTTGTACAAAGAAGCCATTTTGTGACGCATGAGTATCATACCTTTTTTGACTTAATAATTATACAAGTATTTAAGCTGTCAAATATTTTAAAATCTGACCTTAAATGTTGACACAAATGTGTACAATTCAGCTTGCACCAGGCTAAAGAAGTTACATTTTACAACATTAATATTACTACATTTCCGCTTCACTTCAGTCGAAGACCAGAAACCTGATATATAATATGGAAGCACAATCATTTTAAGCACAAAGTAAAAATAAGTCAAGGTAAATTGTCACAGTTTAGATTATGAACTTTGTTTCATTTAATGTTTTTATCATTAAATTTCAAATGATTATTAATTTAAAAATAAGAATACCTTATATTTACCTTCAGAATATTCAAAATAAGTGCATATTGAAATATGAAATATAGGCATTTATCAGTTATTTGTTAATCACTTTTCAAGAAGGGAAAGCTTGCCCAACAATCTTACCGGCTTCCACTCTTGAGGTTGTAAAAGAAACAGGCCAGAAAGACAGAGATCTCCTCCTTTTTAGCTGATCGTCACCCACGTGATGTAAACCACAGGAAGAAGGCCTCCCGCTTGCACTCGAAAGACACCCAGTGGGTGTGGTGTTCGCCATGTTCAGTGGATGGCTGCTTCTGCCAACCTAACTGATGTTAATAGGTCAAAAAATACAAATCAAATAAAAATTGTGAAAGAACTGTGGGTGAGGATGGCCAGTGCCCCTAGAGCATGCTTTTGCATCAGGCTACATTCAGTTCACCTTCTCTAATCAAAAGTTCATGTGCAAGAGCTTGTTAGTTAGAATCATCTTCATAATGGTTTAATAATAGTGGTTCCTGATGGTTACTATGACTCTGTAGAAGTGATATGGAAGATGAAATGATAGTTTGGAAGAGACATACAAGCAGCATAAGCCAAAACACTTGTGGAAATATAATTTAACCCCTGCCCCCTTTGAGTAAGGCCCATAAACCCCACTGGCTTTAGAGACTGATAAAATAATTTGCTAAATCAATAGATATACCCCTTTCCATTGTGAGTAAAGAACTGGGTTTTGATCAAGTCTATATAAGGTCAGACTATGCAACTGGTGTAATAACATGAAAGATTATTTCAGACATAATGACAAAACAGACACAGACAAAACTATTTACTGTTAAACTGAAGCGGTGAGGTGCATGAAGTATTTACAACATGCCAAAATGTTTTCCACTTTTTTCTAACAGAATATATTCCATGAACTCCCACTCAAAATTGCCCTACACTACCTTTGAGTCTAATAAACTGGGACAGAGTTGGTACCCTGTGAATATGCACTACTGTGGATTTCAATGAGTCTTGCAAAGTTGTCTTAATAAAATAAAGCATAGTCTTGCATTGTAACCAGGAAACATGGGACAATGTTAAATTGTAACTCATCAGCATTTAATAAGCCTATAAGCAGTATATTATACTTACACAGCAGATGTATTGCAACCCAAGCATGGCTAGCATGTCTACATGCTTCAATGCACATTTACCCACGTCAATCATTTTTAATATTTGTACTTGCAGATGTTTCAGTATGACAGATGATAACGGTACAAAATCATACTGCATTTAGCTACTTGTATTTCTGAAAAACACCACACCACTTTATCACTGATGCATTATGATTTACAAAGGCGCAAGCTATCATTCTCACAAACCCTATACTTTGGGTTTTATAACTATTTATTAACCATGATATGAAAGTCATTTTACTTTATTTGAACGAACAGAGACATACAATTTTAAGACACTTATCGTCGACGCAAAACCTAATTTATATCGTTTGTGGAATTTTCTTTATTTGGTGTTTTTATATTTATATATAGGTGTTTATTATACGCCTATATATGGACAATAATAATAATGGTTTTCAGATATAAGGAAGCATTGAACAAAAGATATTTGACTATAGAGGGTGTTCTGATGTGTTATTTTCACTTTGCTGACAGGAAACTGCTCACAGCCTGTAGTGCTTCGCTAGCTGCAGCAGAAACTTCTTGCCTGGTCTGGGTGAGATATGCTGCTCGTTGTCTAGACAACCCTAACCTCAGAGTTTAGCAGAGCATGAGGATGAGGAAGTGTGGGGGAGGGGATTGATGTGCCACACTACACTAAAAAAAACAGGGTTGTTTTTTTGAAATATGCCAAAGGCATTGGCCTACCTGATCCTAATGTATGTGCATCCTTTATATATATATAGTTAAGGGTGTATATCTACATATGTATAAAATTTAAAATATATTGTCCAGTTTGTATCTTCTGGTTGAGTTTTGAGCTTGATATCTTGTTTTTTGAACACCCTGGCTGGTTTTGTTTCCCCATAAAACAAAAACTGCTCCTCTTCGTAAGAGCTGCACATTGCTGTAGGCTAGTGGAACAAGCTGCATCAGCAGTAGAAGAATGAGAGCAATGATAAAACAGAAAGAATAAACATTTGGTCATCTGTAGCATTTTGTTTCTGAAAATTAGTCAGCCCCTTGTCCCCATCAGCAATTCCTTTCAGTATTTCTCAGTACATAAAATTAGTGCACAAACTTACAGATCTGATGTTTTTCGAATATTTTTTCATGCTATTCATTTAGCTGTGGTGCTACTGTTTATTGATTTGATGTACAGACTGTAGTTAACACAAAAAAGTAACTGGGTAGGCAGTATCCGTCAGGCTGGCTATAGACTAGATAAATGTAGTAGTTTTAAAGAATACATCAAAACTGTAGACTTGGATTTATATTGAAATATGTATCAGTTAGACACGTGATTATATAAGGAAGGGCTTCACAGACATACATAAACAGTATATCTGTTTAAAACAGTCACTACAGCTGGCCCCATGCCAACAGTCAACAATTCTGAAATGCAAGAATTTAAAATTAAAAATTCATGGCTCCCTCTGTTTGAAACCAGGTTAATTTTTGCAGTGTAACAGGGCACCATATCCTGGTGAAAAAGGCCACTGCCATAGAGGAATACTGTTGCCATGAAGAGCCGTACTTGATCTACAACAATGTTTAGGTCAGTGGTATGTGTCAAAGTATCATCTGCATGGATGCCAGGACCCAAAGCTTCCCAGCAGAGCATTGTCCAGAGTGTCACCCTGCCTCTGCTGGCTTGCCTTCTTCCCATATTGCATCCTGGTGCCATTTCTTCCCCAGCTAGGTGAACGACACAAACACACTTAGCTGCCCACATGATGTAACAGAAATCATGACCCATCAGACCAGGCCACCTTCCTCTATTGCTCTTTGATAGTTCTTACAGTTACATGCCCTTTCTAGGCACTTTTACAGTGGTCAGGCATCAGCATGGGTACTTTGACCTTGTTCGGGGTGAAGCGGGTAAGGGCACGGGCAGGCAAGCGGGCAGGAAGCAGGCAAGGACGCGAAACACAGGGAAAACTGGGATTTAATAGGGGATCGGAAAGACTGGGACAGACCACGGGTACTGACATCGACTAACATCAATGACGGACAAACAACTAAGGCAAGACATGGACTGAAATAGACGAGACTGGGCGAAACTAAGTGGACACAGCTGGGCAAGATCAGGGAAGCACATGTGGGTAATCAGGGGGCGTGGCACACACGAGGATCGTATGAGCCGGGCATCACTGACCTGTCTAACCATCACAGTTTTGTCAAAGTCACTCAGATCCCTACACTTGCCAATTTTTCCTGTTTCCAACACATCATCTTCAAGATTTGATTGTTAATTTCCCTGATATATATATAATAGCAATCTTGTCAGGTGCCATTGCAATGAGAAAATCAGTATTATTCACTGCATCTCTCAGTGGTTTTAATGGTACGGCTGATCAGTGTGATGATTATTTTTAAAACCATATGGGTCGAATATCAGCATTTCAGGGTTTATAAATTCGACATAAAAAACTGACTAAGTGGCAGAAGCGTTCAGATTCAGAAGAGCCAAGCAGTGACAGAATATTTTAATAATATCTCACATAATTTATATTTTCTTTTAAGAAATGTGTATGATTTATTTTGAAACTTGAATGCACTATTACAGAGAGTATTGCTAAACTAAGTTATAATATTTAGTCAATGGTTAGCCAACAAAAATTTTAACTTTTTAAATATATGGTATGGTGGTGCAGTGGTTAGCACTGTTGCTTTACACCTCTGTGACCCAGGTTCGAGTCTCTGCCTGGGTCACATGTGTGCGGAGTTTGCATGTTCTCCCCATGTCGTTGTGGGGTTTCCTCCGGGTACTCCGGTTTCCCCCCCACAGTCCAAAGGCATGCTGAGGCTAATTGGACTTGCTAAATTGCCCGTAGGTGTGCATGTGTGAGTGTCTGGTGTGTGAGTGTGCCCTGTGACACTGCGATGGGCTGGCCCCCCATCCTGGGTTGTTCCTTGTCTTATGCCCACTGCTTCCAGGATAGGCTCGGACCCCCCGCGACCCAATAGGATAAGCAGTTTGGAAAATGGATGGATTTAGTCTATTTTTATTTTAGCTGTCTCAATTATCAACTGTCATAAAAATATCAGTAAAATGAAAAATGAAAACTTATCCTAGTAGTGCTGCTCACTTAACACTTTCACAAAAATTTTATATTGTTATATACTTAACACCACTTCAGTTCCCAAACTTCTCCTCAGTGGCACCTGAACCATCCATCCATCCATTTTCCAAACCGCTTATCCTATTGGGTCGCGGGGGGTCCGGAGCCTATCCCGGAAGCAATGGGCACAAGGCAGGGAACAACCCAGGATGGGGGGCCAGCCCATCGCAGGGCACACTCACACACCAGACACTCACACATGCACACTTGGCAGTAAGTCGGACTCGTTCCCAGTGAGGGTTGGACTCCACCAGGGCTGCCCTTTGTCACCAATTCTATTCATAACTTTTATGGACAGAATTTATAGGCGCAACCAGGGTGTTGAGGGTGTCCTGTTTGGTGACCTCAGGATTAGGTCTCTGCTTTTTGCAGACGATGTGGTTATGTTGGTCTCATCGGACCGTGACCTTCGGCCCTCACTGGAGCAGTTCGCAGCACCTCCAAATCCAAGACCATGGTCCTTAGCCGGAAAAGGGTGGAGTGCTCTTTCGGGGAGGGGGTCCTTCCCCAAGTGGAGGAGTTTAAGTATCTCGGGGTCTTGTTCACGAGTGGGGGAACGATGGAGCGGGAAATCGACAGGCGGATTGGTGCGGCGTCAGCAGTGATGCGGGCGCTGCATCGGTCTGTCATGGTGAAGAAGGAGTTGAGCCAAAAGGCAAAGCTCTCAATTTACCAGTCGATCTACGTTCCTACCCTCACCTATGGCCATGAGCTATGGGTACTGACCGAAAGAACGAGATCGTGAGTGCAAGCGGCCAAAATGAGTTTTCTCCGGAGGGTGGCTGGGCTCTCCCTTAGAGACAGAGTAAGGAGCTCAGTCATTTGGGAGGGACTCACGATTAGATCCCAGTACTGTACCTTTTGATTGATACATTAGTGACTGTACATGGTTATATATGTACATATGTGCTTGTATATGTATAATCTGAATATGTAGGTCTTATAATTTTGATCTGCTTCGCTCTCTCCTAATTATTATTATTTAACTTTTCTTTAATGCATGTTAATCGCTTGTAATGGTACAATAATGGTAATGGTAAGACTTGGGCGCGAGTTGAGGGTTTGAAATGTCTTTTTCTGTTCTGTTTTTTTTTCTTTCTTTTCTTTCTCTGTTAAAAATGCCAGTAAAAAAACTAACAAAATTAGGTTGGCTGGGCTCTCCCTTAGAGATAGGGTGAGGAGCTCTGTCATTCGGGAGAGACTCAGAGTAGAGCCGTTGTTCCTCTGCATCGAGAGGAGCCAGATGAGGTGGCTTGGGCATATGCTTAGGATGTCTCCTGGACGGGTGAGGTGTTTCGGGCATGTCCTACTGGAAGGATGCCCTGGGGAAGACCCAGGACATGCATGTCTCCCGGTTGGCCTGGGAACACCTCGGGATTCCCCCGGAGGAGCTGGATGAAGTGGCCGGGGAGAGGGAAGTCTGGTAAAAAATCTCAGCTAAAATAACCCTATTATTTCCAGCAACCATACAATACACCCGGGTATTTTTTGACCTGACCTGAGTGCCCACCTTAATAAGTTAATTAATTAAGCGAGCTGGTGGTGAAATTTAATAAGTACGTAGAATGGTTCAGGTGCCGGGGGCAGCATGGTGGTGCAGTGGTTAGCACTGTTGCCTCACACCTCTGGGACCCGGGTTCGAGTGTCCGCCTGGGTTACATGTATGTGGAGTTTGCATGTTCTCCTCATGTCGTCATGGGGTTTCCTCCAGGTACTCCGGTTTCCCCCCACAGTCCAAAGACATGCTGAGGCTAAATTGTCCATAGGTGTGTATGTGTGAATGACTGGTGTGTGAGTGTGCCCTGCAATGGGCTGGCCCCCCATCCTGGGTTCTTCCCTACTCCATGCCCATTGCTTCCGGGATAGGCTCCGGACCCCCCATGACCCGGTAGGATAAGCGGTTTGGAAAATGGATGGATGGATGGTTCAGGAGCCACTGAGGAGAAGTTTGGGAACTGAAGTGGTGTTCATCTAGCTATCCAAGTAGATATCAGTAACTTTTGGAGAACAGAAGACACTTTTAATAGTTCTTATTGTGTTTTAATAGTTTTTATTTAACATAATGTTCTTATATGAAATATTTAATTTATATTAAATTATATTTGTTTTAAGAAAATGTGCACTTACTACCCACACAAATAGCATTAAACATTTCTTTTGAGTGCCTAAGACTTTTGCACAGTACTGTAGATACTCACATTAAAAAGTTTTTGACCAGAGAAACAGGAAGTGTAGATGTGCATTTTTTGAAAATTATTTGGAAAGTTACTTCAGATGAGTAAATTTTCATAAAGAGGGAGGGACCACAATTCAATTTTACCCTTAAAGTGGACAGCAACTCTTAAATTAACCTGTGTCCTCTAACCCCAGGTTTCCGGGAACGTTTGTGCCAGCAACAGAAATGTAGCTGTGAATAGCTTATTCCGTCATGAAACTATGACAAAAAGAGGAAGTGGCTGCAGTGCAAAGTTTGTGAGACAGAAAAAAGAGTCCATTGGGCTGTGTGTAGGAATAGTACAATTTGTTTTCTTTTAGCTTTCAGTGTTTCATGAAAAGCCTTGAGTGATTAATTTCCATTTAGGGTTATTGTAAAACAAATATGCATCATCCAAAATAAAAAATTGTTTACTGAAGAAACATCTTTTATTTCGGTTACAACAATTCACATTGTTTATTGGGAGGTTTACTGAAATTATTTCACAGAATCTAGAAACAATTAATTTCTTTTAATTGCTTGTGTTTTTATTATCAATGATACCCAAGGTTATAGCAAAAGGAGCTTAAGTATTACCTTATATGGGCAAGGCCTTGAGGGAACCAACCAGTGAGAAATGAGTTTGCAGGCCTGTGGGTTCTAACGACTGAGATAGTTTGCACAGAGAACATGTCGAACCACGCACGCAAAGCTAGGCAACTGTGTGTGGGCTGACACAAGCGGAGTTGTTTTCAAGGTTGTGGTTTAGGAAGTCCCATGTGAATTCAGAAAGTGAACTGGTTCCCGGTTTTGCTTTGAATAATTAGCTTGGTTTTGCTTCTGTATACTTTCCACTCACATAAGAGTTATGAGATTTCTTGCTGCATACCTGACAGGAAGTGTTAAAATGAAACTTGGCCACAGGCATTTCAATTTTACTTTAAAGGAAACTTACATTTACATTGACATTTTTGGAGGGAAGAAAATTCTTTTAACACAATAATCAATATACTGCATTTGGGAAATGTAAAAATGAAAGACATGTTTTTTTTTTTAATGCAATTTGGACATTCTTTTTTGACAAAGATGTTACTTCACCATTAAATACTAATTTTTTACAGTGCCGAAAAGGAACTGAAATCTTTCAGTACAAAAAGAGTCCCTTAACAAAAATAGCTAGTTTGTAATATAGTTTTCCAAAAAAAGTTATAAAGGTGTCTGTTTTTGTTCTATAAACGTTAGCACAGGTCTCAGTATTTAACAGTTATTTGTAATGTGTTTCTAATTCTATATATGAACATGTGCAGATTAATGGTCTGCCATTATCTCTTTGTCAATCCTGAGTGATCACTGTGCAGGAATACAAAATGTTACCTTTTTACATGCATCTCTTGATCCAGTACTTTTACATTTTTATAAAATCATAAATAGGATGATTTAAAAGAGCATTCTGGGTATATCACAACTGATTGAACTGATCTCGTTCATTAAATGTAATCCACAGTTCTCTTTTTTTTCATTTGACAGAAGTATGACACTGAATCGCATTCCGAAATAACACAGCCCTATTGACGGAGAAAAGTAAAGAAAGGTGTAAAGGTCTTTTGAACAGCACTGGTCACATGGTAAGATTACACAATGTGGACATTTACATATATTCATTAATCAGTCCGCTAACCATACACCCTAGGTCCCAGGGGATCCAGGAGCCTATCCAAGGCAGCACAGGATACCCTGAGGTACACCCTGAATGAGATGCTAGTCTATTGCGGAACATCAATTAACAAAAGGCATAGGGAAGGTTTCTCAGGAATGGTAAAGTGGAAAATATGTCGTGGAGGGTAATAAGAAACAGAAGTTAAAGAATCTTTGATTGTAATAGCCTACACTCATAGGACAGGTGGTTCTGAACAAATGGCAATTTACCAATAATCACTTACGGAAAATAATAAATTTAACAAACATGAACAAAAAAGAAAATAAAAGTCTTCACTTAACTTTGCCCTGTCACCCTAAGGCCACTTAAGTGTACAGCAAGCCAAGCCAGGCAAGTAAAAAAAATATTTACAGTAAGCCTATGTCTAACTAACTGCGAATATTGCAGGCGAAATGAGTTCATGTCAGATCATGTATTAACTGTAGTCATAGTCATTTTAATTAGTCAAATGACTAGACTTTCAATGACAGCTCATGAGAAAAGCACTATTGAAAAGTTAAATAAATCTTGACAAGGTGCCCACTAAAACTGACAGCTGATACACAGCAAGAACGATTTTGGTAGTCTTAAATGCAGTTATGTGAATTGGTGTCTAACCTGCCCATCGTGTGAGTATGTGGGGATGGATTGTAATCCTTTACATTGTGTTTTCAGCTCTGTATCTTATGCTAAGAGGCACAGTACAGGTCTGGTGATTTCATAATGCTTTATTGCCTTCTACTGGAGACATTTATAAAACAATTACACTTTCGAGTGCAAATGTCAAGTGAAAAAGTATGTTATTTACATGTATCTTGCAGTGAGTATGTGGGGATGGATTGTAATCCTTTACAGCGTGTTTTCAGCTCTGTATCTTATGCTAAGAGGCACAGTACAGGTCTGGTGATTTCGTAATGCTTTATTGCCTTCTACTGGAGACATTAATAAAAACAATTACACTTTCGAATGCAAATGTCAAGTGAAAAAATATGTTATTTACATGTATCTTGCAGTGATTTTTATAATTGCAATCTACAGTGGATTGTGAGAACATAGATTATTTTTATAGCAATTTACCTTTTATGGCACTAATGTAGAAACAGAAAGACACAATAACTATGTCTTTAGTATTAATCCATATAGCTATTCTTAACAGAGGCAATTAAATCTGTGCTTTCTGTGCTCTCTGGGAGCATCTCTGTCTGGTACGTCAGCTACAGTTCTGAGGACCACAGAGCTCTGCAGCGGGCAATAAGGTGCAGAGAGACAATCACCAGAACAGAACTACCCACCCTGCAGGACATCTACTGCACATCCAGCGATGTAGGTCCAGAAATGTCATCTACAGACATGGATAAATTTGTTGGTACCCTTACAGCTTATTGAAACAATGCTTCATTACTTGTGAAAAGTGATTCAATTAAAAGCAACTGTCTAATGTATACCTGCAAGCCTTTAGTATGTAATCGAGTAAACCAATAAAATTGTGAAAATAAATTATTTGTTGTTTATTTTACAAAGATATGTTAAAATATGGACAGATCTGTTGGTATCCCTAAAGAGACTATTTATCCTTGCAATATAATCATGTTTCAAACATAGTGTTTCTAAACTGAATCAGTATCACGGATGCATTCAAGATTTCCATCGGCCATTCACCCTGTTTCAAGGGAAAGAACCTGCAACTGTGTTGTTTGGTATCATTGTGTGCACCACACTGAACATGGACTAGAGAAAGCAAATGAGATAGCTGTCTGAGGAGCTCAGAAAGATGATTATAGATTATAGATATCCATGTTAAAGGTAAAAGCTATAAGGCCATCTCCGAGCAGCTTCATGTTCCTGTGACCACAATTGCCAATTTTATAAAAAAGTATAAGGTTCATGGGACAGTGGCCAACCTCCCAGGATGTGGACGCAAGAGAAAATTCAACCCCAGGTTGATCAGAAGGATAGTGTGGGCGGTAGAAAAAGGAAATGGTCCTCCTTGAACCCAGATGTTAATTCTACTGAACATCTATGGAAATATCTGAAAATTGCAGTGTGGAGATGCCACCCTTCAAAACCTGAGACCACTCAAGCAGTTTGCTCAGGAAGAGTAGGCCAAACAGCCTGTTTGCAAATGCAGACATTGCGAAGTACAGAGATTGCTTGTTGGCAATGATTGCTGCAAAAGGTGCTGTCACAAAATATTAAATTAAGGGTACCAGGTTTGTTGTCCATGCCATTTTCATTTGTTTAATTACACAAAATATTCAAAGTCCGATTTCTGTTAAATATGGACAAACAATAAGGGATTCCATTAAACTTTTGTCAGTTTCAAGTTTCTTGTGGATGGGTGCCAACAAATTCATTTTCCTGGAACCTTCCTGGTAAAATAAAGGATTAATAAATTAAGTCAATTTTGCCCAGCATGGCATCCACGTGGTGTTGAATTTCATAAAAATACTCTCCAAATTGCCACAATTCATCAGAAAAAAAACTTGATTTTAAAAACACGATTTCAAGAGCGTTTAAGTTGACAAAATAACTCAGCGGGACCAAGCAGCGACGGGATTTTTGTGTTTTATGGAGAATTATAAAAACGTTGGCGGCCGAAATGAGTTTCCTCCGCAGGGTGGCTGGGCTCTCCCTTAAAGATAGGGTGAGGAGCTCAGTCATTCGGGAGGGACTCAGAGTAGAGCCGCTGCTCCTCCGCATCGAGAGGAGCCAGATGAGGTGGCTCGGGCATCTGATCAGGATGCCTCCGGGACGCCTCCCTGGGGAGGTATTCCGGGCATGTCCCACTGGGAGGAGACCCCGGGGAAGACCCAGGACACGCTGGAGAGACTATGTCTCTCGGCTGGCCTGGGAACGCCTCGGGATCCCCCCAGAGGAGCTGGACGAAGTGGCCAGGGAGAGGGAAGTCTGGGTCTCCCTGCTGAGGCTGCTGCCCCCACGACCCGACCCCGGATTAAGCGGGAGATGATGGATGGATGGATGGTTGACGTCCGCTTGGGAAACCTCCGTAGACTTTCATTTTTTTTCCTCTTGTCGCTGCCGGCGGTTTTAGCATACACAAACCCATTATCTCAGACCCAATCAGCAAATGGTTGTCTTTTGAGTGACAAATATTAAGATGGCTGTGGAAGTGCGATGCGTTTACAGTGACCTATGGCAATTTACAAAGACGCTAAAACGACACCGCCCCTTTTTGAAAGTTCACGGGAAATGAATACCCGCCTAACGTGGGAAGATTCAAACACGCCCCAGTAAACAGGATTTCTTCATAGGGGGTTAGGCATGGTGCTAATATTGGTGCGATTTCGGGTTGTAGTTACATAAATTATTGAAACGCGAGATGTGGCTTGGATTTTTGATATGTTGTCTTCTTTATTCTGAGGACAAACGTTTCTTAACTTGCAAAACATACAGTGCAGCAAGCACTGTCAAAAGACCTAACACACACTTTGTGTTTCCCCAAATAAAACTGACATACCATTTATTACGTAAAAAAAGAATTTCAAGATGACAAGACGGATTACAGACAGAAGTTACATTGGCTATAACAAATACCAGTGAATATCATAACAGTGCATATCCTTAAGTTAATAAAAAGGTGAATTTGCAGTAACCATTCAGAAGGGGGCACAACATAACCCGTAACAGTATAGGAATGCATGTTTAAATGTAGGCCATGAAAAATTCTAAAAGAGGGAATCTATTTGTCAGTTTTCTGTTATTGCCTAAATTGTATATAAATACAGGACAAGTTTTTACACAAAAAAAAAGTTCTAAAAAAAATGTTCTGCTACTTAAAAGATTAGTGTGCGTAAAGTGCTTGTTCAGCAGATTTCACACAGCATAACAATCAAAATAATACACTTATAGCATCCTGAAAGGCACTCCCATTACATGGTGCAGTAACTGGGCAATATCATACGCAAAGTGCAATTGTACAAGCCTCTTCATCAAGAATAATCAATAGCTACACATAACCCTACGTTTAAACTGGAGGATCAGTCTTCAGTAGAGACCTCTTTACAGCAATAGTAAAAATCATAAACGGGAGATGTTTTACTTGTAAACCAATTTCACAACACATTTAAATGTCATTAAATTTATCAATAACCATTTATTTTACATTTCCTAGTCACATTTGTATTATGTTTGGCTTGTATTTCAATTCCTGTATACATTTAACATATATACTTAAATCAACATATGAACAACTTGCATTTGGCAAGTGTTCGTCAACCTTGCTTATTTTTACGAATTATACAAATACAAAAAACAAAGTCAGTATATAAAACCTATAATCAAGAAATTAGAAAATCCTTCATTAAATGATCAATGAACAATGGCTAAACAAAACTCCGACTTCCAAAACGAAAAAATCAAGAAATTAACCTTCAAAATAATCAGTCAGTTGGGCATGAGCATCGTGGAAAACTATTCCTTCTTCATTAGAGGAAAAACAATTAAAGAAATTGCAGACACAACAACTTTATAACAACAAAAGCAGCTTTAACAACGACGAGACCTATTCTGAAATCAGACCATCAGCAGAGATATTGTAGCATATCCTAAACACCAAGGTGCAATTTAACAAGCTTCTTCATCAACAATAACTGATAGCTACACATAACCCTATGTTTAAACTGAAGGCACTGTTTGTTACATTAAAACAAACATTTTATTACTCTACTGTATTTGGGTGAAAACATGTTACATTGCTTATATATTATCTGGTAAATTTGGATTTTATATATATATATATATATATATATATATATATATATATATATATAAAAATCCAAATTTACCAGATAATTCCTGTATTTAAAACTGTTAGTCGGAAAAATGCATCAAAGTCATGTTACATATTCTTATGGATACTGATGTCATTTTATTCTTATTTCAAGGATACTAATGTCATGGCCAGACTACCTTAAATCGGACAAATTATTTGGCTAAGCAAGAAATCCTGCTTCATGATAAAGACCCCAGATGGGTTGTTTTTACCCAAAGACACACTGGCCTCTGCAGGTGAATACCTTCAACCATGTGCTAAAAATCTCTGTGATTACAAAAAAAGTTACTGGATCCCCTTCTCCATGTACAAAATAGTGACATTAACCTCTTTGTCAAATACAGATACAATGTGAGCTTCAGTATGATGCTGAAGTTCAGATGGAAATGTATCAAAACTGTTTCTTAGAGGAAGATAAAGTTAACAGTTTCATCACCTAATTATGATCACACAGTCACCCAGGTACATCACATTACATATCCATGTAAGCTCACAAATTAGGCACTTAATAATCATTTTGGAAAAAAAAACATTTTAGCTTCCTTGACAATAACACTTCTGTAGGTCACACTACTGTGAGTATGAATCTAAAATACTGCCTGATATTTCACACTGAATCTATTATTCACTACAGCCAACAAAAGCTATATAACAACCTGTTTCACAACACAAGCTTTTTGACCACAGACAGGTAGTCAGGCCTACAACTGCTCCATACCATCCCTGTGAAGTTAGGTCCAGTTTCAATGTGGTGACATCAGCAAAGATTACAACGTATTCTGAGAGAAATAAATACACAAAATTAAAGTTTATACTATGTGTAGTGTCTTTGTAGCTTGTCTAAAACAAACTACATGTATGTTTGTCTGTGCACATGTTGCACTGTACGCACCAGAACTTCCCCCTGGGATCAATAAAGTTAATCGTAATCTTAAAATTACCCATGTAAAAACTGCATCAAAATTCTTCAAGAAGACTTGCCTAATTTTCAGATGGTTCCTTTAAGAAGCAGTTTTAACAGTTTATTTCTAAGATGACTGGTAATCATAAACAGCTGAAGTACAACTGCTAGTGAAGAAAGTGGAATGCTACAAAACTGCAAGCAATGAAAATTCTACTGGACTGGACAACTTGATCCTTAATTAACACCCTTCCTTAAAGCCACGTACAGGGAGAAACAAACTAAACATATACTAATTTCATAAACACCAAGCATGTATCAGAGAGGGTAATTATGGCAAAAATACACACAAAGCTATCAAAACTGACTTCATGATAAAACTTTTTAAGCAGTTATACTTTTTAAACACATTGCATGTGTATCTTATTTCTCCCACTTTCCAAAGGAGTGTTATGAAAATAATCCTTAAGTCCTTGATTGGACAAATATTATTTCTAAGTACATTTCAAAACAAAGAGACAGTGAATACTGTTCCAGAACAGTAAACATTTAGACTGTTACATGCCAGTTTCATCAATTCATTTTCACACCCTTTACACAGACATCTTTCCTTTGTTGCAGTCTGCATCACTTGTAAGAAAGTGTCTCCATTTCTCAAAAGTTAGGATAGTTGTACAGCCACGTTCTCCAAACATTCAAATGTGGCATTGTAAACATGAATGCAAATAAAAAATAAAAAAAAATCACTTTTCAAGTATATGTTTGAAGTCCAGTTTATCCATCAGTTTCAAAAATAATTCCCACGACCCATTGGAAAAATATCCATCTCAGCTTCGTTCCTTCATGAGGACATTATATGCAAAATCAGTTTTAAATTTTGGAAACAAAAAAGAAGTTAGGAAGAATCAAGATAGATATATATATATTATATATATATATATATATATATATATATACACACACACACATACATACACACATACACATATACATACACACACACACACACACACACACACACACACACACACATATATATATACATACACACATATACAAACACACACACACTTTCAGTGTTCAAATTAGCGCTTACAAAAACAAAAATCTTATTCTGTTTCACCGATGCAACTGGAAAAAAAAGATCTCCCAATGACAAAATAAATGATCAAAAGTCACATTTTTCCAATTGCTTCGCTGTTGTCTTCCTCTTCTTCTGAAATTTAGTCCCGTTTAGGGTGAAGTTGTTGCTTCCAGGCATCATTTAAATAAACAAGTCGCTTGTAGTTAAGAACAAAAAGGACCAAGTTCAGTATATATGCTATAACGCTGACAATACAAAAATCTTTCAACACAAAGTAAAGAATGTAGCTTAGGTAGAGAGAGCCCATTACTGACACAATGGATGTGGTCATGAGAATGAGAGCTGCCATTGCACTCACTGTCATCCCTGCAGAAACAAAAAGGGGGGGGGGGTCAGCATGGCAGCTACATCTCGGGTCACTCCCTGCCAGGGGTGGAGGTTTAACACCCTTACTGCATTACAGGCTTTTTACGAAATTTTCATTGAACACCAAACAGTCTTTGTATTTAACTGAAGTATAGTATGGTCGTGCCAAGATAGGACAATTACAAGTCTATTAAAAGTTGACTTTTTAGTATCTTTCAACCTGAACTCTTAGACTTACCTAGTAACAGTTGGAATATGTAAAACACAAAGCCGTAGACACTGTTCGGCTGGTTCATTACACCGTTTTTTCCAAATACTGAGCCGAACAGCCCAAATCCTCGACCCCACCTGAAGAGACAGATGGTACTTAAGTTTAGTTCACTGTAAAATGTAACCAAATTGCATCACCATAAAATGATGACCTCTTTATAAAATATTTTCAGCTTGATACTACAAAAGACTTGGATGGAAACATTAAGAGCAAATACCAACAGTCAGTAAACAACACAGAAAAGTAATAGATTAATGTTGGGCCATTTAATTAAATACTTGAAACTAGGTACCAACAGAAAGACACATTGACTGGAGTAAAGCATTAAAACTGGCCCAAAATGCTTCACTTAGGCTCTTCTCTGTCCAAAAAGGTGACATTTTTTGAGAAAAAAAATATTTATAACTATTTTTGCCAAACGATACCTTGTTATTTCTTTGAAAGACCCCATTGAAATTATCCACCAAATTGCAATGATTTTTCAACAGTTTGACCAAATATAAGTCAATGTAACCCTCAATGTTCATAGAAGCCTATAAAAAACCCAACAAAAAACAGATTTCCAGGAGATTCAAACTGAAATCCCACCATCAACAGCATAAATCTGCCTTGGAAATGAAAGTGAGCCCCCCCCCACTCATCAGGTCAGGTTGTGCCCCAATACAATCTCTCAAAATCAGACAGGTTTGAATGGTTTGATTATTTTTTGTCATTTACTGTACTCTGACTTATTAAATCAAACCAGGGCCAATTTTGGTGCTTACTAAAACAGAATGGCTGGTTGTCACATTTTGGGTAAGGGAAACCCAAACCTTTTTTTTTTTGAATATATTAGCCTAAAAGTAGAAAGATTACGCAAATTCTTTAAGTAGAATTTATGCAAATGTTTTTCTTCTACATATGTGCTGCAAGAGCTAAAGAAACTATGACAAAAAGTGTAACAGCCTTATTTTAGTAGGACAATCCACAGAAAATTAAGCACCAGCCAAACTAACCCTGTTGTGCCAATATACTGAGCAATTTGTTGTCATATATAAATAAAATTTAAACCAAATAGTACAATTCAAGATCGAAGTACTTCAAGTGTCATCAACTACAAACACAGTATTGTTTTATCTGCATGTTCTATATATAGCCATTGATAAAAGCTTATTATAGCTCTCAACTAGGTTTGGTGCTGTCGGAAATGAAAGCATGATATTCCCTGGAGAGTCCTTTCATTTGCTCTGACCATCTAAGCCATATCCGTCCCACACTCAGCAGCTTGTACAATTTCTAGAACTACTGGATGGATTACCAGAAAATTTAATAAAATTGTTTTTACCTGAATGCTCAGAGTCCTCATTGTGATATGTAGGTCTGAATGTATACTTACTCATTTATTGCTCATTCCACTTATATGACAATTTGCTAAGTCTTTCCCCACCGGTTAGGTGGCTACTTGTATTCTTTTGTTCATGTTTTAATGTCCATGTTTGAAAATGTCATTTATTTGTAAGTTTAAATATTAGGTATATTAACTTCATCATAACTTAACTTCATAACTTAACTTCATAATGCCTTTATGATGCATTCGTAGAACATTCAGTACACCTTCATAATGCATTCAGAGGACATTCATAAGAAACATGTAAGTATACTTTAACATCCTAACATACTTTAACAGCATTAACACAATAGACATTATATGATAATCATAAAATCATATACATTTAAAGCATTAACAAATATTTATATTGTATTTATTTCTCTTTTACACTATGACAAAAATTTTCCGTGAGTAAATACTATAACAGATATACTAATGGTATGTACCAGAGGTATTGAAACACTGGTGTAAAAGGTATGAGGTGTGAAAGAATTGAGGGATGGGGGCACAGGTGAGGGAAAAAAACACAAAAGTCTACTGGGGGGGGGGGTTGAGCTGGAGGTAGATCCATTTCGAAAATATTAAAAATAACATGAACACATTATATGCCTGTAGACAACGCCAACACATTGAAATAATTAAAATGTGTAAAATACTGTATTGCAAAAAACCAAATGTCAATGGTGTATTGTAAATATTGTAATGTATTGAATGCACTAAACTGTCAAGACCAATAATGTAATGAAAGCTTACGGTGGGAAACTTGCTCAATTAATGCTTACACAGGCTACTTGGAGGAGCCACTAAGAGATTTCTAGCTGCTAGTATTAAAAGAACATGCCGAAGAAAGAACTGAAAATATGACAACACTAGTGGTGGATGGTGATTTGCAATTTTGCAATGGGGGAAGCACAGTGTCAGCAGTATAATCAGTCAGCTACTTATATGTAAATTGTTATAAAAAAAGATCTATTATTCTGCCATATCAGCATGGCTGCTTCTCAAGCGATTTCAACCAACAAACTAGTCCACTAGAAATCACTGAAATATATAAATTTATATGTGTACCCATTTATATAATAAATAAATGAGAATAATGCAATCCAGATGTTATAGTCTTCAATCACAGTGCCTTACAGGACCATTTCAGATTGCTTTAACCTGTCTTTACTGTCAGCTCTTCTTGTAAAGTGGCCCATACATTGATTAGATCTGATGCATAAACTTATGTACATTATTAAACTGAAATGACAGATCAGTATAAATTTAGTTTTTTGAGACAGAACATAATCCGGCCTGCAGCTTCCTTGCACCAAAACAAAACCGGAGGTGCAAAGACATTGCCAGCAGGAAAGAGTTTGCTTACTCTATTATTTCTCTGTGCATAAACTAAAGGACAAAAGAAAAAGAAAGCTAACTGGTATAACTAGAATTCTTATGGATAACAAAGGCTTAATACTGTCTGCCTTTGAGGCAAAAAAACAAAAAGGATCATTTTGGTAACGACAAAGGCTGGATAGTACAATGTGTTAAAATGAATGATGACAGCATTTAGACCTGCAGTTCTTATATATGACAAAGGTATAATAACTATTTTGACAATTGAATACATTTACGTTCTTGTTGCTACTTTGATAATGCCTTTACCAGTGTGGTTCAACAAGTTCTTGATTAGTAACAGGAAAACTAAGAACATGTTCATTCACCAGATACCCTTAAATTCAAGACCTTTACGGCTAACATGTTTTTGTACTATTCCTTGCCAGTATAAAGATACATTTTACATGCACCAAAATTAGCATAATGTAAAAGCAGATTCAGTTTTCAATTTTGAATATACTTGTAAACAATTACGTTAGGAAAAAATGCATTTCTACTGCTAAAGTGAAATGTAAAATATTTAAAGTCAACCAATGTCAAATATGGAGCCCATTTCAAATGACAATAGAGGCCATATACAAGATGTTGAAGTAAAAAGAAAAAAAAAACATGCATGCTAATTGGTGGAAGCTAACAACTACTTAACCACCAAGCCATTCCAATTCAAATCTGGTTTTGTAAGAAAAGCGGTAGTGTAGCATTAAATATAATGAAACTTGTGTTTTAATAACAAGAGCCCAAACACTTGCATACCTCGATACTATAATTGTATATAAATATTTAGCTCATTTAGTTTTAAGCCCCATTAACTGAGCCAGGGTACCACGACTGGTACCCATACGTCTAGCAAGCTCAGCGTGTACAAAGGGATTAACAGTGGATTGAAAGGCCATAGATAACCGCTCCGACCTCAGGTAATGGGGTCTATATATCTACTGTGTTATCAATCACAAATCAGTCCAACCTTCCTACTAGAACATAGTATTAGAAATGTTAAATCCTTCATAGTGACTGCTTGAATATAAAGCGGTAACACGGTATGGTCAGTTACAATAACTGCATGTAAATATTAGCGGAACATCATTTCAAACACGGAGCAGTTTCGAAATAATGTTACCTGTAAAACATCCTGAATAGATACAAACGTATGACACAGCAAGTGAGCAATTTGTCGCTGTATGGGTGGCTTGTACGACCCAAGAACAAAAAAAGAGTTATCGGGGTAACTACGCAGGAGTAAAAAAAAAAAAAAAAAGCATGTAGCCAGTTCAGTACAAAGAAAAACTAATGTACTTGATATTAAACTACAACTCTCTTCAACTAGGTAAATGTTAACCCAGTTTACAGTGAACCGGAGACAGTTACTGGAGACACTCATATTTAGCATAAGGGAATTCTTCAAATAAATGAAAAAAGAAATATAACTTGGACCATTTAGCAAAATAATGCACGGTGGTGCACCGCTTCACTTACTAAATCTTTTCACCAGATTGTCAGCTAGCTGCAATTTATCTACTTAAAATTTTCTACACCGTTCATATAATAGCTTGCACTTGTCACTGTTTTATAGACACTGTCATAAACTTCTATATATAGTACATATAGTGGCGGTACACTTTTTTGTTTCCTTTAAATTTTATTTCATTTACCAATAACTGCCCAAGGTACCTGGAGTTGAACACTTTACAGCAGCCCATGGAAGTGATCACGTCGCATATGGCTTGGTAATTCGGGTCTCTCGCCTTTTCCCTTTCTACATGGAGGGCGTACATTGACAGCACCATGCCGAACATGCAGACTAAGAGCCGAGCTATTCTTTCCCACCGAGGGGTAGACACTCTGAGGACGGGCGCCGCCATCTTTCTCCGGCGTCGCGCGGGTACGCATCCGCCTGCCCAAGGCGGCGCTCTGTTATAGCGTGTGGGAGTCTGGTGCCACGTTTTGGAAGCAGCTGCTCACAGACACCTCCTTCACAGTCTATGCTTGTAGGCATAACTGCAATTTATTATGCAATTACAAAATAATCTCACAGTCCTAGAATTTACCTTTGCTAAAACAGCGGAAAGAGTGCTTCATAGGCATAACTGCTAATTATTATGTCCCAGAAATTACTCTAGAATTTAGGGAAAACGTTGTCAATGGAAACAGGGCTCGAGTCTCTGCCATGGCTTTGTGGGTGGAGTTTGCTTGTTTATCCCCCTGTCATCAGGGGGTGTTCTGTGGCTTTCCCCCACAGATCAAACCCATGCTGAGATTAATTGAGGTTACCGTATTGTCCATTGGCGTGTCTGTGTGAGTGTGCCCCATCCCGGGTAATTTCCTGCTGTGTACCCATAGGCTTTGGACCCCCGCGACTCTGAACCGGACAAGTGATTATAAAAGAAGATCGGGTAGGTTTGTCTTTCTTCCTTCTTCATCACAAAGTTTAAAAAAAAAAAATTGGTTATTTGTTTTTACTTTTGTTGTCAATTAATTTTCTGTCAAGACAAGTCCATCCATCTATCCATTTTCCAAGCCGCTTATAACAGCTCCCAAAGTTCTTCATTTGGTAGAAAACATACGCCCGACAGATGTTGACGTTTATTCCGTCTTTATTCCTTTAAACATCGTGAAAAACGTGTGCGCCTTCTGACCAAATGCTTAGGAGTTATTACAGGTCCTGCCGTGACAAGCCGACAAACCACAAGTCCACTCCATGAATCTCCCAGCATGCATTTACGCCTACCCGCTTCCGTCAGCTGACCATGTATTCACGGATCAATTAAACAGTCAGCAGAGGGCACTGGCATACATTTCACATTCTATATTAAATCAAACCAACAAAAGGTGATTATAAAATAACCGTCTTAGCGACAGTTACACTGCCACCAAAATTACAGATTTACTTGAACAGAACTGAATAATCACTGTAATTTTTCTAGAAACTGGAGTATATCTACAAGACAGCAAACATCCAAGTACAACAAAAATAAATCAATACCGAATTCTATGTTTTAAGGCATTCATGCTAGTGTCAATTCAGGCACAATTTAGGCATTACTCTCCACTAGTACCACTAATTTTTGAATAGGCCGCTCAAGAAATGATGTTTTTTTTCAAGAGTTCACCTTTCTTTCCTAGCTCACTCTCTCCTATTTGAATTTTGACCTTTCGCACAAGACCATCATCATCCACAATTGTCTGAACAACTCTTGCTAGTTTCCACTCATTCCTGGGAACATTGTCTTCTTTGATAATCACCACATCTCCTACTTGCAAATTCCTCCTAGGTGCATGCCACTTCTGTCTGAGACTTAAGTTGATCAGATATTCCTTGCGCCATCTACTCCAGAACTGTTCCGATAAATACTGCACTCTTCGCCATCTTTTCTTGGCATACAAGTCTTCTCTGACAAAATTTCCAGGAGGCGGAAGAGGTGCACGTGTCTTCATTGTAAGTAGATGATTAGGAGTTAATGGTTCAACACTTGTGGGGTCATTGATTGTATCCGTGGTGAGTGGACGATTATTCACTATAGACATGGCTTCATAAAAGAAAGTTCTCAATAAGGTGTCATCTAATCTTCCTGCAGCCTTTGTTAAGACAGCGCTCAACACACTCCTGACTGTCCGTATCTGGCGCTCCCACACGCCCCCCATATGGCTTGCTTCGGGAACATTCATCTGGAAGTCACACTGTTTCGTTGCGAGGTATGTAGCGATTCTCACTTTGTCCAATTCCAATAGTGCCTTTCCCAGCTCATTTCTTGCCCCAACAAAATTCGTACCTTGATCTGATCTGTTTCACTGCACCCCTAATGACTATGAAGCATCTCAAAGCATTTAAAAACGCATCAGTCGTGAGATCCTCCAACATTTCAATATGGATGCCTCTGGAACATAGACATGTGAACAACCCGTACCTCTTGAGTTCCTTCCGACCTTGTTTCGTGAAGAAGGGACGAAAACAGTCCATTCCAATATATGAAAATGGGTGTGAGGGATCTACCCGATCAACAGGCAGGTCTGACATGCGCTGTTCTTCAGTTGGTCTGTGTAACTTCCTACAAGTTACGCAGTATTTAATATACTTGGCCACTAATTTGCTAGCACCAATTATCCAATATCCACTGGCTCTGAGCTCATTCAATGTTTGGCCTCTGCCTTGGTGCTCAGTTTTCCTGTGACAGTGGTCAAGAATTAGCTGTGTGACAATGCCTTCTGCAGGAAGAATTACAAGATGTTTGAACTCAAAGGATGCAGAAGATCTTTTCAACCTTCCTCCAACTCTCAGCAATCCATTTACAAGGAAGGGATCAAGTTGGTAAAACTTGTGAGTTTTTGGCAATTTTGGAGATTTTTCTCTAAACTATTTCAGTTCCTCTTCAAAATACTACCTTTGGGCTATCCTGATAATTGCATGTGAAGCCATCCTTCTTTCCTCCACGCTGATGTGTCCTGTCCTGTCTCTATTTGCCAGCCTTAAAATCTGATAAATAATATTAAGGGCTGTGTTCCAGTCTGAGAATCTTGACATTCTTTCTAGGAAGTTCTCACCTTCAGAGGCATTTATTCTTAGGACTTTTACTTCTGGATCGCCTACTAGAAGCTCTGGGGACGTTCTGTGTGTAACAAACTCCCTTTCCCATAAAAATGAAGGTCCTGTAAACCAACTAGAATCCATCAGCTCTGCCACCTTCAGACCTCTAGACGCATGGTCTGCTGGATTTTGGTCTGTTTCAATGTGGATCCATTGCTTTGGATCTGTATGGTCTCTTATTTTCTGGACACGATTGGCACACATGAAAGTGCCTGGCTTCATTCTTAATATACCCAAGAACCACATGTGAGTCTGTCCAGAAAAATTCTTGATCTATTTTCAGTTCAAGCTCTTCTCTTAGAATGCTACTAACTGCAGCAGACACTGTGGCAGCAGTAAGTTCTAATCTAGGTATAGTGACTATATTGGTGGGTGCTACTCTGGCTTTACCCATGAGCAACGCACAATGCACCTTCTCATCGGCAACAACCCTAATATATGAACACTGGCCATAGCCGGTACTACTCGCATCTGAAAAATGATGGAGTTCAATTCTTTGAATTGTACCAAAGCTCTTAGGAATAAGGCATCTGGATATTCGAATTTTTTGAAGATCCTTCAAGTCACAGAGCCATGTTTCCCATTTTGGTTTCAGGTCAAGGGGGAGCGGTTCATCCCACCCTATGCTACGTTTGCACATTTCTTGTAGCACCTTTTTCCTGATCAAAATGTAGGGAGAAAGAAACCCCAAAGGATCATATACACTTGCAACTACTGACAGAATTCCACGTCGTGTGGCAGCCCTTTCATTAAGAACAACGTTGAATGTAAACGTATCTGTCTGTACATTCCACTTTACTCCCAGTACATTCTGCATTAAAGACTCACTGTAGTTCAAATCTACATCCTTTACGACACTGGTACATTGATTCTCAGGTACTACATCCAAGACATCTTTGTTATTAGACACAAATTTGTGTAAACGTAGTTTACCTTTAGCACATACCTTTAGTGCCTCACTGATAAGCTGTTTGGCTGCCTCAACTGAATCAATACTGATAAGCCCATCATCCACATAAAAGTTTTTGCGAATGAAGCCTGCTACCAAGGGGTAATCCCTCTCATGCTTACTGGCAAGGTATTTCATGCCATAATTGGCACATCCAGGAGATGATGCAGCCCCAAAGATGTGCACTCGCATGCGATACTCCTTGATTTCATTTTCTGTATTCCCATTTTCCCACCAAAGGAACTTCAAGAAATCTCGGTCTTCTGGGTAAACATGAAAACGATGGAATATTTTCTCCACGTCACAAGTTATTGCAATTTGGTGCTCGCGAAATCTACACAGCACCCCAATGAGCGTGTTCGTCAAATCAGGTCCTGTAAGTAAAGGGTCATTCAAACAAGTACCTTCATATGTAGCAGAGCAGTCAAACACAACTCTGATTTTGTCTGGCTTTCTAGAGTGATACACCCCATGGTGTGGGATGTACCATATGCTGCCCTCCTTTGGTGTCGAATCCACAACTTCTGCATCACCATCTCTGAATACGCCATCCATAAATTTCACATAATCCTCCTTATACTTTGGACATTTTTCAAATTTCCTTTTTAAGTGTTTCAATCGGACTGAAGCAAGTTGCTTGTTGTTTGGCAGCTGAGGACGCTCTCTGAAGGGTAAGGGCATTTCTAGATGTTCTTCAGTATTCCATCGAACCTTCTCATTCAAGAGCTGAAGAAACTGAACATCTTCCTGAGAAATTTTCCGATCTACGACCTTTGTGTCCAGAAAGTCTGCTTCAAGTGCCTTAATCACAGAGACAGGAGTGACCCATGGAAGTTCCTTTACTGAAATTCGATGACAAAAGCCCCTTACATCTTTAGAACTAGAATGAGCTGTTGTGGCACCCACTACACTCCAACCCAAGTCTGTTTTGACTGCGTATGGCTCATAATCTTCTCCTGATACCACCTGTTTTGGTTTCAGGGCTCTAGCACAGTCATATCCAATTAAGAGCCTTGCTGGACAGTTCAGCAGATCTTGCATCTCCTCAGCTATGCTGTGAAGGTGGGGTCATGCCTTTGTGGTTTCACGTGTAGGAATGCTTCCTTGATCTAGCGGAATATAATCTTTAGTGTATGTAGGAGGCAGATCAATATACTCTTCTGAAAGGTACCCTCTCACTCTAAGTCCACATACTCTGCGAGACTTCACTATCAAACCCTTGCCAGTCATTGTTGTTAACTTTAATTTGACTGATTCTGTATCTGCTTGAATCCTTCCACAAATATCTTGATCAATAAACGTATTGCTACTCTGTGTGTCCAACAATGCATAGACCAATATTTCCGAGTTATTTTTTAAAGCGCATGAAATCCATACTGGAACAACCATTGAAGTGTGATTGCTGTTGTTAACTCCCATACTGCTTAACACAGTAGACGTTTCACATTCTTGTGGTGATGTTTCTGGTTTTCCTCCTTCAGGATCTTCATGCAGCGGTGAGGGGTGACTTCGTCTGCAAATATTGCAAATGGACCTCTCTACAGTTTTTAGAGATGTGACCAACTCTGAGACAAGCAATTGATACAATGTATCAATTATACATTGTTTCTTTTCCTCCATTGACATTGCTGCAAATTTTCCACATTTATAAATAAAATGGTTTTGCTGACAGCAGGTGCATTTGATTTGTCTCGTATTAGGATCAGAAGAGCTTGATTTAAAAGCTTTGCCACATTCTAATGTTGCTTTTGTTTTCTGGGAAAACTTCGTTGATGTCACAAAGATACTAGCTTTATTCCGCTTCTGTTCCTTCCCTGGTTGTACATCCATATGCTTTAATGCATGAAGGGAGGTGACTGGATTGCATGCGATGCGTGCCTCCCCTGCTACAAAGTCTGAAAATTCCCGGAAACCTGGATATAACCTTCCTTCATCCAACTCTTTAGTAACATACTGATTCCAGCCTGTGACGACCCAGTCAGGAAGTTTCTGTAATAATTTTTGATTTTCCTCACAATCATCTAAAACACTTAACCCTTGCACATGAGGCATTGCATTCCTACATGCAACAAGGAAATCACTAAACTCCCTTAATTTTATTCACTGGAAGGCTCTTTGAATTACAAAAGGGTGGCCATAGTGTTTCTTCAATGCATCCCAAGCCTGGTTGTATGCTTCCTCGTCACTTCTATAAAACGTTCCTTCCACCACAGAAAGTGCTTCTCCACCAATATATTTTCTCAAATAGAACAGCCTGTATGCCAAATTCGTACAGCTTGCTTCGATCAAAGCTTTAAAGCAGGGACTCCACTCGATAAATTTTAGTGGGTCCCCTGTAAATACGAATGGCTCTGGTGCTGGAAGTCTACTCATTACCAGTGACTCCTTCAATGCTTGAACCAATGAGACTTCGTCCTCTTTAGGTTGTGGTTTATTTTCAGCGCAAGGAGGGATCAAGATACTCTGGGGAGCCTGGGCATATGAAATGATGGCGCCTTGTCGTGGGAGCTGATTTGGAGGCAAAGAGCTTGCTTCCCTGCCATTTACCTTTCCAACAATCAGCCTTGATTCCTCTTCAGCATATACCTTGTACTCAGCTTCCATGGCTTCAAGCTCCCTTTGATCTTCCAGCATTTTTAACCTTTCTTGCTGAGCTAGCACCTCCTTCTTCTGGGCAGAGATTTCCCTTTCCCTAATTACTTCAGCACGTTTTACGGCCAAACGAGCGGCAACATCTGCCCTTTTAAGTGACACATAACTTCCATGCTGACTATCTTGTCCAGCTCTTGATACCGTTGATCCATAGATTGACCTGGCATCATCTCTCTGGAGTAAAATTTGGAGCAATTCCTTCTCTGCCACTGCGTCAAAGTCTTTGTTACCCACTTCTGCATGACGCCTTTTCAGGAGTGCAATAATTTCAGATGTGACTGAAGTGCAGCTATCCATTTTTCTTCTGATGTCTTGAGATGGTGTGGTCAATGCATGCAAACTCTCATTCTTGCCTTAGATTTGATTCATATGTCTCCAACGGTATGATCATTTCACTTAGATCAGCTTTAGAGCATTCTTCCTTAAGTTTAGATCTGATGAACTGAGCATCTGCCTTAAAGTTTACATATATGAACATAAACTTTCTTTCCCTTTTTGTTATTTCATCCCTTCTAAACTCAAGCATTTTTTCTGTTGGCCTTTTTACTCTTTCTGACCGTCTTACCTCTTGACCATCTTGAGATGCTGATTCAGGGAGCACTGCCTTATGTGTATCAATATCTGCATCAATTTCAGCTATACGTTCTTCAATTTTTTGTCTTTCAGCATTTCCAATTTCACCTTCTAATCTATTCTCTAATTGTACCTTTTCATCTTGCAGCATGAGTATTACTTCCTCTAACAAACCAATATTTGAAGTACCCAGTTCCATCCTTTATCTATATTAAAACATCACAATTAACATATCCTTAAAATTCATACTACAGATCCAACATTGCCACACACTGAAGAGTATACAATACCAAAACATGCAAACTATAAATTTAATTGTCCACTTTATATCAGAAAATATCGATCTCGCGAATGTCTTGTGGCCAGACTGCAGCAGCGAATCCCCACAATTCCTCTGCGCTGACCTGGTAGTTTGCAGTCCGCGAAGTCACGTCAGGTAAATTCCGATAAATGTAAGCAGACCTTGGCGTGGCATACGTTGTGTAGTCTTGTCGTGACGCCGTGTTTTCCAAACTTCTAATGATGGCGGGCTAACTTTACTTCCATCAATGGCCACATTTTTCACTATAACAGCTCCCAAAGTTCTTAATTTGGTAGAAAACATACGCCCGACAGATGTTGACGTTTATTCCGTCTTTATTCCTTTAAACATCGTGAAAAACGTGTGCGGCTTCTGACCAAATGCTTAGGAGTTATTACAGGTCCTGTCGTGACAAGCCGACAAACCACAAGTCCACTCCATGAATCTCCCAGCATGCATTTACGCCTACCCGCTTCCGTCACCTGACCATGTATTCACGGATCAATTAAACAGTCAGCAGAGGGCACTGGCATACATTTCACATTCTATATTAAATCAAACCAACAAAAGGTGATTATAAAATAACCGTCTTAGCGACAGTTACACCGCTTATCCTACTGGGTTGCGGGGGGTCCGGAGCCTATCCCGGAAGCAATGGGCGCGATGCAGGGAACAACGCAGGATGGGGGCCAGCCCATGGCAGGGCACATTCACACACCACATTTGTAATTATTTAAATATTTAATTAGTTATGTTTTTTTAATAAGAATTTTCATAAATGTGTGTTAAATAGCTGGAAATGTAACATGTAATGTACATTCAGCAAGGAGTTGGAAATTTCTGCTCATGGTATCACTTGTTAGGGAATGAAGCCCCTGATAATGATGCTGGCTTGATATTAACCTGTTTAATCCAAATTTTTTCCCTGACATGACAGTTAATGGTTTTACTAAGCCTCTCCAACATAGGAACTGTATGCCTTCTATGATTTTATTTTGAATAAGTGAAATATTTTATTCTTGGTCACAATAGTGACCAATAGGAAGCAGCAGAGTCAAAATTGCATTCTTCAAATAGATCCAAATACAAAGAACTCAGTTTAATTGATTTTCTTAAGACCCTGTTTTTATTGCATTCCCTGCCCTATGGAGATTATATATGGTTTTAGCAACATTCTGCCTCCACCGTCTCTACCACTGCTGTCTCCACTGCTGCCATCCTAGACTTTTTAATATGTAAGGCAATAACTCAGAAACTATTTCATGGATCTTTTACAAACTTCATACAGGCGTTGTATGAGTGAGGAATTAAAACTGCCTAAATTTTGACACAGATGACATAAATTGAAGCAGTACTGTGATTTCAAGAAAGGGCAGTTTTGACACTTGATACTGTTAAGAGGATAACCCAATAACTATTTATTGGACAATAACTTTGCAGAGACATTGTATGGATGCTGAACTGGAATCTGTTAAATTCTGAGGCAGATTGCCCAAAAACTGAAGCAGTACCACTCAGTGGTAGCAAAGGGAAAGGTGAAAGTAGATACATTTGACCTTGTGAATGTGAAAAGTCACGTAGTATTTTATAGATCTCATTATAGCTAAGATTATATGGATGAAGATCTACAAGTGGTGACCTAAATTAGTAGGCCAATATCTCGCTTTTCTGACTTTTGATTTGAAAGGGAAAAAACAAACCATAGGCACAGAAAAATCAACCGTTTGGTTACTAAAATAGATGAGGTTACATTTGCCAGGTTGTTACAGCAAAATAATTAAAAGAATATTTTGAAAAGTAATATTTATAATTTTTGGCAAAGCAAAAAAGCCATAGGAACCCAAATAGAGTAGAAATTAACCAGAAAACCAGACAGAAGAACAGGTAGAGACAATGAGAAGAGGAGCAGCATTTGTGGATGCTAATGCTAATCTGAACCAACAGAGAGAGCGAGGAGAGGAGCAGTATTTGTGAATACTAATGCTAATCTGAACAAGCATAGATAGTGTAGAGAGGAGCAGTGTTTGTGGATGCTAATGCCAATGAGAACAAATAGAGACAGTGAGGAGAGGAACAGCGGTTGTGGATGTTGATCCAATTGAGAACAAGCAGAGACAGCAGTAAGAGGAGCAGCATTTGTGGATGCCAGTCCTAATTAGAACAAACAGAGACAGTAAGGAGAGAAGCAACATTTGTGGATGCCAATGCTAATTAGAACAAACAGCGACAGTGAGGAGAGGAGTAGCATTTGTGGATGCTAATGTGAACAAGCAGAGATAGCGAGGAGAGGATCAGTGTTCGTGAATGCTAATGCTAATGAGAACAAGCAGAGACAGTGAGGAGAGGAGCAGCTGTTGTGGCTAATGAGAAAGACCACATAGAGGAGTAAGAAAAATCTGATGCAGATGAAAAGTTTGCTGAAACTGACAGTTGTGGATAGAAAATATTGCATTGTTACATATTTAATTAATAACTTATTATCGTTGGTAAAGACTGATTTGTGCGCTTGACGCCATCATGATCTTTATGAGCTCCAGCATCTTTGAATTTACAAATTAAGCACTGAGCAACATTGACTACATTCCTGGCCAGGTGATGCCTGCATGCCTCAAAACCAGAATCATCCTGTTGTCTAAGAAGTTGACTGTGTCCTGTACCATCAAATACCAGCCTTTGGCACGCCTGTCATCATGAAGTGCTTCAAGAGGCCGGTATATAGGCACTTGAAGCCACAACACCCAGACCTACTAAACCCTCTACAATTTACCTATCAAACAGGACCATATTGATGATGCCCTTTCAATTGTCCTTCACCTCAGCCTCTCACACCTGGATAGAAAGACAACTATGTTAGAATGCTGTTCATTAACTTACGTTCGTCATTCAACGCAGTCATCCCACCGAGGCAGGTAGGGAATTTGAAGCTGCTGGGCATGGACGACAACCTATCTCTAAATGTTGTGAAGACAAAAGAGAATGTTGTTGGCTTCAAGAAGAATCTGACTGCTTGCTGTTCCTTGAACATCAATGGCTTTACTATTGAGACAGTCTGCAATATGAAGTTCCTGGGAATGCACATGGCAGAGAACCTCTCTTGGACCCTGTTTGGAATATTAGATCGTACTGTATAACACTTAGAGAATGTATTCATTAATACATTATAAAGACATAACCAGAAGCTGCTGTAAATCATATAGAATCTGACCTAGTGACCTTTAGTGAATGCTGCTGCACTTGATAATAACCTTGACATTTTTGTATCTGTATCTTATTGTAATCTTGCGTGTATGACTATCTGCCTTTGTTAGTGATGAAGCTTATGGTTATGTTTGAACACCAATGAACATAATTGGCTCTGTAGCTAAGCAATTTATTGCGAGCTTACAGTGCCAAGAGTATTACTGGTCATTATTGAAGACACCTTGGTTCTCGTGGAACTCCTTGGGGGTTTTGCTCAGGTCTCCTCTGTAATGTCCTTGGTCGGTTTTGGGCTCTCTTTCAAGACTATAGAACATTGTGGAGGCCATCTTGCTAGGATTGTACTTTTCAGAAGCTTTGACCAAAAAAGGAAATGATTGACAGCATTATCATATGGGGACAGGGAAGAAAATTGACAGAGAATAATAGTGAAGACAGTGAGGGGCAGAATACTAGAGCCCCGGTAAGGAAGCACAATGATTGCAATTGGTCCATAAATGTGATGCTTAGAACATCCCCTGTAACAAATATCTTGATAAGAGATATGAAAAAATGTACAAACCGGATTCCAAAAAAGTTGGGACACTATACAAATCGTGAATAAAAACTGAATGCAATGATGTGGAGGTGCCAACTTCTAATATTTTATTCAGAATAGAACATAAATTACGGAACAAAAGTTTAAACTGAGAAAATGTATCATTTTAAGGGAAAAATATGTTGATTCAAAATTTCATGGTGTCAACAAATCCCAAAAAAGTTTATTTTATAATTGTGAGAGCTGCAAGTTGCAGGGGACAGATGGCACAGCAAAAACTACGTAGAAATATTGGTAAGAACTTAGACATGAGTAAATGAAGCAGGAACACTAAGTCAGACAATAATGAGGATGACAATGTCACAGATAAGAAAAGAGGAAGAGCCTGATTGAAGCAATCCTTTCCGTTTTTTGTGGATTACACATACTGTAAAAGAGTGTTGAAACTATTTCAAAAGTGTGTGTGTGTGTGTGTGTGTATGTGTGTGTGTGTCTGTCTCTGTGGTTAAGTATGTGTTACAGTGCCCAAATATTCCAGTCCCCACAAGGGGAAACTCAATTTTATAAAAAAATCAGTAACTGCGATCAAAAAACTAAAAATTTCAAGTCATGGATTTTGTTTGCCTAATTATGGTTAATTATGGCTGGTTAGGGGTTAAGGTTGTCATTGGTTGGATTAGGGTTTTACCCATAGAAATGAATGGACAGTTGCTACGAAGATATGGATACAAACATCTGGCACTGAACACTTCTTTGTAAAACAAGGATATGGCAGGACACACCCTACAGTGGATGGAATATTTTATCATGCATTTGATAATTATGCACAAACAAAAACATCTGATTGTGTAATTCCCCCTGCAGACATGCTTAGATGTCAACATTTCAGTTGTTGAACAACAAAATGGAAACTGTTGATAAAAGGTACAATTATTAATGTGTGTGTATGACTATACAATCAATCAACAGTTCGGAAGCACCCTCTGATAATGATTTGATTTTTAATAAGATAATGACCCTAAGCACACCTCAAAGTTATGTAAATACCGTTATCTTGTGGACAAGGAAAGGGGTGGAGTGCTGAGACAGATGACCTGCCCCCATAATCCCCGGATCAAAACCATATAGAGCTAGTTTGGGATGAGTTGGATTTAAGAGTAAGAGTAACGTAGCCAACTTATGCCCAGAACTTGTGGAACTTGTGGAAACTCCTCCAGCACTGTTGGAGAAACATTCCAGCTAGGTCACTAAATGTGGAAGCTGGTTGCAGAGTCTGCAGTGCTGCCATATAAGTGAAACGGGGTTATTTTGAAGAGTGTAAAATTTGAGATTTTTTAGAGCTGTTGAACACTTCTTTTGGTCGTTATAATAATTGATATGTATTACTTAATTGCCTTGAGGCCTTTTATTATAAAGTGAATAACACTGCTAAATTAGAGATCAATGCATAAAGAACAGGCATCTCCAGACTTTTGACTGGTATTGTAGGTATTTCTGTTATTCAGATAATCATTTCATATAGTTTGCTTTTAATTACCAAATGCAATTTGTGTAGCTAAGCTAATTTGTTAAGCTAACTAAAATTCATAAGTAGTTAAACTGTATGAAATACTGAATAACTAAAATAAACCGAACTGTGTGCTGTTTAATATTTAGTGAGTGGGCGGGAATTTGAGCTTTCTTTGCATTACGTTTGCCTGAAAACAGTAAATGTGAAAGTGCTTGGGGACTGGGTGGGACTGTTCGTAACTAGTTAGAAAAGAGCCAGTCGATCTTTATTGGAATATATATAATAACTGAATTTTATAGCTTATCTGTGTACTTCTTGAACAAATGGAGCGCTGGAAAGGCAGAGTAGCCCTGGTGACCGGGGCTTCGGTCGGAATCGGAGCGGCTGTAGCCCGGGAGCTCGTGCAACACGGCATGAAGGTGGTTGGCTGTGCCAGGAGCGTGGAAAAAATTGAGGTTCATTCTCATTATTTAAAAATTTGGGCCAACAGTTGAACTTTATAGCAGTAACACAAAACACGGGAACTGTTGCCGAAGTACTAATTTAAACACACGATGTGCCGAGGCATAATGCTCTGGGATAGCTAGTTAGCAAAGATTAGCTTGTTGGCTAGGTGGTTCGTGAAGTCCAAGATCATGTAAACTGTTGCGCGTTCATGTGTCGTTTAGCTTCGTCATTGTGCATTTTATGTGAGTTACATGTATAGCATGCTGCTAGAACTCTGTTTGCATACAGTGCTTGAAATTGTTGATATGTATCGGTTAATAAGTAGTTTAAGATAAATTTCTTTTAAACCGGCAACGCTCTAGGTCGTCTAGGATATTTTGGGGTGTACGTGACGTCACCATCTCAGAATAATAACAATCCAATTTGCATCAATTTACCCTTAGTTTTATAGGAATAAGTATTTACGCGGATCTCGGTTTCCTCTGAAAAACATTACCAACATCGAATTACTTATGTGGTAGGCTTATTGGGCTAGTTTCAGTAATGTATCCTTTATATATATATTATCATATTCCACAAGTTTAAACATAAAGAATTATTAAACCATTTAGAAAAAAATGTCTAATTGTAGATTTTCTTGAACTCTAAATATAATTCAGCTTAGAAAATAAAAAGGGTCTGGAAAGGGGTGCTCTACATTTATAATACAAAATGGGAGCATCACCACAAAATGCGGTGCAATCATAATTTTATGTTGATTATTTTGTTTTGATTGTTGGAAGCTAAATTCGTAATTTAAATTAAAATTTGATGAATTTCCCAGCCCTTCTTCAAAGGCTTGGTTCTAGGCCATTTAGGATTATTATGATACTATTATGATACTTACTTGAAATTGAGAGGTCATAAAATAGCTCTTTTGGGGTCTCATGGCAATATCAACATCATCTTTTCTGATTGTGGTTTAGAAACTGGCAGCGGAGTGTCAGAGTGCAGGATTCCCAGGCACCCTGTTCCCCTACAAATGTGATCTCTCCATTGAAGAGGAGATCTTGTCCATGTTCTCTGCTATCAAGACTCTTCACCAGGGTGTAGACGTGTGCATCAACAATGCTGGCTTGGCCTGTGCAGAGTCGTTGTTGAGTGGCAAGACTGAAGGTTGGAGGACAATGATTGATGTAAGCGGTTCCCAACCATTCCCTACTGTCCATATATACCACAGCCCACACAGCACTAAAGCGACACACTTCTGTCTGGCCATTTTACAAATGTCCACCTTCCCAACTGAACTCCTCTTTTTTAATATACAGAAATTAATACTAAATGACTTGCACTGAACTCCAACAATTAAATGAACTACATTACTAAATGAAATATTTTTGAATGGGGAAATTGGATATATTATCCACCTATAAATTATTCTCAGTTTGTTTAGTATTGTTAACTGTGCCATAGACTCACAGGTAGTGGTTTTTCTGCCCTTATTTAAGACACTTTTTGGGCGTTGCTTGTAAGTGCCTGACAGCTTACTTTGGACTGCTATAAATCGGCATGCAGGCTAAATAATGTCTTATCAGTTATTCTTTTTCTCTTCAATAGCTGTAATTGTATTACTAATCTTATCTGTTAAGTTGCAGCTCGGAACCCATGTGTCACTGGGGAAGTAATTCTGGGTAAATTGCACTGCGTAGACACACAGGTGAAAACGTAAGCCAGGGAAATAGGATGGTGGTGACACTGTTACTTGATGAGCTCAGGAGTGTAACTTGTTAATGTCCGTTAATGTACCTACTGTTTATGACACCAAACTGATAATATGGATCAAACTAGATCTGCACCCTAATAGATAAGGCTAAAAAACTCCTCTTTGCAAGCTGTTCTGTCTGACCAAGGCCTATTCAGTGGGTGTTTTCTTCCAGATAAACATCCTTGCCTTGTCGATATGCACACGTGAGGCCTACCAGTCAATGAAGGAGAGGAACATAGACGATGGCCACATTATCAACATTAACAGGTACAGCTTGATCCCCCCTCCATTCGTAAATCTGGTATGCAAGAAGTTTTGTGAGTGCAGAAGGATAATAAGAATAGTGAGCGTATTGTCATTTTTATTCATTTCCCTCAGTTTATTTTTTTTAAGTACAAAATATATCCTATAAAATCCCAAGGCAGAAATAATCTTCTCTGAGTCCTGTACCCCTTTCTGAAGTTTCTGTTATCCAGTTGCAAATATGTTGTTCTGTGAAATTGAGCAAATTTGAGTCTTTATAGTCACAAAATTTAACTTGATTTTAGGGGGAAATAATTAGCTTTTATTTTCCTCTGCCCCTACTGCACAGCATGTGTGGACACAGGGTAGTGCCAAATGCCGACGTGCACTTCTACACAGCTACCAAGTATGCAGTGACTGCGCTGACTGAGGCCCTTAGGCAGGAGCTGCGCGAGGCCAAGACTCACATCAGGGCCACGGTATGAGCAGGTAGAACCCATGCTGAGTGCTGTCCTGTGCTGCGGAAGAACCCCCACCTGGAGCATCTCTGCAGTTCAGTGGAACCTCAGCTGTGGAGCAGTCATAGCTATTAATTTAGACTTGTGAAGGTGTATCTTTGGAAGTAGTTTTTATTCATGCCCAGTAAAAACAATTGAACTGAGAAGCCTTTTACATTTTTTTAACACTTTTGCAGTGTATCTCACCTGGCTTGGTGGAGACTGAGTTTGCTTTTAGGCTTTATGACAGGACCCCAGAGAAGGCAGCTGCTGCATACGAGAGTATAAAGGTGAGAATGCAAATAAGCTCTTTTGGTAATGATCAGTGCACTGAACCATGCTTTGGAGAACCCAGGTTACTTGGATACAAGAGTAGTACCTGAGGTCAGACGAAGTGCGTTTTCACCAAAAAGGACATGCGATGGCCCTGTGGTTAACTCATTTATATTAACATTAACCACACAAAGTCACAGCTTGAAAAAACAGGAACCATGGGTCACAAGCATGGGTGGATGCTGCTTGATAATGATGTTAATCATTTTTTGAAAATACATAATGAACTTTAAAAATGATTAGATTTTAAAAGTGAAAATAGTTCTTATGAAATAAATTCATTTCTTGAATTTGAATGTATAGTGCAGGGGGGTTCTAGCTCTAAGATCAGGGGTTTACCTAGGGCAAGTTTGACCCCAGGGCTAAAATACTCGGGGCTATAGTCCCAACTGATCGGACCTAACAATGCCCATGATATAATGTGTATGCATGCACTTTTTTGAGATAAAAAGTATAGAAGATGGTTAGAGACATCTATACGTACATTCATACATGGCCTATGCTTCTTGCAAAACCTTGAGCTTGTGTCCTCTCTCTTGTAGTGTTTAAAGGTGCAAGATATAGCCAGCGCAGTCACATATGTCCTCAGTGCCCCCCCTCATGTGCAGGTATGCGGAAGTGACAAGTGTATGTGTTGGCATGTTTGTGTTACGCATATGAGAGTGCATCCAATGTGTATTGGGAACTATTTATTTTGAGAAACTAAGAAAATTTTTGATAATTTCTGTTAACAGAGGGCAGTCTAGCAATCATGCCTTTGGAATGTGTGTGAAAGAAACTGGATGAAAAGGATGTAGATAATTGTTTACAGTAGTTTTTGTAAATTTTTTATTTTTTTTTTTTTTTTGCTGATTGATAATTCTCTTATATCCAGGTTGGAGATATTCAAATGAGACCCGTAGAGCAAGTGTCCTAGTAGGTGATCAACTGTCAAAAGCTGCATCAGTCAAGTCTGCATCGTCTGTGGCTGTTTAATATCCTGCTGGCACTTCTAGAGATAATTTGGTTTTGGAATGCTTGGGGGTGAGGAATTGCTGTAACATAAGAAGTACATATGATCTATGAAAGAATGAATTTTAACAAGTCATTCAGAGTGCAGTGGGAATGTGTGCACGGATGAATGTGTTTCTTCAGACTTTTCATGAATAATATCAGCAAAGCTTCCTTGTCCGTACGGTCACTTCTTGGCCACACAATGTACAATCAGTCGCATGGTGGTGGGATTTCTACAAAAATCTTTTTAACCCGATATGTGTAAATGTCCCAGCTTTTACCATGTTGTTCCAATGAAACTTGAATTTTTATGCGGTAACCTTGTTACACTTGATCACATTTAGGGGGAAGAAAATCACCAGTTAATCACTAAAATTACTGCTCCTGTTACGTAATTCAACACTGATACCTGTTCCCAATAGATACAGTTTGTTTTCTTTGTTTAAATGGTTTCCATTTTTTCTGCATATGTCATTTTGTGCAGTTTGGTATATAAATGCAAAAATGATTTACAGTTTAGGGGCAAAATGAGGTTGGTTTTTTTAAATGTGATTTAAATAGGACGTTTCTCATAAAGCTAAACATTTGACAACATGGCCTGGGAGCTCTGATGAAAATAGAAAAGAGTGAAAATGGAAATTGAACAATCATCAGTTGCAATATTTTCCCACCTCTTACAATCTGTCAATTTAATGCTGAATTCAAGCTCAATTGAAATATGAAAAGGGGTTATTTTCACTACTTGCCTTTTCTTCATTTCTCAACTTATTTTTTGGATTATAAATTTACTTAGACTTTCATTCTATATTGTTTGAAATTGTGTAAAATTTCTGCACATCAATTAATTTTTTTCCTTTTGGAATTACAGTGATCCTTGAATATATATGGTATAATTAGGAATATGCTTTTCATGGAGCCTGCATTTACATTTCAACCATAGATTAAATGACAATGTGTGATCATAAACACACAACTCTTTTTGATATTGTGGGAGAAAATGGAGGACTCCAAAGACACTGGAAACCTGGAGAAAGTGCAGAGCTGGAGCTGCATCTGAATTATTTTCTACTAATTTAACTGATTTAACCTTTGTCAGGGCAACAGCTGCCCCACTGGCTTATGTTTTATCTAAATCTAATGTAGGTTACCCTCATTTTGGAAACTATATTAATTTGCAATGAAGTTCATTAAAGTACAGATTTTAACAACCTGCGGTTTCTGGGTGAATACTTTTTCTGCCAGATTTCGTGATAAACTATGAACGACCAGCTTAGTCTGTTGAATTCTATGCATATCTATCGGTATGCGATTACGAAATCTAGTATATAGGACATGGCTAAATACAAACATAAACACGCTGACTATGAGAAGAGTCTAATTCGTTTAATGAATATTATAATTCCATCCAATTTCTATACCCGCTCATAGAATAAAATATAGACTGAGTATTTGAACAGAGGCTAGAGGTGAATAGCTGAGGTTTTACAAACAATATTTTGCTTTCATAAAAGTTCTGACAACGATTTTTTTACGGCATGTTTAATGCGGGAGAAGACGGACCCATAAGCTGATTGCCTTTGATCCGCACTCCACAACATATGATGGCGCTATAGAGTCTCGCTTACGATTCGATAGATTTAACCAACAAAAAAGATGCGGAATGCGGGGCGGTGCGGGGATTGTGGATGTCTGGAGGGAGGAGTTTGATCCTGGAGGAGTGAGCATTCATAGTCCGAACAACTAGTATTCGGAAGGAACTTCAGTGTTTATCACGAAAAGCTAAACCATAGTGGGATGGGTAACTGTCATACTGTTGGACCAAATGAAGCCCTCGTTGTTTCAGGTAAGGGTATCTTTTCCTCTCATACCAGCAGATGATTTGTTTTGTATGGTAAAAATTAAAAAGGAGCAGCCTCAGGGAATGCGGCAGTTTCTTTTAGAGGATCATTCACCTTAGTTAAATGAGGTATCGAAAGTCATGTTAACTAAAGAACACATTTATATATATATTTTTAAAGTTGGATTTCTTTTGTTATTTCAATTCTTGGGTGTGAGTCCAGTATTCTGCGGTAAATAAGTCGGCTTACAACTTAGATTGCATGCAGTTCCTTTTATGTGCGAGCAAACAAGCAAATGACACGACCTCAGGCACGCAGCCACGTAGTAAAGGTTTGAAACCGCCCAGAAATACATTTACATTTATCAGACACTTAGCCAGATAGCAAACTTATCAAATCACCCTTGAAACCTATCGGCAGGGTTGCCTGACTCCCTCGAAACTTATTTCTGGCTACGGGCCTGTACGACTGCGTACCTTCTGTGCATTTTAAACGAGATTCAAAAGAAGAGCAGCTTTGAGAAACGAGGAATAAAACCCCCAAATGAGCATGTGCTCTTCTGGGAGTTGATATTGTGGAAAAAAAATCCCCCTCCGCCGCTTTAGTTGATGGAGAAAAACAATCCGCCGTTAATTATAAACATATTTGATAACAGCATGGTACGCCGGTCCATCTCAAGTGGCAGTAGCCGAATGGATAGACTCCAATTTAGAAAAGGTGTCGTTTAGCAGGGTTATTAAATCGTGTAGGGTTACCTGGCATGGTAGCTACATCAAAATACTTGTCATTGTAAGTGCTGTTTTGAACTGGTGGAATAAACCATGCAAGGATTACTTGGCTTTCTTTATCTGGACAGTAAACACGACATAAAGCCCAGCGTAATACTAACTCTAACATTGAACCACCATTTGTCGTACTTCATTTTCAATTTAACATAGTGTATGATGATTTCGTTAATGTTTACATTAAAGTGAGTCGGTTTTATACCCCTAAATATACATGACACTGTAACTGATTTTTTTCCCCACCTAAGATAGTCGTTTAAAATCTGCCTCAGAGTATATATGACACTTATCTTTGTTATGGAGTTCACTTGAGTAATTACTTTTTACGCCCATGATAGATGTTTTTCAATCAACCACATTGTATACATGACACATCAGTGACTTTGTACACCTGTAAAACTCATTTATGTATATTTAAAATTTAAATCTTCTAAGATAAAATCTTCTTGTCTAATATGGAAAAAATACTTTTGTTTAATTTTCATATTAACCATTAGATCCCATAAAATAAAATCCAATAGGTTAATAATGCAATTTGGAAAACGTTTTAACATTTCCAGTTTTATAATGAGGGATCCGACTTAATCATTTTCTTTAAAGAGAAACAATTTTGATATTCACAATCATTATCATTAAAAGAATTCATTTTCACTGTATACAAAATCTATTATTTTACGCAATTTGAAACATGTTTACTCTTTTTGGATGCTAAAAAATTAAAGGTTCAGTTCATTACTATTTTTTATTTTATTTTTTTAGTTAGTGACCCTGATCAGTAGCAGAAGACCAGTATACACACACATTCATACTGGAAGTTTAGAGATGCCAGCTGGCCTATCTATTTCTAACCTGTATTTGGAATGTTGAAGGAAGATTACGTGAAGTAAACCTGGACAACTAGAGGAGGACAGTCAAGCTCCACGCACACATAGCGAAGACTGGAACAGAACTCACAACCCAGTGCCACTTAGCTTTAGTTCAGTCTTGGAAACAGTCTTTACAGTGTATTTTAAACAGTGTATTATATACGGGCTTTTATATAACATTAGTTATATAACATTTAGTTAGGAAGTACTTCCGAAAACAGGAAGCTCTCGTATCAGTTTCTGCATTTTCAGGAAGTACTGTAGAAATTTCCCAAATTGGAAGTACTGGGACTTACAACTTCTACATTTTGTAATTCTATATTTTTGATCTACATTTTGTGCTTCTCTACAATGTCAATTACTATATCAACCCCCATGCTCCAATTCTCAAAGAATACAAGAACGTACACATGCATGCACGAGTGCAGCAATGCACCAATTATTCACTCAGGCACTTATTCATGCAAAAAGTTAAGTGAGCTAGTGGTGAAATTTAATAAATAGATGGAAAGGCTGAGGTACCCCTGAGGAGAGGTTTGGGAACTGAAATGGTGCTCCTCTAGCCATCCAACTAGACATCAGTAATTTTTGGAGAGCAGAACAAATGCTTGCTAGTTTTATTGTGTTACACTTACTTTGCATATATTCTAATGTTAAATTTGTGTTTTCTTGTTCTGAGCAAATGTGCACAAGTTACTACCCAGATAAACAGCTTTAAACATTTCTTTTGACTGCCTAAGACTTGCATTGTAGTGTATTTTTAACAATGATGGAAAAATCTGAAAGCTATCTGTCGTTTTGACAGATTGCAAAACTGAAGGGCATTCTACCAATACTAATTCACACACCTGTCCAGTTGACGACGAATGTTCATATTGATTAGCTATAGTCTAGTCTTGTCTTTGACTTTGCGCGCATGATCTCGTTGTCTTATACCAATAAACATGCTGATTAGTTGACCACAAACACCAGTGCTAACTTGAAAGCTATGCTGTAAGGATGGGAAAAGAAGTAGTGGCAAAAATTGAACATATGGAATTATTTTTGTACCTCAGTTATGTTTAATGTATTAATGAATCCCTTTCTGTTTGGGTCTCCATATTTCTTCATTGAAATCAATAATCAATATACTTTGCTGACAGTGAAATTCACTATCGCTTATTGGTGGAATAATGTTACATTGTTTATCTTGTGGAAAACAAAAGATCGATCTACTGGCCAGGTTACTAACTTTAGTTAATCACAATACACCTCACAGTAATATTTTAGACATACTACTAATCTGCTTATCAAGTTTATCAAGTTGGCATAAGCAAATGTCCGTATAGTACTGAAGTGTCGGCATTGGGCAGATTTTTCTGGGTGTAAATACTCTGGTACACCTGTTATCTAAGTCCTGTTATATAAATATAACAAGCTTATGTAAGGATATAAATATCTGTTAAAATAAAATCCAAGTCATTGAAGAAATGGAAAACAACCTTGCAGTATATTCATTGGCCAAGAGACCGTTGCCAGTTATATACAGCAATATTGCATAAAATTATCATGATGCCTGCATATTCCAGTTCTTAAATGGTGACACTGTAGTTTCCTGTACTGTTACTGGTTTGTTTCTTGTCTTTTTTTTTTAATTTTTTTTTTAATTTTTTTTTTTTAACAGAATGCATGGAATTTGTTAAGAACTCTGCCTGTAATAGGCATAATAGTTCCTTCCCTTTGCCGTGGTTCATTACTAACAGGGTGTGAGACTTGTCATTGATTTTATTATTATTATTATTATTATTATTATTATTATTATTATTATTATTTGAATAGTGAGCTTTGGCTATGATGAATTCAGGACTTATGGCATGGGACAGCTCCTTTTGGATTTGGGGCAGTTAGGACTGGGAATTTTTCCAAAAAACTGTCTTGTTTGTGAATTATGATACAGGAACAGACGCAGCAGTACTGGATTTATTGTTGAAATTCTGGCTCTTCTAAGAGTGTTCTGTTATATGTTTTAATAAAGCATAATATGATTCCAAACGTGGATCAAAACATGCATGGAAAATACACTTTGTCGTTCAGTACACACACATTTTTATCGATCAATGGAAAAATACATATACAATCATTTTAAACTCAACACATGCTGACTTCTGTGTACTCTCTTAATGGCAGTTTATGCCTGGTGTACCAAACATTTGATAGGTTCCTAATAATTTGCTTATGCATATGCATTGTTTTTTGCCTATCTAAACATGACATGTGGTCTGAAAAACTGAGTGTGCGTTACAAGTGATGTAAGTTACTTGTAACATCTGCTTGTCTGCTCAGCATCTCTCAATTAACTCTGGTGCTTACAGTAACAGTTTAGCTATTGGCTAGTGATGGCTATCACTGATTTGATGTTTGTCAGCTGGCATTAGGTCCTCTTTAACAATGGAAAAATATCTTGTTTTCCCAGGAAAACATTACAGTCGTACTTCTTGCAGTTTAGAATATTTTGAATTGTCTGGAACTTGCGATACAGGTTTGTAATGTGGTAGATCATGGCGAACTCCGGTCCACATCCAGACCAAAATACAGTGTGATCCTCGACTTTAAGTTTGTGTCCGATGAAATTTGGACCGTGGGGAAAAATAATTAAGTACCTCTGCAATTGATAGGCTGAGGGATGAGATCATTTTCCATTCGTCCATCTACCCAACCAGCTTCTAACTGCTTATACTGGTTGGGTTGTAGGGCATATTTTTCATATTTTTAATATTCGTGCTACTATCCAACATCTGCAAAAGTGCAACTTGAATGTGAGTCAAATGTTGGGACTATAATATTGAAAAGAGAAAAAGGTTTAGGCAGCCAGAAGCACAGCTGCCATAGTGTGATTATCTGGAGTGCCTCAGCCCAGTTCATTCATCAGATCTCATAGGCTGCATTATCCTTAGGCAATATGGCTGAGAAGGGCCCTTGCCAAGCAGTCTAGAAGCAGTAGGGTTCAAAACAAGCCCTTTCTCATTACTCTGCTAATGGTAGGCTCTCACAGTTTCATAGAGGAAGTATGAAACGTGAACAATCAGTTAATTAATTGGCTGCACTTTTTTCATATCCGTCCAGATTAACTCTGAGGTTTACTAAGGGTTTTTTCGGGTGGTACACACAAGTTTAAATTGATTTAACATACAATAATCTATATGCGCATATGTATATATTTGCACCTCAGTTCCAGTCAAAACCATGCCTAAGCCACATCCCACAAGCAATTTCATTGGTCAACTTCATTTCTTTCTTTACATATCACTTGCCACCAGTGAATCCTGTGAGTTTATTGATAATCATTTAGCATATTAATGAGGTATTGTTAAAATGCACTGAAAATGTTCAAAAAGTACTGATACATAAACTGAAATAATATCACCATATTGACACCCACAACTATAATTAGCAACACTATGCACCTATTTTTTTTGGGTTGTTTCCTGCCTCCTGCCCATTGGGGAATTTTACCGTGGCTTACCATGAAACCAGTAACCATTTAATCTGCATATAGGGCCGTGCACTTACAGAATAGAAGAGTTAGACGTTTTGTATTCAGTTACAAACTAAATGCAGTTTCGTTTGGTATGGCAACATGCTATTAGAGGGGGAGTAAAAGAATTAGACTCTGCACCTTTGATTACAAATGGTTTTGCTAGTGATACTTATTTTAAGGTTTAAAGTTTGGAATTTAGAAAGAGTATTTGTCATTTGAAAAGTATTTTTCATTGTAAGATGTAACAAGTTCAAATTCTTTTATTGAAAATGATTATTTGTTGAACATTTGGTTTAAGGGGTAGATACAAACAAGAATAAAATCTTTCTGCTTAATATTTTAAAATGACAGTGTAAAATATGAATTTTAACTTGTGTTTATGCTTCACTCCGACTTAATTACACTGACATCTGATCGCCCAGTCAGCTTTCAGTGCAATGTTCAATAAAATATCCCATACGTAAAATGCATAAAAAATAGAGAGGATATGACCTCGGTATCCTCAATGGTAGATCCAGGCCTGAGACTCGCCCACCTTCTCTAATGTGGATGAGATCTTTGCTGCTGTTAGCATTCAAGTGGATTTCCAAAAGATTAACTGCTTAGTTGGTGCTATAACAAGTTCTGCAGAAGAATTTCATCCAGTGAAACTGAACGATGTTTCTGTGCCACAAACAGTGCGAGGTTTGGAATGTTATGGGGTGTTACTTTGTTATAATGACACTTGAAAGGCATGGATTTGACCAGACTTGCGTTGCGAAAGATTAGGCAATCTATACACTCCCTCCACTATACATGCTGTGAATTGCATTGAGGAAGAATCTCTAAAATGGTTCATTTGTAATGCTTTGAGCACAGACCTGGCAAATTATTTTCTGTATAGCGCCAACATGATTTATCCTGCATTTTCGGGCCGTATGATTGGTCCCACCCACTCTGCAAATTTTATAGTTGGACTTAGATTTTGGTCATATTGCACAGTCCTAAATTCCTGATGTATGTCATTTCATATCCCAGTAACAATGTATATCATGGTTGCACCTCGGATTTGTGGAATTTTTTCCACAGATCGCTGTGGTAGGAATTGGAAAAAAATCTGCAAATAAAAAGGAGTGAGGTCACAAATGTAACGCAATCCACAAATAAACAGGAAGTGACCCACAAATATGCAAAACTCTTTTCACGTGTACAAATCGCTCCATATTTTTGTGGATATGATTTAACACAACACAAATAAAAATACATTAATGTGGATGGTGATGTACTTGTGATATTTTTTTTTTCTACAGATTGCCTGTGGTTTACAGAGCCCCTAAAAGGTCTGGGTGGGAAATTAAAAAAAAAAAAAAAAAAAAAAAATAGTTTTGAGCTCTCTCGCAATAGTCTTGCATTCCCTCGCAATACTTCTCCGTTACTAATAATAACTGTACTGTGTCCATTTAACCTCACTGTGAGGGCTTCCTGATCGGATAAACTAAATCTAAGAATGGAGACTTGTGGCTGACTCGCGTTCAGCTTATGTTCCATGCAAAAATAATAAATAAATTGTACATTTTTAAACGTTTATTAAACTATGAATATAAACTGAAAATAATGTCCAAAATTTTACTATATTACTAAACTTCCATGGCCTAAACATGGTCAGAAACAGTGAGCTTCCACTGCTCATCCCTAACGCCCACCCCTTATGCCCCATAACTTAGTGACTATATTACATTCTTAAAATAACACACCCATTAGACACATTATTAAACAAAAATGAAAGTACTGAGACATTTAATAACAAAATAAAACACAACTAAATATTATACCTGACTATAAAAACTCATAGGAGACATTTGGCTCCTACACTCGCAATACTTTTCTGTTACCAATAACTGTACTTTGTCCATTTAAAGTACAGAATTAATGGACTAGTAAGTATAAACTTAAACGATACAGACATGTCCAGTTAAGTGTGCTTTAAACATTAAACTATGGGGGACAATGCACACTACGTAATTTTTATGTATATGTTTTAAACATATTTATTAATAATTGCACTGTGCCCATTAATCATCAGTGATTGAAAAACATGACAGCTGTACTATTCAAGGTGAATGGCACACAGAAACATTGAAATGTTGATTTAAAATTTGCCAATAGAGAAATCTGGAAAAACATGGGGTGTGGCTTGCTTTTGCTGAAAGATTTTGTTGAAAGTAGTCCAGCTGTCTTGCTTAAACTAATTTACAATTTTAAATTTAGTTTAAATTTAAACATAATATTAAAGTTACATGGTGTACATTGTCCCCCATAGTTTAATGCTTAAAGCACACTTTACATCACGTCTGTATTATTTAGGTTTAACCATGCCGTCACCTTGCAGCAAGTGGGCAAGTGTAGTGGTATTGCAAAACTACTGGGAGTGAACACAAAACTACTTCTCAGAATAGTTTCCAACCCAGTTCTTTTAGGGGCTCTGTAGCAATACGAACTGGACAGAAATCCACAAATCTATTGGAGGGAAGTCATAAATGTAACACGATCCACAATTAAAGTTCAATAAAAACTTCCATACCATATGTGCCATATGATGGTGTATAACCTTGCAAAACTCATCCCAATGATGGAAAAAATGTTGCTGTAAACAGTGTATTTTGTGACACCACAAAATAAATGATAATTTATATGAAAAAATATGATGTATATCGTCATATCGCACAGCCCTAGTCACACTGATATCGATGTCTTGATTATTAATAGAAATTATGTGCATCTTGGATAAATCATTTTGTGTAGTTTTTATATACGTAGGAATGCATTATGTTTAATTTTATGTATCAATTTCCAAAAAATAAATAATAGAACTGTAAAAATGGAGACAGATGGCCAAGGGTGGCCTCAATGGGCGGGATGGAGTATTTTCATTCACTTCATATATATCAGTCAGATTCTAGTTTTGGCGCAAGAAGGGGCTTCACCCCTGACGGCTGATCCCACACACTGCTGTAACGCTTTCCAGAATCGGACATCTGTTTTTCATGTGGCTCCTTCTGTTCTGATGTTGAAAGGACCAGTTCTTGTTTTAGTTTTTCCCTGCTATTTTTATTCCAACCATCTTCATTCCCATCTCCAAATGAAGTCCCTTTATAATATCTCTTCCCTTTGCCATCCTGCCCAAAAGGAGTGTCTTTCTTGTTTAACATTAGGCCACAGTCGGTCAGGTTGTAACTTCCTGTTTCCCTGTATCATGAAGTGCTCTCTGTGTCCCCACAGGTGCTTGTTGTGGCTCTGATGACAAGTCATATGTGGTTGGAGGCTGGACCTGGGCATGGTGGTGTATCTCTGATATTCAAAGGTATAACATCTGAATAATGTCATCAAATGCATTCTGTCACCAGCTTCAGAGCAGAATATGCTAATATTTCATTTTGCTTATGACAAATCATACAGAAATGGAGTCTTGTTGGTGATACACTGGCTGTTGTTTTCTTTACAGGATTTCACTTGAAATAATGACTGTGAAGCCCAAATGTGAGGATGTAGAGACAGCTGAAGGTGTAGCTCTTACTGTTACTGGGGTGGCACAGGTAAATCTTAATTTTTCTAAATTGAATGTTTCTGCTGGTAACATATCACGGTGGTGGCCTGCTGCACTAAAATCTTTGCAGTCTTGGCTAAAAGAATATCAATCCAATCCAATCAATCAGTCATCTAATCCTCAGTGGATCTGTTTGTCCGATATGCATACTGATGTGGATCCAGGGTGGGTGATATACTCATACACCAAAAGCAGTATATTTCATGACGGTCTGTGTCAGAGCGACCGGATGAGAGTCATTCAGGCTTTTAGTGGCAGTTTTCTTTGGCCCTGGAACTATGACGTATAGTGGTATTTATGTGCTGACAGCTGTGTGTTGCAGCACCTCCAGACCTGTATGCTGAATCAGGTATTTTTAGAAGGCGTCGGACCTCACTGATCATCTAGGCCAGGGGTGGCCAGCCTTATCCGCAATGGGCCGATGTTTATGCAGGTTTTTGGGGTAACCTGTAGGTCAGCTGTTCAAACCCAGGTGTGAGGACTCTTCAGCCAATCAGTCCTCGAATTAGTGACCTAATTAGGGAGTTGCAGTGAAAACCTGCACACACAGCGGCCCTTTGCGGATAAGATTGGCCACCCCTGGTCTAGGCCTTTTGGTTGTAGATAATGCATATCTGTTTATCAACAATCAGCTTATCAATACAGAACTTGATGTAATCGGGCAAAGAGCATGTGTAAGGGTTAATGTCTCACTTCTCAGTATGTGATGTTTGTTCTTCCAAGCTGTCCCAATCTGTGCACTCAGAACAGTCCTGTAGGTGGGGGAGGGCTTTCTCATGCCATATCATTATTATTTTGGTATTGGGTTTAATTCTATTTATGATTGGTTTGTGGAATGTTTTTAGGGACAGTGAGATATGGGCAGACTGTCCTAAATGTGGGGAGCTCTGTTTTATGTTATAAACATGCTATAAACATGGTCCAATGTATTTATACCTCTGGTGGGGAATTCCATCCATTCATTTTCTGAAACCGCTTACCCTGTTCAGTGTTTTGGGGGTTCGGAGCCTATCCTACAGGGAATGGGTGCAAGGCAGGGAACAACCCAGGATGGGGCGGCAACCCATCGCAGGGTGCACATGCACACCTATGGGCAATTTGGTAACTTCAGTTAGCCTCGGCATGTTTTTAGACTATGGGGGGAAAACAGAGTACCCGGAGAAAACCCCACGATGCCATGGAGAACATGTAAACTCCACACACATGGAACCTTGGCAGAGACTCAAACCCAGGTCCCAGCGGTGTGAGGCGAGTGTTAACCACTGCACCACCGTGCTGCCCCTGGTGGGGAATTTTACATGCTAAAATTTTGCAAATTGGTTTTATGATTTTTAAGATTTTGTCTTATAAGCCATAATCAACACTCCATTGGAGAATGAATTTTTGGTTTGAGTTATGGCTTGAAATGGATTGTCTAGTGCTACCTTTGTGTTAATGGTGTACATATGCAGCTATGATTACTGCAGCTGTAAAGTTGCTGAATATTCTAGTGAGGGGGAGCGGTGACAATTGACAGTCGGAGAACCAGTTGTTTTTTAATGTAAAAACAGTGACCTCCACCTTTGCTCTTACCAGAGTCTTTTGTACTGTCTGCAGTATAGGATGTGGCCTGCTAGTTTAATAGTAACACCTAGTGTTGGAGTTCACCCATGTTTTTGTAAATATCAAGGCCCAAGTCCTGTTCATTTGCTTTCCTGGTTACGGACTACATGTTGGCAAGGAAAGTACTGGGGAGCTTAGGATTAGTCTAGCTTGTGCTTTGGCCCCCTTGCCCCTCTTTTGTTTATGTTCTTTGCGCCACCTGCACTTCATCATGAGTGGCACCAGGATCCCTGGAAACCCTGACGCTCTTTTGGCCAATCATCTCCAGTGGTATACTAGTTATGTTAAACGTATTATAAAGATTTTTCTTGTGTTTCTGATGCTCATCAGTTCTTGGTGAGAGTATTATGTATGTTCTAATTGAATCTGTGTTAAAATGCTCAAATAAACTAAGAGAAATGTTAAGAAAAAGGGAGAATTCCTCAGTGTCTAGACACTCGGATGAAGTTCATCCATCCATCTATTTTCCAAACCGCTTATCCTATTGGGTCTTGGGGGGGTCCGGAGCCTATCCCGGAAGCAATGGGCATGAGGCAGGGAACAACCCAGGATGGGGGGCCTTCTCAGGGCACACTCACACACTATTCACTCACACATGCTCTCCTACGGGCAATTTAGCAAGTTCGATTAGCCTCAGCATGTTTTTGGACTGTGGGGGAAAACCGGAGTACCCGGAGGAAACCCCACTACGATATAGGGAGAACATGCAAACTCCACACACATGTAACCCAGGCGGAGACTCGACCCAGGTCCCAGAGATGTGAGGAAACAGTGCTAACCACTGCACCACCATGCCACCCCCTATGATGGAAATCTTTTTCAGTATTGTTTATATGTTTTTGTGGTATGTCAGCAAGTTCCAAAAACGATCCCATTTAATTGCTCAAGGGCACCTCATGAATAACCGAAGCTGCAAATGTCAAATTTAAGAGTTTGGGTGGGGGGGGGAAACTGTATATAATGAACTGAAATAAGCAGTGACCCTGGAAGCTTTTACCCTTTCGAGTTTATCTGCTTTAACCCTTTCAGTTAAATCAGAGCTATTGTAGATAAGATGTTAACAACTCTGAGCTATTAACCGAGTTCTCCCCAAACAAGCTTGATGGGTCGAATGGCCTCCTCTCATTTGTAAATTTCTTATGTTCTTAAGTGCCCCCCTCCATTATAGCCATTATTGATATAAACCTTTCTTCTTGCATGTCATTTTATGCCTGGAAAGAAGGGATGGGAAATATTGTTTGCAGTATACCAGGAACGGAGACCACTGCTAAATAAGCATGAGAGATGCAAAACATTTGTAGCTTAAACTTCACACATAATTTCATACAAAACTGCACCGCCACACCAAAACGGCAGAGGATAAGTAAAACAGATCAAAATAGAACATAGCCTTTTATTAATATTTTAATTGTATGACTCGTGTTCATGATTCTTATTAAATCTGGCCAGCAGATTGATCTTTCATTTTCCAAGAATAAAAAATGTTATCTCACTAATAAGCACTGGCAAGTTTCACCACTGGCAGCAGAGATATTAGGCTAAAGACAATATTAGTTAGCGATTGAATTTTTCAGTGCAGTAATATGGAGAATGTATTAACTGTTGCATTAAATGTAATTGAAGTTCATAAATAATTCCATGTGCTAAATCTTTGCTCAGCTGCACTTATTTTTCTGCACTTCCGTGTAACTTCCAAGTGGCACCAGTGCTAGTCATCAACCAATTGGCAAGTTTATCGCTATACGCACCTCCCCAGTAGTCTGCGTGTGAACAAAAAATACGTAGTCTGGAATTAGTCCTAAGAAGGGGTTCTGGAATTGCCTCCAAGGAACCACAATCGGGCCGAGTTCTTGCAGTGTGGACACAAGAAAAATCCCTGGTTCAAGGAAAAGGTTCTTGCGGCATGAAAACACTTACCTATTTGGACAGGTTCCAAATTAGAAATGGTTCTAAATTTTTAAGAACTCAGAATTCAGTAAGACATATGAATTATGGTTCCACGTATCGATTGCATGATGACTCTGCTTACACATTTGTAATTGATTTTTTTTTCCGCTCTGTTCCACAAAAGGAAAATAGCAATTGATTTCAAAATAAAGCAGGAGTATCTAAGTCTATAGGATGAGTTAAAAAATAACATTAGACTCTCCAAGGGGAATGTAGAAAGGAAAATTGCATTGGAGGCTAAGGATAACAATAAATGTTTCTTCCAATATTTTAACTCCAAAGGAGCTATAAAAGCTGAAATCACTAATTTGCAGGATAGTAAGGGCCTAGAAAATGAAATCGATATAATAAATGAGTTTAATGATTATTTTACATGGGTGTTCACAGTAGAGAACACGAGTATTTGACTATCTTATTTGACTATCCCTGCCGGCCCCTGGAGGATGGGCTCCCTCTTTGAGTCTGGTCCCTCCCAAGGTTTCTTCCTTCTTGGGAGTTTTTCCTTGCCACTGTTGCCTTTGGCTTACTCACTGGGGGGCTTTGGGTGAGGATGCTGTAAAGCGCTTTGAGACAATGTAATGTTGTGATAATGCGCTATACAAAAATAAATTTGTTTGTTGTTTGAGTAACTTACCAACATTTAGTATGTATACAGTGTCGTCTATGACCGGTATATGTATAACTGAGGCTGATGTGGTACAAAGCCTAGCTAAGCTCAAAATAAATGTAAAAAATCGCAGGGCCCTGATGACATTTTACCTCCATCCATCCATTTTCCAAACCACTTATCATACTTGGTCACGGGGGGTCTGGATCCTATCCCGGAAGCAATGGGCACAAGGCAGGGAACAACCCCACAGGGTACACTCACACATCATTCACTCACATACACTCCTATGGGCAATTTAGCAAGTCCAGTTAGCCTCAGCATGTCTTTGGACTGTGGGAGGAAACCCCACGATGACATGGGGAGAACATGCAAACTCCACACACATGTAACCCAGATGGAGACTCGAACCTGGGTCCCAGAGGTGTGCGGCAACAGTGCTAACCACTGCACCACCATGCCGCCCTGGCATCTTACCTATAGTTTAAAAAGAGATGAGGGATAGTATTAGCCAACCTTTACTATTCCAGAAATCGCTATCTGCTGGTGTGGTACCCTCTTATTGGAAGCATGGTAATATAATGCCCATATTCAAAAAAGGGGATAGAAGTAATCCAGCAAACTATAGGCCAATTAGTTTAACTTGCATAACTGGAAATGTAATGGAAGCTATAATCCAAGTGAAAGTGGTAGATTACCTGGATTCAAATAACATTCTGAGGGATATCCAACATTTAGCAGAGGTAGATCCTGTTTAATGAAGGAAGCTACAAGAGAAATTGCTGCTGCATGGCCACAATGTGTACTTACCTTTCTGGGGAGGTGCACATCAGGCTATGGTGTAGGGTCCATGACTATGTCATACAGTGTTGATCCGATGCAGAAGTATAAATCAGCCTTTACAGTGAAGGTTTTGTTTCTCTGTTATAACCTTTCAAATTGAGAATTCTGATATAAATGAGTTTAAAACTTATGTTTCATGTAAGGTAAATGCATATAGAATAAAACCTTGGATCATGAGTAATTTGGTTTGTGAGCATTTTGCAAGACGAGCAAAAATTTGTAATAAATTTTAACTTGATAAACGAGCGAGTATTACGTATACGCTTTGTCTGCCTAGTGTCACGTAATTACAACTGATCTGATGATTCCTCCTTCTCTCTCTCTCTCTTGCTGTGGGATTGTGGGTAATCGTTTCCCATGCTTGGTCTCAGTCAGCGTGCCTCACTTGTATAGTGAGTGTATAGTGAAAAATTAGTAGAAAAGCACCACCTGAATAAGGGCGTAGATGTGCAAGCGATGAATCTGTTTAATGACAATGCAATGTCCACATTTCCGCGAAATCGACAAGAAGGCAAAAGTGGCTGTCATTGGATAGGTTCCTTGTTAATGTTGCACAAAAAGAAAAGATTCCAGTGAGCCAACAGATAGCAGTGATTCTGTTAGTTATAGTAAAAGTCATCCTACAAAATAACCCTCCTCCTTTCTCTCGTCTCCCTCGTACCATCCGCGATTCATTTCAAAGGTAAAGTGCATGTTAATTTGTTTTATGTATTTTTACTTTACATTTTATATTAATCATTTTGCTAGATCTTCCTATTACTCCCAATTAGTCTGTGATGGTGAAAGAAACCCCAGAGTACTGTTCTTCACGATTAATAAGCTCATTAAAGTCATTTTACCAGCCTTCAGTTTTTCATTCTTTGAACTGTGCAATATGTCTCTCATATTTCACAAGCAGAGCGGTGCATGTGGAATGTTTGCCAAGGGTAGTCACATAGTTTAAGCCATCTGCATATTTTACTGACCCCATTCTTACTATATTTTTTTAAGCAAGCTTTTCAGTTATTTGCAAAATGGACTTTGCACATTGTAAGTACATCACTTTTAACAGGCACATTTCCAAATTCTTTAAAATGTGCCGTGGTTAAACTACTCCTCAAAAAGCCTGTCTCAGAAAATACTGTTTTTAGTAATTTTCGGCCCGTTTTATTGAAGATTGCCTATTTCCAATGTACTGAATTTCTTCATATTAATAATATATTTATAAAATTCCAAGCAGGTTTTAGTGCTCATCGTAGCCCTGAGACTGCATTATTGAAGGTAATTAATGATCTATTATTCTGATTTTCAGATTTTATGCTGTTGACCACCATCCTATTACACTGCCCTAAGTCAATAGGATTCTCTGATTCTGTTGAACTGTTTCAAGATGTATATAGCAGGAAGTTTTCTGGTCAAATTATGGGAATTTGTATCATCACCATTAACAACCGACTGTGGAATAGCACGAGGTAGTATCCTTGGTCCCCTGCTTTTCTCTTTATATGCTTCCTCTTGGGAGCATCTTTAGAAAATACACTGTTGGTTTTCATTGCTATGCTTATGATACACAGTTCTATGTAGCATGAGAATCTGATAATGTGACAAATAGTTTATATGCTTGTGTATCCTGTATAAATCAGTGGATGTGCAATAGTTTTCTAAAAGTCAATGAAGAAAAAAAGAGAACTATGATAAGGGAGAAGGTGAAATCAAGGCTGGGTAACTTAGTGTTCTCTCAATTCTCTTATCTTTTCAAAAATTATGTTTTGGAAAATTTTTAATCAGGTTTCAGAACAAACCATATCACTGAGTCAGCTCTTCTTAGAGTATCCAGTGACTGTTTTCTGTCTGTTGACTCGGGTAGCTGTGCTGTCCTTATTTTGTTGGATCTAAGCATTGCTTTTGATACAGTGGATCATGCTATTCTCTTCGATCAACCTAAATTAGTAGTTGGTATCCAGGGAACTGCATTACAGTGGTTTAGGTCCTATATAAATGACAGATCTTTCTCTGTTAAGATTATGAATGTTTCCTCATCTATGGAGAGGTTCTATTTTAGGCCCAGTTGTATTTTGTATGTATAAGCTTCCATTAGGTCATTTTTTTTCCAAAACCATAACATCTCCTATAACCGTTAAGATGGCGATACACAGTTGTGCCTCCCATTTAGATCAAATGATGACAATTTCTTAGCGTCTCTGGGTTGAGTGCCTTACAGACATTAAAGACTGGATGGCAAAAAACTTTCTTCAGTTAAATGAGAACAAGACTGAAGTGATTTCTCTTTGGCCCTCTGACCTAACATGAAACTATACCACGAATTTAGGGAATTTATCTACAAACATGCAGAACTATTTGAAAAATTTTGGCATCATCTTTGATTCTGATATAAAATTTGATAAACAGATAAACCCAGCGATACAAGCTATAAGAAAATTCAATCTTTTCTCTCTTAAGGATTTGAAAATTGTCATTCATGCTTTCATCTCTTCAAGACTTGATTAATGCAGTACTCTCGTACTTGTCAGTCATCTCTCTTCCACCTGTAGCTGGTTCAGAATACAGCCGCAAGATGCTACTAAGAGGGACAATTTTATCCTCTTACATCCAGCACTTCAAGGAAATCCTCCAACTTACGGGGAATATTTGAGGGTTAGTGGCAGGATTAGCACTCCAGCCACCGGAAAAAAACTCACACTGTTCCATTCGGACTATTCTGGTGCTGCACATCTGCACTAAGATACTCAGCCCTGTGGCCTGTACTACAAAGTGGGGTTACTGGCTTATCGGGGTAACTGTCGGATTTAAGGTACCACAGTTTAAATGGACTTCATATTCGTTTACTTACATTTTGCCCAGGCTACCTTAAATCCGACAAGCCAGTAACCCCGCTTCGTAGTACAGGCCGCAGAGGTAGATCACTGTGTGGTGTGTGCGGCAATGCACTGCAATCAGCATGTGCTCCTTACCTCTCCTCTCCATAACATGTTATAGCCATGTTTATTATGCATTATGAATGCTCTATGAAGCTCTCATTTTTAATGCACTATAATCTTTTTACCCTAGCTTGTATATTTTCTTAATTTTTTTAGCTGCCTGCAATTTTAGTTTTTAATTTTCTTACTGCATTTAAATATATATCTGTCTCTTTTGTTCTCTTATACTTTCATTTATTTTATTGTATTCTAATCAGTTTTGCCCTTTTATCTCCTACGATTAAGTTTGTCCTTTATTTTATATTATCATTTGACATTTATATAATCATTTGCAGTATCTGTTATCCATATCTTTGATGGCTTATCATGTGTAACTGCTGTTTTTTCCTTCTTCTTGACTGTTATATATGTAAAGCCCTGCAAAACTAGGTAATTACTCTATTCCAACGTCATTTCTAAGAAATGTCTCCCTGCTTTCTGCCTTATCACAACACTTGTAAATGACTCCTGTTCCCAAAATCTGGTTATAAACCTGATGATATCCTCTCCCCACTTCCAATCTTTATTTTTTGACAAAAGTTCTGGAGCATATTGTCTTGGCCCAAGTGCATGATTAACCCCATGACCATACGTTGATTGATTCATTTGTCGGGTTTTGGAGTTGCACATGAAACTTCCCTGGATCACATGGCTAATGATGTGCACAGAAATTGACTGAGGAGCCACTACCATGCACTTCTTCCTTGACTTAAATACAGCCATTGATACAGTTAATTATAGGATTTAAATTCAGGTCAGGTCAGGTTGGGGAGCATGCATTGGTGCAGCACGTCGCCGTACCCACCTCATGGCGAAACGCCTCGCCATCCCGACCGGCAACCTCCCAGGCATACACATGGTCCAGTCCCACACTCTGGAGAGGGCCGTCTGTCTACCACAGCCAGGTGTTGCATGGGCGTCCCCTCGGCCTGATTCAGCCACTCGGATCCTTAGCAACAAGGATCCTGCAAGCAGGATCACCCTCAAGGAAACGTGCCCCATGGCCGTAGTGCTGTAACTGACGCTACCTCCTCTAGCAAGCTCTCATCAGATACAAAGTCAAACCAGCAATACCCCAGGATTCTCTGATGAGACACAGTATTGAAGGAATCCAGTCTTCATCTCCGCTCATTGGATAGTGTCCCTGTGTCACAGCAAGACAGGGAACACCAGGACTCTAGAGACTTGAACCTTCGTCCTCTTGCAAATATAATATAATCCAGCGACCTCATGAACCCCCCTATGCTCTCCTAATCAGTTTTCTGACATCATGGGAAGAGACACCAGAGACATGAATGCCACTGCCGAGGTAAGTAAATCTCTCGACGAGGTCGACATTCTCCCTGCAGACAGACACACTACTGATGGCTGTGCCTAAGAAATCATTAAGGTCTGGATCTTGGTCTTTTTCCCGGACACACGCAATCCCAGGCACTCAAAATCCTTGCTCAGTCTATCAAGAGCCCTGATCAGAGTCTCCATTTACTCTGCGAAGATCACAGCCTTGTCAAAAAATCAAGACCAGTAAATCTCATCACCAACAGATACCCCACGACCCGGCCAAACACCCAGTCCATACAAGCATTGAACAGAGTAGGAGCCAAAACAACCCTGGCGAACCCCTGAATCAACTGGGAAGAACAGGGAGGTTCTCTCTCCACTCTGCACAGGACTCACAGTACCAGTGTACAGGCCAGCTTTGACGTCCAGCAAATTAGGTGGGATGCTGCGGATTCTCAGGATGTCCCACAGGGTAACTTGATCAACTGAGTCAAACGCTTTATGAAAATTGACAAAGGCTACAAAGAACCTCTGCCGATATTTGCGATTGCGCCAATGAGAACCCTTAGTGCCAGGATATGGCTGATGGTAAACTTCTTAAGTGTAAAACCAGACTGGTCTGATTGCTGATAGGCGAGCAAGTGATCACGGATCCTGTTAAAGATAACCCTAACAAGGAGCATACCCGGTACTGAGAGCAGTGTTATCCCCCTCTAATTACCGCAATGCAGGCAATCACCCTTCCCTTTCCAGCTAGGGACTACAAGTCCCATTTTCCAGGCAGTTGGGATGACTCCTGACTTCCAAGCAAAGATTGCCTGCAATGCCAGGAGGAAAGCCTTACCACCAGCTTGGAGAAGTTCACCCCGGATATTACAGATCCCTGCAGCCTTCCCTACCCCCAGCTGTTTCACCACCTGTGCATCTCAGTGAGATCTGGTGGTTCACAGCTGATTGGGGGATCAGCCTTAAGAACTGGATCCAGAGAGATCCAGTGTCCTAGCCGAAGGTTCAGTTTTAAACAACTACTGAAAGTAGCCGGCCCAGCGAGTCACAACTGCTAATGTCATTCATAAGGACCGTTCCATCACCCACCCTGACTGCAAGTCTCCAAGGAACACATTCAGATGTGCTTAATGCTTTGATTCTTCTGTAAGTGGGACGTGGGTCACAAGACCACAGATGGTGTGTCACCTGCTCACAGATTTGTCTAACAAACGCCTCCTTATCTGCCCTCCTCGATTGCCGGTACAGACTGGAGTTGCAATGAAGTCATACTCTGCGACTCCTCTCGATAATAGCTACAGTGCCCTGTGAGATGAAGCACCTCCTTCTGGGATTTTTATTGCGCCGTATGGAAAACCACCTCTAAACCATTTAAATTGGTTTATTTTTTACCCTTGTGAGTGTACTCATTCGATCAAAATCGGCTCATTCAAATCAGTTAGTGGTCCAGTTTTGCTAGGTGTTCCACGAGGATCAGCTGTAGAGCCATTATTTTTTAATATTTATATGATCCCCTTGGACAGATTATCAGGAGACATGATGGTGATACTGATGATACTCAGCTTTATATTTCATGCAAATCTGACATGACTGCCCCTTCTACAGTACAAATAACTGCTTATTGGACATAAGAAAGCTTTGCTGCATTCAGGATTTTAAGTTCAGCTCTGCGAAAACAGATGTGCTTTAGATAGTCACTAATTCATCTATTGTTAAGGCTGGGAACCTTATACACAAACACAAGTACACCCATCATCTTACGTATGCCATCTTGGCATCTTGCTTGATGAAGAAATCGCCTTTGAAACACAAAATATTTTTTTCCCCACCTCCACACTACTACTTGACTCGGGTCTTCTGTCACTGTCTGATGCTGAATATTTGCATCATCTTCTTTTTTTTTCCAAACCAGTTCATCGCAAACCATGCCCCACAGCCGAATCACAGCTCAAACCAGCCACACCACGTGCGGCACTTTTGGTATGGTACTTTCATTTTTGTATTTACTTCCGGATAGGTACGACTACTTGAAGTTGCAATACCAAAAGTGCCAAATCAGCTGGGGAACTTCCCTGTTCCCTTGTGGGACTTGAAATGCTTTCCTTGTCATTTGGTTATGCAACTAGCCTGCCTCTAAACAGAATACAAACACCACATAGAAAACGGGTTGCGAACTCAGGAAAATAATAAAATAAAAGTAAAAAAAAAAAAAAAAAAGTGGTTTGGTCGTAAGACCATATACAGCAAAAAGATCCAGATGAAATGACAAGAAATTAAAAAGTATTTTGTTGAATATACTAATACAGCATGCATATAGTGTGCTGTCCTAATGATGTGATTTCAGCTTTTTATTTATTTATGATAAATATTGGGGTATTTATAAAACAAAACAGGAGTTCATAAATTTCTCATAAACCCATCTTCGAGTGATTTAAATGGCAAGGATGAATATGATTATGATAGTCTCGGAGAATGTATGCAGCACTCATGCAAAAACAACAGAGGTAAACTTTTAATTGGTTTTTAAACATAAGAGTCTATAAAAGGAATAATAATTAAAACTGCACAGTGGATGTGACCAAGATGTCAGCTCTATTTGTAGTGAATTCTAATTTGTAACAGGATTATCATCTAAGTGTTTGTATGACTGAAACAGCCTCTGCAAAGTAGGCTTCTTTTGGCATTTAAGGTGCTTTGGCTAGGAAATTCAGAGTGGGCAAAAAAATAAATAACTATGGCTACAGATAGCTACAGATATGCAGACATAATCAATAGTACCGAACATGGGATTTAGATAGGATTGTGATTGCTATGATCTTATCTTTTTATTTTTAAATGTATTTTAAGTTAATTTTTGCAATGTGTACACAATCGTGAACATGGCACCCGGTGTGGCAGCCACGGTGCATGGCCATTGTCATTCAGGGTGTGAGGTCCAACGGCATGTCCAGATTCAAAAACCTTATGGCCTGGTGGTAGAAACTTCTCCTAAGCCTTTCAGTCCTGGTTTAGACCTGAACTCAGGCAGCTTCAATAAAAGGTGGAGCCTACAGGAGTGGTGACAAAAATCTGCCAAATGCAAACTAGAAAAAGCAAATAAAGCTGCCTAGGTGGATTACGCTAAAAAGCTGGAAAACCGGTTTTCAACCAACAAGTAATCTACAGTCTGAAAAGAAAGGCAGACAATAACCAGTTACAAAACGAAAAATGCCACGCAGGTACTAGACGACATCAACTGCCCAATACACTAAATTAATTACACTATAGGTTTGCAAAGCCACATTCATGCTTCATACAGCCCTCACCTTTTCACTGGCCTCCTTCACACCTCGCTCACACTCCCCCCAGCTCACTCCCCTTAAGTTCAGCCGGGTCTTCTTCACACCTGGCTTCCTTCATACCTTGCTTACAGTCCCTCCGGCTCACTCCTCCTACGTCCAGTCACCTCCCCATGAGATTCAATGTGAAAGATGTAAACAAGATCTTCAGAAGACAGAACACAAAGAATGCTCCTGGTCCAGATTCTGTGTCCCCAGCCACTCTGAAGCACTGTGCAGATTAACTGTCACCTGTCTTTTCTCAGAAATCTTCAACCAGTTACTGAATCTTTGTGTTGTTTCAGCCTGTTTTAAATTACTCACAATAATACCTGTTCCAACGGAACCCAGAGTCTCAATGACTACAGACCAGTGGCTCTCACATCAGTGGATATGGAGGCATTTGAGAGACTTCTGCTGTCATAACTTAAAACCATCGCGGACCCATTGTTGACCCTCTATGGTTTGCCTACAGAACCAACAGGTCTATGGATGATGTCATTAAGATTGGACTCCATTTCATGCTCCAACCCTTAGACTACCTTGAGAAATATGTCAGAATTCTGTTTGTGGACTTTAGCTCTGCATTTAATACTATTCTCCCAGAGCTTATGTGGACAAAACTCTCACAACTGTCTGTGCCTGATCCTCTATGGAAGTGGATCAACAGCTTCCTCACAAACACGTGTGAGAATGAGCAAACACACCGCAGAACCACGGACCATTAGCACTGGAGCTCAGCAGGGCTGCATGCTTTTTCCTTTGCTCTTCTCTCTACACAAACAGCTGCACATTAGGAGACCCTTCTGTGAAACTCATTAAGTTTGCAGATGACACAAACCTGATGGGACTGATTCAGGACAGCAACGAGTTGGCATACAGAGTGGAGATCAAGTAGTTGACATCATGGTGTTGTTAACACAACCTATAACTCAAAGCCCAAAAAACCGTTGAGATTGTCGTGGACTTCAAGCGAAATCCCCCACCATGTGTCCCACCCATAACCATACAAGGCTCAGTTGTCATCACTGTTGAATCTTTTAAATTCCTAGGGACCACAATTTCTCATGACCTGAAATAGCAGCTCAATATCACCTCCATCACAAAGAGAGCCCAGCAGAGGATTTATTAAGGATTTATTAGGCAATTAAAAATGCGCCATCTCTTTTATTCTGTAAATGATCTTTCTTTTGTTTCAATGCCTATTATTTATTTATTTATTTATTTATCATCATTATCATATCAGTTCAGGAACATGAAGCACACAGATGCACACAAGACAGTGTGAGACAACAAGCATTATGCAAACATGGTTCTAAAAATGAATAAAAAGTCAAATTGCTCTTGCATTTTTTTAATAGATTCTTTTATCCAAAGTAATGTACAGTGTTGAGGAAGCTTCTTTTGAACAGTAGCTTTTCAAGCTACAAGCTATTTATGATTAAAGGTAGCTAAGCTGCAGCCAAGCTTCTGTTTTATTATAGTAGTTAGGTACATGACAAGCTACAAAGAAAAAGTAGCTAACTACATCAAAGCTATTTCATCCAGTAATACTTATTATACAATACGATACAACTTTATTGTCAGTCATAGACTGAAATTCTTATTGCATCACTGGGTGGCTCATTTATGGCAAAGACATAACCATACATCTAAAAAGTAACAGGTGACAACCCGATGGCATAGACAAATACCCATAACATGCACCCCATTGCACTGGATTTGAACGTAACTGATTCAGCAGTATGATAGATTTGAATACAATTTTTTTTTCTTAATTGAATATGTTTTAATGAAATGACTCTGAAAGGTCTGCCTGAGGGCAGTAGTTGTTATTCTTTATGCAGAACATGTGAAGAGTCAGTGGAAATGTTTCTGGATAATCTAAGCATGCTCTTCTTATGAGCTTCCTGAAAGGACTGCACCACAGGTAATCCAATGATCCAATTTGATCATATTGATTTGTTTTATTTTTAACTGATAGGCTACTCAGCCATACAGTGCTACAATAAAGCATGATGCTCTGAATCATTGACGTAAAAAACAAGAAATTAATTTAGCTATAGCTCCAAAGCTACTAGTTCTGGAGAAAGTAAATATGCTGTTGTACATTTTTGCAAATGAGGGGTCCATGAGAAATGTTCATCTATCATGATACCCAAATATTTATAGGCTGATGCTCGATTAATTACCACATTATGAATCATCACTGGGTGTAATTGACTGTTAGAGGAAATTATTTTTGGAAAATCACAATGTTAATAATGAGACCATCTTTATCATACCATTCAACTAGTCAGTCGACATTTCTCTGATACAATGTAGAATCATCATACTTGGTTAACAGAATCGGTAGAGTGGAATCATCTGAGTATTTAAAAAAAAACTGATTTGGCAAACTAGGGATGCAATTTAAGGTATATAAGGTAAACAGCACAGGTGAGCTAATGCAACCCTGAGGTACTCCAACATTAGTTATATTAGGGGATGAAAATGTGTTGTTTACTTTAACTAGTTGAACCCTGTTTGTGAGGAAAGTAAAATTACAGCGTGTTGCCACACCCACCACATGACAAACCACCTCAGGGATGAGAACCTGACTACAGCCATGTGGCAGGAGATACCTCAGTTCATACCTTATACCCAGGACGAAGTTGATGAAGGACCTTGCTCAAGGGCCCAACAGAGTAGAATCCATCCATCCATTTTCTAAACTGCTTATCTTACTGTGTTGCGGGGGGTCCGGAGCCCATCCCAGAAGCAATGGGCACGAGGCAGGGAACAACCCAGGATGGGGGTCCGGCCCATCGCAGGGCACACTCACACCAGTCACTCACATACGCATTCTTAGGGGCAATTTAGCAAGTCCAATTAGCCTCGGCATGTTTTTGGACTGTGGGGGGAAACCGGAGGAAACCCCATGACGACATGGGGAGAACGCGAATGCAAACTCCACACACGTGACCCAGGCGGAGACTCGAACCCGGGTCCCAGAGGTGTGAGGCAACAGTGCTAACCACTGCACCACCATGCCGCCCCAGAGTAGAATCACTCCAGGCGTTCACGGGATTATATTTTTTGCTGTGAAGTATTTTTCAACCCTTCAACATCCATTCCCACAGTTTTCAAGCAAAATCAGACCAATCAGAAACACCTGCTAGTTGAAAATACCCGTCTTTGTAAAGAATGCAAAATAATATAGAATGTTATAGAATATAGAATCAGCCCTTTATTTTATATGCAATATATTTTATATATATAGTACACCGTATAATAAAATATCATCTTTAAGTCGTATTGCTTGGTGTTTTTACCCTTTTTATTACAATTTTCTTAATTCATTAATATAACTTTTTTTATCACCATTTAAGCTGCTAAAACAGAAACAGACAGGAATGTTCTGTGACCACGGCGAACTGTAGCCTGAACACAAGATGAATGATGGGCATCTTGCAGGGACGCTCACACTGCGAGCAGGCAGGGTGGAAACTGTCACTCATGCTGGGCAACACTCACCCTGCCAGACACGGCATAGTCATGGCCACATATCTGAGGTCTCGGAACGGTCGTAAAGTGATTAGTCAGAAGGCGCATAGGTCGTACTTGTAGTTTTTTTTTTTTTTTTTTTGTAGTTTTACCATGGTACCTCGCTATTTGTGGGGGGGAAAATGTGTTACTGGAAAAAGTACAGCATTTTAAAAGTAGCTGTGCTACTGATAAGCTACAGAAAAAAAGTAGTTGGGAGCGTCGCTAATTTTAGTTAGCTACTCCTCAGCACTGGTAATTTACATTTGTAAAAGCAGGGTCAGGTGGTCCCTGGAGCAACTGGGGTTAAGGGCCTTTTGCAAGGGCCCAACAGTGACATCATTCTGCCAGCCATGGAATTTGAACTGGCGATCTTTTCGAACTGGGCTACAGAAGCATAGTCACAGTCTCAGGTTTGCGCCAATCAGCTGCCCTCGGTGACTGAGATGGTCATTGCAGAAAATTTATTTTGGAAACAGGATTCTGAGGTCTGCTTTGGGTCATTGTCTTGCTGGAAAGTAAATCCATGACAACCAGTTTGTCAGCAGTATTGCCTGATACTTGGTGACATCGAGTAAGCAATTGATCTTACCTAGTGCCTCCAGTAAGCAGTCCATCTTACCCAGCCCCAAAACATCACTGACCCATCACCATCTTTCACCATGGGAGTGAGGTGCCTTTCCTTGTATGCTTCTCTGTCTCCATTCCAGATATGTTCAGTTTTGGTCTCTTCTGACCGCAGCACCTTTGTCGAGTCATAATTTAAATAACCTTTGACAAATGGCAAGCGTCTTGGGGTCTTGCAACATTTCTAAAGAGCCTGTGGTAATGGAGTTGGGTTCTGAGGATGCTTTTTGAAACCTGGTGACCCCAAGATGCCTCCAAGGTCTATGACCTTTCATAGTGATTCTTTGGGATTTTGTTGCTTCATTCCTTCCTATCTTAGGGGGCAAAATGCATATGTGTTCTCTGCCTGTCAAGTTTTCAGCTCTTCCACACTCTTAAAGTTTTTGAATAATCGCCCAGACAGTGCGCAGTGGCGTATTGAATCTTATGTGGATCTTCTTGTAGCCGCTACTAGATTTATGAAGTTCTACGACCTTCTGTCTCTTTTGAACTGCCAGCTCTTTTGTTTTCTTCATGGTGTGGAATGATAGGGGGATTTTTCTTGCACAGTGACTCATTTTTATACAATAGTGAAGCAGGAAAGTGATGCAATTACATAGTAATATTCCATAAACACTTACCTGAACTTAAGTACAATTAGTTTCATTCCTGGTTTAAATTTGATGGACTTTATTACAGTAATCTTCAGGGGTGTCATTAATTGTGGAACCTTTATTTGGAAAATGGATTTTTGATTAAATAAATGAGTAATTTGGGTTAGTTCCATTGATAAACCAATTTTCACACCGAAAGAGCATATTTTCATGACATGTTATTGCAGTGATATCAGTAAAGTTGATCATGCAATAAATATGCTTAACAATAACCCTACATACCCACACCTGTCTCCATTCATTATGTAACATTTTGTGTCATAGAAGCCTTTATTATACATATAATGAGGAAATGATGTGTAAATATATGTCTGCATCAATGATAGCCATTTTTTTTTAATTTACACTGTTAAGCTATGGGTTGAATGCAGTTCTGCTTAGGAGACCCTTTGACCAGAGCATGTTCATCTTCACCAGGTGAAAGTGATGACGGAGGGAGATCTTCTGGTCGTTGCCTGCGAGCAGTTCCTGGGCAAGTCTGTGTCAGAAATCAAAAATGTGATCCTGCAAACCTTAGAGGGACATTTGCGGTCCATTCTCGGTAAATTCTCCCTTCCTCTGAGGAATGCTTCTTTATACAATACTACAAGGGAGACCATTGGGCGTAAATAATCAAAACCACCCAACACAACCCCCCCCCCCCACACCCACCCCACACCCACCCATAATAATAATAATAATAAAATTAACTACATAGGGTACTCTACTGGACCCTTTGGCCAACAAACTGCTGAAGTCGTGCAGTCTTTCATATGAGCATCATAGAGTAGCTTGTGTGCATGTGTTCGTCATTAAAAATGACTGTATTTAACCCGAGTTTTTAATATAATAGGTTTCGTGGCAGTCTGTCTGTAAGTACGAGTTGTCCATAAGCCGGACATTCTCAGGCAGAGGTGTACTTGTGTAGATGTAGACCTTCTGTGGTATGCATGGATGCCTAGCTCTCTCTCTCTCTCTCTCTCTCTCTCTCTCTCTCTCTCTCTCTCTCTCTCTCTCACACACACACACACACACACACACACACACACACACACACACACACACACACACACAGGCACTCTCACAGTGGAGCAGATCTACCAGGACCGGGACCGATTTGCCCAGCTGGTGCGAGAAGTTGCAGCTCCTGACATTGGACGCATGGGTATTGAAATACTTAGCTTCACCATAAAGGTAACAATGAGCAGGCTTATCAGTAGTCTTTAGAACAATAACTTCAGTATATCCATTAATACGCTGTCAAGAATATATATTTTTTTATCTAGAAAGGTAGTGGGCTTGCTGTGTTTGTTAAATTATTACTCCTGTTTTTGTTTGTTATAGAGATGAATTATGTATGACAGCATGTCTAATTGGTGTATATGTGAATGATCAATGTCCAGATGCATTGACCAAAGTAGTGAGAGTAATGTCAAGGTGAAACTTGTATGTGACTTTGAGTTGATGGTTCTTGATCCTGTAGGATGTGTACGACAAAGTGGAATACCTGAGCTCCCTAGGAAAGTCCCAGACAGCAGCGGTTCGGAGGGATGCAGACATCGGTGTGGCTGAGGCAGAGAGGGATGCTGGAATAAAAGTGAGAATCTCTTAAATGAGACGCCGAAAGAAGCAAACAGGCATGCCTTGTCAGTATTTTGTCCGTTTGTAACCTGTAATGTTATTTTCTATCCAGGAAGCTGAGTGTAAGAAGGAGATGATGGACATTAAATTCCAGGCTGACACCAAAATGGCCGACTCCAAACGTGAGCTGGAAATGCAGAAAGCTGCTTTTAATCAAGAAGTAAACACCAAGGTACTGGGAAGTTATGTAATTTTAAATATACAAAATACAGCACATGTAGTTTGCTGTCTCATAAAATAGCTGTGCTGCATTTTGGAGGATACCACACTATTGGATATTTTGGCATGGAGCAGATGGAATAGTTATACATTTGAAAAATATGCACTGAATCTATGGGAAACATATTACTATTTACACAATGTGGTGCACCGATATAGAAATTTTGACCAGGAATAATAATCAATATATTTTTATCTAATATTTACAATAACCTCAGTGCTCCATAAATCTGTAGTCAAACTTATATGGGTAATGTTATGCACAGTAGCTCCAGCTAGGGAGACTTTAGCAAGGTTCTAAATGGTAAAGGCAGAGGAGCAAGAGAGATTTTTGAAGTGGAGGAGGACCAGACAGTGAGTAAAAGGTCTTTTTACTTTTCAGCTCATCTGACCATGTTTGAAGAGGCATTTAGTGTGACTTGGACTAATGCTTTAATACACTAAACATTTTGATTGACACTGGCTGACTGACTGGTATAGAGTTGCCAGTCACCCTTAAATGGCCTATCTGACAATAGCCGTGACAACAATTAGCCTTTTCTACAATGTGTTTAAATTTACCAGTATACCGTAATGCAGATTATTTGAGGACACATTCATAAATGTATTGCTTAGAGTAATTCTAACTATTTCATGTTGAGTAAAATAGTGTAAATATCAGCCAGCTATATCGACCAAAACTGACACATGACCAAGACTTACCGATATGTTAACCGATATATTGTGCAGTTTCTACCATTGCATCGCTATTATTTGTTCAGTTACTGTCATATATAATTGTTTGGGATAGGGCTGTAGTTTACAAGGAGTCGCAAAAATTTTGAATTGTTTAGTAAATTGTGAGCAGAATACTTGAGTATTTTTTTCTACTGAGAGCATACAGTCTGAACTGTAGGAAAGTAAAAATGGATGTTCTGATTCTACTCCAATCAGAAAGCTGAGGCCCAGCTGGCCTATGAACTTCAAGCAGCCAAGGAGCAGCAGAAGATTCGACTGGAGGAGATTGAGATTGAGGTGGTTCAAAGAAAAAAACTGATTTCTGTTGAGGAAAATGAGATCGCCAGGACTGAGAAAGAGCTGATTGCTACTGTCAAGAGACCAGCAGAAGCTGAGGCCTACAGGATGCAGCAGCTGGCAGAAGGCCTGAAGTAAGCCCCTCCCCCTGGTCCACATGGCACCCAAAACCATACATCTGTGTAGTTGTATACAGTCATAGGGGCATCTGTTCACCTGCATGTGCACCATATAAGGGGCATCAGTGGATATTTTATTGTCTTTTAAGAATCAACAGTAGGAATTACTTACCTCATTTCCTTGTATTCTAAGATACCTGCTTTTTTCATATAGGTTTGTTTCTTTATTAAGTTTAATTTGTTTGAGTTTATATAAAAAATTTTATGTTTAAATTGAAGGGGTAGTCTCATTTCATTTTGGCATTCTGAAAAATCATGTTGACCAATCCCTATTATCATCCTGACCAGGATCAAGAAAGTGCTGATAGCTCAGGCTGAAGCGGAGAAGATTCGGAAGATGGGTGAAGCTGAAGCTGGCTCGATTGAGGCTTTGGGGAAAGCTGAGGCTGAGAAAATGAGGCTCAAAGCACAAGCCTACCAAGAGTATGGAGAGGCAGCCAAAACTGCTCTGGTCCTTGAGGCTCTGCCAAAGGTTAATTTTTATGAATGCTTTCCTCTTTATAACCCCATTCTGCATATATGTAAGATAATAAGTAAGGAAGTTAAAGTGCTGAGTACATACGTGACATGCTACAGCTGTAAAACAGTGAAGGGTGCACTAGGTAGCCTCCCTTACTGAAAAGTAGTCTTAACAAAAGTGTAGTCTTAAAAACACTAACAAATGGGAGCTACGCCTGTGTGCCTATGATCAGAAAGTTGCCAGTTCAAACCCAACCTCGGCACGTCTGCAGGTCTTTGAGCAAGACCCTTAACCCCCAGCTCCCTGGGCACCGCAACAGGTGGCTACCCTTCACAGCCAGCTTACTCTTGCCTACAAAGCTCATTTCCCCACAGGGATCAATAAAATATCAATTATTATTATTATTATTATTCCAGAATAAGTAATTTATTAATTTTCCTCACACAGAAACGAAAAAGGCAAAACAGTCGTGATGGACAAATTGACGCTTCATGAACCATTTGCTGTATTTTTTGACCACACTAGGTGGTGCTCTTGGTTTGCTTTGGAGTATGTTTTATGCCCTTTTTTGATCAGAGTGCACCATCTAGTTCAGTCAAAAAATACAGTAAATAGTTCATGAAGCAACATTTTGTCCATCACTACAAAACAGCACTAACACAATGATGTTTCAGAAATGGGGTGATGCTTATTGTACCTGAAATTCATGCTATTTATCAGTCCTACTAACCTTACCTAGTCTTATATTCAAGATTACCTTGGCCATTGCTTGTAATATAAGGAATACTTTGTATTTATCCTGCCCAGTACTGTAAAAGAACACCTTGGATTATGTTTCCATTTGATGAAATACAGGAATAACACATGAGGGATAAAAATTATCCCTTCCACCACTGACAGTATTTATGACCAAGCATAAAACATTTGTATAATGAAATGTATAGTCGCATAACAAAAATGTATGTTGTTGGGGTTCAGAAAACTTCAATAACTCAAATATTCTATGAATGCTTCTTTTTGTGATCATTTATGTTTGCTCTACAGCTGTTTTTCCAAGATCCAGTTTGTTAACATGACTGAAATGCTGAATAGATGCATTAGTTTTTTTTTTTTTTTTTTTAATCTTTGGTTTGTCTATTCAGATTGCAGCGAATGTTGCCGCCCCCTTAGGCAGAACCAATGAGATTGTCATCCTGAGTGGGGATGGGAGCCATGTGACCGGGGAGGTGACTCGCCTTCTGGCGGAGCTGCCTGTGTCTGTGAATGCCCTAACAGGAATTGATCTATCCAAAGTACGAGACCATTTTTTCCCAGCCAGTTTTACTTAAATCATAATCAGGTTGCTGGATGTATAACGTTAATTGTAGACAGTGATTTCAGGTCTACATTTGGTAAGCATGAAGGAGATTTTGTTATTACTTGTTAATTTTTTGTATTTCGATACAGATTCCCTTGTTGCAGAAGATGAGCAGCGCTCAGGCATGAAATACACCACAATTATCCTTCTCCACTGGGTCTACTTTACTGCACACACACACACAGATGGTCTACTAAAGAAACAATCATTCAGGACCTCTAGTGCCTTCATTTTGGGAGGAACAGGACATCTTCATGTACTGATGCCCACTTTTGTATTTTTTTTTTTGATGAATGGATAAACAAACTTGACAAACCATCAGTACATATTTAAGTTCAGTAATGTCAGTCTTAATGTTTAAGAAGGTGTGTGTATGCTACTGTAAATGTTAGATCTATTGTTACTTTTATTAAACTTATCATAGGCTACTAATGTGAAGAAAAGTCTCAGGAGTCATTGTTACTATAACAATATTGCTTTTATTTGAGAATACAAAGGGTAGCAGTTGACAGGAATATACTAACATTAATCTAACATTAATCTAATTAAGCTTCTTATATTATATTGCTAAGCTGCTAAATGTTTATTTCCTATGTCTTGCAACAGAAGTTAGTTTTATAATATCTGTTATCCACATGGCTTCAAGTGTATTAGTTCCCACACTTTGTGGTTTTCCGTAGTCACTCCTGTCACCTGTTCTGTTCTCTACAAATATATTTCCTTTTTTTGAATAACTAGACACAATACCATAACATGTGCATAAAATGTCATGTGATTATGATGGATGTGTAGCTCCTGACAAAAAGGATTATTTATGTACTACTAATAGTATGACAAACAGCTGAGAGGGCTTCACTTTCTATATACATATTTCCTTGGCATTATTTCCCAAGTACTCTTAGTCACAGTCACCATATTAACCAAATGGTACAAATGAGCAAGTAGTTGTTAAATAGTACCTCAGAACTGAAGTTGCCATTTCAGCTAAAATTATCTACTTTTTCATTGACAATCTGCACCCCTGACGAGGATAATCAGTTTATGGATGGATAGATGGTTAATATTGATTTCCAAGGGGAGCACTGTTTTCATTATTTATCTTGTTTACCTTGTCATGACATAGACTGTACTCATATTCTAAAATATAAACTTAGCATAACTATAGAGAGAAGCTACAGGTTTTATTTCAGTCATTTGGAAGAGAGTTGCATGGTACTGATCTGTAAATTAAGAAGGGGGATGCATCTAATTAATTACACTGTAACAAGTGCAGCACTTTCATCAGAAGATAATTCAGACCCAGGTAAATCATTAAAGGCTAGTTCATGTAGACATCAGTAATGTGGGGGTGTGGTACTGAGTGGTCACTGTCACACTGGATGTAACAATGCAATTTTACTTGTGAATGAGCTCATCAGTCACTGATCCTATCAATTTGTAATGTAGAAAGGTCCACGCAGTTACTTGAAAATTCTGAGTTCAGCAGCAGATCACATTTATGTACCATCATGTATGACTTGTTGCTGTTAAGCGGAGAACTGTTATACGGGAGAGAAGTATCCAGGCTGAAAAATATCTTTCGGAATTTTACTGAGGTCAGAATGTCATTGGCCCCAAAGTGGCATTCCCATATCAGTTGAAATATGCAATTGTCTGCATGCATAAACTTGCCTCTTACGCCATACTCCATGCTAGGAAATAGCTATGAAAAGATTGTACTCGTACTCACCTCAATCTGGGAATACTATTGTTGTTAAATAGCTATGCATTAGATTACATTTGCCATGGCTGAGACTGAATCACTTTCAATCACTACATGATGGTTATTAGGCATTTAATTACTAGCGGCTGTCAGTGATTGTTAATTGCTGTATAGTAACTTGGGAGAATGACACTGTGGATGCTGGAGCAACCGAAGCTGTGTGCAGACTCACCCCTTTAATACGATGACAGTGTAGTTCTGCTTTAGCGGGATGATTACTGTGCATCTGGTGACAAAGATTTACGATGGATCATTTAAAACCCAAGTACTGGAATACTTTGCCAAACAGAATATCCTGATGAGCAAATTAATTTCATTTTTTCAACTTTAAAATAAAAGTTATTTTTGGTGATGGTAACTTTCAATTCCCCACGATTCCCCAGTTCCAGTCCTGGAGGCCTAGTCTGCACCCAGATTTTAATACTCAAACACCTTATTCAGCTCACCAGCCAATTACCAGGTTTAGTAGGTGTAGGTCCTTGCAAACTGGTCCTCCAGGACTGGAATTGGGGAACCCTGATATATAGCATTATATATCTATATATAAAAAATTTATCATAATTGTGGGGTGTATTTTTCTAAATCAGATTTTCAGGAACTGGACTGATGTTTTTGTTTGTGTGATTTTTTTAAATATATGTATCATACTACTGTGTTTATTTCTCCCACAGTGAAATAAAGGGCATTCTTTTTTTGTCAAGAAGAGCAAATAAAGTCGAACAATGCATCATTGAAGTAATAAAGTTTATCAGTTTTATCAATACAGATGCAGCTTAACTGTGAAGTTGGACTTTACTTAGGAATACCATTTCTATGCAGTTATATGGGTCATTTGTCTTTGTTGTGTAGCTGTTAATTGTCTTCAAATATCACAAACTCTACTTCAGAGAAAATGAAGCTCTGATAACAGTGTGTGAATTGTATGTTTGTGGTGTTCTGCTTTCCATGTACAGTTGAAGTGCTTTTCATACTCTTCACTACCTCTGTTACAATTCAGTAAAAGACCATTTTTCCCACCAAGTGACATTTGTTATGAATTCATTTTGGGTAACTTGGGAAATTTATATCTAAAATCAGTTTTTTAAACAAGCCTGGCTCTGAGCACGTAACATTCTGCATTTATACATATATAATGTCACCTGTTTGCAATTTTTTTTTCCTTATATAACATGTGGTAACATCATCAAAATCACACTTTAGCTAGTTGATTTTTTAAAGACTGAACTGCACTTTAAAGTGTGACCAAGTGCTGCTCTGTACTTCTGTACTACTGGCAGAATCTGGAGGCCGTTAGCTGGGAAAGATGAAAAGAATTGAGGTACGAACATTATGTAGTGAAGGCTTTGCAAATAAATATGGCGATCAGCTGGCTGTCATGACTTTCACAGTCACAAATAATCCATGTTGTTGCACATTTAAAAACGATGTATATGAATAGATATAAAGATGATCAAAAGGCTACAAAAAACACCCAGGATGGGGCACCAGCCCATCGCAGGGCACACTCACACACCATTCACTCACACATGCACGCCTACGGGTAATTTAGCAAGTCCAATTAGGCTCAGCATGTTTTTGGACTGTGGGGGGAAACCAGAGTAGCTGGAGAAAACACCACGATGACATGAGGAAAACATGCGAACCATGTGACCAAGGCGGAGATTTGAACCTGGGTCCCAGAGGTGTGAAGGAACAGTGCTGACCACTGCACCACCATGCCGCCCCCCTTGGTCAATCCATTCAACAGTTATTAGCCACAAGGCAGGTTTACTTATTGCAACGCCACCTAGTGGTGGAATGACACCATTTTTGTTCTTATTCCTCAGAATTGGACCCCAAGTCCAGTCATCAAATTAATTTTAACCAATCAAAGTTTTGTTGAGATATGGCCACACATCCTGTATAGTGGCTTTGTCATCAAATTCTTTGGACGACAGTGGCCATAGCATTTGATATAGCATGATTCTTTGAATACCTTTTGGTCCCCTATATTGTAGATCATGCACACGAAGTTTGTTGGTGATTGGATCAACTGCCTAGGACAAGTTCACAAAAGTAGGTTTTCTGAAAAATTCAAAATGACAGAAAATCCAATAAGGAAATTAACGGCAATGGATGAATTTGAATCGGGATGACCAAAGGATTCAGAGGAATGAAAGATCACAAATCTAGGCCAAGGGGTTTTAACATACTTCATATATCAAGTATAATACCAGTAAGAAATGAGTTTATTATAAGAATGTCCGCTAAAGTCAGCTAAAACTGCTTAATTTCATTCTTTTTAGCTTTGCTCTGACTTTAGCTGAGTATTTTGTTCACCCTGGTGCTTGTTGGTAATATCCCAGTGAATACAGTGTACCCCCCCTCCCCCAAACGGATTCTTCCCACAAAAATGCGCGAACCTCCTTCACGAGGGAAAGATTTGGGATCCATTTAGCCTTTATTTATTTTTAATAGAGTATAAACGACTCACATATTTTAATTAATTACTTACATTCAGTGCTGTGTGTGGTTCTGGATTTACTTTAATATGAAGGAGTGTCTGCAGGTTTCCTGCCACACACAGGTACCAGCCCGTGTCCATCCTCTCCAGTCGCCTCATTGTGATGCTGAGTACTTTATTAACTCTTTCATCGCTGAGCTCCACAGGCCTCCCATCCAAACTCCCAGAATTCCCTACACAGGAGCCCCTGCCCATCCTACACCACATCATGTCAATGTAAATGTCAGTATAGTGACACTGAATACTGACAGTGTCTCCTTTCATAGGCGTCACCTCCTGTTTGTCCACAAGCTGCCCTGGAGATCCTGAAGACACAAACCAGAAACAAAGGAAACACTAACGTTTGCATAACAATAAGATATTCTCACTATGATTATGAACCAGTAACAACATGTTTATATCGTCTGTCCGTACATTTTATGCATATCTATAGCTAAGCTATGACATTTATTATATTACTTATCATACTTAACACTGGGGCAGCATGGTGGCGCAGTGGTTTGCCCTGCTGCCTTACAGCAAGAAGGTCCTGTGTTCAATCCCAAGTCCTTTCTGCGTGGAGTTTGCACGCTCTCCCTCTGTTTGTGTGAGTTTTCACCAGGCGCTGTAGTTTCCTCCCACGGTCCAAAAGCATGCAAGAGGGGTTGAATGGTGTCTAAATTGGTCCTGTAGTTGTGTGTGCACCCTGTGGTGTGTTGGTGATTCCCCAGGGTTGGTTCCTACTTGTGCCCAGTGTTCTTGGGATAGATTCCAGTCCCCAGGCAACCCCAGTTGGAATTAAGTGGCTTCAGAAAATGGATGGATGGATACTTAACCCCCTGTAGAAGCCCATGTAAACTTATATAAGAACATAAGAATATAAGAACTATACAAACGAGAGGAGGCCATTCGGCCCATCAAGCTCGCTTGGGGAGAACTAAACTAATAGCTCAGAGTCGTTAAAATCTTATCTAGCTCTGATTTAAAGGAACCCAAGGATTCAGCTTGCACTACATTATCAGGAAGGCTATTCCATACTCTGACTACGCGCTGTGTAAAGAAGTGCTTCCTTAAATCCAGCTTGAAATGTTCTCCCGCTAATTTCCACCTATGGCCACGAGTTTGTGTATTTAAACTAATGCTGAAGTAACTATTTAGTTGAACAGCATCCAAACCTGTTAGAATCTTATATACCTGGATCATGTCCCTCCTCAGTCTCCTTTGCTTGAGACTGAACAGATTTAGCTCAAGTAACCGTTCCTCGTATGACATTCCTCTAAGACCAGGAATCATTTTTGTGGCCCTACGCTGCACCTTTTCTAAGGCCACAATGTCCTTTATAAGATATGATGACCAAACCTGCACACAATATTCTAGGTGAGGTCTCACCAAGGAATTGTATAATCTTAGCATTACCTCCCTTGACTTATACTCCACACACCTGGAGATATACCCCAACATCCTATTGGCCTTTTTTATTGCTTCCCCACACTGGCGAGAATAGGACATGGAAGCATCAACATACACACCAAGGTCTTTCTCATGATCAGCTACCTTTATTTCAGTGACACCCATGAAATACCTGTACTTTATATTTCTGCTCCCTAGATGGAGTACCTTACATTTATCGACGTTAAATTTCATCTGCCAGGTATCGGCCCAGTCACTAATAAAAGCAAGATCCCGCTGTAGCTGCTGAGCCGCTAATTCAGTATCTGCTACACCACCCACCTTGGTGTCATCTGCAAATTTCACCAGTTTACTGTATATATTGGTATCCATATCATTTATGTAAATTAAGAACAATAGTGGTCCTAAAATTGAACCCTGCAGTACCCCACTATGAACGCAGGCCCACTGTGACATTGTGCCTCTTATAACTACTCGCTGTTTCCTATCTGTTAACCAGTTATCAATCCAGGTCGCTACGGTACCTAAAATACCTGTCGCTTTGAGTTTAAGTAGGAGCCTCTTGTGGGGGACATCAAAAGCCTTTTGGAAATCTAAGTAGATGACATCATAGGCCTTCTTATCATCAACTTCCTGAGTAGCTTCCTCAAAAAACTCCAACAGATTCGTTAAACAGGATCTACCTCTCCTAAATCCATGCTGGCTATCCCGCAAAAGGTTATTGGAGTCCAGGTAATCTACCATTTTCTCCTTGATTATAGCCTCCATAACTTTACCAGTTATACAAGTTAGACTGATTGGCCTATAGTTAGACAAATTACAGTTGAGGCCAAAATTATTAGCCCCCTTGGAATCATGGAACATTTTCCTAAACTTCTTCCCAAAGTTTGCAACATTGATGAAACTTGATATAATCAAACACCCACCAGTGCTATTTACTAGCTTTTGATACATTTTGTAATATAAAATATATTTTTAGTCTTGCTTTATATCAAATATAGTAAAAAATGGGGTGGTCAAAAATATTAGCCCCATGCCCATTAATAGTCAATACTCTACTCTTTTTGAGCCATAACTGACAACAATCTATTAGAGTAGGTCTTTACTAGATTAGCACAGGTCTCCTGAGGGATTTTGGTGCATTCCTCCATTGCAAATTGTTCTAGCTGGTCCAAATTGCGTGGTTTCCGAGCATGGACATTCACTTTGAGCACTCGCCACAGATTCTCAATGGGATTGAGGTCTGGGCTCTGAGGTCCACTCCAAGATCTTGGTTTTGGTATCCTTGAAAAACTGTTGAACTAATTTTGATGTATGGTTTGGGTCATTGTCTTGTTGGAAGACCCAGTGACGACCTAAGCCTAGACTACGAGCAGATTCCTGCATATTCTCCCACAGAATGTCAACATAATTTTCTTTTTTCATGATGCCATGCACCCGAACAAGGCTCCCTGTGCCTGAGGCTGCAAAACAGCCCCACAGCATGATGCTCCCACCACCATGTTTAACTGTGGCAACTGTGTTCCTAGGGTTGAAGGCCTGTCCCTTTCTTCGCCAAACATAAGCAACATCCATGTGCCCAAACAGTTCCAGTTTAGTCTCATCAGACCAAAGCAGACTTCCAAAAATCATCTTTACATTTCAAATGTTCACGGGCAAACCTCAGTCGGGCTGTGATGTGCCGCTCTTTGAGTAAAGGGGTTCTTCTGGGACGATGGCCGTGAAGCCCACCACGGTGAAGAGCCCTCACAACTGTGTTCCTTGAAACATCAACTCCAGAAGAGGCCAGGTCAGCAACAATCATCTTGGCAGATGTCCGGGGTTCCTTGCTGGCATCTCTGACTATTTTTCTCTCCAGAGTTCTTCAAATCTTGCGCTTACGGCCACGGCCAGGTTTGTTTCTAACAGAATTTGTCTCCTTGTACTTGGCAATGATGCAACATACAGCAGTTCTAGACACTGTGAATCGCTTTGAAATGGCAGTGTAGCCTTGCCCCTTATCATGAGCCTCTGCTATCTTCTTTCTGAGCTCCAGACTGATTTCCTTTGTCTTTGGCATGGTCAGTAACAGTAGTCCCTCTCATGTGTTCAAGAGCCCTGTTCCTTGGGAGTCTTTTTATGCTGATTGAGTGTTGTTAGGATGCCAATTGACTGCAGGTGTTGTTAGGAAGCCAATTTATTGCACAGGTGTGGTTTCAAAGCTGATTGGTTAATTAGTGTAGGTGTGTTTTGAAAGCAAACATTAACATGGGGCTAATATTTTTGACCACCCCATTTTTTACTATATTTGATATAAAGCAAGACTAAAAATATATTTTATATTACAAAATGTATCAAAAGCTAGTAAATAGCACTGGTGGGTGTTTGATTATATCAAGTTTCATCAATGTTGCAAACTTTGGGAAGAAGTTTAGGAAAATGTTCCATGATTCCAGGGGGGCTAATAATTTTGGCCTCAACTGTACTTCTATCCCCTTTTTTGAAACAATATGGTTACTTTTCCCACGCTACATTTATCATATTGGGAAAAATTAAAATGCATAGCAGTGGCCCTTCTACCTCCGACGAGCTAAAAGGTGTGGCACAAGTCCCCTTATCCTCAGGACACTTTATAACTGTATCATCAAGAGCATCCTAACTGGATGCGTCGCCGGCTGGTATGATAGCCACACCACCTACCCCAGCAAAGCTCTGCAAGAAGTAGCACGGTGTGGGGAATATCATTATGAGATGAGCTTCCTGTCAGGGTCAGCTCCTGTTGTCCCAGTCTTGCATCCATAGCTTCTGGCTTTGACCTTGAATAGGATAAGTGCTACAGACAATGGATGGATATTCCATACTTACATGCACTTCACACATTAATGTCAAATGAGAATATAATTTTGTTTACATGCACTATTAAGTATTAACATGGTCTATATGAGTAATTATGTAACTAATATTAAATAAATTTAAAGAATATATACCATGCAGTGTTGGCCTCCCATCTCCAGGGTAGGCCACACGAATCCCAGCCATAGTCTGTGCCTATGTGTATAGACTTTACATGTCCTGAATATGTCACATTAGACATAGATTGATATCAAGCTTGGTACTTCATGATTAAAGCTAAATTAATAATGTAAAATATTCCCATTTAAATATTCAATTGCTTGGGAAAAGGCCTATTTATCAATTAAACCAGTAGCAATAGCACATAGATCCATTAAATACACAGATTATGTTTAATTTGGTCTCAGGTATTACAAAACCAAATGAATAATACACTGACATTAGGTCTATATATTTGTGTGTTTTTTCCCATTAGCCTAGCCTACTTTTTGTCTCTGGGGAAAAGGATAGGAATGAACTCGCATGTACGCTAAACATGACTTTACACAAACACGGAATGTAGTGTCCAGTGCTCAAACTCATTGATTTCAGGTCATTTTCACCTGTTGAAATGATTGAAGACAACAAAAAGATCATTTAAAGCATAAATGCATTTATTTTCTAATTAGATGTCTGCAAAACATTGAACATTTGTATGCAGTAATTGCATACTATTGTTGTTTGCAAACTTGCCTTTGATTAAAAGAGGGACTTTCACAATTGTGTCCATTGAATTGTTCAGGCAAGATTTGGCTGAAGAAGAAGAAAATTAACACTGCACTTCTACAAAGACTAAAGATTCTACAGAATTCAACAGCAAACCATGATTAGCCATAAAGAATTATGCTGGAGAAATGTTTTAAAGCTTAATCTGTAGGTGATTTTACCAGTGCTGTACAGATGTAACAGAGGTGTACTAAAATGACAAAACTTTTTAAACATTTTTTAGGGTAAAACAAACATGGATGTGTGGGAAAACAAAGGGCTTGTAGGAGTGTGAAAGAATCATTCCAGATGAGTGCGACTCCTGAGAAATACGGGAGACTTGGCAGGTCTGCATCTTTAAAGAGATGCCCCCCCCCCCCCCCACACTTGTAGCAGTGTTTGCATACTGGTGCTGGCAGGTCTGTGTGGTCACTGTTTTCATTCAGTTTAAAGCTAAACTAACACCATATCTCACTTCTGCTGCCCTATGTATTAGCTAGAGGTGGGCAGCAGCAATTTCCATCTATGTAACTGCTCTGCACAATAGACACATGAAATGACTGACTGTCTCTCCCCTAAATGCAGATTCAGTACATCCACTACATGGAAATTTCTTAAAATGGGAAAAAGAAAACAAAATGTACAATTTTAGGTTTCTGGTACTGTGATATAATACTGATATCAGCGCATTGAACAACGTTACACATGACAGGCTAAACTACTGCTTCTAAGCTAGGTATCCTAAACTCAGTACGTCCAAACAAAAGCAAAAACAGAAATACTGTCACAGGTCCAGGGCGGATTGAGAGCGACAGCGTGGCATGGAGCAAGCAGAAACAGAGAGTGGACGACTCACTCAGGGATTCAAAGGAGGAAAGGGGAAAAACACTAGAGACACTAATAAAACAAAAGCAGACCACGAGGGGTCAAAAACAAAACAAGGAATAACAGTAATCAAATAAGAAATCAGTCGGTGGGTCACAAGCTTTTTTTTTTTGTTTTTCCCTCCACCACCCCCCCTCTGCGGAGGACTACTTTATTTCTATTTATTTATTTATTTATTTATTTTTACTTGTTTCCTCAAGAGAGGGAGAGAGAGGGCGAAAGGAGGACGAAAATGGAGAAGGGAAATAGAGGAGGGAGGGAAAAGAGGAAAGAAAAAAAAACAGATAATCCGCTTCAATACCTGCTGATGAGAGAAAACAATAACCAACATCTGTACGAATCACAATGAACATGTTAAGAAGCAACAGCCGATTACGACAGAGTGTGTCTGTGAGTACCAGTTTGTACACCTGTGTGCACACCTGTGTGTGTGAGCGTGCTGGTGTTCAAAAGGTTTCACCATGGAAATGTCTAGTAGTGTGTGTGGGGAGCCACAGCCCCATCCCTCAGGACATGAAGCAGACATGGAGGTGGCCCGGACCCCAGACATCCAGAGGCCCCCCAAGGGCATGGGAGCCCCCGGAGGACCACCGCAGGGAGTATTGCAGCCCTCACCCAGAAAAGGGCAGAGGAGAGCTCCGGAGGGAGGCCATCCGGCAGCCACAGTGCTGGAGCCGCAGGGGGCCGTGGCGGCGAGCCCGCAGGCTCCGCACGGCGGCCGGCCACACCAGGGAAGACTGGGCTCAGAGATCCAAGGGCCCCCCCACCCCCCAGCAAGGGCCCGACAGAGCCAGGAGGGCCAGACCCCTTAGGCATTAGGCACAACCTGTCTCCAATTTAACCTGCGGCCCTCTCATCCTTTGCCAAAACAAAAATAATTCCCAGGAGAAAATCAGACCCAATTCACACCTCCACCAGGTGAACCACCCTTAACGACCCACTCTATTGGAGTAGGAGGGACTGCTAAGGTGTGATGGTTACATCTACCCGCAACTCCCCCCCCCCTTTGTTTCACTCAACGAGCCCCCTTAGACTACTTACCCAGGAGGATAAATATGTGGACACTTACAACCTCCATCAGTCTGAAGAAGCTCCTTGGATGAGCAGCGAAACGTTTCTACCTTTCAGAGACAAGTCCAGTTGCCATGAGTCAACCACCAGACAGTACGGTCTAAGGTTGCCTGGTCCTTCTGTTCATCTGCTGTTTCCCATGAATTGATTGTAAGGGTACCTTCACCACATTGCCATTTGATGCTGATACCTTCACATTGCTTGCTTCTAAATCGCCAACGATCAATTCTTCCAATAATAATTTGTCCACCTTAGTTTCAACAATGTCCAAATTGATAGCATTTAGCTGGAATTCACTGTTTATAACTTCTACTGCCACATCCACAATTTCCAATTCAAATGCTTTTTCAAAAACCTTTTCTCTAGTCTCCCCCACTTCGACTTCTCCAATTTGTACTTGTACAATTTCAAAATGAACGTTACTTTGATCTAAATATTCAAGATCAAACTGGCAGAGGTCTACCAGCACAGCTCCTATATTCAGACTGTCTCGATGGTCGTCTACAGGCTTTATGGAGATTGTCCTGTTATTTATTACAAAAGCCTCCAACCCATGCACATCTATCCCTTTATCCCTCCCAAGTTGGCTGGTGGGTGGAGTTACTTGGGAGCACTCCTCTTCATCACTCCAGCAGATGATCTCTTCCCACTTGTCCCAGGCTGCCCAATATGCATCATCCGTCCAGCTAACTGCCTTGGCAATTCGCCTTCGGGAGTGTGACTCAGTGGAACTGTCAGCCTGGTCAGAAGGTGATTCTGCTGGGGAGCACAGCTCTTTCTCATCTCCCCAGTCAATCACCTCTCCCCACTTGTCCCAAGTTGCCCAGTATCTGTCGTCGCTCCAGCAAACAGCTTTCTCCATTCGTCTGATTCTGAATGAGGAAAAACAACATACAGGCAATGCAATGGAGCTGTCAGTCACTCCTGACACGTGGACTACACTTCTGCACTGACCCACACCTTCCCAATCAACAACCGCATTACTGCACAGGCAGAGCTGCCATCTTTGGTCAGTTGGCTGGCGTGAGATTTTCAATTCCAGACAAGTCTGCACATTCATCTCCATATGTGTAACAGTCTTACTACCTTGTAAATAGTCTGGAGGGTTTGCAGACTACCCCAACACTTTTGATGGAGCTAATTTTAGGTTTATAATGGAACAAAAAAGATTGACTACAAGACATCTTGAGTGAGGGTTGGCAACCCTGCATATGACACTAACTAACCTGCACATGAAATTTAAATATAATCCAAACAATATACTGAATTTTACACAAACATATTTCAATATACAGTCATACCTCGGCTCACGAACTTAGTTCCTGACCTGAAAAGTGCGTGACCTCAATCAATTTCTCCCATTTAAAATAATGTAAATATGTATTATGTTCAATATGTTTAAACCTCAGAAACGCTGCATTTTTTCAATTTTTAACATTTTTCTGTGACCAAGAATCCATCCATCCATTTTCCAAACCGCTTCTCCTACTGGGTTGCGGGGGGTCCGGAGCCTATCCCGGAAGCAATGGGCACGAGGCAGGGGAAAATCGAGGATGGGGGGCCAGCACATTGCAGGGCACACTCACACACCATTCACTCACACATGCACTCCTACGGGCAATTTAGCAAGTACCCGGAGGAAACTCCACGACGACATGGGGAGAACGCGACCAAGAATATAGACTTAAATTAAAATAACCTTACTTACAACAAATAATGCTGTTGGCACGTCAAACTGTCGGTATTGCGGTAAGAAAATCGGGAGAAGACTAACAATAATAGAGGATTTATAAATGGAAAAATAAGTTCACACAACACGTTATTCACCATGAACTAGGACATATCGCCGTCTTTCTCTTTAGGTCACTCTATACATACATATATACACTTCGAGCACGCGCAGTACAACTCAACACCCCCTACCGTACAATCAAATTATGACAGATTGTGCACATATAACTGAGAGCATACATTTACATGCTAACAAATGCTAAATTAAATAAATTCGTAAATTTCGAAAATGTGATTTTTTTTTTATTATACTGGACATTTCTTCGCGTTTCGGGTGGTTCTTTGGGGAGCTTTCATTGGACCCTTTTGGGGACGTTTGTGTGTTCGCGGCGCGAAACACGGTTCGACAACCGGTACAAAACATTTTGGAACATCTGGTTCGTAACCCGATTTATTCGTGAACAGGACTGTTCGTGGGTCGAGGTACCACTGTACATACAAAGACAGATACTAAATAATAAGATAAGTTATACGATAAAATGGGAGCAGAAATGCTACGTACCTTGCCATCTTGGTGCAGAAAAGCAAGTGAAGCCGCGTCTTTCAAACCGGTAGCTTCCCACGTGCCGAGGCGTCAAATGTAACCAAGCAACAACATAATTAAATAATAACATCATAATACGTATAGTTGTTATATAATAATGACAGTTTTATAAGTTTTTATTTACTTTTAGAAGTAAATAAGAAAAAAAGTTGTGTAAGAACTGCAAAGCAAGAGTATAGTAGTAAGCATGAATCACACATTCAGCTCTGGATAATATCAGACAATGACTTAGAGACACGTGAAATGAACTGCACTCTTGGAGTCTGTCTCTCCCCAAAGCACTATGCAAGGTAACTTGTTTAATATGGGAAACATAAAATGGCATTTTGGTAACATTTCAAACTGTTGTATCGCGATACATAGTGATCAGTATGTAGAACTGTCACGCCCAGCTCGTACGATCCTCGTATGTGCCACGCCCCCCTGATTATCCACGTGTGCTTCCCTGATTGTACCCCAGCTGTGTCCGATTATTTTCGCCCAGTCCTGTCTATTTCAGTCCATGTCTTGCCTTCGTTCCTGGTCCATCATTGATGTTAGTCGATGTTCGTGCGTCGTCCCGTTTTAGTGCTAATAAATCCCAGTTTCCCTGTGTTCTGCCTGCCTGCTCCTTGCTCGCTCGCCTGTTTCCTGCCAGTGAGATCGCGCTCGCAACCAGCCGGAAACCTGACACGAACAAGGTTATACGTCACACAAGCTTCCCATAAGAACCTGTAATCACACTAAGCGCGTACCACACTGGGCCCGGCTGCCTTATACTGTAACCGAGCACGATCGCCCCGCCCCCCTGTTGCACTTACTGGTCCGGACGCGAGCACGTTTTGTCATCAACCTGCAACTTTTTGTGTGGAAGAAACATAAGAAGCAAAGCTGTGTACCACAGTAGGGTAGAATTCATGGTTAATTTCGTGGCTTATTTGGGGCGGTTTTGAGTATGATGACAAACACAGATTTATCAGGTATACAAAGCAGAGATTTTTATTTATTCGTGCTGCACGTATAGGAATATCCACACTTTATCAAATATCTCAGGCAGACTGATGCTGCGCGGGATACCGGTGCCGAAAAGGTATTGCGGTACCGCCTTTTTGAAAGCTGTTCGGTATTACATTACATTTCTTTAGTACTTGTACTAATTACACTATTTTCGCTTCCGCTAACTGTGGGATCATGACGATGGACTCAATATATCAAAACCACTGCCGAAACTAAGTTATACACTAAGTTAGATTTGCACCCATCATGCTATATAAAATACTAAAACGTCAGCTAGTTAAGTATGACGTCCATAGCTTCATGTGAGTGATTTATGTCAGGGATATACATTGACGTCATCAAAGTTTGATGTTTGAATAATAAATAGATAATAAAGCATAATGCGCTGCGTGGGAAGTGTTTTATATGTGATCAGGTCATCAGGTCTGTATTATGGGATGTCACCAAGACAGGTAATGCTAATACTTAATAGTAAATAGCATAATCATACAATGATAAGAAAGAGAATAAGGCAAAAACATTTCTTGAAATTTGGCCTGAGGGTGGCGCTAGAGTGATGGATGGATTGAACCCAAATTTGGTATGAATAGATGGAACTGACTATCGATGTGCCAAATTTCAAAAAAGTTGCCAATCAGTTCTATGGGCTGCCATAGACCCCCATGGCAAAAAGCATAATAATAGTGAAAAATACCAAAAACTATAGGTATCCTAATAATAATAGACCGTCATCTCTACATTGCCCACAGTGTATGAGTGAGTGCATTCCCTGCAATGGACTGGCATCCCATCCAAAAGTATACCATTGTGTCCTATGCTACCTGGGATAAGCTCCAGGCCCTCGTCTCCAGGATATGTGGTACGAGGATGGATGAATAATAATCATGTTTATTTCAATTTCAATTATTGGCAAATATAAAAATGTACCAAGGATAATAGCAATAAATACAGTATGCCAAAATAAATGCTAGAGGAGAATCCTGCAATTCCTGCCCCAGTCCTGGGTCTGGGGAGTTTATTCTCGCTGAGATTGCATAGGATTCCTCTGGCTGCTGTTTTTCTCCCATACACGTGAAGTGCTACTTCTTCATTGCCCACATGTGAGCCAGTATGTGAGCCCTGATCCGGGCTACCATCCCGCCCAAGGCATTTCCTCTGTATGCTGCTTTCTGCAGCCCTGCAGTGGATAAAAGGAAAGGACAATGGTTTGTTGATTTATAGTACATGTATTATTATATTTTATATTGTTCAAATATACATTACTCAGTAATAACTAAGTAACTACTCAAGTACAAATCATGACAAATACAGTAACTGTCATGATTAAGAATGAACGAACGTGGGATCAGTATATAACTAATACTTTCTGGTTAATTAATAAATTAAGTAAGAGTGTACTACTTCAGGGGCGGCATGGTGGTGCTGTCATGCCCGGCTCTTATGATCCTCGTGTGTGCCACGCCCCCTGATTACCCACATGTGCTTCCCTGATCTTGCCCAGCTGTGTCCACTTATTTTTGCCCAGTCTCGTCTATTTCAGTACATGCATCTTGCCTTAGTTTCTGGTCCGTCATTGATGTTAGTTAGTCTTAGTGCTGTCTGCTCCGTCCCGATCCCGAATAAATCCCCGTTTTCCCCCCGTACTCCGCCTGCTTCCTGCCCGCTTGTCAGCCCGTGCGCACTACCCGCTTTAACCAGCGAACTGTGATAGGTGCACTGGTTAGCTCTGTTGCCTCTCACCTCTGGGACCCGGGTTCGAGTCTCCGCCTGGGTCACATGTGTGTGGAGTTTACATATTCTCCCCATGTCGTCATGGGGTTTCCCCTCACAGTCCAAAAACATGCTGAGGCTAATTGGAGTTGCTAAATTGCCCGCAGGTGTGTGTGTGAGAGTGAATGGTGTGTGTGTGCCTTGTGACGGGCTGGCCCCCCCATCCTGGGTTGTTCCCTGCCTCGTGCCCATTGCTTCTGGGATAGGCTCCGGACCCCTTGCGACCCAGTAAGATAAGCGGTTTGGAAAATAGATGGATGTATGTACTACTACATTATTTGTGCCCCCTCAAGTAAAGTGTTGCTCCTAACTCATCTGGTCTTTTTATATGTTGTTAAAACAGACTGAATTAATCCCTGCAAAGAAATTCTTTGAGGGGGTTAGGGAGAAAATGCAGGAGACTGAATCCAGAACCTCAACTATATCTTTTTTAAGTGTTTACGTGTAAACAGTCAAGACTTAACTATATGGGCTCATACTAAAATTAAAAATTCATGGCAAAGTGTTACTCCATTTTTAACAATATGAGCAGAGTATGCACAACCTTTTTATGTGAGACACAGCTATAAGCACTATATATTTGTGCTTCCCCTAGACTCCCTGAGACCTTAAATAGTGTGACATTTGCAATAGCGAAAGCCTTCATTTTAAAGATGACTTTTCATGTTTTCACTTGAAATCATGTGGAAAGATCACATCTCCACCCACAAAGCTCTTTCATATTTCCTGAGAGCCTGCTCCAGTGGGCTCTTGGGCAGGCAATATTGTATGTTACAGACCAATAAGAAGGATCACTGTTTGAGGGTACTATCATGGCTCTTGAATTATATTACTTATTATCCTCAGTCTTGATAGAATGGTACACTTCATTGATAAGGACCTACAGTGGTCTGTCAGTAAACCTACAACTGGGACCACTACCTTAATTTCAGATCAGGTCAGGTCAGGTTGGGGAGAATGCACTGGAATAGGGTATTAGGGACCCTGTGAGCTGGATCACCCTCAGGGAATCATGCCACATGGTCATAGTGCTGTACCTGACACTTACAATGCAGGTAAGCTAACTCACACGGGACTCCCTGAGCAACCACTCATTTGACACGAAGTCAAACCAGTGGTACCCAAGGATTCTCCGAAGAGACACAGTACCAAAGGAGTCCAGTCTTCATCTCTGGTCACTGGATAACGTCCATGTCTCACAGCCATACAGCAAAATAAGGAGCACCAGGAGTCTAAAGACCTTCACCCTCTTACAAAAATATCAGGAGTGCCACAGACCCCATTCCAGCGACTTCATGACCCCCATGCTCTCCCAATCCATCTACTGACATGATAGGAAGAGGCACGAGAGACATGAATGTCACTGCTGAGGTAAGTGAACCTCTCAAGGTTGACATTCTCTTAACAGACAAATATGAAAGACCTAAATGCATTTTAAAATATTATTTCCCTCCAATGTTTTCTTTTTTTGCCTGCATACTGAATATTTCATTTATCCAAAACAGAATGCTGATCAAGATCAATTAATATGGAACTCAGCTGCCAAACTTTAAAAGAGAAAATGCTTTTCTTTTTCTGAACTACATTTCACTGTAAACAGTACATCTACTGTAGATTCCCATTCATATTCCATTACTGCTTCTCCAGTACAGGGAACTGCTGTGCTGGGAGCTTACAACAGGACCCAGGGTACCCAGGGTAGTATACACACAGTCACAGTTCACACAGTCTGTTGATGGAAACTAGTGAACACAGAAAACTCGCAACATTATACTGATTTTTTGTCAGGGTCAGAACTGAACTCACAGCTCCGTAATTGTGGGGCCATGGTGTTACCCACTGAGCAAAACAAGCTCATGTCTGCATGTCTGCAAAGTCCCCTATGAAGAGAAACAGAAAGGACCGTGTAACTTTGCCTGGATTATGGTTAACAGGGTCCTGTCCTGGGGTCAGGCCTCGTGGTCTTGCTCTACCCATAGGGCCCTGGCTGAGCACTAGAGTTACATGGGTCCGCCCTCCAGTGGGCAATTTAATCAGTTTCATTGCAGCACCCATAAAAACCCTCTGCAATGGCTGAAAGACCTGTCAAAAACCGTTCAAGTTAACGGGATCAAGTGTAAAAGCTGCCCTCTTTTTTTACTATCACTGCTACTTCAATTTGCTGGCGAGCTGTCTCAAAATTTCATCAGTTCCATTCCAGCCCCCTATAATGCCTCTGCAAAGACTGAAAAAGATCCATCAAACGGTTATTGAATTATGGTCTTAACAGGGTCAAACATCAAAACTGCTCCTTTTTTCATTATCACTATGTGGCGCTGCTTCCATTTTGGGACTGTTTCAAAATTAAATCAGTTCTAGTTCCTCACCAATACCTGTACAAAGTTTGAAAAGGATTCGTCGAACGGTTTATGAGTTATTGGCTTGCATACCAAAGTATCTGCAGCGACAGGGGAACAGTGCTAAAACCATAAGTATTCCCTGAAGGCCAGAGAATACAACAAAGGTAATTTATGCTTACAGATCTGAAATCTTACTCCGCCCAAAACGTCGCTAATGTTTTGCCTTATTGCGCATGCGTCAGAAGTTCCTGCCGCAGAAAGCAGCAGTGATTTGGTCCAGTGCTGCAGACACTGGTTGTAAAATAGTAAAGCATAACGTTGTTTCAAACAATGCCCAATGCTCGACTTCGTGGAGAGTGAGTATGAGCGCTGTTGAAGCGATTTATAATATTGCTTTTTAAATCACTGTCCTAAAAAGTATAGTCTTAGCGGCAACAAAGAAGTCCTATGGGCAACGTTAGCTGAAATCAAACTGAACGATTTGCATTTAGCATCGTTAATAATATATAATAGTAAACTGAATATTGTTATAAATGTTAGTTAGTTAATGGAAGTGAAATTACCAGGATCAACAGTTGTAGCAAACACGCTGATCTTGGACCTAATGTGTTACTTCCAGCTATCTAGGAGGTAACTATGTGACTAACTCAACTGAAAATGAAATGTAATTGTCTGCAAAACATTAGCAGCGCCCTAAATTTTTTAATAACTGACTAGGCAAGTCACATTTCCTTAGCTGAAGTTTTAAATTGGTAGACATTGTATGAAAGATAAAGGGTTGTTCAGCATTGTGGTCACATCGTACGTGTTCAAAGCTGCATATCGACATGGACATAATCTAACAAATGACTTGAATGGAATAAGGAATGAATTCAGTTGATTTTGTCAGATGTCAGTACTGGTGAATATTTGTAACTAATTTACAAAGTTATTCGTTAGTCGTTGTAGTTTACTGCTATAGCTAGTTGTCTTAATCTCGTCGGATGTTTGCTTTGTGACGTCACAATAAATGATCAGACCGCAGAAAATAGATTGCCTGCAGTGTTGTCATTCCCTTGGTTTTTGTGGAAAACAAACATGTTAAGACCCGATATTATTATTTTTTAAATCGAGTCCAATTTTACGATTTTTCTTCCTTGTCGCCCATAATAAAAAGGCACTTTATTTTATGGCCTACTAACAAATTGAATATTCACCCCTCCGCCGAAATTCATCTGCGATTACTATACTGAAACAAAATAATTGTTGTATAAACTTAAACTGGAACTTCGTGAACGTAATTGAAATTCACTGACCCATTTAAGGGTACAGAGATAATCCAACTTGTTTATAATTGACTGAAGTAGCGCTTTTTATTTTACGTCCATTAACATTAAGAAATACACCAATACAAAGTAAAACGTGGAGTAAGTCTTTTGGGGGTCATTGCGAAGCATGTCATGAATGATTGTAGATACATAATCTCAATTTTACAAGGGGAGAAATGGTTATCACGCAAATGGTGTTTAATATATCTTTAAGTGCAAGTAATTTTAGTAACGGTTGATGTAACCCAGTTGCCTGATTTGATCGAACGACTTAGTTCGTGTGCGGGTATTATTAGACATCCGGCTATTGCGGGTAATATAACATCATGCAATATTATAAACACAACCATAATGTGCCAGAATTCACTCTATATATTTGCTGCCCCAAGAGGGACTTATTAATGTTTGGTTACTCTTTCTATTTTAATTTCACAAGAATCCAAAAATACATTTTCCATTGATGTGGGTCAGGACCGTAACAAAGGGATGTCGGGGTGTTTTATATCCGGCCCTTGATCTTAGTGCCTCTTTAACTCTGATGGCTTTTCCGATTGGCTGGAAGATGCCGGTGTGGATTTTTTATTTGGTTATTATCCAATCTCCATAGCCCTGAGTTGGACTTCCGGATTGAACCGAAACAATTGTGGGCTGGAGTTTTCACGTCGGGGAGGATGGGCTTCAGCTAGTCTAGAGCAGGATGCATCCAATTTTGCAGGATGGACGTCCTTTTGAGGAGTGATTTACTGTTATCCTGGAAATTGAAAACTATGTGCCTAGCCAACGGTTCAGCTGATACAGGGTCGTAAGCCCCTCATCTAAAAATTTCCCTTAGAAAGAAAGCCAGGGTAAGATGTGCGCCCTTTGTTGCTCACAGGGCATGTAACTCACGAGGTCGTGTACTTGTGTGTTTTTTTCAGTTGGATTGATTATGCGGTGTAGAATTGGTAATGGAAAATACTTCGCTATATTGTGCCTGTTGGATTACAGCATTCAAAATGAAGATGTCGCTGCATGTTTTTACAGCAATATAATACGTATATCTCTGTAATCAATGTATGTGTATATCTGAATATGTATGTGTCTTTATATGAATGAATGTACATGTGTGTGTAATATCCGCGTATGTATGCGTGAGAAGGATAGGATCCGCGCTATTATATTCTAAATATCACCGTTGTCAGTCAAATACATACAAAAAGGTAGCCCTGATGACAATAATATGTTTTACTCGACTGTCTTTTATTCATGAAGTTTATGCTGGGGTGGTTCGGCAGCATTATGTATTGCATTGATTTGAAAGAAACGTATTTTGTAATGGGCATTATTCCACCCCCCACCCCCCCCACCACCATCACCACCACCGATAGACAGGATCAATAATGTATTTGTGTTCCTGGTAAAATGATCATATTACCGTATTTTGGAAGTGATTTTTATTTAGTTGATGGATATGTATACTTGCATATAAGTATTGTATTCATGTATGGCCCACTTCAGTGGCAGCTAAAACTGCTATGCATATTCCTTTTAATTGGTGCTCCTACCCATTTTAATGTGCCATTGTCTTCAGGCTTCTTCATCATGCGAAATAATTTGTGTTGAAAGAGTTGCTGCTTTGTTCTGCCTTGCTAACTAAACTGTAGTAGGTTGCTAACTAACAGGGATATAATCTTAAAGACTGGAATGACACACTACAAGGCTCTTTTATTTCAGATTTATCTCATAATGGTTTTTAATGGAAAGTTTTTTTTTTTTAGGCGCTCATCCCTAGTTTCCATTGCAACTGTTTTCATAGTTTTACAGTCTTTATCACTTGTTAGTTGACCTTTGAAAAACACCTTCAATTATCTTCTGTAACAGTGATTTGATTTTGGCGATGTCTTGCCAACTAAATCATTTGCCTGTTCAAGTATGTTTAGTAGGGCTGGTTACTTCCAACTAGTCTATGATACAATACTCATCATGATACCAGCTTCATGATTCAAGGCATCACTATGCAACATGATAGTACCATTGTATCCTGATTGTTAACAATACAATTTTGAAATAATGGAACTATTAAATTTAAAAACTGCCCAAATTTGATTAATTGACATTACCAGCATTTAACTACTAATGATGAGTCAATATCTTAATAACGATGTTGCGCTCTTCAACTGCTAATTGTATAAACCACGCATTTAATTTTGCATACATAAAGTGCACATTTCTGTTCTTAAAACATTTGTACATTTGTAGCATTATACAGGTAGAGGTAGGCACTACAATGAATTTTTTGCCTTGCAATGCACGTAGCACAGACTACATAAACAATTACTGAAAATGATTGAAAAAGCAAATATTGAAGAAATGTTCAACATTCAACATCTGCCAGTGTATAATAGTACTGCAATAAATCAATGCAAAGGTTCACGAAACTGAATCATGAATTATGACAACTCCACGTAATATCTTAATTTAAACAAGTATAACAGTCCTTTGCTATAATTCAGACTCCAGAGACATAGATTGTAAAGTAAGTCTGACAACTTGCATCGATGGAAGTCTGAAGGATGTATTGTTCTTAGAAAGTAATGATATTTGTATGCTTGCTGCTTTGAAATCTAGATTTCTATATGTGCAGGATTAAGCTGTATAGTCCATCAGCTAGCTTCAAATATTCCGATAATGTCTATGTATTGAACCTAGTGGCTTTATCAAACTTTTGAAATAGTTTCTAGAGAATTTAGCGCATGCCTGTTATTTCTGTCTTCCTAGTCCCACATTCTCAAATGGCATCAAAGTCCTCTACCTATAAAGATTAGAAGCTCTCAGCAGGTAATTTGTTAATGGAGGATCCTCACTTGTTTTTGAAGTCCACCACCTTTCCTTCCATCTTTTGTGAGAGGTGTTAACCATCTCCCTCATTCCCAGCCACTTGGGCTTTTTGCGCCTGAATTTTGGATCTTCATTTGTGTTTTATTACAGTATAAGCAAGGCACTCAGCCTTTCCTGCATTCAGTTTTGAGGCTGTTAATGAAAGATTCCCAATGAAAAGATGAACCACGATATCTTAAAGTTTTAAGATATTTTCTATTGAAGATTCTGCCGCTTTTAAAGATTGATGCCCAAAATGATGAAAATTGGTTTTGGCTACTTTTTGGTCATTGGAGCAGACTGATTTCTCTGGTTTCCCCTTCTATTAATTGTTTATGTTCCTTCTTTTATAAAAAAAAAAAAAAAGGTTTCCCTGGTATGTGGTTATCATTTAGGAATCAGGTTAAGAAATTAAATATGGATGTGCGCCAACCTTTGGTTGATGGGTGGCTGGTGGCTGTTATAGGCGTCTGTGAATGCTTTGCTCATTCAGGGACAGAGCCTCACAAAAGCAACATGACCCCCCCAGTGTGTGTCTTTATTTTATTAGCCAATAAAGCTGGTGAGTTCAACATGTGACACAGGAATGGCTCCCTGTTTCCTACACTAAAGTATAGCTTTCATTATGGATTAATCATATATTCAAGTGATCTACTGCTTTAATTTGACAATTAATCGAGTAATATTTTATGCATAATATATAAATTGTAATTGGCGCCAGGCAGGAACCAGCCTGCTGCAGGGTGCACATCAGTCACAGACACGGTTAGTTTAGGTACTCCAGTTCACTGAAGTTGCATAGTTTTAGACAGTGGAAGGAAACCAGAGGATTCACCAAAAATCTCCACACACACACACACACAGAGTGAACATGCAAACTCCATACACACAAAGCGGCAGCGTGCAGGAACAGCGGTACCCAGTGCGCCACTGTAATGCCCTCAATACTAGGTTTGCACGATGTGGGTCTTAATATTAACAAGGCATGTTGTGTACATACAGTTGCCATATTGTGTCATTGGGTGGGTTGAGACCATCAATAAGTTGTGCTTAAACATTTTTACTTAGTTATTTAGCAAGCTGTGCAATTTTAATGAATATTATTTAGTGTTTTCAGCAGTACGGACTTTCGTCTGCCGCTGTATGGAAATATTTTGGATTCCATAGATAAGGTATTCAGCAAAAGCAAGTGATTCGTTGGCCCTGCTTTATGTCTGTTGGCACAACTCCCGGCAACACCACAAACTTATTTGACAACTTAAAGAAGTTCTATTTGGCTATAGTTAATTTTCACCTCCTGAATGACTGGAAAAACCTCAAATATCACAGTATGAACTTTTTCCGCTATCATTTTGCTGTACTCAAAACACAAGACGTTCACAAAAAATATATATGGGTATTATGTACCATATTATGTAATGTGATGTGGCTAAGCAATGCCCTGTCCTTTGTTTTAGCATAGATTATGGTAAATGGACTGAATTTATATAGCGCTTTTCTACTCCTACAAGTACTCAAAGCGCTTTACATTTTATGCCTCACGTTCACCCATCCACACACCCATGGTGGCGGCTGCCATGCAAGGTGCCAACCTGCACACCGGGAGCCGAACGATAGCACTACCTCCTGCGCCACCATCTTCCCCATCTTATTTTGACATTCTACAATCAGTGTTTTTTTTTTTTTTAGTTTTGTCAACCGGCCAGGTTAGTAAGAAGCTAAAAGACAGGCCATAGATAAGATGCCAATCTTAAATATGACAGTAGCATGTCTGCAATGCTATTATATCTTAAAAGAGACTGAAATGTCTTAACAGACTCAACCAATTATGCAAGGTTAGCCATAGATCAGGAGTAAGCAACCCTGGTTCCTGGAGTGCCGGTATCCAGCAGGTTTTCCAGTATTCAGGGCAGCTGTACTCCTAAACCAGAATGAGGTTGTGTTGCTCATAAAGATATTGTGCTGAGTGCAATTGGAATAGTACAAGGGTTTCAGAAATGCCTGCTCTTTTCTACTGAAGTAGCTCCTGAACAGAAAGCTAGCTTGACAAGGGTGGGCATTCCTAGAAAGCAAAATTTTACCCATTCAGGTATAATTGAGGCAATTGGAAAGGCAGGTTTGTTGGTGATGATGCAGCTGCTGGAAGTGGAATATTTATGCTTATTTTCCACATTCCATAGTTGCACTTCAAGTAGCTGACTCTTGCTCCAAGTGTGATTAGTTTTCGTGGCATACATCCATAAGTTTCGTCCCCTAGTTTGGATTAGATGGCCTTATGTTTGCGTATTTATTTTTCTGTGGCTTTCTTGTGTATTAGTGTATGTGAATATAATACAAAGTGATAGGCGTGTACAGTTTGCACAAATATGTGATTTTTTAACAGAATATTTGGTAATGCTTTACATTAACTGCTCCTTCGTAATGCATTCAGTATGCATTGGTAGAATATTCAGTGCACCACCAGCAAACATCATACGACTACACAATTATAATGTTTGATAACTTTAATAAGAAACAAATGACATTGTTAAAATATGTGAGGATGTTAAGGTATGTGTGTGTGTGTATATATATAATATATGCTGCTTTTGAATGCATTGTATGCATTTTTTAGGTACGATTAATGCAAAGCATTACCAACACTTTCTCTAATTGAATGATTGTTTCTGCAGTGTCTTGATGTCTGCTAGTTGATTAGTTGAATTTGTGTCACTGTGATATTTTAAACTTAGAAGCCCCGTTTTCCATAGAAAGCGTCCAACTGGTTACCAGACCTTATTGTGAGTGCTTCACCTTGTTCACTGGAGAAATTTCATTGTACCGAAGAGGTTGTGTACCTAAAGTGTCCAGAACTGAGGGTCATTCTGGATGGTATTGTGCTTTTTAGTACTGCTGAAAAATCTTAATTTTCTTACTTAATATGGGTTTATACATTTTATGATATTCAAGCAGATGAATTCAAGTTTCTGGCAGATAGTAAGTACTCTAATTTCACTATCACTGGAAAAAACCTATATGATGTGTATATTGACTCATTTGGATGGAAATATGTGGCTGTTATTTAGCATTAATCTTAGACATGGTATCATGAAAGCTCTTGGATCAAGTATGGCCTTGCCAACAGCCTGCCTCATGCTAATATGAAGGGTTATGTGGGTTTGGCAGGGGAATTGCAGTGCTAAGCAGCGTCATTTGTGGGTTTCAGAATGTGATTGAAATCCTGACCCCATTTTACAATTCCTTTTCAAGATGGCAGTTATTTTGCCTCTGGTGCAAGAAATGCCTGTTTCAGTGTTTTTGGGACACTCTGTTCTTTTAGGAGATAACCAATAAATAAATACTAGCTGAACTAGCTAAGGAAATGGTTACATTTTTCACAGTTTTCATAGCTTGAATATTGGTTCTAGTTTATTAAGGAACCAGCACAGCTTAAAGTAAGCATTAAATGTGTCCTTTTTTAAGGTACTGTGGGTCATTAGTAATGAAATATTTTCTTGGATTCTTAATGCATTACTCTATTTAAATCTTTATTTGTATGCTTTTAGTATTTTGCATTATTTGTAGAATTATTCTGCATGATGACACACAAATTTGGCTTTTGATGCCATAAGCTCTGTTGGAACCTAATGTTGTGTAGTTACATGAAATTACTAATTGCCATCTTGACATTCTGTGGTATATTTGATGTAATTCATTTTCATTAGGAATCAATGATAAAAAAATATAGCTTTGAAATGGAATATGGGTAATTCAGAAAATATAGGTTATGTTCATTTATATTGCCATTACAGTTATTTTTCTCCAAGGCAGACTAACAGGAAAATTAGCTGGGTCATTCCATTTTTATTCAACAAATTTTCAAAAAAGGGATTGCATCACCATTTTTGATTTTGAAGAGATGAATCACAAACACCTTCCAGAGTTCAAGAATAGTTTCAGATTTCCTTAGAGATATAGTACATTTTCTACACTGTGGGCAGACAAAAATACAGTGGTACCTTGGTTTGCGAGCATAATTCGTTACGGAAACGTCCTCGTAATCCTGTTTAGAAATAATGGAAACTCAGATGATTTGTTCCACAACCCAAAAATATTCATATAAAAATGATTAATAAAAAATTAAGTAAAAATACATAAAACAAATTAACCTGCACTTTACCTTTTGAAAAGAATTTTGGATGATGTGAGGGAGACGAGAGAGAGTAGCAGAGGACGGTTATTTTGTAGGATGACTTTTCACTATAATGGAACCACTAGCACAGCAAATAAATCTGTTGGCTCACTGGAATCTTTTTCTTTTTGTGCGACTTTAAGAAGGAATCCAATGACAGCCACTTTTGCCTCCTTTTCGATTTCATGGAAATGTGACATTGCATTGTCGTTAAACAGATTCACTGCTACAGCCTTATTCAGGTGGTGCTTTTCTACAAAATTTTGACACTGACTGAGACAGAGCATGGGAGACCATTACCCACAATCCCGCAGCGAAAGAGAGAGAACCACCATCGGCTCAGTTGTGATCACGTAATGGTAGGCAGACAAAGCGTATACATAATATTCGTATTGCATGATCTCGCTCGTTTATCAAGTTAAGCACACATTTTTTATAAATTTTGTCTTGCAAAACACTCGCAGATCAAGTTACTCGCAATCCAAGGTATTACTGTATTTCAGAGTGCTTTCTAATTACCTGTAGCTTTTTATTATAATAGCTATATGGCTGGACTGTAGTTTGCTAGAAAGCTTAGAAAAGAGTGTTTTTTTTTTCATGGAAATTATTACATTAAAGTTTTGTGTCTTTTCAAAGTTCATCTTGCTAACTACATTTGTTATTGCATTTGGTTTTTAAAAAAAACAGTGATGTACATAAGAAATACATATGTATAAATACTACTTGTATGTAAAACGTTGACCTGTTACTTATGCTCTTCTGAGGAAAATTAATAAGACAGGAAAGACTCCAGGACAGATTCCAAATGGCACGACCAGTCCCTCAAACCTGGATGTTCCAGAGCTTTGTTCTCATCAAATGTGTCATGCAGGCCAAGCAGACTTTGCCCTTATTGAAAATCAGCATTTTCTAGCTTGCTAATGATGATGAATCCATCATCTTTAAGCATGCTACATTTTTCACTGAAAGTTTGCAGACTGATTAACAAGAACAAAAACAACAGATACACTATTTGACCAAAGGTATGTGGACACCAGCTTGTTCAGCATGTCATTATGAAACCAAGGGTATAATTATGAAGTTGGTCACGTCACTGTTGCTTTAATAGCCTCTGCTTTTTTGGCTAAGCTTTCCATTAGGTGTAGCAACATTGCTGGATTTTCTGCCATTCAGGTTGAGTGAATAGGCCCCTTTTCTGTGATCTTGTGTGGCCAACTAACTCACAATTAAACTTGTTTCCACATGTTTTATCCTTCACAGTGATGTCACATGTATTTTACCAGAGCAACACTGGCAGGGCATAAATGTGGCAAGCTCACTTGTTGGAAAGATGGCGTTCTATGATGGCGCCAAGTAGAAAGTCGCTAACCTCACCTGTACAACAGCCACCCATTCTGCTGATAATGATTGTTGCAGAAGTTTGCATAACTCTGTGCTTATTTGTACATCTGTGTCAGCAGTGAGTGTGGATTAAATTGGAAATTTCTCTGATTAATTGGGGTGACCGCATCCTTTTGACCATATAGTGTAAATCTACACCCAATTTTTTACTGTATCAAAGGTTAAGGCAGGTGTTCCACGCATATTAAAGGACCCCCTCATGGAGCCCGTTTGGCTTAGTCAGTGTGGATTTGTTGGGGTGTTCAGAATTACATTCAGTCCAATAACGATCTGTCATTTAGACATTACTTTGGCTAGCCACCCTGACGAGCCTTTTCACTGTACCTCCCGTCACGTGCACATTCCGTCTGGCACTCTGCTTTTATCCTAAAGTCCTGTTCGTGCTGATTTTAGTTTATGAAGTTTATCCTGTTTTTATATTGTGCTGCTGAGCCATTTGAAAAATAAACTATTTTGGTAAACCCTTTAATATAATCCAGCTTCAGTTGATCAATGAGGATTTGCTGAACGGCGCAGAATGGTGGTGGTTTGATCAAGGGTCATTAATGAAACGGGGATTTTGGGTTTGGATCTCCCCTTCTCTTAGGTAGTGGGCAATAAGTATGGGATAAACCATAGCGAGGTGTGTGTGGTTATATGAAAATGATCAACAGCTTGGTGTAAGTTGGAGCTCATTATTTCTGCATAACTGCATACCTCAAAGTGATTTATCCTATTTATGCCACGGCTAGCAAACGAACAATAAATTAATGATAAACTAATCACAGTTCATTTTTCAGAAGAAATTTATTTCAGTTAGCATTTAACAATGTTGCGATGTGCTCTTAAAAATATAGTCCCTAAAAGGATACAACATGTGGTCAGGATACTCACTGGAAGCAGCAAATTTGGTAAGTTACTATGGAAACCGTCAACAGACAGGCAAATTTGTTTTGAAAACCAAGGAAAATTATGCTGATTTGAATGACTGCTTATCTGTGCAGTTTTTATATTAACATTGGGCTGGGTGATATGAACTCAAATCAATATCACGATTAATTGAACATTTTGCCTTGATTACGATTAATGGACGATTATTTTTGTTTTTGCCCTCATATTTCATTGCCAAGGTTTGCACTGTAGCTCAACAAGCTGGGAGATGTTTTCTAATGAAAGACTATATCTTTATAATTTTAAAATAATTACAAGAGACACACAGATGAACCATTTGTGGTTATTCATTGAATATTTTGAACAATTTAAATCAAAGCACAAATCATTTGAAATGAAAATGTCTTATGAAAAAGGTCACATTTTATATTTTAATGTAAAAAGCAAGTTCCCTAAAAAGGTTTTATAGTTTGTTTCTTGCAAAGTAAACAGTTTATAGTGATCACGTCTGACTGGGTGAAATTAATCACTATAAGCAGATGATCATTATAATCAATTTTCTTTTTCTTTGTGTGAAGCAGATTACACTCTGACATTTGTATATTTATTGCATGAATATAACGTAATAAAACAGACAGCGTCGTACTTAATTTTTTGACGATTTCAAAATACAGTACAACTCTTTCAAATGCTTTTCAAATTACAGTACTACACAAATGAACTGAACTATGTATAATTCAAATACTACAGTACTGTACATAACATTATTGTTATTGTAATCTCGCTATTGCATCTCATTGGCTTGTCTTTGGCAGTTTATCATAAGACTTGATGAGTCTCTAAATTTGTCATTTAGAGAAAATTACTTTCTTTTCTGTGTATACAGCATTATCCTCAGGTAGCTAGCAAAAAGCAGATGGGTTACCGCAAGACAAAGTAGAACCCTGCATTGGGAGTGGGATCCTGCAGGACCCAATGGACATCTTGCGGGAGCGGGGGGTTTTAAGGTTGCCACGGGCGGGAGCGGGCGGCTAAAAATAGACAGCGGGTCCCAAGATTTTTGGCAGGATAGAGAATGTAACTGATGTCATTTATTTTGTGTTATATATATTCATGTTTGTTCTGAGCCATTGTATTAAATTATGATGTTCGGCTAGTTTAAATGTATTTCTTTGAAATAAGGTTCTGGGTTCACTTCTGTTTTTAAGCTGCTCTTGTTTGTTTATAATGTGATATAGGTACAGGTTGTTAGAAAACGCTCAGAATTATCATTTTTGCCTACCCATTGCACTGTATCTCAAAAGGAATTAAAAAAAAATCAACAAAAAAAAATTTCTATTCTCTGGAAGGTATGTGTAATTCACATGCCAAATTTCAACAAAATCAAATTATGAAGATGCAAATGCATAGTTATGTGCAAACAAATGAATTTTCATGATTTGTCAATTCTAAAGTTTTAGGCCCCCTGGAGGAGCTGGTCCCTGACGGCTCTGGGCTCTGTGTCGTCTGCAGTGTGACGCGGGCTGGGACATCCATGGTGCACTAGGAGGCCGTGTGCAATGCTGGTGTGTCTGCCAGTCCCCGGTGACCTCCCCTTCCAGCTGCTTTCCCACTCGCAGATGAACACTGGACTTCAGAAATGTAAGTTGTGTTCTCGCCTTTCTCCCCCGTCCTTTGAACCGCTTTCATGGTGTAGCGAGTGTCTCATTGGTTCCAGAAAAGGCCGGTAAGAATATGTTACAAAAGCAGCTCTGTAAGCAACATCACTGGTGCTGCTTCCTCAGAAATAGGAAGCATAACTACAAATTTGTTGTCAGTACTTCAGTCCATATCGACCAATAAATCCTGAAGCCCCGCTGGTATCTTCCCCTTCATTTTACTTTGATTCAATGCTGCTGGCACCAGTTGTATTCACGCTGTTATAGTGTCAACTATATTTTAAGTGGAAAGTCACACAGTGTCCTGTTTTTGTGTCGAGGGCACATCTCTCAGCCCAGGAATTCAGCATACCCTATCTGGAACGTGCCCCATGCTGAGAAGGTGGGCGGTAGCCTTATTTGCTATGCTAATGGCTGGGATTGCAGAGAAGGGAAACAGCCTTGACTGGTACTACTTCATTGTGCTAAATCAGAAGTATTGCTCCTTATGTGTTGCTGTATCATGAGCCAAGAATTGGCTTCCATTCTTTATGAAGGCCTGGTGTGACGTCTAGGCAGATCTCAGCAAGTCTGGGCGGCATTTGGAATTTAACTGGAAACATCCATCATCACAAAGAGGTCAATAACAGAGGCTGAAATTAGTGGGTTTTGTCTGGGACGCTACTTTTCGCCATTTGGACTCATTCATCCGCAGTGTGATGGCAGATGCAGCTTTTCAAAGGAGTCCCAGGTCAAGGTTGCAGTGAAGGCAAATTCTGTTCCCCATTTCATTTTTAATTAAAATAATTATGTTTTCAGGTAATTAGGACATGAGGAAAATTGCTTGACTTAAAATATGACCTTGAATCGAATTGGATATTGAATTGACTGTCTTTACCCAATTATTTACTTAATGGTTCTGAGATATAAATACATATAATACATATAGGTAACACAAATGTATAGCAGTTTTCTAGGTGCCCTATAATTGTAATATAAATTAATCTAATGAACAGAAACGTACCTTGAATAATTTATAAAAAAGAAAAGGTGATAATGTTTAAACAGGAAATGAGATTTTTAATTTTCTAGCTGGATTGGCCAGTAGCTCAGAATATATGCAGTGCTAGTTTATGTGACTCCTAATAGGTCTGATTTTTGAATAGCTGTTCATTTGATTTTCTAAATCTATTTGAGACCCTTTGTCATTTTTTTCCAAGTAAAGGCTATGATCTGTCTTTGTATCATCTGTTTATGGTGCTATTGCTTGTAAGATTATTTTCAGTTACGTTTGCATTTTTTTAGCAGAGACTTTTATCCAAGGTCACATACGGTTGAGAAAGCTGAGTCAGCCAGTACTTGCTCAGAAACCCAGCTACCTAACGGTAAAATCATTCCGCTGACCAGTGGCAACCTTCTGCTCACAGACACAGCGTCCTAATCCCCTGAGCCACGCACTGTCCCCATGCTCTTTTAAGTATGTACCTTTTGCTTCGTTAGTCTTCTGCCTTGTTTCTCAGAATTGTAGCACAGCTACATACCGGTGTGCTGGGTGTTCTGTCCTCAGCGTCTTTCTTTGTGGCTGACTGAACTGGTAGTTGAACTAAAACTCTTCTCACCACCCCCACCACTCTGCACTCTGCTGTATCACTGATAAATCCTGCCAGCAATTAAACAAATGGTAGCAACCTGCTGGCTGAGCTTCTCCTGCCCAGCCAACAAAGCCGCCCACCCATTCTGTGGCTGAGTAGACACACCCCCCCATCCTCTCTGCTGAGTCAGTGTGTACAAACATCTTGCATGGCTCATTTTCCTGATTCCAGTCCATCTAAAATGTAGCCAGTCATCTAAGCAGTGGTGTGAACAAGTAAGCTCACCACAGGACTGGAATGTTTAGCTAATTAATTGCTGGGCACAGTGTAGCTAATACCAAGTATGCAACTTAGTGCATTTTAAGGTAATTAAATAGGAATTCATTATGCATCACAACCTGTACTTAAACATGCTTTGTGAAAGTAGTCTGTTACATTTTGATGAAATGTACGCACACTTAGATTTATTACTCATGTATGCACAAAGGGATCAAACCATATGTTTATTTTACAAATGTTCATCCTTCAGACTTGATATTTAGTGGAAGCTACCGTTGCACTGTTTTCAATTAACATAATTTTATTTTACTTTTTTGTGAATACAGGTGCATAGAAATTAATTGATTTTCACATACCCCGATTTTCTGCAATAATTTGACACATTTCAGCTTCCCAACTAGCTTTGCTCTCTCTGTTTTAATAATCACTTTGTTTTCCCACATTTATTCGGTTCAGCACTTACTTGTCTGCTCAGTAAATCAACTTCTATTATTTAATGTTTGTTTACGTTTGTTTAGCAGGCCAGAATTTAAAGAACAGCTGAGAAATCAGGGTTAGCCCGGACCTGGAGCAACTGGGGTTAAGGGCCCAACAGTGACATCAATCTGCACACTACAGGATTTTAGCAGATCACAGGCACAGGACCCTAACCTGCTAAACCAAACACAACCCTTCTTAATTAATTAATAGCTGTTCTCACACTGTAAGGGTTGTTGGTTTGACTCCTGTTTTGTTCCGTAATACTGATACATGCGATTTTGTTCGGTGTGTGCGTGCGTCTCACCTATGATTCCTGCCATAGGTCATAGTGTCAGATTTTCTGCAGTTATCAGCAATGGATGGAAGACACGATGAATAGCCGGGCCTTGTGGTTGGAAAGGCTGAGAAACTCTCGTTTAGAAGAATCTGTTTTAGAGGAGTGCAAACGGGTTGTGAATGTTCGGATCTGTCCATTTTCTGTTGTTTGACTTTGCTAAAGGCCCCGGTCACCTAGCAGTGGCACTGCCTCTGTTCTAGACCAGATAAGTCTGATCTTGCCTTTGTTTGATGGCTATCACCTCTTTGAACCACTTCTAAACTTCGGCTTCTTGAGGTGCATTTAATGTCACTCTTTTAGACTCCGACCGAATTCAGGGCTGATGGTTATAGAAGCTTCTCTTCTGATTAACAGCAGGCACTTGTCCTTCCACATAAAGGTTTCACGGCCGTTCTGATCTGTGTATAATGGGCCATACCTAAAATTCTTTCTTCTTTTTTTCCTCTTGAATCAATTCTGTGTTAAAGGTTCTGCCATGACAATGAGGAAAATGAGGAAACATTTCTGCATTCTTCACATGCAGAGTCTTAATTGTTTACACTCCTGATTGTCTTCTGCATATTGATGTGAAACTTCACCTACACATATTTTCTGCTGTTTATTGCATCTTTTTTTTTTTTTTTTAACAATTTGTTTATTAGTATTTCAAGCAAAAACAGAACAGACTGATTGCACAGAATCTCTGTCTAAGGGCAAATCAAGAACACAAATAAGAACAATAATAGACATACATCTGTATAAAAATACCAACAAGGAAGAAAAATTCAGTCAGCCACAGTGTTTTTATATAGTGTTGAAATGATATAAACTAGGAGACACCATACATTCACAATCAATGGATCTTTTAGCTCCCAACCCCACACTGGGTAACACAGGGGAGACAAAACTATTAATCAGGTTTGGTAATGAAACACCTGAATTTCTCAATGTAAGACGGCATTGGATCCCACATCTTACTAAAACTATAAGAACCCTTCATTGTGCATCGGATTTTCTATAGTGAATTATAATTTAAAATGCTTTCAATGCAAATTTCATGGGAATGGGGTGTGGGAGATTCCCATTTAAGTACAGATGTCTAGCAAGCAAGATGGCAAAAGTAGTGCCTTTTTTATAATAATGTAAGCTGTTAAATGGGGTGAGTGACTCCAAATATAGCAATGAGAGCACTAGACATGATCTGAGTCCTGCTAATGTCTTTTAAATATCTCTTTCCAGTCGTCCTCAAGGGCTAGACGTGACCAGAGCATGTGTGAGATATTTACTGGGGATTGATTACAACTGCTGCAATATGGATTAACATTATCATAGATTTTAGACAGCCTTGCATTGGTCCAGTAGGCATGGAGTACAGATTTACACTGAATGAGACCCAGTCTGACTCACATTGTTGATGAGTGTACTTGTTTTAGTACAAAGATTATCTAAAATTACTTTATCCAACCCCCCTCCCAAAGCATCTTTTCACCATGTAAAGGGTGCAAAGAGTGGATTTGGTTTTACATTACTGATCTCATACCTTTTACGGTGGGGAGCTAATCTGGTGTATCGTAAAAAAGGGAGATTGCATCTCTTTCAATCCTTTTTTTGTTCTCCGGCAATGTGATCATTTGGATTTGTGTCTCATATCAGCAGGACTGAGAATCCCACTGCCCAGATCTGAGTGTGGAGTTCTCTCCTTGTACTCTGGCGGCTTCCCATAGTCAGAAAACGTGGGGAGTGTTTAAATTGTATCAGTGGATGGGTATGAGGAGTTGTGAAATTGCCAAGTACAGATGGTCCCTGATTTAAAACCTATGCAGCTCACACATATGACCTAAGTTTACATAACTTATGTAAATGAATGTGATATATTTTGTGTGGCCATATGCCCAGCATAGCTGTGCTACCTTGTGTGCTCTGCATGACGTATGATAACGATGTACTGTATGGCAGCACGATCATTACAAGCTCACACCTAAAATCAGTCTCATTATCTGACCTGCAGTACCATTCCAGATTGTGGACAGATCAATCACAGAGAGGTTTTATCCATCCATCCGTCCGTCCGTCCGTCCGTCCCTGTGTCTGTGTCTGTGTCTGTCCTATTCTTTACATTTTAGAATAAATACATTATAACTATAAAACAACACGTAAAGAATTATTCACTGACCAAAAAAAAAATTATTTTATTAAACAGAAATTTTGGGTTGGGATTCAGAAGGTTGCCGGTTCAAATCCCTGGGTCAGTAGAGTAATGCTACCATTGGGCCCTTGAGCAATGCCCCTAATCTCACTTCCTCTGGGTCTGGTTGACCCTACTTTTCCTACGTGCCAGTTCCATTAGGTGGCCTCCCGCAATGCTTTTCCAGCTGTCCTGAAGGTCGTCACACATATGCTGGGCACTCATGGGCCATTTTACCTTCACACACTGGTCTAACTCCTCTAAAACCATTTCTGCTTTGTTCAGGTCAGATGATCAGGTCAGGCGTGTCCAAACTTTTGGCTGGTACTGTACATCCATTTTGATTTATGTCTGTCTGAATGGAACCCCGTAGTGACAATATACTGTATAATATATATATAATGTATGGTTTGCATCCTGTTATGGATGGATCATATATGGGCCTGTACTTTCGCAAGGCATTGCACCAGTTTCCACTCGGTTTTCAAGTAAACTTTTTAGCTTTTGTGTTGATTCATTAAAGAGTGCCCCCCCCCCCCTTCAAGTTATTGGCTGTGTGTGCTGTACTGGGTAACACTAAGCTGTCGCTTAAATAATCTTTGAGCACATTAGACATCGCTGATAGACTGCTGAATCAACAGTTCCTTTCTCATTTACAGAAATGAAGTCAGGATTGCATTTTATTATTGAGGAATATTTTTTAGGATTGTGCTCTTCCATCCTAAAATGGATCATATTTGCATTTTCCATCAATCAAATGTTTTATTTATGTATTTTGTGAAAATAGAAAGCTAGTTATTTAAAATTTTCTGCTGTGCCATTGCAGACTGCATCAATATGTAAAATTTCCATCTGCTTTACCGAGTCCTGCTGGTTCACTACTAATATAAGCTCATCTTTATTCAGCTACTTAAGCATAAAAACTGTTTTTAAAGAGCTCTCTACATGTACACATGGTTGGAAAAATTTGGTGCACTCTTAAGATACAGTACAATTCCAGTTGAAGAAGGATCATTCTGCTGGTATTTTGGCCATAACTAATTTGTTTCTTTCTTTGCTGCTAACTTGGTAAGGGGTAATCATCTGATTATGACACGATTACCTATAAGTTCATTTGTTCAACCAGTGTTACTGTTATTGTATGTGGTTCCATTTGATGTGTGTGCAAGCTCATAACTATGACTTCCAGATTTGTGATGCCTCACCATTTAATGAACTAATCTGATATTTTCCTCCCTCTTTCAGGGGACACTACGCAGAAGATGAAATCTGCACAGTATCCAACCCCAGCAGAGTTGGATGCATATGCTAAGAAAGTTGCCAACAGTCCCTTGACAATAAAGATCTTTCCCAATAGTGTAAAAGTTCCCCAGAAGAAGCATGTTCGGCGTACGGTCAACGGGCTTGACACTTCCAGTCAACGCTACTGCCCCTATCCATCTCAGGTCAGTACCAAGGCAGGCCTGCTTGCTGTCGTCAAGGTTCCACTAAAAGGCTTCCTCAAAGAGCCAGATAGGAGTCAGGCCCGCCTGTTTCCCGAGGTAGCCATGAATTGTCACGCTGGACCTTATATTTCTCAGAGCACTTTAAACCTTCCTCGGACTGTCCAACATCTGCAGGGCGCTTTACGGCCCCAGCATCCTCCTCAGCAGCAAAACTTGCCCCAGCCACAGGCATTGACCCAGCAGAAGCAGCAGGGCCTCAACTGTCTCCAGACCATTCAGCAACAACAAGCAGTGCCAGAAGAATTGAGGCACCTTCCAGGTTCAGTCCAGCCGCCAAACCTGCAGGATACCCAGGCCTTACCCCCGGTACAAGCTCTCCCCCACCCAGCAAGCTTGCATTCTCCACTACCCAACATGATGCTGCCACATCTACAGCAGCAGCCACAGTCAGGGCTACACGGGGCAAGGAAGGCAGCTGGTGGTGAAGCCCCACCAAATGTGACCATGTCTACCTCTACCATCCCGCTGTCCATGGTTGCAGGACTGCATCACAACCGGTCGGCCAACCTGACTAGCGTTGTGCATCAGATTAACCAGTTCTGCCAGACGCGGGTAGGAATAAGCTCTACCTCCATGTGCGAGGGCCAGATAGCCAACCCTAGCCCCATCAACCGCAACCTACTCATTAGTGCCACCTCCCGAGTATTGCCACAATGCCCAGTCCCCTGCATCCTAGACCCCCCAGAAAAGGCTACCACCAGCACCGTGCCTGGGGATGTCGTCCCGACACTGGATATGGCTACTGTGAACTGCATGCCCATATTTCAGAGTGAAGGCAAAGCACAGCCACATCACCACTGGAACCAGCGGCAGGTTGCGTACCTGCACATCTCCGAATCCGGGCACCCGTGCAAGCCTCTATCACAGGATGCCTCGGGGGTACCTGCCTTTTCTGCTAAGGCTGCAGGTTACCCCTTAGATGTTTGCCTGAGCCAACCCTTCAATTTGAAAGCTCCTGGGGACAAGCCCACCACGTCACCTCCTGTCAATGGCTTGCCAGGGGCCATGTCCTACCCTAATGGACGCTACTATCAGCCATTGTGGAATAGTATTCTCCCAATCCCAAATTGTGATAGCTTAGGCTCTCAGGATTTGGCCTTACCTTTCCATGGGGGCCTTGCTCCTCTCTCCGAAGCTTCTGTAGACTGCCCCCTAGTTGCAAGCCACAGAGCTGAAGCCAGTTCTGGCCATGCTAATGCAATGCAAACTATGGAGTATGTGGGCAGGAATTTCCAAACACCCTGCTTCCATGAGCATAGCTTAAATATAATGGGGAAGATGAACAGGTCTGCTATAAGCAGAGGTGCAGAGCTCAGCAACAGCAGAAATGCTCACATGCAGCATCCAGGGTACAGATAAACTATAGCCTCGTCTTTATAATTACCCATCTCTTCAAGTCTCATAAATTAAGCAAGCAAAATTAAAGCTTAAATTGATAGCGGTCTTAAAGGTTATATTCACTCTCAGTGTTTAACTTGCAAGTGATCAATTGACCATTGCTTTAATATATACCTGTACTCACCCAGACCACCAATAGTTACATTTTATTCAGGTTTGCAAAATGTTTTATTTTGTATTTTCCCCCTCATTTATTGTCTTACATTTTTTTTTCTTAGAATGGATATCAGCTGAAATCCTATTTTTGTGTTTATTATCTTGATTTAATTTATTGAAATGCCTGTTGTACTTGAGGATAAAATAGTTGTGAAACATCAAATCTGATCAATGACTTGATCAGTTGTTTACAATGTCAGCACAAGATTGTGGGGGAGAAGCAAAAATATTCTAAACTCTGTAAGCTATTAGTGTCTGTATGTCTTTGTTTACCTCTTGCTAACAGTTGAAGCAAAAATTTCCAGTAATAGTTTCGATAGGTGAAAATGGAAATAACCCAATCAGAACATTTTTTGTTATACTATGTTTATCCAAATCTGTGTAAATGATCAGGGGTGAGTTTCCCAAAGCCTGTTTAACGCTACGTTATTTGTAAGTTCTGTCTTTTAACATAACCCCACGTTATTCGTAAATTGTAAGGCTTCGGGAAGCCCATCCCATGGCAGATCTTTGTTGTATGTATCATTTTTGCTTATACTGCCAGCTGCTCAACAGTTATATTTTATATTACAAACGGGTTTTGCTAAACTGATGACCTAACTTGGGCAAAACCATTAAATAACTCAATTTTGTTTTGTTCAAAGTTAAAGTATTTCAGTCACTGTTAGGAGCTGTTTGCCACATTCAGCATGATAAATTATGTGTATTTGCACATTCATAATATCTGAATATCACAGAAGCTAAATTTCACTTTGTACCACCTGCCTGTATCAGCATCAGTGTCAGTCACGCAGTTGTAAACTGAGGCATTATGACATTTCAAGTCTGAACTAATGCCACTTTATATGGTTGCTAAGTTCCAAACAAGCCTTTTTTTGCTCATTTCCTTGCTTGAAAAGGTGGTGAATAATTCCTAAATTTTTCATCTAATTTCAAATGGAAATTTGGTGATTATGACTGAGAAATACCCCTGATTGCACTAAGATCTCTTACCTCTCTCTTCTTTTTTCAGCGTCATCTCAGTTTGGCCTCAGAGGCCTTGAGAATTTGCTGCCTGTGCTATCTCAAGCATTGTCAGAGGAAAGATTTCATCAGCTTATCACCACTGTCCACATACTGTCACGTTAGGCTTCCTTTGCTTTGAGCAGCTTTTCTGAGTCACTCACCTTTTTCTATGTGAAGTTTAGATTTTTAATTTGTGCAGAATGATCTGTTAGAGTAATAAATAATCCCCCCAAGGGGGGAATTAAGGATTAGACACTACATGAGCAGAGAGGATTGTTTTTCTTTACTTTTCAGTGAGGGTTGTTGTGTTCTAATCAGATTGATGTCCAAACCTGGTGTGTGAATCGACTGCTGCTGTTATTGCTATTATAACTGGTCCAAGAGAAGCAGAACCTACAGCCCCTTGAGATGGTCAGCTGGGATTAATTCAGGGTCCTGCTTACTGACTTTTAGGTGCCTGATGATGAAGTTCAAGTGGAACTTTTAGTGTGTTGATTTTTTTTTTCTCCTTTAAATACTCAGAAGGTAGCACCTTTTGCCCTTTGGTTAATGTAGCTGAATTACAGAAACGTAAGATTATAGTGGAATTGGGTGGCTTCCGCTTAAGCTTCCTATTCTTCCCTTTTACTTCAGAACACAAAAGTATTTTAGGAAAAAAGTAATGAGATGAATTTTACTTTGTATTTTATCTAACATTCCTTTAGCTGGAAGATAGTTGGAAAAAATAGAAATGAAGGACTTCATGAAACGACAATTGATCACTTGCAAGTGTGCCAATAAAAAATCTTGTTCGATCTGATTATTGCCTGTTGGTTTGAGTTTGAGTGGCGATTATGTGTGGCTATGGCTGTTTGCCTCCCTCCCTCCCTGTAGACCTATACAATGCCTTAAGTATTTACATTTTGGACAAGCATGACAAATGATTACAATGATCATGTTTGCAGACTGTAAGAGTCGTATGTTTTATTAATTTACAGTGTTAAATGGAACTGTTAAAGCATTAGTATGTTTAGCTACATATGGTATGGTAGGTATGAGTAGGACTGGGCTGTAACATTTTGTTTGAAGTTTCAAATCAACCTTACTTTTTTCTACTCCAGTTAATGTTAAACATTGTGCTTTTAATTTTCAGAAATGAGAGGATTCAGGGTTTTTTTTATGGACTCTAGGGCTGATTTATACTAGGCGTAAATGATGAGAGTGGCAGCGGAATTCTGGAATCCTATCAGTTTAGCCTCACAGGTTTTCCGCTCCTTGTGAAACATCATGAGATCGTCATTTCAACACTGCTAACTGTGGCAGGCAAGCCATGCTCAGTCAGTTAGCCTTATCTTAAGCAGATGTTGCTTGGAAAATAGCATGTCTAATTTATAACTTCAGGACAATTAGGCACTGGCTTTTAAATACCCATAGGTGTATGATTTATATAACCATTATACATATATCAATACTGGAGGGGACACCAGTACAGTTAGATGTGCTGTCTCAAGGTGTTCTGTCAGTTTAACTTGCTTCTTGGCTTAGTACTGTTTATTATTATTATTATTATTATTATTATTATTGTTTATTTTACATAAGAAAAGCAGGTAAACCTATCAATTTGTTCACATCAGAATAACATGCGTAAAAGATTATATCTGTCCTCTGCTAGTTTCAGTTGTGGTACAGTCCAAGGGCGAGGAGCTTTTGTTAGTCTTGCCACTTTTTATAAATGTGAAGTGCCTCCACTTGACTGAATATAGAAATCTTGTTGTTTTTTCCTTCCTGTGCATGTGTGTGCACATGCAGACATACGTGTAAATATGTGCCCTCTAACACACACAGCCATGGCGTGTGCATCCTCTTGGGCCAAACTACTTGACTACTGATGCTGTGTGAACAGTTTCTGGTGTGTTACGGGTAAAATATGCTTGGAGTGTGAGTTGCAGCTTCATTTATGAGTGATTATTAAAATAATATATTATTGTTGTTTTTGTATAATGTTTTGGAAAGGAACTAAATTGACTGTAAAATATATTAGGAGTGAAAGCTAAATTTGTTTTTCACTAGATTTGGATGGAAATTGTGAAGGGATCCTATATACTGAAATTCTAAACTGAATCTAAAAGAGAGCACTGCCACCCCAGCCCCCCTCCTCCCCTCCATTATTTTGAAGTAACATTAGAATTAAACATTTTAAGAAAAAGCGATAAATATATGTTGAGGACATGAGCACCTAATATGTTGAATAAGGTGAATAAGTCAAAGAGCCTTTTATCTTCAAACTTGGATATGGTCCGTGGCTTTCCTGTTAGTGCTTATTGGATGTTTTGCTTTGGCAGTTCTCTTTTTGTCACTTCTCAAATGTGCAATTGCATTTTTCCAAGTGCACTGTCATTTCAAAGTCTTTGAAAAATTTTGTGGCACTTTGACTGAAAACTTGAAAGAGAAAATTTAAAAGCAATTGTCAGAGACTAATTTCCTATCATTCTTAATTCTACAGTGTACAATCTGCATTTTCAGTACAACCACTGACGTACTGATAGTTGGCAAGAATGACCATGTGCTGTCGACTTTGGGGAGAAATCAGTCTTTATTGGGCTTCAGAGGTGTCCTGTGGGCAAGCATTCTTACATCATTAATTCCCATGATTTTCCTTTTATTTCTTGAGAAATGAAGTATATTGCACAAACATTCCCTTTTAACCAAAATAAAGTCTGATTTGCATTTCTAAAACGTGATCCTGGCTCTTTCTCTGCTTGTTCTTTCAGAATGATTATCTGAGTTTGACTGAGAAAGCAGAACACACATACACACACACACACAAGCGATCAAAATTAGAGAATGAGTAACATTTTCATAATTAACTTTGAATTAGCAGTGACATTATCTCAGCATGAATAGGAGAGACATATTTTAATCGTATTTGATCAGTGAAAACTATCCCACATCATAAAATAAGTTATAAACAAATATAAAGAACTTGGAGAACTGTTACAATTTTTGCAGAAGAATTTGGAAAAGAATTTAGTTTTTCTGACTATTACAACTGCAAAATTATCAGGAATTTAGCTCTCAAAAATCTCGGCACACCTACACCCATAAGACGTAACTAATATCTTGCACAGGTTTGGTTTGATTTTGTTCTATTCTTCCAGTTTCTTCCACAATTCAGTAAATGTTACTTTGTCACCAGTTACCTTCCCTAAATAATGGACAGGGTTTAGGACTCTGGGCTGACCATTTCGTCCTTTTGATGTTCTCATCTTTAAGGAATTGTTTTGCCTATTTTGCAGTGTGGTGAAGGGCATCGTGTTACATAAGAATGGCTGGCTGATTGAGTGATACAGGGACGGAATGGCATGTTGCTGAAGGAGGTTCTGATAGACATTAGCAGTCACCATGTAGTCATATCAAGGACCTAACTCCAGTTGCAGAAAGCTTCCCCCTTTAGGTGGAGTCTTTCCCCAGATCAATGCCAAACATAATGTTTCCCTTCTAACCCAAATTTCATCACTGAAATGAACTTTGGACCAGTTTTCAGTGCTCATTAGCAAAGGCTAGTCTTGCCTTTTTATTCTTCTTCCTGATGTCAGGCTGGGCCACTTCAGTCAACAAGACATTTTATGTTGAGATAAATTCTTGCCCTCTCCAGCACTGAATTGGAGAGCGATTCCAGCAGCAGTGTTGAACTGATTCCCCACAGTCTCTCACTGTCACCCAATTCTCTTGCACACTTATCTTACAGTACATGGAAAGTTGGCCTTTTTCCAGGACTTGGATGACTGATTTTCTTTGTACAGCTTCAAAATTTTAGAAATGATGCTCTTGGAATAACTAGCTTCTTTTGCAACAGTTGGAAGGGCCATTTCATGAGCATTCGTCTGAACAACCTGACATCACAGGTTGTCAGATGCCTTGGGCCCACTCCCCACCTTGCAAAATGTTGCCAAATAAATTGGGGTTGATATTTCAAGAAACTACCAGACTAGAACCAAAACCTGTCAGGTATAACAAAACATTTTCTACTTTTGATCACAGATCTTCTTTGAATTCAGGTAAGTATTGACTTCGTAAATTACAAAAATGTTACTCAGTACGCATTCACCAATAAGGTAAACATTCTGAACACAATAATGAAATAATGCTGACTATCTAGTAAAAAGTATGCATGCCATGGTCTGGGATATATTAAACAGTAAGGTGATATCCGGTGCTTATAGTGAATATGAATGAATGCAGAAGAAATGGGCAGGAATAAAGATGAGTGACTGACAAGGGCTAGATCATTGCAGCTAGGTGACAGGGTGAGAGCATCTCAGAAACAGAAAGGCTCGTGGGGTTTTAATGGTCAGTAGATGTAAAGATGCATTGTGATGTATCAGGTATTAAGATGGTAATTCAATGCATCGATCTGTAATGTCAAAATTAGATTTTTGGGGGTAAAATAAAGATACTACTTTTTTGGGTTGTGCTCTCGTGCTTACATGCTGAAGGTTGACGTGCAAAGTAGCAGCACCTGGATGTTAATTTTCTAAACGTAGGATGCAGGGAAAGGTTTATTAATATTCATTAAGGAAGCGATATATGATGATCTTTGAGCTACGATGCTTTTGGGAAAAGCTTCTCTTTTTTAGGGTGAAAAATTTTTGCAAGCTATGGTAGCAATGGTCAAGACCCTGAAATAACTAACCAGCTAGCTAAGAAAAAGGTAATGTAAACCTCAGAGATGCACAACATATTCTATAACATACCAGGATTGACCAGTATTTATTAATAATGAAAATACAACTACTGAAATAAGTGAGATTATTGCATTGGACAATCATTTTCCTTAGAAGAGGTCTCAAAGTACCCCTCTTTGTGGTTCATTTGTAGTCTTGTATTTTGTTTTACACGATTACATAGAAAACAAAATAACGTCATTCTGCTAATCTGTGCCAGCAACCCCCCTCCCATCAGGCAGTGCTTTCTTTAATGTTTGAAATATTATTTTCTGTACAGTTCAGTAGTTCGATTTTTGACAATTTTAGTTACTGTTTAGTGTAATAGCAATAATTCATGTTCTGAGATTCTGCTTTCTTTGTTTTCCCTCAATAGTGTGTAAGTAAATTTCCATGGTAATGTGATTTTTTTTTATTTCAGTTAAAGGTTTAATTTAGGTTATCAAAATAAATGTTTGATCAAATCAAATAGTGATAAAAATTAAAGATTTCCTGATGCATCAAATCATTCCCTTGATAATTGTAATCAAATCGCATCACCTTGGGCCTGTGATTTACACCATTGAAGGTCAGCTGTGGTGAATTCCTACTGAGAGTGGTCCAAGGAGTAATGCAGGATTTGAACGAAGACTATCATGTCTGGTATAAACCTACAAAAGGGCTGCTGTGACACAAATGGTAGATAATTTAGATGATGATCATGGGAGTAATGTGTGGAGCTACATAACCGCAGGCCAGTCAGACTGCTGTAAAACATGGTTTTGTTGCTGTAGCCAGTGATTCACCATCCAGCAAGGTTATGTGCTGTTGGGAATGACAGCATTGTCCTGTCATTTGGTCCATACAACTAATTCATACTCATCCCACACTCAGCAGCTTGTACAATTTGTAGTACTGGAAATGGATCACCTGGAAATGTTAAAATTAATAAATATATTTTTACCTAAATGTTCAGAATCTTTGTAGGATGTTGATCTGACAATAGACTTATTAATTTATTTCATGTTCCATTTACATGATAATTTTCAGAATCTCTCAACACCAATTAGGAAGTTGCTTATATTTGGTAGTATGTGTTTTAATGTCCATGTTTGAAAATATCATGTTGTTCATATTATATATTTTTACATTAGACCCCTTATTAAGAGAAACATAATGGAACCACGATTTCCCTCGCCCGGACACAAGTCACCGGGTCCCCCCCCGGAGCCAGGCCTGGGGGTGGGGCTCAATGGTGAGCGCCCGAAGGCACGTGGGTCCCCCCTCCAATGGGCTCACCACCTGTAGGAGGGGCCAAAGGGGTCGGGTGTAATGGGAGTTGGGCAGTGGCCAAAGGCGGGGACCTTGGCGGTCCGATCCTCGGCTACAGAAGCTAGCTCTAGGGACATGGAATGTGACCTCTCTGGTGGGGAAGGAGCTTGAGCTGGTGCGCGAGGTTGTGAAGTTCCGACTAGATATAGTCGGGCTCACTTCTATGCACGGCTTGGGCTCAGGAACCAGTCACCTTGAGGGGGGTTGGACCCTCTTCCACTCTAAAGTTGCTCATGGGGAGAGGTGCCGGGCAGGATTGGGCTTGCTTATTGTCCCCTGGCTGAGCGCCTGTACATTGGGGTTTACCGCAGTGGGCAAGAGGGTAGCCTCCCTTCACCTTCGGGTGGGGGGATGGGTCCTGACTGATGTTTGCATGTGCCAAGCGGCAGTTCAGAATACCCACCCTTTTTGGAGTCCTTGGAAGGAGTGTTGGAGAGCACTCTGCTTGGGGACTCTCTTGTTTTACTGGGGGACTTCAATGCTCCCGTGGGCAATAACAGTGAGACCTGGAGGGGTGTGATTGGAAGGAACGGCCTCCCCGATCTGAACCCGAATGGTGTTTTGTTATTGGACTTCTGTGCTCATCATGGATTGTCCATAATGAACACCATGTTCAAGCATAAGGGCGTCCATATGTGCAATTGACAACAGGACACCCTAGGCCGCAGATTGATGATTGACTTGCGGTCGTGTTATCAGACTTGCTGCCGTATGGACACTCGGGTGAAGAGAGGGGTGGAGCTGCCAACTGATCACCACCTGGTAGTGGGTTGGTTCTGCTGGTGGGGGAGGAAGCCGGTCAAGCCTGGCAGGCCCAAGCGTATAGTGAGGGTCTGCTGGGAACGTCTGGTGGAATCCCATGTCAGGAGGAGTTTAAACTCCTACCTCTGGCAGAACTTCGCCCATGTGCTGGTGGAGGCGGGGGACATTGAGTCCGAATAATCCATGTTCCATTGTGGAGGCGGCTGACCAGAGCTGTGGCCGTAAGGTGGTCGGTGCCTGACATGGCGACAATCTCCGAACCTGCTGGTGGACACCGTCGGAGAGGGATGCCATCAAGCTGAAGAAGTCGTCCTATCAGGCCTTTTTAGCCTTTGGGACTCCAGAGGAAGCTGACAGGTACCAACAGGCCAAACAGAAGGCGGTTTCAGGTGGTTGCTGAGGCAAAAAACACGGGTATGGGAGGAGTTTGGCGAGGCCATGGAGAACAACTTCTGGACAACTTCGAAGAGACTTTGGTCCACCATCCGGCAGCTCAGGCAGAAAAGTGGTGCAGCATTAACACTAACACGCCTTCCAACAAAGAAGAGAGAGTCTGGGGACTTGAGGTGGACTCCCCTATCTCTGGGGTGGAGGTCGCTGAGGTACTTAACCCTCTGGGGTCGAGTGCATCGTCGGCGACACAGTGTACTTCCATTCATCCATTTTCCAAACCGCTTATCCTACTGGATTCGGAGCCTATCCTGGAATCAATGGGCACGAGGCAGGGAACAACTCAGGCCAGCCCATCGCAGGGTGCACTCACACACCATTCACTCACGCAAGCACATCTACGAGCAATTTTTAGCAACTCCAATTAGCCTCAGCATGTTTTTGGACTGTGGGAGGAAACCGGAGTACCCGGAGGAAACCCCACGACGACATGAGGAGAACATGCAAACTCCGCACACATGTGACCCAGGCGGAGACTCGAACTCGACTCCCAGAGGTGTGAGGCAACAGTGCTAACCACTGCACCACCATGCTACCCCCCCACAATGTACTTTTCTAGTCTATTTCAGTTTATATCTCGCTGATATCTTCATGTAAAATAATTTAAAAAAAAACGCTGACTAAATCCACAACTTCTTTTCAAAACGTCAATTGTCGGAAGTATTAAAGTTTTTAAAATTAGGTTAAATCAGCAAAAAAGTAAACCATTTCACCTTTTTTTGTTTCACCTGCATCAGGGGCGTGTCGTGCCGCCCTCACCTGAAAATCGCTATTTGCATTCTAAATAACCGCATTCGTATGGTAATTAGATGAACAACACAACTGTGAAACGCGATCCAGCTACATTCCCATCAGTGCCATAAAAGGGGGGGGGGGGGGGGGAATGTGCCCAAGTGTGAATGGCTTATGCATACACATGAAAGTTGCTACATATTCAATGAAAGGAGCCCAGAAATAGTGAGTTAGGTTTTTCTTATTTATTTATCCAACTGAACGTTACAAATACACCATTTAGTCATCTTCATGTAGCCAAGACTTTGGTGATCAGATATTTGGGATCAAAACAAACTGCCACCATTGCTTACTATGTACTCTTATAATGTTTCTGCAAGTGTTCCAAACTGCATTTTGCAATGTCTATACTTTGATGTTAAATTACAAATTTCAGATAAATCTGACATTTACACTAAAGTACATTAAAATTAAGATGAGTTTAATGCCAAAAGAAATAATTTATTTGCCATGAATTAAGTTTATGATATTGAATGAAATGTGTGACCATGCTCCAGTCAGTGAAAGTGTGTTCCCTACCCCTAGACCCCAGAGGGTTGAAAAGCTCCTCGGTCGTCGGGCCAGGGGGGTGGATGAGATCTGCCAGGAGTTCCTGAAGGCTCTGGATGCTGAGGGGCTGTTCTGGATGACACGCATCTGCAGCGTCACGTGGACATTGGGGGCGGTGCCTCTGGATTGGCAGACTGGGGTGGTGGTCCCCCCTCTCCCATACCCAACTATAGGGGGATCACAATCTTCAACCTCCCTGGTAAGATCTATTTTGGGGTCCTTAACAGGAGGGTCTGTCGAATTGTCAAACCTCAGATTCAGGAGGAGCGTGGTTTTTGTCCTACCCGTGGAACAGTTGACCAGCTCTATACTCTCGGCAGGGTCCTGGAGGGTGCGTAGGAGTTTGCCCAACCAGTATACATGTGTTTTGTGGACTTGGAGAAGGGTCCGGGAGTATGGGGTGCCGAGCTTCCTTGTAAGGGCTGTTCGATCCCTGTACAACTGTTGTCAGAGCTTGGTCCAAATTGTCGGCTGTAAATTGGACTCGTTTCTGGTGAGGGTTGGACTCTGCCAGGGCTGCTCTTTGTCACCGATTCTGTTCATAACTTTTATGGACAGAATTTCTAGGTGCAGTCAGGGCGTTGAGGGTGTCCGGTTTGGTGACTTCAGGATTTGATCTCTGGTTTTTGCAGATGATGTGGTTCTGTTGGCTTCATTGGACCTTTGGCTCTCACTGGGACAGTTCACAGTTGAGTGTGAAGCGGCTGGGATGAAAATCAGCACCTCCAAGTCCGAGACCATGGTCCTCAGCCGGAAAAGGGTGGAGTGCTCTCTCCGGGTAGGGGATGGATTCCTTCCCCAAGTGTAAGAGTTTAAGTATCTCGGGACCTTGTTCACAAGTGAGGGAAGGATGGAGTGGGAAATCGACAGGCAGATCGGTGCAGCGTCAGCAGTGATGCGGGCACTGCATCAGTCTGTCATGGTGAAGAATGAGCTTCCTACCCTCACTTATGGCTATGAGCTGTGGGTAGTGACCGAAAGAACGAGGTTGCGAATACAAGTGGCTGAAATGGATTTCCTCCGCAGGGTGGCTGGGCTCTCCCTTAGAGATAGAGTGAGAAGCTTGGTCATTTGGGAGGGGCTCAGTGTAGAGCCGCTGCTCCTCCGCATTGAGAGGAGCCAGATGAGGTGACTTGGTCATCTGGTCTGGATGCCTCCAGGACGCCTCCTCGGTGAGGTATTCCGGACATGTCCCACTGGGAGGAGGCCCCGGGGAAGACCAAGGACACGCTGGAGAGACTATGTCTCCCGGCTGGCCTGGGATCGCCTCGGGAGTCCCCCGGAGGAGCTGGATGAAGTGGCCGGGGAGAGGGAAGTCTGGGTCTGGGTTTCCCTGCTTAGACTGCTGCCCCCGTGACCCGACCAGGATAAGCGGTAGAGGATGGATGAATGGATGGTTACATTTATTTGTATTCTATTAATTTCTCATTTGCACTATGACCAAAAGTGTCATACCCTTATGGTAAATACAGAAGTCTTGAGGGGGCACAGGGAGTTTTTATTTTTTGTGTGCAGGATGTAACTTCTTTATATTTAACTGATGCTTTTATCCAAAAAGGGTTACAGAGGGAAGGGAGAGGGAAGAAATACAATCAGAGGCATTTCTAGGTTCTGAAAACATCCTTGACACAATCTAATATATTCAAGTCTTTTCCTGGACCATTGTACTGGGGCCCAATGCATTTTTATTACACTTCTACACACCAAATACCACGCATTTTTACAATATTCACAGCCTAACTCAGTAATACAATTAATGTATCAACAAACATACACACATACATCTACCATAACTGCATAACTGACAGAGTACTCCAGCCATTTAAAACTCTCAAACCATTTTTTTCTAAAAGACCAATCCAAAGTTGATGAGAGGATAATTTTAAAGACTGGGGTGTTTTGGTCTTCTCTGTACTTAAAATCATTGCCAATTTATCAGAGAGAAAGTGAAAAAAATGGCAAATGGCATGAAAATAATTGAAAAAGATCCATAAATGCTTTTGAGTTATTGTCTTAACAAGCAAGGCATTGTATGGCTGCCAAACTGGAAATAATATTAAAAAAAGCAGATAACATTTGATCTTGTGAATGTGATGTCAAAAAGTATTTGATGGATCTCATTACTACTGCACAACATTATATGGAATGAAGATCTACACCTGGCAGTACACCTGGAAATCGGAGTACTTGAAGGAAACTCCACAATGACATGGGGAGAACATGCAAACTCTACATGCATAGGGCCATGGTGGAGACTCAAACCCACGCATAGGGCCATGGTGTTTCCCCCCCCCAAATGAGGAATACATAGAACAGAGATATTTAGACATATAAAGAACATAAGGTAATACTTCACATTAACTGCACCTTCATAATGCTTTTATACAGGGAGTGCAGAATTATTAGGCAAATGAGTATTTTGTCCACATCATCCTCTTTATGCATGTTGTCTTACTCCAAGCTGTATAGGCTCGAAAGCCTACTACCAATTAAGCATATTAGGTGATGTGCATCTCTGTAATGAGAAGGGGTGTGGTCTAATGACATCAACACCCTATATCAGGTGTGCATAATTATTAGGCAACTTCCTTTCCTTTGGCAAAATGGGTCAAAAGAAGGACTTGACAGGCTCAGAAAAGTCAAAAATACTGAGATATCTTGCAGAGGGATGCAGCACTCTTAAAATTGCAAAGCTTCTGAAGCGTGATCATCGAACAATCAAGCGTTTCATTCAAAATAGTCAACAGGGTCGCAAGAAGCGTGTGGAAAAACCAAGGCGCAAAATAACTGCCCATGAACTGAGAAAAGTCAAGCGTGCAGCTGCCAAGATGCCACTTGCCACCAGTTTCGCTGCAACATCACTGGAGTGCCCAAAAAGCACAAGGTGTGCAATACTCAGAGACATGGCCAAGGTAAGAAAGGCTGAAAGACGACCACCACTGAACAAGACACACAAGCTGAAACGTCAAGACTGGGCCAAGAAATATCTCAAGACTGATTTTTCTAAGGTTTTATGGACTGATGAAATGAGAGTGAGTCTTGATGGGCCAGATGGATGGGCCCGTGGCTGGATTGGTAAAGGGCAGAGAGCTCCAGTCCGATTCAGACGCCAGCAAGGTGGAGGTGGAGTACTGGTTTGGGCTGGTATCATCAAAGATGAGCTTGTGGGGCCTTTTCGGGTTGAGGATGGAGTCAAGCTCAACTCCCAGTCCTACTGCCAGTTTCTGGAAGACACCTTCTTCAAGCAGTGGTACAGGAAGAAGTCTGCATCCTTCAAGAAAAACATGATTTTCATGCAGGACAATGCTCCATCACATGCGTCCAAGTACTCCACAGCGTGGCTGGCAAGAAAGGGTATAAAAGAAGAAAAACTAATGACATGGCCTCCTTGTTCACCTGATCTGAACCCCATTGAGAACCTGTGGTCCATCATCAAATGTGAGATTTACAAGGAGGGAAAACAGTACACCTCTCTGAACAGTGTCTGGGAGGCTGTGGTTGCTGCTGCACGCAATGTTGATGGTGAACAGATCAAAACACTGACAGAATCCATGGATGGCAGGCTTTTGAGTGTCCTTGCAAAGAAAGGTGGCTATATTGGTCACTGATTTGTTGTTTTGTTTTTGAATGTCAGAAATGTATATTTGTGAATGTGGAGATGTTATATTGGTTTCACTGGTAAAAATAAATAATTGAAATGGGTATATATTTGTTTTTTGTTAAGTTGCCTAATAATTATGCACACCTGATATAGGGTGTTGATGTCATTAGACCACACCCCTTCTCATTACAGAGATGCACATCACCTAATATGCTTAATTGGTAGTAGGCTTTCGAGCCTATACAGCTTGGAGTAAGACAACATGCATAAAGAGGATGATGTGGACAAAATACTCATTTGCCTAATAATTCTGCACTCCCTGTATTGCATTCATAAAACGTTCAGTACACCTTCATAATGTATTCATAAAACATCCATAAACATCATGCATGTACACCTTTACATCCTAACATCCTTTAACAGCTGTAATATAGTTGATTAATACATGATTATATGATTATACAATTATAATGTTTGTTATTATATAATATAATTATTATATAATAACAAACACTATATAATAATAACAAACATTATAATTGTATAATCATGTAATGTTTGTTATAAATGTGTATTAAAGCTGTTAAGGGATGTTAGGATGCTATGGTGTACTTGCATGCTTCTTATGAATGTTCTATGAATGCATTTTGAAGGTGCATTTAATGTAAAGCGTTACTGAATATATACATAAATAATAAATTTACACATGAACATTAAGACATGCAATTAACCACCTAACTGGTGGATAAAGATTAAAAAAATTTGCATATAAGTGGAACGTGCAATGAATGCACAAGTGAAGCTTCCAAAACGTGTCAACAAGGACTTAGAACATTCAGGTAACATACATTTATCTTTTACATTTCCAAAAGATCCATTCACTTCTAGAAATTGTACAGATTGGCGAGAATGGAACCAGTACAGATTAGATGGTCAGACCAAGTGACAGAGTTGTCCTGGGAATACAAAGTTGCCGTTCCAACAGTCCTCCTTTGTAGTTTGGTTAGTAAATAGATGTTCTTTCTGCCAATTGAATATGTTTTATATGAATTCACTTGCATATTATAAGTAGTTTGTACTGGTACAATATATTCTGTATTAACTCGTATTGTTTATACAACCTCAAGAACGTCGAGGGAACAAGCGTATCTGACTTTGTTGAGGCTTGCAGTATTTAGCGTAATCCATTTCAGTGAAGATGAGAGGCCACATTTACAAACAATTGTTTAATCAGAAGAGGTTTTCTCAGACATATGAAAGGGAATGCTTTAATTTTGTATACAATAAGCACACACCAGTGACATTAATCATACACAGATTAACACCCTTGTGGGGCAACTTATAGGCTTGACATTTGAGGAATGCAGTCTGATATTGTTTCACTTACAAAATGCTCATATCAAAAAGCATTCAGGGTTCATGGTTCTCATCTACTAAAAGTGCAATCAACGTGAGTACAGAACATCCCATCTGAAAGCCATGCCTGTAGGCCAGTTAAACTGGATCTATTTTGGTTCTGATCGGACTATGCCTTCAGAAATAACACATTTTATGCAGCAAGATAGATGTGGAGAGATTGAACGAGAGTAATATTTTTGCTGCAAATTCTGTTCCATGGTCACATCGCAATGGAACTTCACACCAAGTTTAGTACTGATGAAGTGAGAATCTTCCGTCGTCCAGCCCTTCGCAGATCCCCAAAACCATACCACCTATTTGGTGCTCAGAGTGTTGGTGGGAGTGCTGACATGCTAACAGATGAATGTGCATTTGTAGATCCTCTTCCTGCCTTGGTATTGGAGCTCCAGAAAGCCGCTAGCATGACATTCCCTTCTGGTGGCCTGCAGAGGACACCTTCTATCCTGCAAGATCTATTTCCCAGGATTCTTGTGTCCATCTGCCTCCACCCCATCTATATCCTTCTTGCTTTTATCCTTTCTGCAAAGAAACAGGTGAGGACACTAATTTCTTATAAATCTGCAAACAAATGTATCCATCCACTCTCCTCAACTGTTTATATACTGCTGTCAGCGTACTGCATTATCCATAGTGGCGGTCAAATGAAGCTTGATGAACCATTTGCTGTATTTTTTGACCCCACTACACGTGCTGTTGTTTTGCTTTGGAATATTTTTTGACCCCTTTTTTGAACAGAGAGCGCCATCTAGTGGGAGTGAGAAAATATAAGAAATGACTCATTAAGCTTCATTTGACCATCATATATTATCCAAATAACTGCAGTGCTTGAATAGAGCAATTATTAACTACAGATAGCTGAAAACCAACACTCACTGCACTACAGTTTTGCACAATAATATACTCAGGAACCTAAAATCTTTCAGTTTCCGTAGAGCTGGACATTTCTTTCTCTTTACTCATAATGAAGAAATATATTTAAAGGTATCAATGTAGCTTAATATGCAAGATCTGAACAATTGTTCTCTATCATTTCACAAAATATATTTCTTTGTCAGTCCTTACTCAATTTAAAGCATATTGTTTTAAAAAGCCACATAACACTAGTGATTACTTTCATAGTATAATATAACAAATATGAAACAAGTCAATAAATATACAAATATGAAACATACAAATCATCAATCTATGAAGAATCAAAAATGTGAAATAAAGAATATAACACTGTAAAAGCATACTTTGTTAATTCAAACTTCTTCTCTCTGTAGAACGTGCTCTGTTTGATCAGGTACAAAAGTATCAGGTCACAGAAGAAGGCACCCTGAAAAGTAAGTATTGTTTATGAGAAGAATGAATTTCCTTTGTTTAGGAGAGACTAAAAATTCCCTCAAGCCTCACTGGGAAACAGAATACAAGCCATACCTCAAAAGTAACAACCTGCTTTGTATGTCTTGGACAAGGTATTACTCATGTTCCACTGAGTTTAAAATTAAGTTTCAAAACCAGCAATACACTGTTAAACAGATTCTGAAGAAAAGCTATTAAACTGCTGGTGCCCACCCCTTATCAGCAAAAAAGGTGAAAATCTTCCCTTCACTGGCCAGGCATTCAGGGTGAGAATGTGAAATGACCAGGTACTGTGTCAGTGTTTACAGTGATCGCTAGAACATTTTTATGCATAATATTAATACTGAAGAAAACAATTTTGGAACCACGTTTTCCCTTGCCCGGACGCGGGTCACCGGGGCCCCCCCTGGAGCCAGGCCTGGGGGTGGGGCTTGATGGCGAGTGCCTGGTGGCCAGGCCTACACCCATGGGGCCTGGTCAGGCACATCCCGAACAAGGCACGTGGGTCCCCCCTCCAATGGGCTCACCACCCATGGGAGGGGCCATAGGGGTCGGGTGCGATGTGATCTGGGCGGCAGCCAAAGGCAGGGACCTTGGCGGTCCGATCCTCGGCTACAAAAGCTAGCTCTAGGGACATGGAATGTGACCTCTCTGGTGGGGAAGGAGCTTGAGCTGGTGCGCGAGGTTGTGAGGTTCCGACTAGATATAGTCGGGCTCACTTCGATGCACGGCTTGGGCTCAGGAACCAGTCACCTTGAGGGGGGTTGGACCCTCTTCCACTCTAAAGTTGCTCACGGGGAGAGGTGCCGGGCAGGATTGGGCTTGCTTATTGTCCCCTGGCTGAGCGCCTGTACATTGGGGTTTACCGCAGTGGGCAAGAGGGTAGCCTCCCTTCACCTTCGGGTGGGGGGATGGGTTCTGACTGTTATTTGCGCTTATGCGCCAAACGGCAGTTCAGAATACCCACCCTTTTTGGAGTCCTTGGAAGGGGTGTTGGAGAGCGCTCCTCCTGGGGACTCTCTTGTTTTACTGGGGGACTTCAATGCTCCCGTGGGCAATGACAGTGAGACCTGGAGGGGAGTGATTGGGAGGAACAGCCCCCCCGATCTGAACCGAGCGGTGTTTTGTTATTGGACTTCTGTGCTCGTCATGGATTGTCCATAATGAACACAATGTTCAAGCATAAGGGTGTCCATATGTGCACTTGGCACCAGGACACCCTAGGCCGCAGTTCGATGATCGACTTTGTAGTCGTGTCGTCGGACTTGCGGCTGCATGTCTTGGACACTCGGGTGAAGAGAGGGGCGGAGCTGTCAACCGATCACTACCTGGTGGTGGGTTGGCTCCGCTGGTGGGCGAGGAAGCCGGCCAGGCCTGGCAGGCCCAAGCGTATAGTGAGGGTCTGCTGGGAACATCTGGCGGAATCCCCTGTCAGGGAGAGTTTCAACTGCTACCTCCGGCAGAACTTCTCCCATATCCCGGGGGAGGCGGGGGACATTGAGTCCGAATGGGCCATGTTCCGCGCCTCCATTGTGGAGGCAGCTGACTGGAGCTGCGGCCGTAAGGTGGTCGGTGCCTGTCGCGGCGGCAATCCCCGAACCCGCTGGTGGACACCGGTGGTAAGGGATGCCGTCAAGCTGAAGAAGGAGTCCTATCTGGCCTTTTTGGCCTGTGGGACTCCAGACGCAGCTGACAGCTACCGGCAGGCCAAGCGGGATGTGGCTTTGGCGGTTGCTGAGGCAAAAACTCGGGTGTGGGAGGAGTTTGGCGAGGCCATGGAGAACGACTTCTGGACAGCTTCGAGGAGATTCTGGTCCACCATCCGGCGGCTCCGGGCGGGAAAGCGGTGCAGCATCAACACTATTTATGGTGGGGATGGTGCGCTGCTGACCTCAACTTTTGGGTCGGTGGAAGGAATACTTCGAAGACCTCCTCAATCCCACCGACACGCCTTCCGATATGGAAGCAGAGTGTGGGGACTTGGGGGTGGACTCGCCTATTTCTGGGGCGGAGGTCGCTGAGGTGGTCAAACAGCTCCTCGGTGGCCGGGCCCTGGGGATGGATGCGATTCGCCCGGAGTTCCTCAAGCCTCTGGATGCTGTGGGGCTGTCCTGGCTGATACGCATCTCCGGCATCGCGTGGACATCGGGGGCAGTGCCTCTGGCCTGGCAGACCGGGGTGGTGGTCCCCCTCTTTAAGAAGGGGGACCGGAGGGTGTGCTCCAACTACAGGAGGATCACACTCCTCAGCCTCCCTGGTAAGGTCTATTCGGGGGTCCTGGAGAGGAGGGTCCGCCGGATTGTCGAACCTCGGATTCAGGAGGAGCAGTGTGGTTTTCGCCCTGGCCGTGGAACAGTGGACCAGCTCTATACTCTCAGCAGGGTTTTGGAGGGTTCATGGGAGTTTGCCTGACCAGTCTACATGTGTTTTGTGGACTTCGAGAGGGCATTCGACTGTGTCCCTCGGGAAGTCCTGTGGGGAGTGCTCCGGGAGTATGGGGTACTGGGCTTCCTTTTAAGGGCGGTTCAGTCCCTGTATGGCCGGTGCCAGAGCCTGGTCCGCATGGGCGGCAATAAGTCGGACTTGTTCCCAGTGAGGGTTGGACTCGGTCAGGGATGCCCTTTGTCACTGATTCTGTTTATAGCTTTAATGGACAGAATTTCTAGGCACAGCCAGGGCGTTGAGGGTGTCCAGTTTGGTGACCTCAGGACTCGGTCTCTGCTTTTTGCAGATGATGTGGTTTTGTTGGCCTCATCGGACCGTGACCTTCGGCTCTCACTGGAGCAGTTCGCAGCAGAGTGTGAAGCGGCTGGGATGAGAATCAGCACCTCCAAATCTGAGACCATGGTTCTCAGCCGGAAAAGGGTAGAATGCTCTCTCCGGGTTGGGGATGGGGTCCTCCCCCAAGTGGAGGAGTTTAAGTATCTCGGGATCTTGTGCACGAGTGGGGGAACGATGGAACGGGAGGTCGACAGGCGGATCAGTGCGGCGTCAGCAGTCATGCGGGCGCTACATCGGTCTGTCATGGTGAAGAGAGAGCTGAGCCAAAAGGCAAAGCTCTCGATTTACCAGTCAATCTACGTTCCTACCCTCACCTATGGTCATGAGCTATGGGTAGTGACCGAAAGAACGAGATTGCGGGTGCGAAATGAGTTTCCTCCGCAGGGTGGCTGGGCTCTCCCTTAGAGATAGGGTGAGGAGCTCAGTCATTCGGGAGGGACTCAGAGTAGAGCCGCTGCTCCTCCGCATCGAGAGGAGCCAGATGAGGTGGCTCGGGCATCTGATTAGGATGCCTCCGGGACGCCTCCCTGGTGAGGTCTTCCGGGCATGTCCCACTGGGAGGAGACCCCGGGGAAGACCCAGGACACGCTGGAGAGACTATGTCTCCCGGCTGGCCTGGGAACGCCTCGGGATCCCCCCAGAAGAGCTGGATGAAGTGGCCGGGGAGAGGGAAGTCTGGGCTTCCCTGCTGAGACTGCTGCCCCCGCGACCCGACCCCGGATTAAGAGGAAGATGATGGATGGATGGATGGATGGATGGATGGAATATTAATACTTACAGCTCCCATTAAAGCAAGACCTGAGCCAATATTAATTATTGTAGGGATGATGTTAAACTTTCCAGCCTGAAAATAGAACAGACAATTACTGTAAACAAGGTAATCGAATGCAAAGTTTCACAATGTGTCATGGTGAGCAAGTTATGCGTACCTTTCCATAAACCAAGATGTCAAAGCGGATTCCATACACTTTAACCAGTGTTCGGTACGTCTTCCCAGCTGGATTTTTGAAATACTTAGCAAATCTTGGTAAGAACAGTGTAATGATATATTTCAATGACCATAAGAATTAAAAATTTCACAGTAGGTATACTTGCCCCCTGTCTGAGACCAAGTGAAACTGGTTGGCAAGTCAGCACCCTGCAGAAGTCGGTACCCTAGGCAGCTGCTTATGTTGCCTGTAAGATTGACCGGCCCGGTGACTTTATATATTTCTACAATTCATGAGAATACTGTACCTGAAATTGTAGCCAGATGAGACTGAGCTGGAGGCAGAGATGACATCCAACCGAGCAAAGCTATAGTAGGGGTTACACTGGGAGTAATCCCGGTCCAGGTCACAGTTCCACTCAATCATAATGCCAATCGACCCACCCTAAAGGAAGGCAATCATAATCACAACAGATCATATCACCAATTACAGGACACTTTTCCCCTTCAAAGTTACAACAATTTCTTAATGGAGACATTTTTGAGGGAAACCTTATTCTTACCCTAGTATGGTACATAATGCATGAGGGAATACATTGTGTGTGTTAGTTAAGATAAGGACATTTCCAAGACTGCACACACACTAAACAAACAAACCTGTATATTATTTTCCCTGAGCAGCATGGAAATCCATAGTTAAAATCAATCTTCAGAAAATGAGTCTTCTGGCCTATTTGCAAATTTTCTCATGGCAATAGTATATGACTTACCATAACAGCCATTTTCTGGAAATTGTGTCCTGCCCAACTAACTATGTCCCCTAGGCGGAAAATTGGGCAATATGGGTGCTGGATTTTGTCATAGGAACATTTCTTTAGGTACTGGTCATCATTAGTTTCCAGTACATTTGATCTGAGAACAAAGCAAAGGAGAGTGGAATCCAATTAAAATCTCAATAATTTTATGGCCAGCAATAAACTGTTCGTACACTTAAGGTCTATGCTTTTGTTTGAAATTGTATTCTGAAAACACAATGAGTCATTTGATATATGGTCTCCCCCATTTCCACAGTTTCAGTATCTGCAGTTTAAGTCCGTTTACCATGATTAGAAAAAAAAATGTAAAACAGTATGTTGTTTATCAAGCATTCATCAAACTTTATGATATTTAAGTACGTGAAAATCGCGTTATATTTGGGGTCCGCAGATGGTTCGCTATTACCTGCGGTTTTGGCTATCTACGGTAGGTCTTGGAACGTATCACCCGCGGATACAGGAGGACTACCGTAAACTTCTCTGAAGGTCCCATCCATTCAAATTAGTCCATGATAGGTCAAGTGTAATAGTTTTAAATTTTAATTGCTTCATGACCATGACAAGGATAAGTCCTCAAAAGACCGATGATGATTTAGATATGAATAACTAGATAGATTTTAGCTTTGGTGACAAAAGTCATAAGAATCTAAGCACGGAAAGTACTTATTACTTAAGCATCTGTCATAATCATAAAGACTTTTTTGTAGTTTTTATTTTATTCAACAACAGAAATTGTACAGCTAATAACCAGCTAACATGCTAGCAGCTAACATGACGTCTTCTCTGGGTATCTTCCTGCTTCATAATTCTAGAGCAGAAAGGTAAGTAATTTAATTAATTCCAGTCTTAATGTAATCTGTGGAACACTGGAACAGCACAAAGCACTTACTTTGAAAATCCAAACTTAGGAAACTGGATGAAATTTTTTATATAGATGGTGAAGTTTTCAGCTCGTCCCAACACTGGTTCTCTAAAGAAAAACATTAATAAAGGTGTTATGTCCATTGTAAAAACTTTTATACCTGTTATTGCTGGATCATAATTTGCAGTAATCTAAATGGTAGAGAATCTGCTTCTGTTGAGGGACACACAAAGAATTATACCACAGACCAATTTCACAAAGGTACTGTGAGGGTGCAGTGTTCATGTTTAGGTGTTGAGAGTGGTACTTACCGTGGTTGACGGCCCCTCTCAACTGGACACCAACTATATATCTCACATGTGCCAGTGGAGTTTCTGTCCTTCTTCAGGCACCGGCCACTCTTAATTCCTGCCAGACAGAACAATTTTCAGATTGAGTGTTAACACGATACTCACAGCTCATTACCATTTGTGTGTTTTTCCTGTGTTAGGTAAATTCATGAAGCAGTGGTTGCCAATGCAGTGACTGCAAGCTACTAGTAGCTTGCAGTTACTAAGTATCCTACATTATATTGACAAATCGATATTTTTTTGCATTCCATGAGTATGATTTCGTCTCAGATGATAAGTGCTGCAGTCATGGTGTGGCACGGAGTGGTCATGAAAGGATAATGAATTACAGGCCCATCCTCTGGTACCTCCCCAAATATTTTTCTTTGTAAAAGTAGCTCTCACTGTAAAAAAAAAGGTTGGAGACTCCAAGTACAAAGTATACACTGGTCAGCCATAACATTAAAACCACTGACAGGTGAAATGGATAAAACTGATTATCTCGTTACAATGACACCTACTTTATATGGACAAAAGTAATGGAACAGAACCTATTAATTGCTGAAATGAGGTGTTTCATACAGACTCAATGCCACAGGTGAATAAAATAAAACACCTAGCCATGCAGTCAGGTTTACAAACATCTGTGAAAGAATGTTTTGTTCCGATGAGCTCAGGGACTTCAAGTGTGGTTCTGTCATAAAATGCCACCTTTACGTTAAGTTAGTTTGTGAAAATTACTCCCCTCTAGATAATCCATGGTCAATTGTAAGTAGTGTTACTGCAAAACAAAGTGTTTAGGAATGAGAGAAACTCAGCCACAAAGTGGCAGATCACATAAAGTAACAGAGCGGGATCGCCAAGTGCTGAGGCACACATTGTGAAAAGAGAAAGAACATGCTACTCTGTTGTTTGGTATAATTGTGTGCACCACACTGAACATGGACCAAAGAAAGCAAATGAGTGTCTGAGGAGCTCAGCAGAATGATTATTGATGACCACGCTAAAAGTAAAGGCTATAAGACAAGCAGCTTCATGTTGCTGTTACAGTTGGCAATATTATTAAAAAGGATAGGATTCATGGGACTGTAGCCAACCTCCCAGAATGTGACCCCACAGAATAGCTACTGTTGCACAAATTGCTGAAAAAGTTAATGCTGGCTATGATAGAAAGGTGTCAGAAAGTAGAGTGCATCGCAGCTTGCTGTGTATTCGGCTGAATTACCGCAGACCGGTCAGAGTGCCCACGCTGACCTCTGTCCACCACTGAAAGTATCTACAATGGGCACTTTAGTGTCAGAACTGGACCAAAGAGCAATGGAAAAAGTTGGCCTGGTCTGATGAGTCATATTCTTTGTTATGTCATGTGGACAGCCAGGTATATGTGCGTCATTTACCTATCTAGGGAAGAAATGGCACCAGGGGGATATGCAATATGGGAAGAAGGCAAGCCAGCAGAGGCAGGGTGACATTCTGGACAATGCTCTGCTGGGAAGCCTTGGGTCCTGACATTCATACAGATGTATCTTTGACACATACCACCTAACATTACTGCAGACCGAATACACCCCTCCATGGCAACGGAATTCCCCAATGGCTGTGGCTTCTTTCAGCAGGATAATGCACCATGCAAGAATTGTTCAGGAACAGATTGAGGAACATGAAATATAGTATCAAGGTATTGACTTGGCCTCCAGATCTCAATCCGAATAAGCATCTGTGGGATGTGCTGGACAAACAACAGGCCCTGCCTCTTACAGGACTTAAAGGATCTGTTGCTGATGTATTGGTGCCAGATACCACAGGACACCTTCAGAGGTCTTGGAAAGACAACCTCTTGATGCATCAAGTTGTTCTGGTGGCACAACGGGGACCTACACAGTATCAGGCAGATGATTTTAATGTTATGGCTAATCGGTATATAAAATGAAAATAACATAAATGTGTATGAACTTATTTATAATTTGCAGTGGCATTTGTATTCAGACTTTGTATTTCAGGTACAAGCATGTTCCTGTATCAGTAATTCATTCAAAGAAATATCTCTGTTGTTCACTAATTGTTACCATGCCCAGCCACCACCATCTCTCCTTCTGCACAGTCTATATTCTCAGTACAGCGGCCATCTGGGACCCTGGAACTCTATAAAAACAAACATATCCATGTTATTGATCAGTTACAGTTTGATTTGCTTTAAAGGCTAGTTAGTTTCAACACAGTTTTCTGAGTGAAATGGCTTATAAACATCCTACGACACTGTACTATGTCTTGTTTAAAGCTGAACAGTGATTTTACTGCATGCCAATAACTCACAAAAGATTCATCAGGAAAATAAAACAGTTTACACTTGAGATCACTTTTGTATATATAGATTCTTGTCCAGGGTGGAAAATATGCTGGAATTGTGCCCAGCTACCTTAGGATTATAGCCCCATGTAAGGAAAGATTTCGTCAGCTGGCATGGTCTAAAAGTCATACCCAGAAAGAGACCTTTCTGTAAGGCAAGTTTCTGTGGCAATTTCTTGACCAGGAAACAATGATGTAGGCTCTCCTACCACTTCACCTACATGCAAACTTTGTGGTCTCATGGTCCATTCTTAGCTAGGGTGCCAGTAAATTAACTTTAGCATTGTTATATCCAGAAAGATTTCAATATTCTTCAATGTTTTAACTTTACCTTTACTTCAACCACTAAAAACAGCAACTGACTTAAAAGAGTGGGGAATACAGTTCTTGCAATAAGAACATCAATGCTTTTTCAACATTAAATTACCAGTGCTGGGAGAACGCAGTGAAGGGGCATTGCAATTTTTGTTTATATTTTTCAGAATTAAGAAATGCTTTAAAGAGACAACTATGAAAATGTGATGAATAATAGTATGAATAGTGAATGTAGTTTCAGAAGTGCCTCTTTAAGTGCTTCCTTAAGATAATTTCAGTTGCATTTAATGAAAAGTAAAATGTTGGCCAACACAGAGATGATGAGGACGGCAACACTCTCTTTTATTACATCTCCATTTTGGCACACTGAATGCTCATGTAGCTTTGTAGGCTAGCGCTTGAAAGTATCTCATAATCTTTATACTGACTTTTTGCTATTCATTACGGAGTCATTGCTGATCTAGTCGACTTTTGGAACAGTAGCCAACCATCCATCCATACATCTATAAATCTTATACACTACAGGGTTGCGGTGGGCCTGGAGTCTATCCCAGGAAGAACAGAACACAAAACAGGGAACACACTGAATGGCATGTGAGTCCATAGCAGGTACACACTCACTATCAGACCCTCTTAGTAAGGAATCATGCTTTTGGATTGTTTGCAAACACAGGAAGAACACGCAGTGTGATTGACATTAATGAAGACCACTGCCAGTATCGCATAAAGAATAGATTTTAACTGATATTTAACCAAAACTTTCACAGCTACAACTAACTAATGCAGTCTACTTCAGTGAGTACTAAACACTGATTGTAAAGAGAGATTTACTGTTATGCTTCAAAGAACGGGTCACCAAATCTGCCAGACATTGCCAAACTACTGTTCAACCTCTCTTACCTCAGCACAGTATCCAAGCACCTGTTTTGGTGTCTCAATAAAGTTTGTAATGATGAAAAAGACCTTCTCCCCCTGGAAACACACACAGTAATATTTCTTTCAAACACTACTACTTTTATAAATTTCTTTTAAATAAGAAAAACCACCGAGTTATAGAAAAGAAGAAATTACCCGTGAATGTTCTTGTTCACAGCAGCTAAACAATAAGCTCATAAGGTCTGTTAAATCAAAAATTTTTGTGTCAAAAAGTAGAATTCTAAATTAACTTACAAGTAGCTGACTCTTTGCTGACAAGACAGAAATATGTGACCAATATAATTTATAAAAGTTAGCAGGCAATAAAATATTACACTGTCCATTCTAGATTTAATGTCAATAAATAAAAATGTTAAATTCAAGATAGCGCCCCCTGCTGCAGATCTTTCTTCTGTTTCTGTGTTCACTGCTTTTTACTTAACTAAGAAGTCCCAGCCACTTTACTCTGCATATTCCCAAACAATATAGGTATATATTTATGCATATTCTATGTACGTATGCATACAATATATGCATATTTTTACATATATTTAATACAAGTTTTACATTGTTAGGTACTCCTATTTTTTCTTGAATGGTTTTATCTGTGGTGGATATGTATGTTTTATATTTATATCTAATGTACTATTGTTTTTTTTCTTGTTTGCAGCATCTGTGGGAGTGAACAAACTAAGAATTTTATTGTGTATTCCATACATATGACAATAAACTACCTGAATCTTTGTCGTAAAGAAAGTATTGTGTGCTCTATATGAATTCATTAAACTATTACAAGGAACATATTTTGATATTGTCAAGCTGCAATATGTATATGCTATAACAAAAAGGAACTTAAGTCATACACTTACCTGGGGGGGAATGACGTAATCTTCTGGCCCCCACATATGTACTCCCGTTTCTGTGGTATTGGTGAGTATCACACCCTTAAGTTTAGTGATCACTGAGCTCTGGATAGATTCCTCCACTTCCTGGTAGCCTTTCTTTGTCAGGAAGACCCACCTGTACAGGTGTACTGGATATAAAACTTCCAGATATCCATGTACAGCACCAATCAAAAGTCTGGATGCACTTTCTAAAAATAATTTTTCAATGCGATAATGACCCTAAGCACACCTCAAAGTACAAGAGTGTAAATACTGTTATCTGGTGAACAAGGAAAGAGATTGAGTACTGTGACAGATGACCTGCCCCCCACAATTCCCTGACCTAATATGACCTTGTACAGCTGGTTCGGGGTGAGCAGGGGGGTTTCTAGCTATTGAAAAGATCAGGGGTAAGTGGAGTTTACCTGGGGCTTGTCTTTTTTTGTTTTTGAAGAAAAATGGGCATCAGGGTTAAAATACTCTGGGCTATAGCCCCGACTGATCGGGCCTAACAACGCCCATGTCGATGAATAAGAGTAAAGTAGCCAACTTATGCCCAGAACTTGTGGAAACTCCTCCAGCACTGTTGGAGAAACATTCCAGCTAGGTCACTAAATCTGGAAGCTGGTTGAAAGAATGCCGAGTCTGCAGTGCTGTCATAAAAGTGAAACGGGGTTATTTTGAAGAGTGTAAAATTTGAGAAATATTTGTTCTGTTGATCATTGCAATAGGCCTATTTCATATATATTATAGACCTTTTACTATAAGGCGAATAACATTAAACGTGTGTCCAAACTTTTGACTGGCACTATATAAAATCTCATATTTCTCTCAGAAATGCCTTTGTACATGAATAGTTTGAGAATAAATTAAAATCTTTAAATTCATACCAGTATTACTACATTGAGGATTTTATCTGTTAAGTTAGCCATTTTGTAAACAGAATAGTTTCTCATTAATTTAATGAGACACCAATGAAACACAAATTCTAACTAAAATTGTGGACAAAGGAAGTGTTATAAATTATCTTTAAGTGTGCTGATATAAGGAAGATTTCATGTAATAAACTTAACTTAATCAAGGGCTCCTATTACAATAAAAAGCTGCTCCATGAGCTCGATAAAAATAAAAGCTACCAGACAGCTCTGAGGAGAGTATGCCATTCTGAGTATGCACCAGTTTGCATACGTACACGGCTTTACATAAGCTTACTTTAAAGGGCAAATGAAATCAGCTTTTATTTCGATAATGAATTGTTCAGGTTTTCTTTTCCTGTTTATTTTTTTGGGACTCTCTCAAAAATGAATCCCGATAAATAAGCAAGCTGAGGCATACTACCGATACGCCTCCATTAAAGTAGTAAACCTTACAATTTCTTGGATATATTACTCACGTCATAATTGCCAAGTAACTCAACATGCCTGTTACAAGACACAGGAATCATTGACAAGTATATTGCATGGATTGTATACGGCAAAAAAAACAATGGTACAAAGCGAAAAACAGACAGCTTACCAGACGATATACGCCAGGATTGCTAGCTGCACAAATCTATACAGGACGCCGACTTTCTTGTTTTTTGCAATTACGTATTTTTCCGTTTTATAATCAAATACTGAGAGGAAATGCCCCCGCCAGCCGGTCCCAGCCATTCCTGTTAACGGCCGCCTATCGCTAAGTAAAACTGCGTGGGGAAGTGTTTAAACCTACAGGAGAAGTGGTGCGCTCCTGTTATAATATTATACATATTACTGTTAAATGCGGTTAAAACTGCAATTAACTGTGTTTAGTTATCATATCAACTGTAATTAAACTTGATTCTTGTTTTGTAGATCATAAAATTCTGTACAAACTTGTAAATGATAAATATTAAATTTGTTTAATCCATCAATCCTTTGTCAAACCTCTTATTCCCACCGGAGTAAATGTCTGGTAATATCTAATAAAGGTAAAAATTTGAATGAGGTGATGTAACAGTATAACTAAGTGGAATATAAATAATCCGACATTTATACAAACGTGCGAACAGCTGCGACGTCTCACGTTACAACAGTATTAGTCTCTGTTGCATTTCTATCTTAACCCCGTGTCATGTAATATATAAAAATAGAAATATGACACACGCATACACATTAATATATATTTATTTATCTATCAATAAAGTTCATCATATATATCAGGTTTGTAAAATGGGAGAAATAAAGTTTACATTACAAGTTTCTGTTTCGACTAGAGGTAAGTACGGAGAGAAGATCCATAGGGTGAAGTAAGAAGAGCAGGGAGTTAATTCCTGAGTGCTGCAATGAGTTACTGACCACCACTATAACAGTTCCACCCTTGAGTGAAGCCATGGTCTCAGTGGCCTTACATGCCCCAGCAGGCACACTGATGGTCGCTTATTTCAGTGGCTATATGGAGCCAAATGTGCCAAACACAACAAGGACAGGTGGTAGCCCATACAGTGTCCACTGTGAGTGATGGTGTCACGCTGGCCCATGTGCTCAACCCTACCGGTGCACTCATTACATTAAAGCAGGGGTTACACATGGGGGAGTTGTATCCTATCGAGGACTCTGATATTGCGTCTCCCTCCAAGACTGGGAAGGAGGAGATTGGGGTTTTTTCACCCCGGGTGCTTCCAATCACATTAGATGAGTCTCCTGTTACAGTGCAGGAACGAGCAGAGCTATTGGCCCTGCTGTTCAAGTTCAAAGATGTATTCATCCTTTATAAACTGAATATGGGCCGGTGTACACTTGTAAAGCACTCTATAAGGATGGGTTATCACCCCCCAATCAAACAGCGTGCCTATCGCTCCTCTCTGGAGAAATCAGCAGAAATCAATGATGAGTTGGTTGGACTGTTAGCGGATGGAGTCATTGAGGAGAACTGGAGTCCTTGAGCATCACCAGTAGTGCTTGTTAAAAAGAAAGAGGTTGAGTGGAGGTTCTGTGCGGACTATCGTAAGCTGAATGCCGTGACAGTCAAGGACTCCCATCCCTTTCCCAATTTAGATGACAGCCTTATCGCATTAGCTGGATGAACTTGATTCACCACTCTTGACTTTTCTAATGGCTGCTGGTGGAAGTGGCTGAGGAGGATAGGGAAAAGACAGCCTTTGTGACAGGGAGGGGCCTATATGAGGAGCAAGCCATGCCCATGGACCTGACCAATTCACCGGCTATCGTTCAGCAGATGATGAAGCTGGTGCTAAGGAGTCTGCCGTGGCACATCTGCATGGTGTATCTGAATGATATTTTGGTCTACAGCCACATTGATGGCCTCATTCCAAACCCAAGGAACACAGACAAAGTACGGTCCAGGCCCACCCTTCATACCCCGTCTGAGGTCCGATCATTTGTGGGCCTTTACTCATACTATAGGCAGTTTGTTAAGAACCTTTCACAACATGCTGCACCTTTGAATCACTTGAGAGGTAAAAACATGCCCTTTGAATGGACTGCAACTGAGGTGGCCTTTTCCTACCTCAAGCAGGCTCTTATTTTAAAAGTTAATTTCTAAGGTTGTTATCTCTGACCCTATCGGATACTTTGAAAAGTTCAGTTTCAATGCAAGTCTTTAGTATTTTATTGTACTTGGCATTTTATTATATTAACTATACGTTAATTAAATCAACGTGAGTGAATGGTGTGTGAGTGTGCCCTGTGATGGGCTGGCCCCCCATCCTGGGTTGTTCCCTGCCTCGTGCCCATTGCTTCCGGGATAGGCTCCGGACCCCCCGCGACCCTGTAGGATAAGCGGTTTGGAAAATGGATGGATGGATGGATAATTAAATCAAGTCAAAGTTAAATAAGCTATATAAATATATTGCATTGAGAGTAAAGGACAGAGTCATAGTGAGCTAGTTAATTATGGGGCCAGCTCAGTTTTGTGTTTGCAAGATGTTTGCCCTTCTGGAAGCTTGCATCCAGTCGGACTTCATCTGTGAGTGATGTAAGTTAGTGGACTCACTCATGGTCAAGGTTCGGGACCTCAAGGAGCAACTGGCTCTCATCCAACACAACAATGAGTTGATAATACGATAATACGAGAGATAATACGCTTTTTAGGGAGACTGTGTGTATGTCACAAGGGGGGGGGGGGGAGAATGATGAACAGGTAGGTCAAGAGAGCTGGGTGAACGTAGGTCATAGACGTAGAAAAGAGCGTATACAGATCACAGAGGCGGTATCACCGGAAGTAACGGTGGTCTCACCGCTTTCAGGTGCTTCCAACCTTAGAGCTGGAACAGACTGGGGAGGCAGGTGGGTCCTTGGGCACCAAGGAGCCTCCTACACCCAGGAGGAGGGAGGTGGTGGTAGTAGGGCATTCAATTATTAGAGGTGGTGTATGTTGGCACCAATGACATAGGAAAGGGTAGGAGGGCTGTTCTGCAGGATAAATTTATGGAAGTTGCGGATAAGCTTAGAAGCAGAACATCCATGGTGGTATTCTCTGGAATACTTCCCATGCCACATGAAAGCCAGGCTAAGTTAGCTGAGATAAGGGGATTAAATGCGTGGCTAAAATGGTGGTGTAGGGAAGATGGGTTTAGGTTTATGGGGCACTGAAAGACCTTTTGGAACAGGTGGGACCTGTTCAAGCCAGATGGGTTGCATCTAAACCAGAGGGGAACCAGTGTGTTGGGGTGGCGTATGTGTAGAGTTGAGGAACGTTTAAACTAGGATCTGGGGGGGCAGGGAGGTTAGTTAAGAATATAGGTGGGGAGAGACAGAAAGCCCTAATAAATATTAAAAGTGGGCACTGTAAAAGACCTACCCTTTGCGGTCTGTATTTAAATGCTAGGAGTATTAGGAACAAAATTCATGATTTAGAGGCTTTAATATCATCAGACACTTACAACATTATAGGAATAACTGAAACATGAATGAGTGAATGGATGGTGAAGAATTTAATATGGATGGTTATACGTGTAATATGGATGTATAGACCGGACAGGCAAGAAGGGAGGTGGTGTTGCAGGATACGTAAAGCTGTATGGATAAAAGTAGATGCTAAAAACTCAAATGGCCTAATTGTCGGTGTTTGTTATAGAGCATCTAATGTAGCTGCAGAGGAAAGCAGAATGTTATATTACATTATATCATATATATGATATACCCGGGTCCCAGAGGTGTGAGGCAACAGTGCTAACCACTGCACCACCATGCCGCCCCCATATATATATATATATATATATATATATATATATATATATATATATATATATATATATATATATATATATATATATATATATATATATATATATATATATATATATATATATATATATATATATATATATATATATATATATATATATATATATATATATATATGGTAAGATCGCCGCCTTTCACACGGGAGACCGGGGTTCGAATCCCGGTTGTGGCCTACCTCCAGTAGGGGTCCTTAGGCAAGACCTCCTCACGCTATACTGTGCCTACCTCAAATATGAGAGACAAACATACGAATAGAGTCACGCCGGCTCAGACGTCGCCCGGATTAACAAGGTCTGCGCCAGATGTTGAGGAACCAGGACAATCTGACGATAAGTGGGCTACTGGAACAAGAACAAGACATGCATGGACAAGAGATGAGAACAAGGGACTGTTGGAATGCTACTATACAAGTAACCCCAGTGAAAGAGGTTACATGAAGCGGATGTGGGACCTATGGATTCTTCGACACCCCACATCAAGACTAACACCAAAACAACTAGTAGCTCAATGTTCCAACATCCGCAAGAAACAACTGCTATCACAACTAGAGATTGATGAGGTACAACACGAATGCTACGACAAGGGGGAGCCAGGACGACAGGTCAGGGGGGAGATATCATCATCATCATCATCCCCACATTCCGAGATTGGGTACCAAGCCCCAAGAACTACAAGCCCTAGTAGGCTGAATACAAGAGCAGCTGACCTGAGAAATAAGATCATGGCTAAGCTGGAAACCTGGACCCTCCGACACCGATTACCAAGAATGCGTGAAGTACCCTCAGAAGGTCTACTAGAAGATGTGAATGCAGCACTACGGACAATCCCTACTACAACCATCACTGACACCAACCAGCTGATCTACACCACAGCAACAGTGATCCTTGAGGTGCTTGGCTATAAGATGAACAACAGCCGCAAGGAGCAGTATCCCCCATGGAAGAGAAGGTTAGAGGCTAAAATCAAGGCAGCACGGAGGGAAGTTAGCCAGCTATCGGAATTACAGAAAGGTGTGATGAAAAAAGAGGTACCTAAGAAGTATAACAAGCTGTCCATAGCTGAGGCCTTAGAAACTGCCAAGCAAAGACTCACAGCCTTGGCTACCCGTCTGAAGAGGTACACCAGAGATATAGAAGACAGGAGAATAAACCGGACCTTCTCCACTGAACCATCCAAGGTGTACTCTCAGTGGCAGGGTAATAGCATGAAGATAGACCCACCAAGGCTGGAGACTAAGCAATACTGGAAGAGCATATGGGAGAAAGAGGCATCACATAACAACAATGCACAGTGGCTTGTGGAACTAAGAGCAGACCACAGCAACCTCCCTGAACAAGCCCCAGTAACCATCACATTGGCAGACATCCAAGAAAGAGTCTCAAACATGAAGAACTGGACAGCACCAGGTCCTGACATGATCCACGCCTACTGGCTAAAGAAGTTAACTGCACTCCATGAGCGCCTGGCAGCACAGATGAACCAGCTGCACTGTAAAAAGTGATCTGGGGTTTTAGTCAGATGGGCTAGTGTAATCATGCTGAGTGAACTCATTGCTCATTGTGACTAAGTAAGATCAGTTAGAACAACTCCAACTCACAAAAATACTCATGAACTCAAAATATTTCGTTCAATTAACTGCAAAAAATGCGTCGCAATCCGCATTTTACATAACACGCATGCGCACTAATGTTGCGCCAGGGTCACATGACACACAAAGCCCGATGAAGAAATTGCCCGCCATTTCGTCAAAATTGGAACCACAATGCTGTTAACAAGCAAGTACCTGGACACAGTTTATTAGGCAACATAGTTAATTAATAAACTATTCTGTCTTACACGGCCAGTTACCATAACCTTTTATCCATATTTTATATTTAGTTCGTTGTGGTTATTGGACATAGATTAGCATCTTAGGTAGCTCTGGCTAGCCGTTGGTTGGATTTTTTATGATGATGTGATAATTTGGCTAACTTTTAACATGCCGCGTTTTATTTTTAGTATAAGGTTAAGGGTGAGTGGATACGCGTATATTATAGCAAACTGATCTCGCTTCAAGCGAAAATCCGTTTCAATCACTGGAGTGTTTTAATGTAAACTGCGTTCAATCATGCATGTATGTGTAGCAGAGAAGTTGTTAAATCTTCAATATTTATATAGCTCATAAATCATTTCACCAATAACGGGATAACTATAAGGAAGAGATTATTTAACAATCTTGTTTTGTTGAAGATCCTATTCAATGTACGTAGGTTGTGCTTTTTTTTGTTCGCATTATTGGAAGCTCTTGTGAATTTTGTTTTTTGTCGCCATGCTTACTTAAAACGGCAAGTTTTACCCTCTGAGGAGAGGTAGGTGGCTTGTTCTATGTTCCTGAAATATTTATTAGTTATATATACTGAAACGAGTTTAATCATATGTGATTCAAGCGGTTGTGGGTTAACATGTAATCTCCTTCCTCTATAGTGCCTTCTTGAAGATTTCATTCAGCACAAAGTAGGGTAGCCTGAAAAGAGAAGACCGTCTACAAAGGCAAGGGCAATGTTGAGTATTGTTTCTGGACAGCTTGCTGGAATGTAAATATTACTGTCACTTATATTTAAGTAAATAGTGAAAGGCCAGTGTACTGTCACAAGTTTTTAAAATGTCCCTTCTTATTGTAGATCGTCAAAGAATTCACCAGGCTGATGTCTATGGACCTCACTTTGTTCTATGAGCGTTTGGACAGTCACCTGCTCAGACTTCTTCAGTTGTTGAGGTCAAAGCGCTTTGAGGGGAGTAAAGAAATGACATCCTTACTGGAGAGCCTTGACAAGGATGTGAGTATATTTCTGCTGGGTCTTTGTGGTCATACAGGTGCTTCTTGGATACCTCGGGTATGCTGTGCTTGTTCCATGTTGTGAAAAGCTCTCTGCATGAGTGGAATATAGTCTCAGTCAAACATTTCAAATCTTATCAACCAAAGGTGCTGTACACTGTGTCACTTTCATCACATATACATGCACAATTTTTTTACTACTCAGAGCTCAAACTTCAGGGGTTTGAACAAAACTAAAATGCTTTTATTTGACATGGTAGTCTGTAGCATAATGGTTAGGGAACTGGCCGCGTGATCAGAAGGTCGCAGGTTTGAGTCCCAGACTGTTAAAGGTACCACTGGTGAGCAAGGTACCATTCCCAAGCCCTGGACCCTGGCTGCTACCTATGTTAGCCGCCCGCTGCTCCTTCAGATGTGTCAAATGCGGAGGTCACATTTTGTTGTGGTGCTGTGCTGTGCTATGTTCACAATGACAATCACTCAGTTTTTCACTTTTCTTTCATTATGTGTGTAAGGTGAACACCCTGCAACTGGCAGGTCTTCATCACTCATTGTTAGCAGTAGTTTACACACCTATATTATGTAACAAGTTGGGTGGGAGAATGGATCTTTTATGACTAGGGAGAAGGAGTGGGGATGGAAAGAAGTGAAGGAGAGAGAAAATGAGGGGTAAACTCTTACTTCACCCTACTGTTGATTTATCACTTTCTTTTTACTTTTAGGTAGGGATGCACGATATTTATCGGACAGATAATTTATCGGCCGATATTTTTATTGCCCCGAAAAAATACATTAAATCTGATAAAGTTGGCTAATAGAATTGGTGAAACTGCTTGCTGGCAGATAGCGCCTTTTAAAAGGGGACATTGCACTCATGATGTCTGACTGGAAACAAGCGCCAGCACACCACCAACACACCTTCATCGGTCTACAAAAACAAGCACCTGCATAAAACCGTATCAGTGACATCTTTCACCATGTAAATGCTCACTCCCACATGGAACTCCAGCACGTGCTACAGTTCAGTCAAATCCTCCCTTTTACAACTCATATTTTAGCTGATTGATAGCAGCATCCAGCATTCTGCTTGCAACACTGCCACTTGCTTGATATGTTCAGTGTTAATTACGGACATGTGTTCATCACCTTATTGTGATGCAGCTGAGTGTCATGCGCAAAATGTTTCTTATTGTGTATCCCCAGTTTTAGATTTCAAACTAAAATAAATATTACTCGTGTGTTTTGGCAGGTATCAAACCAAAAGAAGAGGGCAACAGCTTTGCATGGTCTACCGTGGTACATGAAGGAAAATCCATCTGCATTCATGAAGATGTGTGAGGTAAGAAGTGTCATGTCATCCAAAAAGCTAATTCACATGGAACAGGGATACACTTGTGCATTATTTGGCAAAACTTTCCTAAAGAACAAACCCTTGTATTTTTTCCTAAAGCCCACGGATCCTGAGGAGGATGTCATCAGGGGAATGCTCACTGGAATACTCTTAGTTGCTGAGGATGTGAAGGAGCCCCTTCCAGCTTCCTACAATGATATTGCCATTGTGGTTGAAGAAATTATTGTCATTCGCCACTTGCGAGATGTACCCAGTGCTTTTGTCAATCTGATGGGACTGCTGTACATTCTGAACATTGACTATCCAAAAGACTTGAAGTACACTTTTGAAGTAATTCAACGACTATTCATGGGAATAGGGCTGGACGCATGCACTGCCAGAGTCCACTCTCTGAAGAATAAATTGTTCATTTAATTAGATAATGCAAGCATCTTCATTGGTTATGTTTTGATTTTCTGTGTCTTGATGTTCTTGCTGATCTTTGAAGCAAATGTGTCTATATACTTACTTATATTTACTTATACACTTTATGTATTTCAGCCCTATTCCCGTGAACAGAGGCATTTTTGTAATATTTAAAGTATCTCTTTAATGTATCAGCAAGACACTATATTATTTTTATTATTTTTTGGCAGCTGTACAATTGACATTTGATATTTTTTGTTGTGGCTGCTCTGTGTCATGCCCGGCTCGTCCGCTCCTCGTGTGTGCCACGCCCCCTAATTACCCACGTGTGATTTCCTGATCGTGCCCAGTCGTGTCTTGTTTCCTGCTGCCTTGTTCCATGTATTTAAGTTCCTGTTTTGTACTAACCCGTTGTCTGTCATTGATGTAAGTCGGCGTTACATGTCTCCTGCTCCCCGTTACTTATTAAACCCCCGTTTTCCCCCGTATCCCGCTTGCCTGCCTGCTCCTTTCACGCCCTTCCGCGCCCTTCCGCACGATCGCCGCTCTCCCCGCGCCAGATCGTGACACTCTGTTCAGAGGAAATGTGTCTCTGAGACACTATTTTATTTGGTTTTAAAGGAGCCTTGAACGGAGTTTACATTTGAGCAGTACCTGTACTTTTGATGTTAAGATAGTTGACCATGTGTCTTAGTTGACATTTGTCTGCAGTTGAGAATAAATATTCCAGATTGAAATATGTCTTGGGTTATTTTCTATGCTAATATTTGTTGGACTACTTCTTTTGTAGATTAGTAGTAGCTTTGTAGGTATTATTTGCATATCCTGGTAGGTTTTGTAATGCTCTATCAACCTCTGTAAACTTAACCAAACTAAATTTGAGGACTAAGTTGAAAAAAATAAGTATTTTATGTTGAACAAGCATGATTCACATTTGTAAAAACAATTTAATGAATTAAGTTCACCCAGCATTGGTTTATTTTAGCTAATCTTTTTTAATCCAAATTATTTGACACAAAATGTTCAGTCAACATGCTTCATGTTGTATCAACAAATTATTTTAATTGTAGTTAATTTATCACTTTACATAGATATGACTTAACTCTGTCAAAGCAACAAGATGACTTGACTAAGTCAAGTTGAGTCAATGAATAATTTTTTACAGTGTGCTAATGGATGGGACCCACCCGGAATGGCTGACCAAAGGTAGGACAGTCCTGATACCAAAGGACCCCCAGAAGGGACCGGTCCCATCCAACTACCGACCAATAACCTGCCTCTGCACAACATGGAAGCTCCTATCAGGCATCATAGCGGCTAAGATGAATAGGCACATGGATCAATACATGAGCGGGACCCAGAAAGGAATTGGTAGACATACCAGAGGAGCAAAACACCAGCTACTGGTAGATAGAGCAGTCACTCAAGACTGTAAGACCAGACATACCAACCTGAGCACCGCCTGGATTGATTACAAGAAAGCCTATGACTCAATGCCTCACACATGGATCCTAGAATGCTTGGAACTATACAAGATCAACAGGACTCTAAGAGCCTTCATCAGGAATTCAATGGGGCTATGGAAAACAACTCTAGAGGCCAACTTCAAGCCAATAGCACAGGTTACCATTAAGTGCGGGATTTACCAAGGAGATGCCCTGTCCCCGCTGCTGTTCTGCATAGGCCTTAACCCTCTCAGCCAGATCATCAACAAGACTGGCTACGGATACCGACTACGGAATGGGGCGAACATCAGCCACCTCCTCTACATGGATGACATCAAGCTGTATGCCAAGAGTGAACGAGACATCGATTCACTGATCCACACCACCAGGATCTACAGCAATGACATCGGAATGTCATTCGGGCTGGATAAGTGTAGTCGAATGGTAACAAAGAGGGGGAAAGTAGTCAGAACCGAGGGGATCATACTGCCAGAGGGCAACATAGCAGACATTGAGGATAGCTACAAGTACCTTGGAATCCCGCAGGCAATCAGGAACCATGAAGAGGCCACAAGGAAAGCAGCAACAACCAAATACCTGCAACGAGTAAGGCAAGTCCTGAGAAGTCAGCTGAATGGGAGGAACAAGATCCGGGCAATCAATACCTACGCCCTACCAGTCATCAGATACCCCGCTGGCGTTATAAGCTGGCCAAAGGAGGAGATGGAAGCCACTGACATCAAGACAAGGAAGCTCCTCACAATGCATGGTGGGTTTCACCCTAAATCCAGCACACTGAGACTATACACTAAGCGGAAAGAAGGAGGCAGAGGACTAGTGAGCGTCAAAGCCACTATCCAGGATGAAACATCGAAGATCCATGATTACATCAGGAAGATGGCCCCGACTGATGACGTGCTCAGTGAATACCTCAGGCAACAGAAACCCAAGAAGGAAGAGGAGCAAGAACAGGAACCATCATGGAAAGATAAACCCCTGCACGGCATGTACCACCGGCAGATAGAGGAAGTGGCTGACATTGAAAAATCCTACCAGTGGCTGGACAAAGCTGGACTGAAAGACAGCACAGAGGCATTAATCATGGCAGCACAGGAACAAGCTCTAAGTACAAGATCAATAGAGGCTGGGGTCTACCACACCAGGCAAGACCCCAGGTGCAGGCTGTGCAAAGATGCCCCCGAGACGATCCAGCACATAACAGCAGGGTGCAAGATGCTAGCAGGCAAGGCGTACATGGAACGCCATAACCAAGTGGCTGGCATAGTGTACAGGAACATCTGCGGGGAGTATGGGCTGGAAGTCCCAGGGTCAAGATGGGAGACACCTCCAAAGGTGGCTGAGAATGATAAGGCTAAGATCCTGTGGGACTTCCAGATACAGACTGACAAACTGGTAATGGCTAACCAACTGGACATATAGTAGTGGTGGACAAGCAGAGGAAGAAGGCCGTAGTGATAGACGTAGCAATCCCAAGCGATGGTAACATCAGGAAGAAGGAACATGAGAAGCTCGAGAAATACCAAGGGCTGAGAGAAGAGCTAGAAAAGATGTGGAAGGTGAAGGTAACAGTGGTCCCAGTGGTAATTGGAACACTCGGGGCAGTAACGCCCAAACTGGGAGAGTGGCTCCAACAGATTCCAGGAATGACATCTGAGATCTCTGTCCAGAAGAGCGCAATCCTAGGAACAGCTAAGATACTGCGCAGGACCCTCAAGCTCCCAGGCCTCTGGTAGAGGACCCGAGCTTGAAGGACAAAGACCGCCCACAGGAGGGCGAGTGGGGATTATTATTATATGTATATATATATATATATATACTGAACAAAAATATAAACGCAACACTTTTGTTTTTGCTCCCATTTTTCATGAGATGGACTTAAAGATCTACAATTCATTCCAGATACACAATATTACCATTTCTCTCAAACATTTCTCACAAATCAGTCTAAATGTGTGATAGTGAGCACTTCTGCTTTGCTGAGATAATCCATCCCACCTCACAGGTGTGCCACATCAAGATGCTGATCTGACATCATGGGTAGTGCACAGGTGTACCTTATACTGCCCACAATAAAAGGCCACCCTGGAATGTGCAGTTTTTTGCTTTATTGGGGGTCTGGGGACTCAGAACCGGTCAGTATCTGGTGTGACCACCATTTGCCTCATGCAATGCAACACATCTTCTTCGCATAGAGTTTATCAGATTGTCAATTGTGGCCTGTGGAATGTTGGTCCACTCCTCTTCAATGGCTGTGCGAAGTTGTTGGATATTAGTGGGAACTGGTACACGCTGTCGTATACGCCGGTCAAGCACATCCCAAACATGCTCAACGGGTGACATGTCCGGTGAGTATGCTGGCCATGCAAGAACTGGGACATTTTCAGCTTCCAAGAACTGTGTACAGATCCTTGCAACATGGGGCCGTGCATTATCTTGCTGAAACCTGAGGTGATGTTCATGGATGTATGGCACAACAATGGGCCTCAGGATCTCATCACGGTATCTCTGTGCATTCAAAATGCCATCAATAAAATGCACCCGTGTTCTTCGTCCATAACAGATGCCTGCCCATACCATAACCCCACCACCACCATGGGCCACTCGATCCACAACATTGACATCAGCAAAGCGCTCACCCACACGACGCCACACACGCTGTCTGCCATCTGCCCTGAACAATGCAAACCGAGATTCATCCATGAAGAGAACACCTCTCCAACGTGCCAGACGCCATCGAATGTGCGCATTTGCCCACTCAAGTCTGTTACGGCGACGAGCTGGAGTCAGGTCAAGACCCCGATGAGGACGACGAGCATGCAGTTGAGCTTCCCTGAGACGGTTTCTGACAGTTTGTGCAGAAAGTGTTTGGTTATGCAAACCAATTGTTTCAGCAGCTGTCTGAGTGGCTGGTCTCAGACGATCTTGGAGGTGAACCTGCTGGATGTGGAGGTCCTGGGCTGGTGTGGTTACACGTGGTCTGCGGTTGTGAGGCCGGTTGGATGTACTGCCATATTCTCTGAAACGCCTTTGGAGACGGCTTATGGTTGAGAAATTAACATTCAATGCACGAGCAACAGATCTGGTTCACATTCCTGCTGTCCGCATGCCAATTGCACGCTCCCTCAATGCTTGTGGCATCTGTGGCATTTTGCTGTGAGACAAAACTGCACATTCCAGGGTGGCCTTTTATTGTGGGCAGTATAAGGTACACCTGTGCACTACCCATGATGTCAGATCAGCATCTTGATGTGGCACACCTGTGAGGTGGGATGGATTATCTCAGCAAAGCAGAAGTGCTCACTATCACACATTTAGACTGATTTGTGAGAAATGTTTGAGAGAAATGGTAATATTGTGTATCTGGAATGAATTGTAGATCTTTAAGTCCATCTCATGAAAAATGGGAGCAAAAACAAAAGTGTTGCGTTTATATTTTTGTTCAGTGTATGTATATATATATGTATATATATATATGTATATATATATATATGTATATATATATATATATATATATATGTATATGTATATATATATATGTATATATATATATATATATATATATATGTATATGTATATATATATATATGTATATGTATATATATATATATGTATATATATGGGGGTGGCATGGTGGTGCAGTGGTTAGCACTGTTGCCTCACACCTCTGGGACCCGGGTTCGAGTCTCCGCCTGGGTCACATGTGTGCGGAGTTTGCATGTTCTCCCCATGTCGTCGTGGGGTTTCCTCTGGGTACTCCGGTTTCCCCCCAAAGTCCAAAAACATGCTGAGGCTAATTGGAGTCGCTAAATTGCCCATAGGTGTGCATGTGTGAGTGAATGGTGTGTGAATGTGCCCTGCGATGGGCTGGCCCCCCATCCTGGGTTGTTCCCTGCCTCGTGCCCATTGCTCCCGGGATAGGCTCCGGTCCCCCGCGACCCAATAGGATAAGCGGTTTGGAAAATGGATGGATGGATGGATATATATATATATATATATATATATGAATGTTATATAGATATATATAACAAATAAGATAATATAAGATATATATTATATCTTATATATGCTATAAGATGTTATATCAGGATTATGAGTAATAAAAATGATGTGGTGGTTATGGGTGATTTTAATTTACCTGGGATTCAGTGGGACACAGTCTCTGGCTCTTCCGTAAATTAACTTGAGATGGTGGAATTGTGATGCCCGACTCGTTCGCTCCTCGTGTGTGCCACGCCCCCTGATTACCCACGTGTGCCTCCCTGATCGTCTCCAGCTGTGTCCGATTACTTTACTCAGTCTTGTCTTATTTAAGTCCTAGTCTTGCTTGTCTCCCTTGTCCGTCATTGTGGTTAGCTGTGGTTTGGTGTGATCTGTACCCTGTCGATTTTCTCAAGTCCTGATTCCCCGATTAAACCCTTAGTTTACCCTGATATCTGCCTGTCTGCTTGCTCCTTGTACGCCTACCCGCACGATCGCTGCTTCGCACGCCCAGGATCGTGACAGGAATTAGTACAGGATTGTTTTTTTACTCACTTTGTTAATACCCCTACCAGGGGAGAAGCCATTCTTGATCTTGTTTTCTCTAATAACTAGGGTAGGATTGGAAAATTAGAGGTTTTAGAACCACTGGACGGTAGTGATCATAGCATAGTTAAATTTGAGGTTAATTTTAGTGTCTGAAGAGCAAAGTCCAAAACAAAAATATACAATGTTAGGAAGGTTAACTTTCTGTGAGGCACGAGTCCCAGCTGATGTGCTGGTGCCTTGCAGGTTGTTAGACCAAAGGGATGGGGGAAATCTTGCAGATTTTGCGGCAGCGCAAACTTGAGTTGGCTTTAAGGGTTAATCTGGCTGAGGGACATGGGAAACAGAAATTGTACCATGATGAAGATGCTCACCATGGGGGCTACGCTGCTGGTGATATGGTATGGTTAAATGACCCCTCAGAGAGCCGTACTAAATTGACCCCCCCCCCCCCCCACTGGAAGGGCCCCTACCAGATTGTGTAAGTGATGGACTCAGAGGGGGAAGCTGGACTAACTTATCATGGAAGGGCACAGGTGGAACAGGTCCATCAGAATGGACTAAAACCTTACACGTTACCAGTCCCCCATATTTTGGATCCCCCTGCCCATTCAACCAGTTTGAGTTAATCCCCTGTGGTCAGCGCCCCACCCACCCTCCATCTCCTGGGTTGGACGAGGCAGGGCCTCGATTGGATACAGGGTTGTCGGAGAGACTATTGCTAGACCCCAGGAAGGCGCGCTCTCAGGCCGGACAAGTTTTGCGGCCTCCTGTACATCTCTCAGACTTTGTGGTTTACTGGATGTTCTGTTTGCTGTTGTTTTGCTTGTTTTGTTCTTTGTTTCATGTAAACGTATCCCTGTTTTGGTCTTTGTTTCATGTAAACGTATCCCTGTTTTGGTACAGCTCTGTGCCCTGGAATTTATTTGGTTCTGTACTGGACACCCAGAGTTTTTCATTTTTGTTTGTTGTGGGCTGTGGACTTGTGATTGTTCTTTTCTTTTGTTGAAACAGGGACATTTTTTTGTGTGGGGGCATGTGCAACAAACTTTCGCTTAGGTGATTCTTGTGGGTTGTGTCCCTTTAGAGCTGCCATAGGGTGGCAGTGCTTTGCCCTTGTCTTATTCTTAAAAAGAGACATACGCGGGGAATTATTAATAAAAAGAAGAGAAGTGTTCAGTGATTGAGGTGGAGCTTGTGCTGTTATTTTATTATTAATATAAAATTAGGCAACAAAAGCAAGTGGGTTACAGAAGGACTACAAGGGTTGGGACTGAACACAGGGAATCTAAAGGGAAACACAGGAATCTATAGGACTGGCAGTATGCAGGAGAATAACACACAGCAGTAACACTAGCAGGCACAAATATGGACAAGGGGCAAGTATGGGTTAATTACTAATTACACAGGACGGACTCAGGGCTAAAGGGAACAGGTGAAGTTTATTGTCAAACACTTTGTACTCAAACACTAGAAAAGACTAGGAACAAGGGCTACATGATATTACTACAAATCTAAACGAGGTAGGGGTAACTAGAAACAAGGAGACAAAAACAAGAACCTATAGTAAACATACAATAACATATTAACAATGGGTAAACAAAACTAATAATTAAGCACGATGGTAGAGTATCACAGTTTAGCCCATCCAGCTACATGGCAGCACAGTGACACTTGCTGACCAAACAGGGAAATGACAGAAAAGGACTGGCAAGGGATTGATCCTGACAGTTTGCCCTGAGTAACTGTTAACCTGGAAATCACTGACACTTGCATCTTTAGAAGTCTCATCTGAATGAATGAATGTTACATTAAAATAGCACTTTCCTAGATACCTAAAGTGCTTTACAGAAGCAATGGGGAACTACTTCAACCACAGTTGCTATCTCTGGCCAATTTCTGTGGTTTACTATTTAGCACTTTAAGTTTACTTAAATGAAAAGCACATTTTTTCCTTAGTTATGTCCTTAGTTGTCATCCAAAGGTTGGATATTATGAGACTCAGTTTGGGCCTTCCGACTCTCTTGGTATCGTCTTCGGAAAAAGCCAAACTGAAAAGCACAACAGATGAGAGATATTCATTATTAAAGTTTGTAAAATGTGGGAATAGGATGGAAGGAAGAAAGGAAGGAAGAAAAATTGTACCTGGAACAAGATGATGATGATAATGATCAGAAGAATAAAACCTCCCATGGAACCTCCTATTATGGCAGAGGTTGAACTCACCACCTTCAGCTTATTAATAGTCATAGTCTGAGAGACCTGATTGACACACAAATCTCTGGGCAGTCAGTAATTTTCACAACCTTAAACGTCTACATGGTGTGATGGTATATAGCAGGGTCCCTCACAGTTGGCAAATTTTATCATCAGCGCCCGTCACCCCAGAGACTTGTATTAGGAGCAGTGGTCCTTGGCTTTGTGTTCTCAATGGAATCTGACCTTAGGGGAAGAATAATTGGGGAACCCTGGTTTACAGTATTGCATACTTTACCGGTTCATACGTTTCTTCTGCGTCATACACCTCCTGATCAAAGCTTAGTGATGCTGTGGCTTGTATGTTAGACACCAGCATCTGCCATGAGAAAAAACATTGATGTAAAAGTTAATAATGAGTAATCCCAACAATGAATAATCTCATTGGCCAGTAAATTACTAGATAACTGTAAATTTTAAATTGAAGCACCATTCATACGGATCCACCCTACCTGATTCTTGTCAATCACGACATTGCCCTCAACCACAATTTCTTTTGGCAGCATTCTGGCCATGCACTGGATGGAAGTGTTCTTAAGTAAATGTAACACACTGTTATTACCACAGTTCTCAGGACAAGTGGATAGAATTTTTTTAAAAATGGCGGAATACAGAATATTAGTAAAACAATACAAGATTTGGAGGATGTGGTACTTACGGATTTCCAAGTACAGTTTTCCTGAAAGACATCCGGGAAGCAAAAATTAAATGGCAGTGAGATTTCACAGTCAGTTAGAATTTACAAGGCATCGTTTAAGGTTTTGCTTATAGTAGGCCTACCTTCAACATACCCATCTGGATTTTCAGCTCAGGTGGTGAGAGCAGTATGTTAATGGTTACTGTGATTAAAGCATTGTACTTATTCTCTCCCATGATCTGTAACATCAGAGGCATATGCATTGTTACATTGTGTCATACAGATTAGTCCTATATCCACAGTCCTGCTAACATCAGTACATTTAGCAGACACCTTGGGGTTAGATGTTATCATCTGCTAAGCATCTCACGTGAGGTTAAGAGCTCAACAGCTCAATATTGATATGTTTACTCTACCACCGACATAGAGCCGATAACCCCCAGAACTATAAACCAGCCCACCTACAGGTGAACTGAAACCGAAAAGATTTCAGGGTTTAAGATTTCAGAGTTTTGTAATGTAACAGAGATTTCAGAGTCTCATAGGACACTTTCATGCCTCAGGAACTTTTCTCAGTAACCAGAACCTATTTCTGGAATGAGGAACTTCCTGACTGATTGACCACAAGCACAGACACTAACTTGGAAGTTACAGGGAAAAGAGACAGAAGTAATGCAAAAGATGAGCAGATGGAATTATTTTTGTACCTCAATTACATTTAATGCATCAGTTACAGTTTTCCTTGATTGTCTTGGAACATTTCTCAAATGAAAATTAACATTTGTAAAACTACAAGTGTAATCCCTACACCATAATTTCACTTCTGCATAGACACCATCATTTCTCATTGCTTCACACAGATTTACAAATGTTTTAATACGTACATGCAAATGGTTTTATACAGTTGTCATCATTTGACACAATTTTCAGTCAGTTTAGTCTTGTTAGTTTTCAGTGCCCTCCTAAATAAAGTCTTTATTTCGTTCTTCCCACCCCATGTGACATTTCCACACTTTTTCGTTCTTTCCACACTATGCAGAGCTGGAGCTGCATGCTGTTATTACAAAAAAAAACTATGTTTTAGACAGACAGACAGACAGACAGACAGACAGACAGACATACTTGACATACAAGAAGTTTACCTCAAAAGTAAATTTGAATTGTTCTTCAACTCCTTTGTCTTCAGCAATGTTCAGTACTGATCGGTCAACCTTTCTAGAACAGAGAAATCACCATAATGTACACTGCACAAAGATTACACAAGGGGCCTAAAATGGGCTTTTACTAATTATTTTTTTTACCAGGAAAAATCATACTCACCCAGTTAACTGAACTTTCAAGGCCTTCTTCATTCTTAATGTGTAGTTCTTTCTATCCAGAATCTGAATGCCATTGTTCTCACTTAGGGAGTAGACGTTGAATAAGTCAGTGAGTTAAATACTGAACATTAAGACTGCTATCATATTGACCACATATTATGACTTAATATTTTTCTTCAAGATATTTTCAGGGAAAGAGGAGGTTTCTAACCATGTTAATGTAGAGCTGATACTAACAGTCTTCATTGATATTTCTTTAACAGGCTGCAAAGAGATGGAGAAAATTGCCTGCATTGCAAAAAAAAGATAAAGTATTAATAATTATTATTAATGATACAGTCTTATTATAAAATAATAAACAAAAAAGAGCATTCCTTTATTAGACAGTATAAGAGAGATGGTGTTACCTTAGCAAATTGTTCCAGCATTGGATATGAAATTCTGCACTTTAATTGAAACTGGGACTCTTCATTTATACAGACTATAGACCCAGCATTCTGTAAATAATAAAAACAACGTTTACATGACATTCAAATGATAGAAGAATCTAAATAAAATGTTAATAAAGTCAGGTGGACCTCATGATTGTGCTCCTCCTTGGCTCCTCTTACTTAAAGGGATGCCCCAAGGATTCATCCTTGGACTACTCTATTTTACCCGTTAATGCTTCCCATCCATCCATCCATCCATTTTCCAAACCGCTTATCCTACTGGGTCGCGGGGGGTCCGGAGCCTATCCCAGAAGCAATGGGCACGAGGCAGGGAACAACCCAGGATGGGGGGCCAGCCCATCGCAGGGCACACTCACACACCATTCACTCACACAGGCACACCTACAGGCAATTTAGTAACTCCAATTAGCCTCAGCATGTTTTTGGACTGTGGGGGAAAACCGGAGTACCCGGAGGAAACCCCACGACGACATGGGGAGAACATGCAAACTCCACACACATGTAACCCAGGCGGCGACTCGAACCCGGGTCCCAGAGGTGTGAGGCAACAGTGCTAACCACTGCACCACCATGCCACCGTTAATGCTTCCCTTATGATCTATTTTCAAAATATGCAACAATTCCATTCATTGCAAGGTAGGAGATATACATATATATATCTTCCCCTGAAAAAAGGAACACAATTTTTCTAAAAAAAAAAGTAAAAATGTCACAAAATTTTCTTAATGACAAAACAGATCGTGATGTTTGGGCCCACTGACCCTACCTGTGCTTCTGCAAGTAACTTTGGTCTTTTGACAACCTACTGAAAACCTTTTGCTAAAAGCATTATGACGGTATGATTTTTGATAGTGCACTCAAATTTCACAATTAAATTAACTGGTGCTACTTTACAATTAGACTACCCATATACAGAGTTTATGAATGGTTTATAATCTGGTCATTAATTATGTTGTAACACTTTGTAAATTATTAATAGACAATTTTAAACAAGTTATAACAATTTTATTTTTATTAATGAGTTACTACCATTTACAAGTGGCAAAAGGGAGCCTTATTGTAAAGTGGTACCAGTTAACTCAGTCACCAAAACCTGTTTCTATCAGCTCAGGGTATTAGCTAAAGTTTAAGCTTTTTCTTTCTGTGGCTGATTTGAAAAGCTCATTCATACCTTTGTCTTGTCTCAGTTAGACAATTGTAATAAATTTTACACTGCAGTCAACTAGTCATTCCTTGTTATCTACAGTTAGTCCAAAACACTGTGGACAGGCTCCTGATAGGCACACAAAAACAATAATATCACACCAGTCTTAGTCTCTCTTTACTGGCTTCCTTTTGGCTACAGGATTGATTATAAAATGTTATTGTTTGTTTATATGTCTGAATGGTTTAGCCCCCTCTTCCTCCAGATTGCTCAGGTCCTCTGAACAGATGCTTATGGTCATGCCGAGCTCTAGTTTCAGTCACCGTTAAGTCCATGTTAAAGGGGCCTATTATTCTTTTCCTGTTTTTCCCTTTACTTTAGTGTGTTGTATAGCTTTACATGCTTGTTAACGGTCTGCAAGGTCTTAAAGCCCAAAGTACACATCAAAGGAAAACAAGAATCACTCTTCTCTAATCATGATAAAGTCACATTTATTGTAACACAATCCTTACTGACCAACTCTTCGCATAGATCTGTCTGTAGACTGCAAAACAAAGGAAGAATGTGTAGAGCAAGCTGAGCTCATCAGGGGTGGGGGCTTAAAGGTCTAACTAAGCATTTCAAACTGAATGAATAGAGATGTACAATATGAGAAACAAAATGTGTTTTTGGAACATTGAAGGTTGTAAATCTATTCTAGTAGACCCCCAGAATAAAATTATGAATGGTAAAAATTAATATAATAGGGCCCCTTTAAAAATCCATCTTTTCTCCTTGGCTTTTTAATCTAGCATGAGTGTCTATTGGTTGTTTACTCTGTTTTATGCACTTATTTGTCTATGACAAAAAATTGTGCAATCAGCTGCCGTTGTCATGCTTTGACCATGCTCTAAAAATAAAATTAACTTGACATACTTCATTATAATTTGGGCTACCAAATGTAATTATAATAAAACCTTATTCTAATACTAATCCTACTTTGACCCTGGCGCTATATTGTTATTCTGACACTTGGACACTGGAATCAACATGTAGCTTTGCAGTTACATTCAGTGCATAATGTCAAGGGAACGGCGGCAGCGATCGCGAGCAGAGCGGCGATCGTGCGGGCAAGGAGTGGAAGGAGCAGGCAGGCAAGCGGGATACGGGGAAAACGGGGTTTTAATAAAGGAACGGGGAGCAGGAGACATGTAACGCCAACTAACATCAATGACAGACACGGGTTAGTACAAATCAGGAACTTAAATACATGAAACAAGGCAGCAGGAAACAAGACACGACTGGGCACGATCAGGAAATCACACGTGGGTAATTAGGGGGCGTGGCACACACGAGGAGCGGACGGAGCGGGCGTCACACATAACATCTCTTTAACTAGAAAAGATGCTACCAGAATATGGTTCACCGCTCAAAAAAAATTAAAGGAACACGTTGAAAACACAATCTGAATGGGAACTCAATGGGAAAAAAAGTCATGCTGGATAGCTATACTGATATGGACTGGGTAATGTGTTAGGAATGAAAGGATGCCAGATTGTTTGATGTAAATGAAAATGATGAACCTACAGAGGGCTGAATTCAAAGACACCTAGAATATCAAAGTGAAAAAAATGATGCGGCATGAAATTTCATTGCAGCAACTCAAAATCCATCCATCCATCCATCCATTTTCCAAACCGCTTATCCTATTGGGTCGCGGGGGGTCCGGAGCCTATCCCGGAAGCAATGGGCACGAGGCAGGGAACAACCCAGGATGGGGGGCCAGCCCATCGCAGGGCACACTCACACACCATCCACTCACACATTCACACCTATGGGCAATTTAGCGACTCCAATTAGCCTCAGCATGTTTTTGGACTGTGGGGGGAAACCGGAGTACCCGGAGGAAACCCCACGACGACATGGGGAGAACATGCAAACTCCGCACACATGTGACCCAGGCGGAGACTCGAACCCGGGTCCCAGAGGTGTGAGGCAACAGTGCTAACCACTGCACCACCATGCCACCCCCAACTCAAAATCATACTCAGTAATTTATATGGCCCCCACATGCTTGTATGCATGCCTGACAACATCAGGGCATGCTCCTAATGAGATGATCCTTGGGGATCTCCTCCCAGATCTGAAGCAGGGCATCACTGAGGTGCAACCTGGTGGCCCCAGACCGAAACATAATGTCCCAGAGGTGTTCTATTGTATGTTGTTCAAGTGAGCATGGGGGACAGTAAATGGTATTAATTCTTTCATCTTCCAGAAACTGCCTGCATACATTAGCCACATGAGGCCGGGCATTGTCGTGCACCAGGAGGAACCCAAGACCCACTGCAGCAGTGTAGGGTCTGACAGTGGGTCCAAGGATTTCATTCCGATATCTAATGGTAGTCAAGGTGCCGTTGTCTAGCCTGTAGAGGTCTGTGCATCCCTCCATGGATATGGACATGCCTCCCCGGACCATCACTGACCCACCACCAAACTGGTTATGCTGAACAATGTTTCAGCAGGATAACACTCATCACGGCTTCTCCAGACCCTTTCACGTTTGTCACATGTGTTCAGGGTGAACCTGCTCTCATCTGTGAAAAGCACAGAATGCCAGTGGTCGACCTGCCAATTCCAGTATTTGATGGTAAATGCCAATCGAGCTCCAAGGTGCCGGGCAGTGAGCCCAGGCCCACTAGAGGACATCGGGCCCTCAGGCCACCCTTATGAAGTCTATTACTGATTGTTTTGTCAGACACACTCACACCAGTGGCCTGCAGAAGGTAATTTTGTAGGGCTCTGAAAGTGCTCATCCTGTTCCCACTTGCACAAAGAAGCAGATACCGGTCCTGCTGATGGGTTAAGGACCTTCTACGGCCCTGTCCAACTCTCATGGAGTAACTGCCTGTCTCCTGGAATCTCCTCCATGCCCTTGAGACTGTGCTGGGAAACATAGCAAATCTTCTGGCAATGGCACGTATTGATGCGCCATCCTGGAGGAGTTGGACTACCAGTGCAACCATTGTAGGGTCCAGGTATCGCCTCATGCTACCAGCATTGATACTGACCATATTCAAATGCAAAACTAGTGAAAAAACAGTCAGAAAAGTTTAAGAAAATGTCAGTGGCCTCCTCCTGTTAAACCGTTAATGTTTTGGGGGTCGTCTCATTGTTGCCCCTCTAGTGCACCTGTTGTTAATATTATTAACACCAAAGCAGCTGAAACTAATTAACAAGCCGCTGTACCACTTCACTGACAGAATCAATATCCCAGAAGTTTAATTGACTTGATGCTATACTCTGATTAAAAAGTGTTCCTTTGTATTTCAGTGTGGGCAGTGGTGGTTTAATGGTTAGGGAAATGAACTTATAATTAAAAGATTGCAGGTTCAAATCCCTAGCCAGCAAGGTACCGCCCCCAGACGCTGAATTAGCTGCCCCCTGTTATGTCACATATGAGTTAAGACTAGCACAAGAAAAAAAATTACCATAATTCTGCCCAAATTTAACTCTCCAACTTTAAATGTCCCCACAATTAATTCTGCTAAGCTTACCACAATGAATTTCACCAACCAACTACTGATAAAATTTGTCAAGAGTGGGGGACTGGTGACAAAAAAATATGCAAACTTTGTCATTCTGACACTTTGACACTGTAATCAACATGTAGCTTTCCAGTTACATGCATATAACATCTCCTTAACTAGAAAAGATGCTATCAGAACTACAACAATGTATTCCCAGGCAGCCCCGTCACCAGAATATTCACAAAATTATCACAGTTTGAGAAATACTGACCTATACAACGTTACTGGGACATCTGAAAAGATCCATCAAGACTGACTTTCTTCTCAACATGGTTTCTGCAGCCTCGTTTTCATGCTCTGCTGCCGTCTAACACTAGTGCATCAGTTTTGAGGTAATTTGTCTCAGGTTTATCAAATGTACATTTTCATTCATATAATGTGTTTATGAAATGTCAACAAAATCCAACAAAAATCAAATAGAGTAAGTTGAGTCTTCTTCAGTCACTCTTCACTTTGCTGCTACTAAGTTTGGAGTGATTTTTCTCAAAATTTGACCAGTTTCACCCTTCACCCCCACAATATGATGAACAAGATTTGTCAAATACTTTTTAAGTTATGGCAGTAACAATATAGTTTCAGAAGCTGCCCCTTGTGGTATGCAATTGTCCTTCTGTTTTTGGGTGATCTGTTTGAAGACTTCCAGATCTTCACCCCTACAATGTGTCTGCAAAGTTTTAAAAAAAAATAATTTTAGAGTTACTGTGTTCAAACGCCCAATTGTCTTCTACAGCTGCATTTTTGCTCCTTTGCTGCCATACAGCACTGCTGCATTTTTAGGCAGTTTGTCTCAAAATGAAATCAGGTGTAGATCTTCAATCATATAACGTTTTTGTGTAACAGTAATAACATTCATCAAAATTGTTGACTTATCGCATTCACAATATCAAACATGTCACTAAGCAGCATTGCTTCAACTTAGGGACAATTTGTCTCAAAATTTTATCCTTTGTTTACCAATACAATATGTCAACAATGTTTGAAAAATATTCTTCATATAAATTTTGATTTATCGCACGATAACGGGATCAAGCGTTAAAAATACTATTTTCTATCATAGTTTGGCGTTGCTTCAATTTTTATGTGATTTGTCTCAAAATATGATAGCTCTCAGAGAGAAAGTGCCTGCAGCAGCGGTGACAGCAGTGGACCGGTCCCAGAATCATGTTTTGCCCATCCAGAGAATATGATTAATTCAATTTATACCATGGCTCTGTCGAATTCTCTAATTTGAAGAGTGTTGATTAATTTTCTATATCAGCAAACATAGAGCCAGCCAGGGGGATCCCAGTAGTAAATCAATGCGTGATTATAATCTTTACATGTAACTAGCATTACTTATCAGAAACAGCAAAAGCAAACAAATTACTAAAGATCATGTAAACAAGAACAGTGCTTCAGGCTGAGGTCAGTGATGAAATACTAAAATGATTTAAGAACATAACAACATAAGAACTATACAAACGACGTAATTTCCTTTCCTAATTAATGACGTAATGTCCTTTCATGCCCAAATAAAATAAAATAAATAAATAAAGTAACTAAATAAATAAATAAATGAAGCGTGTGTGTGTGGTGTGTGTGTGTATATTTATATCAAAAAACTATATAATACATGGCTTTGAGTTAAGTTACCACTTGCATGTTTGTACAAAAAGACTGATTTTGCATGTAACAACAGGCAATTTCAAACTGGCAATTGACTAATTTAAAATTAAAGATTGTTGCTTGAGTAATATATGAGCAAAATGTTTATTAGTAGTAAGCTTGATTGGTATCTAATTTTTCATGCTTTCCACACATTACATCATGGTATACGGTAATTCAACTTTTTTAAAAAAAGCAATGGTATTCCAGTATTTTAATATCTTGGTGATAAAATTCACCGAGTAGGGGAGGGTGGTCCCCCCAAGCCTAAATAGTAGTTCTATGAATAAACAAATTTTTGATTACTAAGCATGACAATAAGCCCTTCAAGTACAAATGTATAAGCCAAATACGCGGTACACTTGGTATCACAGGTTAATGCATTACAAACTATGCATTATATGCTTTTAAACACACTGAATGGAGGCAACTGCCCGACTTACTGTATGCATAAACCGTTACTGGAAAGACAGCTGATTTACCTTTGAGACTTTGTTGAACTTAAAGACGTCTGGATATGTCAAGAGCAGGTTGGTACGGAATGATTGTTCACCCTCGTTTGTTAAATTGAAATCTATATTCAAATTCTTTGTAACTCCCAATACAACAATGTCTGTACTGTAACAAAAACACAAATATTTAAATGTTTATATACATAACATTTATATACATGACGCAGTAACAAGCAGCCAATATGGGCATACCCTCCCACTGCGTGTGCATTTCCATGTATACTACAACGTCACGTGATTGTATCTACTTTTGTCGTTTATGGTAATATCTAAGTCTAAGTCTACATTTGTGATTCAGTGTAGAACATAGGCAACACAAAAAGGGAACTAAATGGCATGGGACAAACCGTATGTGACTCACCTCAATTTTGAGTTTGATATCGATATCTGTGGCACACATACTTCTCTGCTACAATTGACCTCAAATGGAATCTGTGGAAAGCAATCAGTAAGTATATAGGTACGTAACACAGGGCCAACACAGACTTAAATCCAGTCAAAATAATGAAGAACAGGTCCGAATTCTGATGGCTTGCATTCTTTTATTCAGAGCATGGGTTTAACACAAATGTTTTGCCACTAGGAAATTAGGGAATGTATTAACTAAACAAAATAACAGAAATGTAGTTTGTTGGTGTGCTCATTCTGCTTCATTTAAATTTGTTTTTAAATTGAAACTATGCAATGCAGGAAACTTATTACTTATTACTTCAATGGAATGTCAAGTTAGGAATACAGGAGGTGATATGGAATTATGGAATATTTATCCTGAAGTGTTTTCAATCACTAAGCTTTGTATCAGTGCAAATAACATTCCTACAAAAGAATATTGCAAATTCTTTTATTAATCCAAGGCATTACTAAACTAGTGTTTGTAAATAATGGGCTGTAGCTCTCCTTGAAATGCCCTTCACTATTGTTAAAGTCCACCCATTTTCTGTAACTGCTTGTCTTATTCAGGGTTGCGGATGGGAAGGGGGGTGTCCCAAGCCTATCCCAGAAGCTGTGGGTGCAAAGCAGGGAATAACACAGGAAAGGCTGCCAACCCATCACAGGGCACACTCACATATGCATACCTACAGACAATTTAATAATTCCAATTCACCTCAGCATGTTTCTGGACAGTTGGAGGAAACCTGTGAACTTTAACAGCATGGGGAGAGCATGCAAACTCCACACACATGGAGCCATAGCAGAGACTCAAACCCTGCTCACAGAAGTACCAGTGCTACTCATAACCACTGCACCACAGCATTGCACCTCTCCCAGTTGTTTAAGTGTTTCTGTTAACATTAGGAACCTCAGAGACCCTGGCCAGGACCATATGACCCGTGGAATCAACTGGCCTGAATGCTTTGAGAGCCTGACAGTTTCTGTGTGCACACTAATACAATGAAGGACTGGGCATTTTTAAAAGGAACTCACTTCCCCTTTAATACCTGTATGGTTGACTCCATGGGGCTGAATGCATCCAAAACACGTGATGGAATGTTGCCAGATTCATTGACCAACTGAAATTTCAGCCTTATCTCTATCGGAGAGAAGCAGTCAGTGCATGCCTGAAAAAAAATTCATAAATCAGTGAGTGCATGCAGCTGTTGGAAATCATACCCAACACAAGACTTGTTGCAAGCAGAACAAATTGTTTTGCTTGATATAGGGTATCATATTAACATCAAGGTGGTCTGATTTTAGTTTCAGAGCTCAGTCTGCAGACCTCTAAGGTGAATTTGTTTAGTTTTGACTGTCAGTTTACACAGTTGGGAGATGGATAATGTATTGATGCTCAAGTGCCAAAATAACACAAACGGGTAAGAAACGGTCGAAGCCAGGTGTGTCCAGTCTTTTCCACAAAGAGCCAGTGTGTATGCGGGTTTTTGGGATGACCCCGGTGATCCCAGTTATAGGGATCAACAGCTTATAGCTTTTGTTCCTGCTATTAAAGTTCCCTGTGAGGCATTGCAGTCTGCATCTGGGTTGTGTTTCCTCTTGTCGGGGTGACAAGTATGTCCAGAATTCTGCCACTGGGATTCTTACTCCCACAAAACACTCTGCTTATATTACGCCTGCTCTGTATAACCTTCACTGCAGTGATAAGCCATTTTGAAGCATTTTTGATTTTCACTTTCTATATTTAATACATTAGATTAAATATTGCTCCTTACTTTCAAGGCACCCCATGGCCTTGTGCCACAGTACTTAACTGAACTGCTCCTGTCCAAACTCTTAGGTCAGGGGTCGGCAACCTGCAACTCACCAGCCGTGTTCAGCTCTTTGAGCATGAAGCTGTGGCTCTTCTCAGAACGATAGACGCATTCGCATTTTCATGTCTTAATATAATACTGTCGTAAATATAAATGATTTATTTATGGGTTAATATTATTATTTTTCATTTAGATATTTATTTACCTATATGTGAATGAAGTGGTCCGACGTGCGGTTTTGTGATGTCTTAACTGCATAATTTACATCTTTCTCAAAGTCATTCTCTATGACGAGAGTATGTCTCGTGTCATAATGTTTGTATTGTTTACCTTAAATTTGCTTAATTTCATTTTATGTTCTGTTTGAAATTTTTAACTTGCTTTGTTTGTTGTGGTGGCTTAATGGTTAGGGAAGCGCACTTGTAATTGAAAGACTGCAGATTCGAATCCTTGACCAGCAAGGCACCACTGAGGTACCCTGAGCTAGGTACCGCCCCCAAGCACTGCTCCCCGGGCACTGAATTAGCTGCCCCCTGCTATGTCACATTGTCACATATGGGTTAAATGCAGAGAACACATTTCGCTGTTGTGCACCTTGTGCTGTGGTGTGTCAACAATGACAATTAATCTCTAAATTGTTTAGTTTAAATTGTTTTTAATGTATTATCTTGGTTTGTTGTAAGATTTTGTAAGGCAACTTTCAGCTCTGGAAATGTTTTATATAAATTAAACGTTATTTTTAAATTATAATTCAATTCTTTTATGTACAATTTGTTTCTATTTGTGTTTATTTCTGGTTTTGATATTTATGCATCATTTTGTATATGTGTTTATATTTATATAGTATTTAAAAATGGTATTTAAATGGTGCTTTTTGTTGGTGGGGGGGCAGGGAGTGAGAGATGAACAAAATTTTTGTTTGGGGGGGCGGGGCTAAAACGGGAGGTTCAGCCAGGTTGCTATACAAGCTAGAACTGCCACTATCACAGGCATGAGAGAGGGGGGGCCCTGAGCAGTATTGCATAGCGCAGAGTTGCTATGGATCATTTAGGGACATTGATGTATTTGACTGCATATTTTTCGACTTGGAGGGATGGACTGGATACACAATCAAGATAGATGAATATGGGTCAGCCACAACACTGCAACTTCAGGGTGCACTTTGCATTTTCATGATGGTTCCCTTACTGCCCTATCCATGTTCCTCTTTTTTACATACCTTTAATTTGGTGATCATTAAATCAGGGCAGTTTATCTCTTTTGTCAAACTAAAGGTGCCATCAGTCGATGATTTTAATCCATTAACAAAAATAAGACGCTTTTCCTCTTGCTTAGCATCCAGGTCCACTTTATAAAGAATGAAGAGATGCCCCTCTGGAGCAAAATGGATAACAGACAATACAGTCAATCATGCTAATGAAATGGAATGCTGATAAAACATTTTACTGACAGTGACAGATAGAAACAGCTTACAGGTAGCTACATATACTTACCCTTCACGCCCCCTCTCTTTGGTTTGAAGCAAATTTTTAACTTAATATTTTTTTCCGTTTGAGAAAGAGAAATAATTTTAGGATCGGCTTGTATTGTTGGGCTTAACTGTATAACAGCAACAGCTCTAAGATAAACAGTAAAGAAACAGATCAGCACAATTAATTTTAATATATATGTGCACATATATACGTGTCCCTGCCTCGTGCCCATTGTTTCCGGGATAGGCTCTGGACCACCCGCGACCCAGTAGGGTAAGTGGTTTGGAAAATGGATGGATGGATGGATGGATATATATATATATATATATATATGTGTGTGCATGTGTGTGTGTGTGTGTGTGTGTGTATGTATATATATATATATACACATATATTTTCATTAAAAGTTACTTTGAGATTTGCAATGAAGATTTTAAAGAAATATTTCATGAAGATTTTTCATTTTGTTTGCTTTTGAAACATTTGAATGCACTTAGATGCTGATGGCATTATAATGGCATTTTCTGTTTATACTTACTCTAAAATAGTGACCATTCCTTCACTTCCCACTGCAAGGTATTGGTCAGACATTTTAGTGATTGCCTGGCCAAAGTATTGCAGCCCCGTTTCAAAATGCGCAGCTGAAATTCTCTAGAAAGAAAAACAGACAGCAGATAAAACACTTCTAATGTACCACATTTTTAAAGAAAATAAAACAAATTAAGTATGTATTTTCAGGGGCTTACTATAATACCTGTGAATCTTTATTTTTGCAATAATATGCAATATGTGCTTAGCTTTTACCTATGGTAGTTACGTAAAGAAACAATCATTGCTTGAATTAATTAGAAAAATCTTGTGTTATTTGTATAAGTGTGACTTCATGACAGAAATGGTAGCTGACCTGTGAGAAACGGTTCCTGATGCCTCCTTCATAGCCATTGAAAATATAGATGCTGCCACTGGACTGGCCATTATCTTCTTCTAGTGGAGCTCCAACAGCAACATCATTGTAACTGTTTCCATCAATGTCTCCAATGTCTGTGATTGTAGAGCCAAATCTGGCAAAGATGTATTTATCCATGCCCTCCATCTCCCAGTACTCCTCCGTAAATTTTCCCTGCATGATCACAGCCAATTAGTTCTATGCATCCACGTTTCAAACACTTACCCAGAATAGGGTGTAATTTTTTTTTATTAAAGCAAAATATCTTCTGACAAAAACTGCCTGGCACTCAGATTTGACATTTTTTTGAATGGATGGAGTTAACCTGTACCTACAGTGTCTAGTTATACCAGTTTCAGGGTAGGTAAACAGTCTAAGGCTTGTGACTCACCTCCTCAAGTTTGTAAATGTAAACCTTTCCCTCCTCTCCTTCAGCATGAAAGAAAGGTGCGCCAACAAGCAGATAGTCAGTCTTCTGGTCTCTGTCTAGGTCCAAGGCACACAGCACTGATCCAAAGTATGAGCCGACCTGAGCCATTTGGGACAGACTGAACATTAAGAACATTACTGCTGGAAATCATGTCTGCTTAGACAATCGTATTCATATGTACTGTTAGGTTACAGATATAGACGGAGCCTTGCAGAGCCCAGCTTCTCCCCCCTACATCCTAATTGCTGGAGTGCTGCTCTGCCTCCTTCAACGTTAACTCGTTTATTAATGTCCCAGAATTTAGCAAAAGATTCTAAGTGGACAGTTTAATAAAAAGCCAGTTTTGCACAAAAAAATCATGTTTTTTTTTCATCAACTTTAATTTTCATTATTCTTCCTTTTCTTCTTCTTGGTATTGTCATTTCTCCAGTGGCTGAAATATTTCTACATGACTCCTTGATTTATGTCCTGACTGATTGCATTTTGTCTAATTTCGTTTGCTATACTGCTCCCAAAACTTAACAAACTAGCCAAACTGTGCTAGAGTTTAAGATGTATTTAAGAAGCAGTCGGCAAATAACTTAATATTTTAATGAATTTTCATGCGAATATTACGAATGAATAAGCAAGAATGTCACTTGCAGTGATAAGCTATCTTGATGCATTTTTAAGTTTCATTGACGTGTTTCAAAAAAAATCCGGCACTATTTAGCCACAATAGAATACCTATAGCAAATATAACTAACTAATAAACAAATGTACTGAGTGGCTTATTTGGGACTTTCCAGCCACCCCAAACCCTAACCCCCCCGCCACCCCCCCGTACCTTACAGTGATTCTCCTTCTCTCTGATTCTGATGTAACCCCTGTGAACTGTAGTTAATTTACAAAATCGATCAGAAGTTCCTATAACAAATCTGAAGTGAAAACCAATCAGTACTGATTAGATGTTGATTAAATCATGAAGCCCCTGTTTTCAATCACAGTCAAAGTTATGTCTTGGTCCCAGTGCATAGAGTTCGTCAAAAAACTTGATGAAACACTAAAATGTTAAGTGAAAAAGTTCTCTTTAAATTGCAAAGTAAGTCTGGCAGAATTTGAGATGGGTTGAAGTTTTCAATCACTACCAAAGGAATCACTGACCTGCTTTCCATATAGGGTCTGTATCGACTTTTGGGAGGGTTCGACAAACACAAAGACAGCACCACTTAAATTGTGTCGAGGTGCGCCTGAAATGTACAGGCTAAAGCTGGGTGTCCTGGCAGATGTCACACTATATCCTTCAAAGAGAAACAGCACAGTTCTGTATACCATAATATCTACATTCTTCATCAGTATGTACTATGTGCATATTTTTCATTAGTTCTTAAATACCCAGTATCATGCATTTAATACAAACAAATGTATATATCATATGCTGGGAATGCTTCAACTTTGATAAAGTGGAACTTACAGTAATACTAGTAGATACATTTCTGACTGAAATTTATAAGGGTTAACACATGAACATACTGTTGTTTAATTTTCTAGGTGTTTACCTAAATAGGAAAACTCTTTTCCTGTGGATGTTGTGTTTAGAAATTTCACACGGTTATTCGTAGGATAACTCAGTATCACTCCCCCACTCCAATCATATGCCCCCACAGCACCAAAAAGACGTGATCCCTGTATAGACACAAACACATATATCAAGTCTCTAATAGTGCAGAACACCCTGGTACAAGCACTCATTGAGTAGTACTCATTTTAGAGGTTGAATTCAGTGTTGGACCTTCAAGATTGTATTTTCATCTTTAATCAATACTGTTAATTACACATTTTGTATTTTACCAGTCGCATTTTTTACAATTGCATTCTTATACTTTTTTGTATCATAAAAATCTAATATATACACTAGTAATGTGTTAGTCTGATACTAATGGCAGGCTCACTGCATGTCATTTTATGCACATTACATAAACCTTCACTTACATCATGCGCTAAATGAGAACTAAATCCAGCTTCAGAAAGGGTGAAGTGAAATGCCGCCCCCTGCTGGATTCCTGTGGAAGCAGAGCATTTAATAACTGCAAACTGATGCAGCCTTTTAAAATACTGCTGTGATACATACTGAGCAACAGCAAAGTCACTTTTAGTAGTCTCACCTTCAATTCCAATTATGCTTGTTTCTAGCTGTTGGAGATAATCCTCCAAGGCACCGTAGTCATTCACCATAAATAAGTGCTTGTCGTGTGGCTCCAAAGCAATTTGCTGTAGCTCTTTCTGCCCCTTTCCTCTGGTTGCTTCTCCTACCTAAAAGTCATAAAAGTTCTTGCTGTACTTAATGGGAAAAATAAGCCCCCCTTCCCCCGCAACTGACAACTTTTACCATTGCCATTACCCCCCGTGCCCCATTCTCACAATGCTTTCAATTAGATAACAGGGTGGCACACAAATACAACTCTGAACTTGCAATTATTTAGTTATTAAAAGTGTGGGGCAGCACGGTGGTGCAGTGCTTAGCACTGTTGCCTCACAGCTCTGGCACAAGTCTCTGCCAGGGTTCCATGTGTGTGGAGTTTGCATGTTCTCCCCATGTCGTCGTGGGGTTTCCCTGGGTACTCCGGTTTCCCTCACAGTCCAAAAACATGCTGAGGCTACTTGAGTTACCAAATTGTGTGTGTGAGATTAAGATAAGCAGTTTCAGAAAATGGATGAATGGATAATTCCTAAAAGTTTCACAATCTAAAATACATAAAATGCAGAAATTGTAATAAAAAAACAAACCCCAATAGCAAAACGGGTGATGCCTTTCATTTTAGGTGAATTTAAAACTGTTGCAAGATCCATTTTATCCTCTGTTATCTCTCCATCTGTCAGCACAATAATTATCTTTCTTGAGTTTTCTTTTGACCCATTTTCAGGCACAAAGACATGCTCACTGTAATGAAAAGTAGAAAAATTTCAGAAAAAATGGCAATGAGTCTGAAAGAACATATGGCAAAAAAATTCCATACTTACAGCACATAGTTTACGGCCGATGCAGTGATCGTGTATTTCTCAATCTGTTTTATGTTTTGAACCTTCATAAGGGCTTTCTCGCTCTCAGCGTTTTCACTGAGTAGTAGTTCTGGTTGTACTACATTTCCATACTGAACAACAGCAAAGTTACACTATCAGAAAAAAAGAAAAATAAGTGTTTATAATCCCTTGATTGAGTTTATATGGTCGTTTATATGTTTAATTCACCCATAAATCAAAAACAAAAAACCAAATTACTAATTAAATTTATTTCTAATCAATTCCATTTCCATCCGTATAGAGGACATGTAACATTTAAGAAGGGCCCTTGTCATAAAGCACTTTAGAGAATCCCAGGCCCAGTCCCCAGTGAGTAACACACCTTGGGAGAAGCCAGACTGGGAGAAGCCCATTGTCCTCTGGAGAGTCCAGATAAATGATTAATTCAGGCAGGGTGGGATAGCGCTGGTAAGTATGGCACAGGCAGTTTGAACAGGTGAGGTAGCAGGTTCAGTGGCAATGGCAGGCTGTAGGACAGGAATCCCCACTTCCGGTCTGGGAGGGTCCAGACTCAACCACACTTACTAAACCTGGCAATTAGCTAGTAAGCTGAATGTGGTGTGTTTCAAAAGGAAACTTTGCAAATTTTGTTGCATACTGGCCCCCCCAGGACCGGAATTGGGGAACCCTGGTGTAGAAGAAGCAGGGGGCTGGTATTCAGGGGGGAGAGGGTCAGCAAAATGAATGAGCAAATGTGGGGCAGAAAAGCAACAGTGCAAGACAGCAGGGTGGGAACCATAAAGAAGTATAACCAGGAGGGAGAGGTAACTGGGAGCCCAGACAAAAGGGCAGCTCGTCTGAAGCTGATGACACTGATCCCCACCCAGCTCTACGACCCTAGCTGGAGACAAGTAACTACCAAGAGATAACCTTCCTATATGTTAAACAAAACAAGCATTTTTTAGCCTACATGTAAATACTGAGAGTGAGCCTAAATCTTACACATTCAGTTTAAAACTATAGAGGATTTTGCTCTGCAACTCCTTTCCCTTTCTTCTGTGGACAAAGAGCTTTTATGGAACGAAAATATTTCACAAGTAGCCTGGGGCATGTTCATCTGGGGATTTATAAGTTAGTAATAGCAGCTTAAATAAATAGGAAACTTAACAGGAAGTCAATGTAACAATAACAAAACAGGTATAATATGACCGAACTTATTGGCTGCAGGATTCTGCACCAGCTGAAGTTTTTTAAGGATAAAAAGGTTCACCTACAGTGGATCGACCTTCAACAGCTGTCCTTTAACATCAATTAATGATTCTAATGGGTCCAAAAGGATATTATCAACTACAATATAAAATGCTCCATTCACTGCTTTCATTAATGCAGTTTCCATCCCGTCATGTGGTCTAAACCTAGACTGAAAAAATTCATGATTTTCTTTTTCTAGAAGGGGCAACAGGTGTTATCCTCCCAAGTCCGGATTTGTGTACTAGAAGAATACCCTTGTAAACTGAACTGCTCAAGATACCTTACCATTTTCATTTCGACTTCCCATATATTATATTATATTTTGCAAGATATTAAGCCAAAGTACGTACACTAAAACAGCTTTCCCAAACTTTTTTCATTATATCGCAAATGAATTTTTTTGCTTTTTTGAAGTCTTCAGGTTCAATACTTCCAGATCCATCAAGAACAAAGGCAATTTCTGTCCCAGCATCTATAAAAAGAAGTTCAATTAGGGAATATATGCCGCTATAAAACATTCCTTTAAACTATTTTGCTAGCAAAGTATCTTTTTCACAAAGACTGATCTATAAAAAAATAATCACATTGAGACTTGAATTAATCTCATTAAAAAAAAATATTTTAATCTAAACTTGTATTAACTAAATGTCTGGTGTTCTAATGGATGCCTATCTGTTTGAATGGTGCATTCAAATATGGAGTCAGATGCTCTGTGAGACTTAATATTGTACCAGATGCCCATTACCTTCCTCATCCTCATAGTTATTGTTGTTGTTGTTGTTCCTGTTAGCGCGTTTACTTCTGGTCTTGCCATTAGCTGCAGCACACAACAGGATAATTAGTTAGACACTTAACGAAATTGTGATTTAAACTTGCCCTATTACTGTGGTTCACATCTATGTTCTTAGAGCAGTGGTTGTTTTCCTGCTATCCCGTCATAGTCACATACATTCTTTTGTTTCTGTTATATCAACAGTATACAAAGGTTATTAAAAGACTATGCGTTCCCACGCACAAAACCAATTACAGCGCAAGATTAGGCGACATCAGGTTTGCTACAGGAGACACGCCGTCGGTACGCCATGTACTTCCTTATTCAGACTGAAATATCGTGAGAATACCGTGGGAATACCACCACTAGAGGGAGCCAAATAAAAACAACCACTCGTATGTGGATAGGCAGGATAGCAATGCTTGCAAAAAGCATTTTAAACATCATTTTCACTAACGTTAAAATAATTCCACATAACAGACATTTTTCTAACTTTAGTACATAGTTGTGCAAGGCAATACAGGTCATCATTTTAAAGGGAATTATTAGCAGTAAATATCGGCTCATTTTTAATCAGTGGCCAATGGTGAATTGTTGCTGTATCGGCTGATACTGATAGTTAGCCGATACAATCGGTGCATCTCTGGATCTTTTAGTAGAAACTACCAAATATCACATTAAACCATCTGACTTTAAAGAGTAATTCTCAGAGAACAGTTTAGCTGAAAAAAGCAGTATGTGAAGTGATCCACCAAGAACACTTGGATAATAGCAATGTTAACTATAGCCAAAACGTTTTATGTCCCAAACAGTTTTAAATTCATTGCAGTTATCCATGGCACAATATGCAATATATACCATATGTCACACATACATTATAGTGTTTTGCTTATTAGCTCTAAAAATATGTGTATGCAAAAGGAGTTAAACAATGACAAAATAATATACTTACTTTCTTCTAGAGTACTTTTGTTTTTGGTGATATCATTTTTCATTTGTTCTACAACTGTAATGAACAATATAAGAAGTCCTGAATTACTCTGTGATCTAGACAATTAAACATTTTTCAAAATAGCACACACACACATACACAGGTTTGTAATAATATCTTTGTGGGGACTCACACAATAAGTTACCAAACAAAATACAAAAGTTTTTGTATTTTAGTTTTTTCATAGCAGTCACCAATTTCTATAAAATACAGTTTCCCCTTTTGGGGGAAAAACAGATATTTATCACGTTATGGGGACATTGTATCCCCATAAGGATAGGTATACCCGCTCACACACATACACACTGTGGCGATGGTGGGCATAGACACCCTAAAATTAAATGCAAAATGTGGCTAGAGTTTTTCTTCATACCCCTGTGTGTGTATATATTTACACTATATGGACACACCTCTCACTCATTGAATTCAAGTGTTTCATTCAGACCCCTTTGTCATGCCCTGCTCGTTGGCTCCTCATGTGTGCCACGCCCCCTGATTATCCACGTGTGCTTCCCTGATTGTCTCCAGCCCTGTCTGATTACGTTGCTTAGTCCTGTTGTATTTAAGTCCTGGTCTTGCCTGTTTCCCTCGTCTGTCATTCATGTTAGTTGGCGTGTGATGTATCCTGGTCCCCGTCTTCCGATTAAACCCCTTGTTTTGCCCCATATTCTGCCTGCCTGCCTGCTTCCTGCTTGCTCGCTTGCCCAAGCGATCGCCCGCTTAATTTGGTACGGAACGTTACAGAATGACAGACCCGAAAGAAAAGCCAGCTTCCGTAGCTGAGGAGGACTACCGCAGTTACGTGGACCAGCTGCTATTTTGGATTGCCCAGCCCGGTATCCGGGAAGATCCCCCGGCATGGGACCTTGTTGACCAGAGCTGGGATATCCTGGACCGTATGTCCCTGGAGGAGGACGCGCACCTCGCGGAGGAGGTGCGCGAGAACTTTCAGCGGCTGGACGAGCTCCGGAAGGAGCAGTATGTCAAGCCGCGCGAGCCGGGGACTATTCTCCCGCCGTCCGCCTTTGCTGACAGTGCGCAGCCTCCCGCCGTCATCAGGAACCGGCGGAAGAAAAGGAAGAGCAAGCCGGCGATCGCCTTGACGATCGTCCTGGGGGCGCGCGCTCTCGTCCCCGCTTGTCTCCCTGCCAGTGATCAGGAGGACTCTCCGGGCAGTTCTGGGATCACCGCCGCTGCTAAACTGCCTGCACGGGCTGCTCCCTCCTTCCTGAGGACACGACCCGTCACCGAGGAGCTACCGCCTCTCCTCGAGCAGTACTCCTACCGGCCGGAGCGACTGGCCAACAAAGGGGCCAGCTCGGTTAGGGATGCTATTCCACGGGTTCCCCGGATCCTTAAAGGGGCCACGCCCGTCTCGTCTGCGCGGGACCTGCCTGTCCCGCCAGCGGACAACCCGCCAGCAACTACACCCGAGGCGTTGTCTCCGCCTCAGGCGCTGCCTCCGGCACCTGCTACAGCCAGTACACTCCCTGCTCCTACTCAGTCCGCAGCCATGATCCTGGCCAAGCAGTTTTTGCCCTCCAGGATCTGTTCTGGCACGTGAGGGGGGAACCAGCCTTCAGAGACTCCCCAGAGGTGGCTGAGCTCCTGGAACAGCTGCAGAAGGAGTTCGCCGCCGTTACCTCAGAGTCTCCGCTCCAGAGCTTGGCCGTCGCAGAGGAGAGAGAGGAGAGAAGGGGCAGGCTTTCTCAGCAGCGGCTACAGTGCCTCCCGAGGCACTCCTTTCGCCTCCGTCACCTGCTACAGTCCCTGCAGGCGCTATGCCTGCAGCTCTCGAGCAGGCGCTCCTCCTGCCTGCAGCCCCCGCGCCCGTGCCCGAGGCGCTCCTGCTTGCAGCCCCCACGCCCAAAGGCGCCCCTTGCGCCTCTTGTGACTGTGCTCCCTGGGGCTCTTGTTTCTGGCCCCACTCCTGTCCCTGACCGAGCCCTGGTCCTTCCAGTCCCAGTCCCTGAGGTCCCAGTGAGCTCGACCACCGCTCCTCCCTCCGTTGAGGTAGAGGAGCTTGAGTGGGACCCCTCGGGGACCTCCCTGATGACTCCTTGGTCCTCACCCCAGCGAGCGGGACCCCGGCCAAGGACCCCCATGTCGGTGTCCCGCAAGGGGAGAGGACACCGACGTAGGGCTGGGGTCCCTCCCACCCTGCCCCCTGGCTCGCTCTCCCTCGCCTGCGATGTGGCTTGGTCGGCGCCTGCGGGTCCTGGCCCTCCGGGCCGGCAATCGCCTGCGCGTCCCGCTCCGCGGCCTCATCGCCCTGCCTCGCTCCCCCCTCCGGTGCCTGGTCGGTCGCCGGCGGGCTCCCCAGAGGCGGCTCCTCGATCGCCTGCGGTTCCCCCTGCTCTGGCGCGTTGGAAGACGTCGCCGCCTGCTGCGGCTCCCCCCCTCTCCTTGCCCTCGCCAGGGTCCCCTCCAGCTCCCTCGTCCCCTTCCCTGGTGCTCCCTCCTGCTCCCTCCTTGGCCCCTCCATCGGTCCCTCGCCCTGCCTCCTCTGCCCCTCCGGGGTCCCCTCCGGCTCCGGCCTCCCAGCCGCCTGCGACCCCTCCGGCTGCCTCCCGTGGCCCGCACAGGCTCCCTCGGCCGACCCTTTACTCCCCCCTCCTTCTCGCCCTATGCCCCTGCCTTTGTCCCTCCTGTCTTCGCCCCGCCTGCTTTTGTTCCTCGCCCATCTGTTCCGCCCTTTCATGCTCCTCATTTCCCGGTGTTCCCTCCTTGCACTCCTGCTTCTAGTGTCCCGCCTGTCCCTCCTGTTTCTCCCTTATCTGTCTTTCTGCTTTCCTGATCCTTTGTCACGTCCTGTCTTACGTCCTGTCCCTCGCCGTGTTCTTCTGTTTTGTTCCCGGTATCGCGTTAATTGTACTGTTCTTCGGTTCCAGGTCCTGGTTCCCGTGTCCCGTCTGTCGCCTCCTCCCTGGCGCGCCCAGTGAAGCACGCCTTTGGGGGGGGGTTCTGTCATGCCCTGCTCGTCGGCTCCTCATGTGTGCAACGCCCCCTGATTACCCACGTGTGCTTCCCTGATTGTCTCCAGCCCTGTCTGATTACGTTGCTTAGTCCTGTTGTATTTAAGTCCTGGTCTTGCCTGTTTCCCTCGTCTGTCATTGATGTTAGTTGGCGTGTGATGTATCCTGGTCCCCGTCTTCCGATTAAACCCCTTGTTTTGCCCCATATTCTGCCTGCCTGCTTCCTGCTTGCTCGCTTGCCCAAGCGATCATCTGCTTAATTCGGTACGGAACGTGACACCATTGCTACAGGTGTATAAAATCAAGCAACTAGCCATGCAGTCTGGTTCACAAACATTCGTGAAAGAATGGGTTGTTCTGAAGAGCTCAGTGAATTCAAGCGAGGTACCATCATAGGATGCCACCTTTTGAAATAAATCAGTTCATGAAATTTCTTCCCTGCTAGATATTCCATGGTTAACTGTAAGCGATATTATTGCACGGTGGAAGCATTTAGGAACAACAGAAACTCAGCCACGAAGTCGCAGACCATGTAAATTAAAAGAACGGGTCACCAAGTGTTAAGGCACATACGGCATAAACTGCGGAGACCCAAACCTCCTCTGGCATTAACCCCAGCACAAAAATCGTGCCTTGGGAGCTTTATGCAATGGGCTTCCATGGCCGAGCAGCTGCATGCAAGTCCCACAACACCAAGCCCAATGCCAAGTGTCAAATGGAGTGGCACGTAAAGCATGCTGTCACTGGTCCCTAGAGCATTGCAAACGTGTTCTGTGTCATGACAAATCACACTTCTCTGACTGGCAGATGGATGAGTCTGGGTAAGAGAACGTTACCTGCCTGACTGTATTGTGCCAACTGTAAAGTTTGCTGGAAGAGGGATAATGGTACAGTATGGGGATGTTTTTCAGGGGTTGGGGTAAACCCCTTAGTTCCAGCACCCAATATCAGTGCCTGACCTTACAAATGCTCTTCTAGATGATTGGGCAAAAATTGCCACAGACGCTATAAAATCTCGTGGAAAGCCTTCTCAAAAGAGTGTCAACTGTTGCAAAGGCTGCAAAGGTAGGACCAGCTCCTTATTGATGTATATAGATTTAGAATCATATCATAAAAGTTCCTGTAAGTATAATGGCAAGACATCCCAATACTTTTATACATTTCACTACATACTTGTATAACTACATATGTGACAAATAAAGGAATCTTGAATCTTTTATTTGATATATGTGAATCTTGAGTCCATATAAATGTAGGCACAGTATGTGCATATATGTCAATGGACAAATGGTGAATTATAATTTCTATTTTAAAAAATCTTTAAAAATTGTGACAATTCATGTTTCCAGTTCGTTTGCTTACCTCGAGCTGCGGGAGGCAAGGTCACTTCTACTGTTAATGGGTCGGACATAAGGTTACACTCTCCATTCAAGTCCTCATCCTCTGACTGACGCCTTCTGACTTGCTGGCAAATCTAATGAGAGAAGATAACACCGGACATCTATAAAAAGTTTGGCTTTTCATATGCAATTACTTTCTGAAAGACAAGTTCCTGATGTCTAATTGCAGGGTGGTTGCTGGCATATGATTGAGTGATGACTGGCTTCTGGTTGATGGTTTGTTGTTTTATCAGAACAGTCATAAAGACTTTATTATTCACCTTCCTTCGATTCTTACTATTACCATTCTGCATCCATCTCTTTCTTACATTTTCAATGCTATGCTGACTAAATCCCAGACATGAGTACCCATCTCAACTGTAGGCCACTGTTATCATTATCATAAAGCCTTCCAAAATAACCAAATTTGCCTGTTCCTTGTTATCCCCAATGATTACTGTGGTCACATCGACCGGAAGCAAAGTGATGCAGTTTCAGTTTGTGAATTAATTAATAACAAGTCTGCTGGGAAGAAAAAAAGAAGATAACCAAGACAACTTTCAGAAAAAAGAAATGGGAATCTACCAATCTGGTCTTAGCTTTGTTGCCCAGGGAAATGAGAATGCGGAATGAGGGAATAGAAAGAGATGGTTCAACATATAGGTCTTCTAAAGTCTATTCTTTGTTATCTATGAGATCCTGACCAATGAAACACCAGGAAACGGTAATAGGAAGTCGAAAGAGCTAAAGGTCATTTTAACAGAGAGCTATTTGCATAAAATTTCTGGCAAAACATCAAACATGTTCATGTTATTTGTCCCTGAAACTTAGTCAGGTCTCAAAACAGAACTGCCAAGAATTCCACTTTACATTTAACAAGCTCGGGATCACAAAGACTTAGTTTCTGTTCTTGCCATTAAAGTGGCAGGTGATCATTGGTGTCAATGCTGGGTTTGCTCTGAGACCGGTAGGTACTGCTCAAATAACTGCTTCATCATTGTCAACTCTCTGATATGGGTGCCCCAACTGGCCTTTGCCACTTACCCAGGAGTTTACGCTGGTTCTTACCATACCAACCATTTTGTCTGATCCTGAGTGGCTAAATGACGTAAATCATTGAGACACTCTCACTTCTCTCAAGCCGGTGTCACTTCTGCAATTTTAAATACATAGTTGACAACACTAACTTATGATTCACTCAAATTAACTTCCCTCTCTAGAATCTTTTAAGAGGTGAGGGGACCCAGTACTTCATGGCCATGCACAAGCAGAACAGGGGACAACCTGTTGACAATTGAGGGACATCTCAATAAGCAAATAAGGAGGTAAATTTAGACCCTCTATGCTTTAGAATCTCTTTTGTAAACATTCCCAGGAAAAAGGTGGACAAAAGAAAAACATATTGCTTTAGCCTTAATGTTCTTTAGAGGTAAGACCTCAGGGTATCGAATTTGTTACTAACAAATTCCAACATCTACATGCTACAGTACCTACAATATTCATTCCCAAACATTCAAAGGGAATGTCAATAACTGGCAAGGCCTCCAGCCGTGCTTTGGGAGGCACTCTGTCACAACCCAGACGTGGCTTACTGTTAAAAAAAACATTCATCGGCCTCCATAAAACTATGTTTGTGACAGAACACCTCAACCTGGGCCACGCATACATCATGCTAGAAACAGGGAACCAGGAAGACCTGAGCAACTGACTGGGTGGATGGCTCCAGGATAAGCAAATTACAGCAAGTATATTGGCCGTAATGTTTATAAACAAACAAAGACTATTTATAAATATCATACATTGGATGATTAAATAAGTAACTGGAATAAAGTTCTGCAATCTCTAAAAACTGGAAGTGTTTCCACAATTTTGGCCACAGTACTTTCTGGAGAATTTTAGAGAGGTCTTATAAAAGTCAGATGGGAGTTTGTAATACATGAGACCAACTTCAGTGGCTTTTGCAACTTGGGAATACATCTCTATCACACTTCCTAAGTTGAGCAATATTAGGGGATATTTGTCATTGATCAGGGGTTAAAGGTTTATCTTGTTCTTTTAGGTTTGATCCTACTGCTCTCTTGAATCTATCTTGTTTCAATAGCCAAACTGTAAAACCTCTAATTCCCTGCCTTTTAGATCAAATGTACAACGTCAAAAGTCTTCTTCCCTCACAATATCTTATCTGATATAGTCACCCAAACCACAATATGTGTGACACCTGTAACTGGTGCAAAACTCTTCTCTAAAGCAAGGCTCTTCTGAGAGTTTGCACATCATACTGATCGCAAGACCGTTGATTTATAACATACATCGTGCCACTTTAGCTACAACAAGTCTGCGGGAAACACATTTCAATGTGTTCTCTACCCACTTAGCCCACATAATAACAATGTGACTTCAACCTCTCATGTTTGGTACAAAACAGTCCCATGACCCAGCTGACACCATCCCTAGAGTCTGCAGGGTGGTTGCAGCACCATGCAATTGGTTTAGTTTTCAGCAGGAGGGAATCATGTCGACATTAAAATGAATTTAACAAAATAACTACTATAGAGATTATTTAATATTCTTCTGGGATAAAGGTTGATGTTCCAGTAAGACCACAACTGAAATGAGTTAAAATAAAAAAACCCTAGAGCTGTATTAGTTACCACAGGCCCAGCTGCAAAGGTTGACTTTCCACCAAGCTGGAAACAGAAATTTAACCCATATCCCATAGCAATGTATTTTGAATTAAGAATTTTTCACAACAAAATTACTAAAAACTATCCTGCTCATTATTATTTCCCTGTAAGTCAACTTATGCCTGGTAGCAATTCCCGTCTTCGAATTACCTTCCATTGGGTGCTGTTAACAAACCATTTCTCAGACACCGATATATAGAAAGCCACACAAGAGTTTCCTGCTGTCATCTGAGTCATAAGAAAAACTGTAGCATCTGACACCAAAGAAGAGGAAACTGTGGCTTGTAAAACAGACATAACCTAAATAAGTCTGTATGTTATTCACAGCTCCATATACGGCATCCTGTTGTAGAAGCATCGGACTTAGCAATTTCATACATTTCAATACTGCAGATTTTTTTTTACGTAGAAAACTGCTACAAAATACAGATCAGCAACACACAGAAGAACAGAGACTAATATAGGGCTGGGCAGTATCCATACATCAGGGAACAACCTAGGATGGGGCACCAACCCATTAAAGGGCACACTCACACACCATTCACTCACACACCATTCATTCACACACCACTCACTCACACAACATTCACTCACAGAAGCACATCTAGGGGCAATTCAGCAATTCTAATTAACCTCCGCATGTGTTTGGAATGTGGGGGAAAACTGGAGTACCAGACGGAAACCCCATAATTACACAGAGAGGACATGCAAACCAAGTGGAGGTTTGAACCCAGGTCCCAGAGGTATGAGGCAATAGTGCAAATCACTGCACAACCATGGGCTGGCCAATATATTGATAAAATATCCTATTGTGATTATGTACCTTCATATCATAATCAATCTGAATATTTTGAGTATTGTGATTGTTGTCTTAATCCTTATAATGCACCATTTTTACACAAATTCCATCAAACTCTTAGCCTGTTGGCATAATTTATCATTATACTTGTCACATGCTCCATAACTACTAGCAAAACAATATGGTTGTCATGAACAGAAAAACTCAAAACCCATCCATCCATCCATTTTCCAAACTGCTTATCCTACTGGGTCGCAGGGGGGTCCGGAGCCTATCCCGGAAGCAATGGGCACAAGGCAGGAAACAACCCAGGATGGGGGGCCAGCCCATCGCAGGGCACACTCACACACCATTCACTCTTACATGCACACCTACTGGCAATTTAGCAACTCCAATCATCCTCAGCATGTTTTTGGACTGTGGGGGGAAACTGAAGTACCCGGAGGAAACCCCACGACGACATGGGGAGAACATGCAAACTCCACACACATGTGACCCATGTGGAGACTCAAGCCCGGGTCCCAGAGGTGTGAGGCAACAGTGCTAACCACTGCACCACCATGCCGCCCCAAAACTCAAAACCATCTGTCATATTTTATTTGTTTCTACATATGAATTTTAGAACGAACAAGGCAGTATGAGAAAAAAACTGAGCAAGAAAAATGTACTTTTGGTATTTTCTAGGGTTACACCCTATGACTAAAAAAGAGTAGTTTCATTTGATTTATTGATAAAAATTAGATTTCCATTTTGCAGTCCATTCAATTTGTCTCCTTTTTCTGTTCTGAATCTGTTTAAGGGTAATTCTAAGGGAATTTTAAGCAAAAATGGAGCTTTGAAGTAAATAATGACAGGAATTATACTGCAATAATTATCAATATCATTTGATATGGAATACAAATCATCATGATAAAATATTTTTCAAAATCACCCAGCCCAAGATTAGTCTGAGTGACTCAAATTACATTTTGAATATTTTCAGCATCTTAATAAATGATCAGGTATCTTTTTCTTTAATTTACTTTAATTTACTAATTATTATAACATAGAATGATAAAATCAACTGCGTACCACAAACTGATCTCCATTCAGACTTTTGGCTGCTGAAACAATGGGCTTGAGTCCTTTAGTTGCATTCCCTGCAGAAAAAAACATCTTGGTAACCCAATTTTCATTCAATAATGTTGTTAAAGATCACTCAGATTACAGATCTACTATACCTTTAATGGTCAATTCAGTACAGTTTTTTTCCAGAGTGCAATGATGCAGTTTTCGGACTGTTGAATTTGAAGTGGCAACCAAAATTCTATGCAGAACAAAAGAGAATTTATCTTTTTCTCTCTTCATTTGTTTATGCATATTATTAACTAAAACAACATTTAAATACATATGAAATACCTGAATCAATATAGAAAAACACATTATAAAAAAGTCTGTAGTCACCCATTTTTGTATGGAATTATAGTTTGTCCAAATTGCTTCTCATCTTTTTTGGAAAAGCGACCCACAGGTGTGGTGTGGATGTTGAAGGTCACCACTGAAGAGAGGACTAAATTGACAGAAAACATAACATTGACCAGCATGGCATTCCACAGACACCTGCAGCAAATATGCATGCACGCATTCTGAACACAGATTGCTGAATAAAATTACACTTTTATTTACCAGATATTTTTATTAAAGTTATGTCATACTGAGAAAGCAGGCCCCAATGGTGAAATTACCGGCCCAAAATAATAAATGAATATTAAAAGTTTGTGTTCTTAATGTATGATTCCTCGCATCACAACAAATATTTTAATTGAGAGTATGGTTGGAAATAGAGCTACAAAAGAATGATCAATGCAAAAGTCTAGCCTAAGAATGATATTGATATTAGGACTACTTTCAAAAGCCAAAAGAATATGTGGTAACACTTTCCTTAAAGCTGTCATCTATAATGAATTATGGATACCTTCATAAGGCATTACAAGATCTTCTATTGACAGTCATAAGTCTTTATACTGCTGATTATAATACTTCATTATAAAACTGCATTATAATGGTCAGTATAAGAATTAAGGATTCTTTGAACTGCATTATTAAGGTATCTATAGTGCATCATACATGACAGCTTCATAAAGCTTTCATAATGCAACATAGCTATAATGTATCAAGCCTTTTTATACATATGTATAACCATATAGATCACTAGTATGCTTTACAATTTCAAAGTCAATCCAACTTTTCGTTCCTGTAAGGATTACTGTTTGATTTTGTAAAATACTTCTCAAAGCATGTTTCTACGTTAGGTTCATTTCCTCGTTTTTATCCCAATTTGAGTTTCCTCTTTTACAAACCTATTGTGAGTTACATTAATTGTCAACCTGATGTGAGGACCTGAATCTGAAGAAATTTTGTACTAATGAGGAACTTAGTGTTTGTGGGTTTCGTAGCAGTATTTCATAGCACTGAAAGTCCTAATATACATCTATATTATAATATATTATCATAATGCAATTAGCAGCATCCGATAAAAGGTAATTAAAGGTATAATTTACCGGTCATAGTAATTCTACGTTTTTATAAAACTTCAGTATGTCAGATTGCAAGGAGATGTATTCCGATGCACGGAAATAATGTACATTTTTAAATTCTCAGGTTATCACGGTTATAATTATAATATTGCTACAACAGGAAACGAAAATATTCATGTTTCAGGTAAGGAGTAGTTCCCGCCACAGGTAATAAACTGGTTGTTTGTCCTAAAAAATAGTTATGTATAAGTACATACCTGTGAGCAATATGTATCCATGAATCATTTTAAAAATATAGCGTCCCATACTCTGCGATTAAAATCCTTGGTTCCTGTCGCTTCTCGTATTTACCTCGTTTTAATTTCATAGCTGGAGGAGGTGTACATCTCTAAAGATTGCTATTGGCCAACTTTTGATTACACGTCATACGGATTTCTTTTTTTAAAAAAGCTCAAGTCGGAAAACCACATTCTTCTTTATTTTTCAACTTCCGTAATGTGTATAATGTAAAATAGACGAGTTTTTTTTCCTTTGAATAAACCCAAATGAGCAACTGCCGGAACGTATTTTTCTAGAAGAATACCATTCTAATAATGGGTAGGACCCCCCTGCTCTGAACACAGGCTAAAATTTTTGAGGCATGGATTCAATAACATGTTGGAGATATTCCTCAGAGATCCAGGTTCATGGTGACTGTGTTATGTAATTGCTGCAGATTGGCCAGATCTCCCAAAAATGGTCTTAAATCACATCCCAAAGGTGGCTTGTTTGGTGGCTTGATTGGTATTAAGGTACCTAATGCGTGCCTAGAAGACATTCTCCATGTCACTGCAGCACGACCACCATCTAAACTATTGGCACAAGGCTGGTTAATTGGATCCATTGATTCATTTTAAGTTCTGACCTCACCCATCTACAGGTCTAAATTTAAGAATTTTTCCAGTTTTCAACCATCAAGTATCAGTTAGCCTGTGCCCACTGTATAGTCTCAGGTCCTATACTATAACTATAGGAGTGTGGTCCATTGTGGCCACCTACTAGCCCATTCACCTCAAGGGCTGGCGTGTTATTGTTCTTATTATTATTATTAGTCATGTAGCTGTTGTATTATTCTGTATAAACTCTAGAGACCTTTGCATGTGATATTCTCAGGAGATCAGTTTCTGGAATACTCAAAACGCCCAGCCTGGCACCAACAATCGTGGTCAAAGTCAACTTCGCGTTTTTGCGTTAGATCGCGCTTTAGACATTCGGATGTTATCTGAGGCTCTTGACCTGCATGTTTTTAGACATTGAAAATCATTTGCTGCCAAATGATTGTCTTGTTAGATATTTGCATTGTTTTCCTAATAAACGTGTCAGTTGACTGTATATTCAGGTTTGATATATACATGCGTTCAACTGAAATACGCGATAGAAATAGTCGAGTATTTTCTATTGGAAGACACTCAAGAATAGCGCAATGTTTTTTGAGATGTTTTTTTCATCTGCACATCTCAAGATTAGAGGCAAAGCTGCTGTGGGCAAAGCAAGTGCACAACTGACAGTCACTTTCGGAATGTCGTGGGTGATTACAGTGTAATGTTTTATAATGTCCGGTTAGTTTCACATTTTCGTATTTTTTAATGTAGAGCATTTTTAGATTTTTTTTTTTTTGGCAATCGAACATTTGTTACTAACGGCAATGCTCCTGCGTGTGGACTTTCATGACCACATCCGCACAGGAAATAACTCGCCACATTTTTCATATCAGACCCGATCAGCAGAACCAAAAAGACTACAATGTGCCCGGTTGTGTACACAAAAAGGTTTGAAAGTAATCTCTTAAAATTTGTTTGACCAGATGACTTCCTGAAATTGAAAGATGTTATGTAACACCCCATGTGTCTTCATTAGCACATGATAAATGCTGCCTGCCTGCTCGCCACTCTGATGAAACTCAGAATGATAACATGTTTTGCGCAAGCTGTGCTGATGCTATACCACAATTCAGATGTTATAAGTGTGGGCTTAAAGTTGGACTTGTGAAACAACAAGGCTTGTTTCAAAAGGTAGAAACCCCATTACTGATCTACTGTGCCGCAGTAAAATCTTACGTTAGCGTTTTAACAGGCTTATACATTTGGCAGTGTGTTAATTCAGATTGATAATGTGAAAAGAACTGATTTCCTTCTAATCCGCCATGTCAAAGAAAAGCTGTTTAACCCACATTACAAGGTTAGGCGCGCACTTCGTGGTCCGGGTTCGTACACGGCGGCGCGCACATTGTACGTGCACTACAGTGCGCATGTCGGCAATCCGCGTATCGGCACGCGAAACAAGGTGGGGGTCTCAAACTACCCGCGAGACAGTTTCATACGCGACATATTTATTGTACTCTTAATCTGCCCGTGAAATCAGTCTTTGCTTTGCACTAGGGATGATACTGTAACGTAAAAGAAATTTCCTTATTAAAGTGGCTACCAACAACAATGGCAACATTCGTTCCCAGATTCCCCACAAAAAACCCACACACAGAAAACAGTAACAAGTACACTTTCCTCTATTCTTTACAAAAATATACTGTTCATAAGATGCCAGGTTTAGGTGAATGTAAGCAGGAATATGGTTTTGCTATCCAACCTATGGAACACCAAGCCAGCCACTGGCACCACCCATCATCACGTAGTATTGCACACCCCCAAAAGGCCTGTAGATGTCATAGGTTAGACTTTAACACTTCATTATTCACAAATAAATCACCACTCCAATTCAGTAACACAAGGCACAACAAAACGTCACTCTAAAAAGGGCAGTTACTAGACTTAAATGCTCCATACATACAGCTTTCCCCAACAAACCACCCACTCTCCACGCTAAACTAAAGTAGATACCCCACTGAACTTCCCTCTGTCACACACACACACACACACACAAAAACAATATGCCGCACACAAAGTATTCCCGTATGTCCCTTGCCGGTCACTCCATCCGAGAGTCAATCCAATACAGCCCAAACATCCTTTCTTGTGAACTAAGCGGCGTAACAACATCTCTGCCTCACGAAAAACAGTTCCACCGTCTCTCCCCCTAACTAAGGTCCTCTCTCCTTAAAACTTCCTCCAGGTGCCTCTCATGCAATTAAAACAATGCCCCGATAATCCTCTGAACCGCTAAACACCCACCTGATGACATTTTCCCAATCACATGTCATCACAATACCAAGGTTCTTAACCATTGAACAAGCAGGAGTGGAAAATGAGTTGTAAAAAATAATTTAATGTTACTTCTTATCTCATTTGCACCTAAGTACAACATTTGCGCAATAAGTTTTTTTTTTGTATATTTTGGATTTTATGCGTTGCCTTATGAAGGGTACATATTGGTGTACACCTCCAGCATAAGAAAGAATTCCGTATTATACTGAACAAGAAGTGACTCACTTTGCTTCTTCCGGTATAAAGCAGTATTTCAAGTTAGCTGGGTAGTTTGCCCCCTTTCAGTAAACATCATAACCATACAGTAAGTTTGTTTTTTTCACATTACAGCAGTGTTATTGTTTCATATTTTTTTCATATTGCTAGTTCATATTTAAATGTTTTACAGTAAAATAATTATGGACTGTACCTTCCAAAGATTTCCTCAAGATTGCATATGTAAGTTTCCCTCAATAGAAACAGTGTCACCTAAATCCATTGGCTTTTGTCAACTTTTGATTCATCTCTTCCTCCTCCTCAACCCTCCCCCCAGTAGAACTATTTTCACTTACCGACTCCATATTTTCATGCTGTCAGAAAATGATTTCCTCATCTTCATCAAGTCAAAGTCTGAAGAGCTTGCTGGGATCTCCTCTATCACTCTCATCCTCTCTGTCATTAATCTACATGCCTTTCTGTCACCTTAAAATGAGCTAACTGTGATGGACTGCAGGAAAATATATATGGGTTTACCGTCATAATCCGCATAATTGTGCATTATAATATCAGATTTTGCAGTGAATATTAACATCTTCCAGACTGAAACTAAGTTTTGAATAATTCACATTAACCACCTTTCTAGCCGTACAATGTACTGTATCTCAGTGGATACGTACATTTCACAAGTTGCTCCACACTACAACAAACACAGTTTGACCGTTTTTTTCTTCATCGCCATATTAAGGCAATAGTAATAAATAGTTTCATGAATGTATATTACTGTTTTATTGAAAATAACTGCGATACATATATAATTACTTTCCAGCTGGGCAGCAGACCCTCAACACTGGCGGCCATATTGATTTCTGGTCAGGATGACTACAGGATAACAAATAAACTGAACCAGGTAATGTGACCTAGATATATATTACAGGCAAGACTTTTGATAAAGAACTTGATTGGGTGTGAACCTTCAATCGTGCCCCCTATGGGATGTTGAAGAATTTGTGTCTCCTGATGCACGTTGCCTGTTCATCAAAAGTTTGGAGTTAGATTACATTAAGGGCAAAAAGACTTGAGACAGGGTTGCCAGCTTTGGTCAGCTGCTGGCATGAAATTTTCAATTCGAGACTATAGTCTGCACATGCATTTACATGTATGCAACCTTGCAAATAGTCTATAGGGTTTGCAAAATACCCCATTGTACGTAATTTTAGGTTTATAATAGAATAATATAAATTTGCCATAAGATTTCTTGTGTGAGAGTCTATAAGCGTGAGTGTCACGCCAGATACGTGAGAGCTGGCAACCCTGTTGAGAGCCCTGCCTACCGCATCTATCAGATTTTGCTCTTCCTCTTCCACCTTTTCTGCACTCCATCTGCGAGTGCATCCATGTAATAATGTGCATGCAGTGGGATCATATGTAATTTATTTTGGAATTTACCTGGAAACAACTAATGCTATTTTATGATTGGCTGGTAGGTGATTATTAACTCTGTATAGCTTGAGACAGTTAATAACTTGGCAGAAAACTCCACTAAGTTTGCCTGCACCTCGTCCGCTAATTCTATATAAAGGGACACCTTGGTGGGCATTATCCTTTACTTCTCAGCATGAGAAAGGTGTGGTATGTGTGCCTGTCACCTGGGTGAAATGTGTGTCTGAGGGTCAATGTGTGAGACTTGAGAGCTCTGGATGAAATGGTTACTGGTTTCACGGTAATCACGCTTTAAGAGTCCTCCAACATCAACCAAAGATAGCAACAGTCTTCAACACGCAAGTGCGCAGGCACAGCCTGCAGCGTGGGATGCCATGGTTTGTCTGTCTAACTTGCTAACAACTTGTCAATAATGTACACTAAAGCTTTCAGTCTTGCCTCATCTTGTAAGAACACTACAAGTTGTCAGTGGTGCAGTAGAGACAGTGTGCATGTCAGCACTTCTGGGCACTTTTTTTTAGCTGAATACCCATAAATAGTTGAACTCTTATGAGATGAGAGGCCATTGTCAGAGTGTCCACTGTCAACTCCCTCAATGCAAATGTTACTCACATTCCTTAGCAGGAGCACTGCCAGGTTTCTGGTAGTAAACAATAAACAAAAATTGACCAAGTCACCATAATGTCCTGAATATAGTTAATGACTCTATCCATCCATCCATTTTCCAAACCGCTTATTCTACTGGGTCGCGGGGGGTCCAGAGCCTATCTCGGAAGCAATGGGCACGAGGCAGGGAACAACCTAGGATGGGGGGCCAGCCCATCGCAGGGCACACTCACACACCATTCACGCTCACACATGCATTCCTATGAGCAATTTAGCAACTCCAATTAGCCTAGCAATTAGCACGTTTTTGGACTGTGGGGGGAAACTGGAGTACCCAGAGGAAACCCCATGATGACATGGGGAGAACATGCAAACTCCACACACATGTGACCCAGGCGGAGACTTGAACCCGGGTCCCAGAGGTGTGAGGTAACAGTGCTAACCACTGCACCACCATGCCACCCCTTAATGACTCTATAAATATTAAATTTGAAGTTGAAAAAGATAGGACACTTTTTTTGAAAGACCTCGTGTGTATGTTGATGCCTCCATGTCCCATTCTCGCCAGTGTGGGGAACCAATAAAAAAGGCCAATAGGATGTTGGGTTATATCTCTAGATGTGTGGAGGTGGGTGGAGGAGGTGATGCTACGATGATATAATTCCTTGGTAAGACCCCACCTAGAATATTATGTGCAGGTTTGGTCACCATACCTTAAAAAAGACATTGCTGCCGTGGAAAGGGTGCAACATAGGGCTACGAGAATGATTCCTGGTCTTAGAGGAATGTCTTATGAGGAGAGTTTAGCTGAGCTGAATCTGTTTAGCCTCGAGTAAAGGAGACTAAGGGGGGACATGATCCAGGTGTATAAGATTCTAACTGGTCTGCATAATGATATAAAAATATAGAAAGTATTTGACAAATCATTTTCAACCTTTTAATCATAAATTTGTGAAAATAATTAAAATTTAACAACAAATCTCACTAAAACTGAAGTAACGCCACGAATACAGTAGAAAACGGGAAGGGACTACAGAAAACGCTTGACAGTGGTGCCTTAATGGTTAGGGAAGCACACTTGTAATTGGAAGATTGCAGGTTTGAATCCCTAACCAGCAAGGCACCACTGAGGTACCCTGAGCAAGGTACTGCTCCCTGGGTGCTGAATTAGCTATCCCCTGCTATGGGTTAAATGCAGAGAACACATATTGCTATGGTGTGTCAACAATTAAATTCTAAAATTCGGGATAACTCTGTTTGATCTTATTACTGTATTTGATCTTTGTAGCAGTACCACTAGGTGACAGAAGAGGACGGAAAGGGAGGCTGAAGTCGTGTTGTGAAGAATATAAATCTGGATGAATCTTTTTCAAATGTCCCTGAAACATTGTTAGGGTTAGTGGGACTCAAATTGTGGGGTGCAAGATTTTCTGAATATTTTTGTCCTATCGGGAAAGGCTTGGTGATTCATGACACAACTTTCAGACAGGAAAAGGGACTTTACTCAACGCGTAACATTTAACCAGAAACAAAGGACCGCAAGGGGTGAACAAATGCAGCATAAAGGGTAAACCAAAAGGAACAAGGACTAACTAAACACAGGGGAATACTAGCAAATACAGTTACAGCGAACACCAGCAAACCACAAGCAGGAACAAACACACAGCACTAAAAATGACTGACAGAGAAAAATAGATAATGAATACCAGACAAATGAGAGACATGTCGGAACAATTTACTAATCCTGATTACTGATCTTAACAATTATAAATTATAGTTTTTTTATTGTATTTACTTCAGCAGCCCCAGAGGCTCAACAGTTTTCATAAGTGACAGTCCCATAGTGAGGGAGCAAAATTTATCATGGGGAGCTGAGTGAAATTGTCAGGGAATTTAATCAATTTAACCCTAGACCTAGTTATAGTTAGGGGTAACTTATGAAAAAACAAGCACATATCTGGTGAACTTGATTATTTTGAGAAAAGTCACACAAAGTCTGGTTTTCAGTAAAGACTGATTTTGGAGAAGTATGTAGAGTATGTAAGCTAGGCTTTGGCAGTATTACAGTAATATTCTCAAAATATAGGGATTACACAGGTGGTGGACGGGTGACGGGCCAGTCTGAGGAAAACATCATAGTTATCCTGAAACCTTTTAGTCTGGTAAAGTGTTTTATGTTGAGAGGGTCTAGCTACTGGGATGACATGATGGTGCAGTGGTTAGCACTGTTGCCTCACACCTCTGGGACCTGGGTTCGAGTCTCCGCCTGGGTCACATGTGTGTGGAGTTTGCATGTTCTCCCCATGTCGTCGTGGGGTTTCCTCCGGTTTTCCCCCCCACAGTCCAAAGACATGCTGAGGCTAAGTGGACTTGCTAAACTTGCTTAATGGTGTGTGAGTGTGCCCTGCGATGGGCTGGCCCCCCATCCTGGGTTGTTCCCTGCCTCGTGCCCATTGCTTCCGGGATAGGCTCCGGACCCCCCTGCGACCCAATAGGATAAGCGGTTTGGAAAATGGATGGGGTCTAGCTACCATCTATCTCCAGTGAAGGAATTTTAATAATAATCAGGGCAGTATCTCAATGCCCCTAGATTGTATAAAATTCCAAGATGGCGGCGCGCTAGGTCGCAGCGGTCACTCCGGGTCCAACTACCGAGGGAATTCAGCACCGTGCTTATAGCCGCGGTGTATATCCCACCCAGCGCTAATACTAACAACGCGCTGCCAGAACTGAACAGAGCCATCAGTGGACTCCAAAACATATACCCCGACGGACTGTTTATCATCGCTGGGGACTTTAATCATGCAAACCTCAAGACAGTTCTCCCCAAATTCTACCAGCAAGTGGACTTTCCGACGAGGGGGGTGAACACGCTGGACTGTGCTTATACAAATATCCCTGGCGCGTTCCGCGCTGAGCCCCGCCCCCACCTCGGATTCTCTGATCACGTGTCAATCATGCTCATCCCAGCCTACAGACCTCTCGTCAGATGCGCCAAACCCGTCCAGAAGCAGACAAAGATCTGGCCCCCAGGAGCCATCTCTGCTCTTCAAGAGTTTTGTGCATGTTTTGTGCGCATGACTGGGACATGTTCAGGGAGGCTGCAACCTACGGTGACTCTACTAACCTGGAGGAGTACACGACCTCGGTCACTGGCTACATCAGCAAGTGCATTGAGGATGTCACCGTCTCCAAGAACATCACCACACGCTCCAACCGGAAGCCCTGGATGACTACGGAGGTGCTCACCCTGCTGAGAACCCGTGATACCGCCTTCAATTCAGGTGACCAGGCTGCCCTGAGAACAGCGAGGGCCAACCTGTCCAGGGCCATCAGAGTGGTGAAGCGTGCCCATGCCCAGAAACTATACAGCCACTTCAAAGACACTGGGGATGTTTGGCGCATGTGGCAGGGTATCCAGGCCATCACCAACTACAGGGCATCTCCACCTGCCTGTGACGGTGAGGCCTCCATTCCAGACATGCTGAATAGGTTCTACACACAGTTTGAAGCCCAAAACAGCATGGCAGTGAGGAAGTCCATCCCACCTCCCAACGACCAGGTGCTCTGTCTGACCGTGGCTGATGTGAGGAAAACTCTGCTTACAGTCAACCCGCGGAAAGCTGCTGGACCAGACAACATCCCTGGTTGTGTGCTCAGAGGATGTGCAGAACAGCTGGCTGATGTTCTCACAAACATCTTCAACATCTCCCTGAGCACCACAGTCATCCCAACACGCTTCAAAACCGCCACCATCATCCCTGTGCCAAAGAAGTCTTCAGTGTCATGCCTCAATGACTGTCGTCCCGTTGCACTCACGCCCATCATCATGAAGTGCTTCGAGAGGCTCGTCATGAGGCACATCAAGTGCCTACTGCCACCCTCACTAGACCCCCTGCAGTTTGCATAATGTCCCAACCGCTCTACGGATGACGCCATCACCACCACCCTTCATCTGGCCCTCACCCATCTAGATAAAAAGGACACTTATGTTAGAATGCTGTTCATAGACTTCAGTTCAGCATTCAACACCATCGTTCCTCAGCATCTGATCGGGAAGCTGAGACTGCTGGGCTTAAACGTCTCTTTCTGTAACTGGGTCCTGGACTTCCTGACTGGGAGACCTCAGTCAGTCAGGATCGGGAGCAACATCTCCAGCACCATCACGCTGAACACGGGAACCCCCCAGGGCTGTGTGCTCAACCCTCTACTTTTCACGCTGCTGACCCACGACTGTGCAGCAATGCACAGCTCAAACCACATAATAAAGTTCGCCAATGACACAACTGTGGTGTGTATAATCAGTGGGAAAGATGAGGAAGCCTACAGAGAGGAGGTGCGACGGCTGACGGACTTGTGCAGAGCCAACAATCTTTCCCTGAACGTGGACAAAACAAAGGAGGTGGTTGTCGACTTCAGGAGGGCACAGAGAGATCACTCCCCGCTGAGCATCGGCGGGTCCTCGGTGGAGATCGTCCAGAGCACCAAGTTCCTTGGTGTCCACATCACGGAGAACCTCACGTGGACCCTCAACACCAGCTCCATTGCCAAGAAGGCCCAGCAGCGTTTCTACTTCCTGCGGAGACTGAGGACAGTGCACCTTCCACCCCCAATCCTCACCATGTTTTATAGAGGGACCATAGAGAGCATTCTCTGTGGCTGCATCACAGCCTGGTACGGGAATTGCAGCATCTCGGACCGCAAGACCCTACAGAGGATTGTGAGGACAGCTGAGAAGATCATTGGGGTCTCTCTCCCCTCTATTATGGACATCTACACCACACGCAGCATCCGCAAAGCCACCAGCATTGTGGATGACCCCACACACCCCTCACACACACTCTTCTTCCTCCTCCTGTCTGGCAAAAGGTTCCGTAGCATACGGGCCTCCACTGCCAGAACGGGGAACAGCTTCTTCCCTCAGGCCATCAGACTCCTCAACCGGAACTGAATACAATCCCCCCCCCCCCCCCCCCCACTCACATACACATCTGTACATCTGTATAAAATATTTATTGTTATTTATTGCCTTACTCTTTAGTTATTCCTTACTCTTCTATACCACGGCATTTTTGCACAGCTTTTTTGCACATATAACCTTCGCTGCTACCATACAGTAACTTAAATGCTGTATTCAGATTGATACCACCGTTAATTGGCACTGTATGTTGTCTTGTCTTGTCAATCTGCACTGTTATGCTGTCCTGTCTGCACTTATGATGTTGCTCTGTCTTTGTCCTACTCTGTGTTGCACCATGGTCCTGGAGGAACGTTATCTCATTTCTCAATATACTGTGTGTATGGTTGAAATGACAATAAAACCTACTTGACTTAACTTGTATCCATCAGTCCAACAAGGGAACTCAATGCTGAAACTAAGTGAATGTTTATCTATGGTCCACTGTAAGGTTGAGTTATAATAACTGTTGTATATTTGTTATACACTCATGGGCCACTTTGTTTGGCATCACCTGGACATCAGCTTATTCATACATATATCTAATTAGCTAATCATGTGGCAGCAGCTCACTGCATACAATCAGCAGGCACAGCTTGGGAGCTTCAGTTAATGGCCAGATCAAACCACAGAATGGGGAAATATCAGATTTGAGTGACTTTGACCATCGCATAGTTTTTGGTGCCAGATGGGGTGGTGTGACTGTTTCAGGAACAGCTGGGACTTTCACACACATCATTCTCTTAAGTTTACACAGAATACAACAAAGCATTCAGAGAGCAACTATTCTGTTGAGAAAAATGCCTTGTCGATGAGAGCAGTCAGAAGAGAATGGCCAGACTAGTTGAAGCCAAAAGGAAGAAACAGTAACTCAAAAAAACAATCCTTATAACGGAGACAAACAGAACAGCATCTGAAAACACACAACAGTCAAACCTTGTGGTGGAAGGGCTACAACAGCAGTAGACCACATTGGGTTTCCAGCATTTTGTCTATTTGAGTCTATGCCTCAAAGAATTCAGACTGTTCTCAGAATAAACCCAGTTTTAGAATGGTGTTCTTAATGAAGTGGCCAGTGAGTGTAGAAATAAAATACTGGCCAAACTTATTGTTGCATAACTTCGCTATCATGCTTTTTACATAATCTTTTATTTGGAAACTGCTGCTATGCCCATTAAGTATAACTTCGGCATCTTACCTTATAAAAAAAAAATCCATGATATGGAATTCCAAATTATAAATATTCAGTAGCCCCAGTAGTTAAAAATGTTCAGATTGAGCTAAAATATAGTTGCAGCCCCTCACTTGGTAGCAGCAGTTACGCTATTGTTATTTGTCATCTAGATTTTTCCAGTTCATCGGAAACCATTCTGTTGTCACACAGATGCATCAACACAGGAAACTACTGTAGGTTAAAGACACAACTGTTTCAGAACAGCCTCAGTTCTGTCTTCCTGTTAGAATAAGTATTGTTTTTCTATACAATAGCTATATATAGACGTGAGAAAATGGTTGCTTCAAAATAAAGCAAATTAAAGAAATTTTTGCAAAAGCTTCGGCCCTTAAAGCTAATTTCTTTAAACTTTCAAATTGTATTTATTTATTTATTTGGCCGCAGCAGAGGTGAATATTAGCTACCCACTAAGCCACTGTGCCACCCATGGAAAATCTAAAAATACCAGCGATGACAGGCCAGCCAAAAACTAAAATACACTGTGACTCATTTTGTGTTATGTGACCTACTGGTATTCAGCAGTGAAATCCTTTTAATACTGTAGTTGTCTGTGTTTCAGTGCTCAGCACTTGAATGACATGAAGACTGGGAGAGAGCTGGGGTTCCGCTGGTAGGAATTAAATAATAAATATTCTGTAGACTGTAGCTGCAAAGCACAGAATCAGGCTGAGTTAATAGATGCAGCCACTCTTTTAGTAGCTGAAGAGTTTCATACTTCTTATTTTTGATCTATACTATAGTTACGTGCATCAGAACAGGAAAGATCTTTTTTGCAGCAGCAGCAGCAGTAAATAGCTTCACCAGCTAATAAGATGAAGCTGAAGGTGTATTTAGTGTTTCTGCCCTATGAAATAAAGCAAGTTAATGTTTGGTGAATAAACAAATGAAAAGTACAAATTTCCATTGATAGTGTGTACATGAAGATCAGACATAGACATGTTTTAAAATATTTAAATGACTAAACTTTGCTGAGTTTAGGTTTCTTATACCTGTGTATGCCCTTTGATACACACAGAGGTAAAGCACTGTTATAAGTAGGTTATTCCTTTAACTAGGTGATTAGAAATAACAGGAGTAACTATAAAATACTTTATGCTATTTGAGCAGACAATAGAGCTTTTCGGTTGCAGTTATTTTTACTATAAAGAATGCAAAAGAACTGTTCTTATGCTACTTGTGTATCTGCATGATTTTTTTTTTCAGTGGTGTTAACAGTTTGTAGGAAACAAGTCGGCATTAAGGAAATGACCTAAACCACTGTGTTTCAAAGGTGGTGCAAGTGAAGTCACACACAAGCTGAATGCTCTTAGTTGAACTAGACTCTTTGTGTTTTATTCATATATATCTGCATTCGGAGACATGCTGTTGAACAAAATTCAGATTTGGGTCTTGTCGATCTTACTGTATTGTAACGTTCCAACTTCATGCGGTAAGTCCATCTGCACTTATGGATAAATAAATTCATATAAGGTTAAATATTAAATGTTAGAAAATATTCCTTAACATTAAACTTAATTTGATTTTGATTTTTATAGTTTTGTTCTTATTAGGAGGTATTAGATTTTATGGAAAGTTTATATGAAAGATCTGTTGTTCTGTAGAATGCCAACTCATCCCAAGAATACCAATAAATTTCAGGATGTAAAGAAACTTATATTGTTGTGCCATTTTTTCATTTTTTGCCTGCTCAGGTCATAGCAGATGTAACAAGGCATGTGAGATTACTGCGTTGGTCAAGGGTACCATTAACTCTGCTGTCCTACTGCCGTGCAACATAACCGTGTATCACACTGAAACTGTGATGTGGAGCCAAGCCGCTGATTTAGTGACAATCAGAACACATGGATATGTCAATTTCTTTGATAACCGAGAGGGCAGAGTGAAGACATTTCCCTACTTGTCCAACAAAGGAAATTTCTCGATCCGACTGGAACATCTCCAGCAGTCCGACCTGGGAATTTACTGCTGTGAGGTACAGGGTGGATCATCATCTGCCTGCAACAAAGTGAACGTTACTCTGGATTTAGAAGAAAATCTAGAAGGTACAGTAAGAACACACATTTGTGATATTAAAGCTTTTCCATATTTGATACAGTGATAGCCAACAGGTTGCATACCTTGCTACCTGAATTTAATATTATGCTATTTACACTACTATACCTTTTATGTGGAAACTATATGCATTAAATATGCATTCTTGCAAAATGTTATTTTGCAGAAGCTATTTGTATAAGAATAATTCACTATGTGCAGTGGTTAGCACTGTTTCCTCACACCTCTGGGATCCGGGTTCGAGTCTGGGTTACATAAGAACATAAGAACTATACAAACGAGAGGAGGCCATTCGGCCCATCAAGCTCGCTTGGGGAGAACTAAACTAATAGCTCAGAGTCGTTAAAATCTTATCTAGCTCTGATTTAAAGGAACCCAAGGATTCAGCTTGCACTACATTATCAGGAAGGCTATTCCATACTCTGACTACACGCTGTGTAAAGAAGTGCTTCCTTAAATCCAGCTTGAAATGTTCTCCCGCTAATTTCCACCTATGGCCACGAGTCTGTGTATTTAAACTAATGCTGAAGTAACTATTTGGTTGAACAGCATCCAAACCTGTTAGAATCTTATATACCTGGATCCTGGATCTCCTTTGCTTGAGACTGAACAGATTTAGCTCAAGTAACCATTCCTCGTATGACATTCCTCTAAGACCAGGAATCATTTTTGTGGCCCTACGCTGCACCTTTTATAAGGCCACTGTGTTACATGTGTGTGGAGTTTGCATGTTCTCCCCAAGTCGTCGTGGGGTTTCCTCCGGGTACTCCGGTTTCCCCCCTCAGTCCAAAAACATGCTGAGCCTAATTAGACTTGCTAAATTGCCCATAGGAATGCGTGTGTGAGCGTGAATGGTGTGTGAGTGTGCCCTGCGATGGGCTGGCCCCCCATCCTGGGTTGTTCCCTGCCTCATGCCCATTGCTTCTCGGATAGGCTCCGGACCTCCTGCGACTCAGTAGGATATGCAGCTTGGAAAATGGATGGATGGATAATTCACTATGGCCTAATAATAGGTGCAGTTATGTGCCATACTTAAATTGGCTTATTTTTCTAGTAACTTTGTACTTCCACTGAGTATAAACAATATTAGTAACTGTCACTACTGAACTATAATTATAAAAGATTTTTGTACAATTTCTATTGACAAGAGTCATTACTCGTTACCTTTTGACTGGCTAATGTAATTTTGCCTACTGTGGCATAGGAAAAAAAATTATACAAAAGTAATACAAATTACAAGTAATACATAATACAAAATGAAACATCAGCTTGACCAATCCCAACTATAGCACAAATATTAACAGAATTAATAAGATCAAGCCCGACTTAAACCCAATGCCAACTTTTACAATGTGATGTGGTGTACGCTTAAGCATGAAAATGCTCACATAATTAACACAGAGGAACGTGGTCTTACATACAAATGTGATGTTTCAAAAGTATAATTAAATAGCCAATTAGTGTCTTAACACAACAAATACAAAATAAAGTCATGACACTTCAATTCCAACTCCATCTGACTGTAACCCCTGACATATTTTTTGGTGATGGGGGAGGGGAAGGTACATAAGGAGGGGTGTAAAATGATTAATCAGTATTAATCTCACACCCCATCGTGGTTCTATATTTACCTTAAGCTCAGATATAATATTTAGATGAATTTACATAAGCATACATTTAACACCAGCAAAATACTTTTGATACTTTACTGTTAGTATCAAACTTTTACTACATTTACATTTACAGGATTTGGCAGACGCCCTTAGCCAGAGCGACTTACATAAGTGCTTTGAGACTCTGCAATGAATTTCCGATGCTAGCTCAATAAGGACCCAAGCTATGAATACTATCTCTGAGAAATCCATTGAGTAGTGCAGAATTTTTTATTTTTATTATTTTTTTTTTTTTAAACACACACGTCGAGTCGAGTAAGAATATAGAAGTTCTACGTCAGGTATTTCTGAAAAAGAAAAGTTTTGAGTCGTCGCTTGAAGACATTCAAGGATTCAGCTGTTCGGACATCTAGGGGGAGTTCATTCCACCAATTAGGTGCCAGGACAGAGAAGAGCCGAGATGCGTGTCTTCCTTGTGCCTTGAGGGGAGGTGGGACCAGTCGAGCAGTGCTGGAGGATCGGAGAGATCGTGGTGCAGTGCGGGGTGTGATGAGGTCCTTTAGGTAGGATGGTGCCAGAGAATTTTTGGCTTTGTATGCGAGCATCAGTGTTTTGAATCTGATGCGTGCAGCTACAGGAAGCCAGTGGAGGGAGCGCAGCAAAGGAGTGGTGTGGGAGAACTTGGGAAGGTTGAAAACAAGATGAGCAGCTGCATTCTGAATCAGTTGGAGGGGACGGATGGCGCTCAGTGGTAAACCCGCTAGAAGCGAGTTGCAGTAGTCAAGGTGTGAGATGACGAGGGACTGGACGAGTATCTGGGTAGCCTGAGTGGAAAGAAATGGACGTATCCTCCTGATGTTAAAGAGGATAAACCGACAAGAGCGAGAAAGACTGGCGATATGTGAGGAAAATGACAACCGATCATCTATGGTAACTCCAAGGTTTCTAGCAGAAACCAAAGGATGGATCAGGGAGTTGTCGAAGGAGATCGCAAGGTCCTGGAGGGGGGATGAGTCAGTATTACTAAAGTGATATTTAATGGGTGACTTACCAGAGTCTGGTTTTCATCAAGGATGGTTTTCAGATACTCTATTCACTACTGCTAGGATGCAGTTGAAATATCCAGTTAATTCTGAGCCTTGGTCTGCAAATTTCTTTTCAGCCTGGTGTCTCTTAATAATGTTGATGTGAACCCTTTTCTTTCTCTGGCTCCATCGCAGGGAACTCTGTGAAGCGTTTCTTGGCAGGCAGCTGGTACTATATTGCCGCTGCTGGAGTCCTGGTGCTCATTGCCCTTATCGTCATCTGTGCCTGCCACATGAAGAGAAGAAGTAAGCACATGCACTCATTGTTTTCTCATTCAGCGAAAGGCTATAATCTTGTATCTCTCTTTTTAAGAAACAAGTTTTATTGTGATCCTAATTAACTGACCCTTATTTGAATAAGCAGTGATTATGAGTGAGTGGGTGGATGAATTGATGGATGGATGAATCGATGAATGGATGGATTATGGAAGCTGTAGCAGGAGACAATAAGGTCAGGCTGAAAAACACACATTTGTACATTTTCCCATTTTTAGGTGAACCTGATGATGCTGATTATGTCAATGAAGGCTACACTGGAAGTTGGGATCCTTGTACATCTTTTCATAAATTTCAGCTTATAAACGATAATCCTTATACATCTTAAATATATATATTTATATCTTAAATTCCAGTTTATTTTAAAAATGATGTTATTGACTTACACCTACTATAGATTTAATTGCTTTCACTGAGGCTTGAGCCATGTGGAATAACAGTAAGATCATTTGGGTGCCACAGGAAAATTTTATAGTATGTCTAACGGGAAAAACCTTCTGGGTTTTCAGACTGTTCACCTCATAATTGAATTTTTTTTTATGTGATTTTTTGTGGTCTTCTAGGCAATGAGCCCATGGATACCGTATGTGGCCAGATGGATGGGGAAGCCAGCAAAGGTACACCTGTTGCTAGTGTAACATAACAAAATACTTTTAATTTAGATTTTTTTTAACTCATGAAATACAGCCATAGGAAAAATTCTGATTCTTCTCTGTATGTCATTAATGAAGGGCTTCTTCCTTATTTTCTGGGACTTCAGTCCTGCTTCTTGAAGTCTGACACGAACTGTCCTAGCAGTGCACGTCACACCTCCAGTTAATGTTTCCCATTCCTTTTGAAGGTCACTTGATGTCATCCTGTGATTTGTGAGAAACTGTCAGATGGGTTAACAGTCATTTCTGGCATTAGAAAGTCACTCTTGCCCTTTAACTGCCGACTTTCCCATCATTCGCAGTGTCTCCTGCTTCACCTTATTCTTGTATACTGGTGAACCTGGATGCCAGCAGAACCACAATTAAACCAGGATTTAAAAATGCAAATTTGTTTAAAAATATAGTGTTCTTTTTTTTTTCCCTGTGGCTGTAGATATTCATTATACATGCATAGTTTTATCTGTACATTTGATATATGCTTGTACTTATCATTATCAACTTTGTCTTCAAGTCACTTTCTCTTTTGGCCCCTCAGAAAATCAACTGCAGAGTTCCGACGTACAGCAAAGTGGTACAGTCATTTTTATTTAAAGCACTACCAGAAATTTGATGATAAAACATCAGCTTCCAGCTATGGCCCTCAAATTATGCCAAATTAATCATTTTGCATAGGTTTAAATAATACATTTACTTTGAATTCACTTCACCTACTGAAATTTAATATGAACAATAGGACACTTGCTCTCACTTCTTAGGGTATTGGGATATCCTATTATAAAGAGTAAAAACTTTAACAGAATGTTAATAGCACTGAATGCATAACCACCAGCAATCTGCAACATTGAACCAAGATCCATTTAAGTGGCATTTTTACTTATTTTTTAATGCATTTCATGAAAAACTGACATTATATGTTTCATTTTAAACAGGAAATCCAGTAACCATTTATGGTATGTATAAACAAGGTTACCCATGAATATAAATTCTTAGGCTAATATTTGTTAATTCAGTTTGTGGCAAGTGTTGATACTGTGTATGACATACAGTAGAGAAACCTGTTCTCACTTCCGATTAGTGTTGTAGGTCTTGGTCTTGTCTCGGAATCAATTGTATTTTGACTCGGTCTTGTCTCGGTCTCTGACATAGAGGACAAAGACCAATTAAGATCACTCATCAAAACGTCTCAGAATTTATCACAACGGGTCTGTTAGTTATCTATGAGAACCCGAGAACGCAAAATGTGTTGTTTTTCGCACGCATTAACCTCAGACTAGTCTTTATATACTTTACATAAGTATAATGCACAGACATATGAATCGCATATCTTTGCAATGGAGAGAAATTGCTATATCCGGTTGTCCAAGCTGCAGCATTGCGCACTAAAATATTTCATTAATTCTGTGTGTAATGAGGCATATATTTTAAAGATTTTACACAAAAAGTACCCCAAATAATCCATAAAACATTGTTATTATTCACATTAGAAGGAAAGCTAAGTGTACATGTGCAATGATCCACCTACTGCCCCTCTGGGAAAAATATTGGTAACACGTAATACTTAAAGCAGTCATACCTTCATAAAGTATCATAAACATGGCTATCACTATTCAGAAAAAGGCATAAAGTATTATAGTCATGTGTATTATTCATTATGAATGCTGTGTGAAGGTCTCATCTATAATGCACTATAAATACCTTCATAATGCAGCACAAAGCATCCTTAATTGTTACAATGACTATTATTATGCATTATGAAGGTATTTATAGTGTATTATAGATGAGACCTTCATAGAGCACGATAATGCATGAGAAACATGGCTATAATGTGCTATATCTTTTTTAAAAAATAAATAAATAATATTTATTTATTTATTTATTTATATGTCGTGCCGGGGCGGCATGGTGGTGCAGTGGTCAGCACTGTTGCCTCACCCCTCTGAGACCCGGGTTCGAGTCTCCGCCGGGGTTACATGTGTGTGGAGTTTGCATGTTCTCCCCATGTCGTTGTGTGGTTTCCTCTGGTTTTCTCGTGCCTCGTGCCCATTGCTTCCAGGATATGCTCCGGACCCCCCGTAACTCAGTAAGATAGGTTTGGAAAACAGATGGATGGATATGTCATGCCCTGATCATCTGCTCCTTCGTGTGGATTTCCTATGCTTACCAGTTGTTTCTGATTGTTGTCATTAGTCCAATATATTTAAGTCTGCGTTAGGTATGTTTTCCCCAGTCCGGTCATGGAAGTCTTCCATCAGTCTTGTGCTTTGCCTTTCGTGTTCCAATAATAAATCCCTGCTTCCTCGTCTCCCTGCTCCTGCTTCCCCGGTCGGCGTGCACGACATTATAGCAATATCTATAATAGTGTATGAATGTTACAATGAATGATGAGAAAAGTTAATAGAGTTTATGAATATGGGCTTCACAGAAAGTGTTACCAAAACGTGTATAATTTATTTTAAGCCTATAAATAAATGGATAGAAAAACTCTCAAATTGGCTGGAGTTCTTCTAGAAATAAGGCAAAATTATATATAATTACTTGATACTTTCACATTTATTTTTTACAGAAGATTGTATGTGTATGTTTGATGTCGAGCTCCATCAAAACATATGAAATAGAACGTGTCCATCAGCTGGTTGGTTTGTTGTTTGAGGCTAAAATGCTGACTCAACGTTTTATTTCCAACTGGTTTGAGCAGTGGTGGTTTAATGGTTAGGGAAGCACACTTGTACTTGAAAAACGGAAAGATTGCCGGTTCACATCCCCAACCACCAAAGTACCATCCCGAAGCACTGCTAACCGTGCTCTGAATTAGCTGCCCCCTGCTATGTCACATTGTCACATATAGGTTAAATGCAGAGAACACATTTCGTTGTTGTGTCTGTGTGCTGTGGTGTGTCAACAATGACAATTAAACACTAAATTCAAATTCAATCATAGCATATATAGGTGGAAAAATGACAGTGATAAACATTAAGCATCAGATTCTAAAACTGTCTGTCTGTGTTCATCCAGTGAATCATAAACTAAAGAATGCTTTTACATTTCAATTTCTTTCAGATGTTATATAGTAACACACAAAAATGAATATATAAAACCACGCATAGCTATCTATCATTTAACTTCAACAAGTTACCATATCGATGCAAAGTCAAATATAAATTTTCACCTACATTAACCATGTATTCCTTCACAATACTAAGCCATAGAAGGATCCCCTGTGAACCCCTGCATTCCCACATCATAGAGGCTCATAGAGAATCTCAACATTTATAAGATTATATTTGTAGTGCCTGCAAAATATTTATATTAGATGAGACTAAAAATTGAGAAATTTCAATAGGCACAAGTAATTTTTCCTCATAAGAAGGTGATATCAAGACTGTGTCAGCATTCACATGTCAAATTATGACATATCTGAGTAGCCCAGGTTGTCCCAAAAACAAAACCATAACCATGTGGCTGAAGTGTATCATGTACATACAATGTAATAAGCTTAAAATCAAAGGGACAGGGAAATGCTCAGAAATGAATAGGGTTCAAAGGGTTAACACAGTACTGTGATTGGGTATAAAACATTCTGCTTCGAAGTTGAAATGCAACAAATAAGATGTCTTATTTAAAAAAAAAAAAAAACTTCATTCGTACATAAGCATTTATATTGAAATTTTAAGAAAAATGTCCATAGTTAATTATACTGTCACATAACTTTTAAACCTCAAGATGGTGCCTATGCACCACATTTTACATTGTGTTGTGTTATGTAGACTGAAACATTAGTCTTGGCCTTGGTCTGCTCTTGGTCTTGTCTCAGTCTCGGCTTGCCTTGGTCTTGCTCCTGTCTTGTCTCCATATACTCTGGTCTTGGTAAGGATTTGGTCTCGGTTTATGTGGTCTTAACTACATCACAGCTTCCAGTGTTGCATTCTTTCATGTGTGTTTTTGATTTTTTTATTGTTCTGAAATCTCAGAAAACAATGAACATGATCCAAGCTGGACCTGTGTGAGAGAAATTAATTCATACCAAAGTAAGTCTCAGAACTGCAGCACTGTTTCTGAGCTGCAATACATGCTTTAATATATTTATATGTTTTATAACAAAAGGTATCAAGCTCTAATAAATGTATTATTTCCAGACACTATATCTACCTCCAGAACACAACATATAACTGAAAAACAGCAGTATGGTAAGCCTAAACATTTGGATATATTCGTTGATTTACTGATTATCACTTAGTCAAACATGTAAGTATGAGAATATGATAACTTAGTGCAAGCTAATTTTAATTAAACACTTCACGCTAAATTCTCCAGGGGAAATTGTCATTTTTATGCTTGCCATTTGTTTCAGTCAACCAGTCTGAAATTGTGCACACAGAGTCCAAAACAAGGAAGAATAAAAGTAAGGATTCATCACTTAAATTCTGTTACTTATTTAGTGACTGTGACAATATATGTTGTACAAAAAAACAAAATTATTAATATATATTAACAATATTTGCTTGAGCAGTAGCAGAAAGATAACTAGCTTTTAACCTTCTTGACAGGAAGCTTATGGAGAAGAAAAGCTAATGACAGTAAGTTTTTTTCCTAAAGGTATTTCAGTGAGTTTTACCTTACATTTATTTGATACCTAAATTGAGTCATTTTATTTACTGAAGAAAAAACATAAATACGAGACAAATTCTGTTGTTTTGTGGTTACATTAAGTGGTTGAAAATAAATAAACAAGCAAGCAAACAAATGAAGGAAAGAAAAAGAAACAATTGGTACAATCCTAACTGTTTTGTATACGGAGCAATGACATAATATTTCATTCTACAGCTATGAAGTGTGTGAAACTGTGAACTATATACTGTAATTGTATTACCTGGATGGGTTCACCACTGCCACTTTAGACAATTTTCTCATTAGTGAGATAACTCAGTTTGATGGGTCTTTGTAGATAAACTATGTGGGTAAAGATCTGGAACTGATTAAACTTGATCTCATTGGTGCGATAATACAAAAAGTATTTGATGGATCTTTTTACCACTTCACCAAAACATCATATGGATGAATATCTACACCTGGCTTAATTTAGAAACAAAACACAATTAAATTGGCAGTACTAGGTGGCAACAAATGAGCTGCAGAAGACAGCACCTCTAAAAGTTTTTTAAAGCACATTGTATAGATGATAATCTGGGGTTCATAGTTCCATATCTTTTGAGACCAATTGCACCAAAACTAAACCAGTTCCACATGCTGACATCAAAAGGATGAGCTGGGGGCCAAGAGAATATAGAGGTTGGGGGGATCCAGAGGACTAGGGATTAAATGGGGGAGGGCTGACAAGGTCATCCGAGGAATATATCCTTGTCATACCATCAGCATTTCATTAAATTGTAATACATTGTGTATGAAACCAATTAAACATCCTTATTCTTCCTCTTTCTAACAGGTATTGAATACAAAAACCCAATCTATTCCAACAGCAGAGAGCAGCTTCATGAGCTTTAGAATATTTTACCTAATTATAACACTGTATAAAGACAGAATGTGTTTTCCAGTCTATTTACTTAATGCTATGATGATTATTTTAGCCGCAATAATGGAATTTTATGTTTTGAATAACTGCATTGATAATTGATTTTGCATGTCCTGTACCAAAAATCTAAATTACATGTTTTTCATTCAGATGATGAAAGTTTTGTTGTATGCTTAATAAAATAGCAGGCATCATATTCTATATCTCAGATATATGGTATACTGAATACATTGTACATTGTATAGAAAATATTCATTCATTCGTTCATTCATTATCTATACCCACTTACAAACAAAAGAGTATAACTAAGACTACAACAATCTAGGTTTGCCACTATTACCACCCCATGTCCTTGACATAAGCGTGCCATAATTAGTTACTTTTACAGTTCTTGCCATCTGCACAGCTCCCATCTTATCATACTATCCCTTACTCATGCACAGGACTCATTGCATTAGTATTTTCTGCTTTCCATACAGGGGTGGTACAGTGTTGCTTCATAATGCCGGGGCTGCGGTTCGAGTCTCTGCCCTGGTTCTGTGTGTTTGCTTGTTCTCCCCATGCTATCGTGGAGTTTTCTCTGGGTTCTCCAGTTTGCTGCTGAATGAATTGGAGTTGCCTGATTGAGTGAATGTGTGTTCACCCTGCAATGGGTTGGCTCCTCCTCCTTGGTTGTTTCCTGCCATATGCCCATAGGCTCCAGACCCTCACAACCCTGAACAGGACAACCAGGTACTGAAAATGGATGGATGACAATTTTACCCAATTATTCTTATATACAGTATGTTATTAAACTATTTAATTGTAATACTTCCTGCCAAACTGTTTTTTTAAAATAGAGGTTTAATTGAAATATTGACAATGTGAGCATTAAACCTGAGAAAAGCATCATAAGAGCACATGCCTAAACCACAGTAAACCAAACCAAACATAGTGTGGGTCACTCATTTGTGACCATTGTTCATATGGATCGGAAGAATTGTTTATGGCTTACTGCAGTATGGGTATTACAATATGGAATGTGAGGTAGGAGTGGGGAATTTATTTTAAATCCAGTTTAACAACACAGATGGGTGGAAGAACAAAAGACAACACAGGGACACAAAACAGATGGAGATGTAGCACAGGAGAGGTCTTAGAGTATCAGGGCTTTCAAAACCTGAGAATAAAACAAAAAAATGATACATCACGGGAAATTGGCTGAAGGTGAATGAATGAGGATGCTGTGAGATGCCCAAGCCCTTGCTCCACCATATACAGTAGCTGACTCAAAGCAGAATATTTCATTTTCCACATAATTCCTGGTTTGTGTCAGTATTGCACCATCAAATCTGATTCAAAGCTGCCAATTAGGCTTACAGTTCATGTTCATGCTGCCTGAATCGTACTAAAACTTAAATTATATATAAGATTAGGATTAAAATACTGCTACACTGTATTCCTGGAATCCTACCGTACTGACACATACTCCATCCAATAAATAAAAGCTTAAAACCAGCAAGCCTAAATTAATCACTCATGTTATCCTTATAATGGTCATAAACTTTTGTGAAGAAGAGTGTTTTTAGCAAATCTATGACTATGTAAAATAAATCCTGGTTTTCAGAGATAGTGCAGTTGTTGTTGAGCATGAAAAACCTACAAGTGGAACCAACTAAATAATCAGCAAAATAAAACGAAGTGCAGCATAGTGGCTCACTGGGTAGCATTGTTTTGTCACACCTAGAGTGCTGGGGTTGAATTCCGCCTCTACTACGTGTGAAGTTTGCAAGTTGTGTGGGTTTCCTCCAGGTGCTTTGGGTTTCCACTGCAGGCTAACGACATGCAGTTAGACTACCAAGTATCTATCCATGACCCATATTGTATGGCTTTGAGTGTGTGTGTAAGTGCTCTGTTATGAACTAGCATCCCATCCAGGGTGTTCTCTGGGATAAAGTCCAGGTGGCCCTAACTAAAACAAGCAGATGAAAGATGGATAGAAAAAAGGTCATAGACAGCTAAGTAATAAAAAAGCAAAACTGCACATGCAGTTTTTATCTACAGGCACGTCCCTCTACACAACACACACATTATATATATATATATATATATATATATATATATATATATATATATATATATATATACACACATACATACATACATACACATACATACATACACATACATACATACATATACACACATATATACATATACACATACACACATACATACACATATACATATATATATATATATATATATATATATATGTCACGATTCGCCGAAATCGGGTATCGCACGGACAGGTAGGCAGGCAAGCATCACGCAGGCAGGCAGAGTACAGGGCAAAACTAGGGGTTTTAATTCCAGGATTCGGGATAGGAGACATCTGACGACAACTAACATCAATGACGGACAGGGCAAACAGGTAAGACCAGGACCTAAATAGGATGGGACTAATCAAAGTAAGTGGACAAAGCTGGAGACGATCAGGGAAGCACACGTGGGTAATCAGGGGGCGTGGCACACACGAGGAGCGGACGAGCCGGGCATGACAATATATATATATATATATATATATATATATATACACACACTATGTTATATATATATATATATATACACACACTATGTTATATATATAAACCCCACGACGGAAACCCCACGACGACATGGGGAGAACATGCAAACTCCACACACATGTGACCCAGGCGGAGACTCGAACCTGGGTCCCAGAGGTGTGAGACAACAGTGCTAACCACTGCACCACCATGCCGCCCCACACTATATTATATATATATTTTAAAAAATTCACAGGTTGCACACCCAAAAAATGAGAAATGAGTGAAAAAAACAAATGCTTAGCACTGTTGCCTTGCACCTCTGGGACCTGGGTACTCTGGTTTCCCCCCACAGTCCAAAAACTTGCTGAGGCTCTGGACCCCCTGTGACCCTGGTTTCAGAAAATGAGTGGATGGAAAAGAACTCTGCTGTGATTTCAATGTTTTTCAGAGCTATATCTGAAAAAGTAGGAGACGTAATCAGAAACACAAGCAGAAGTCAGAAAAGCAGAAGGTCACTCCTGGGGGTGAAAGGGAAGGCAGTCAGACACAGAAGAATGGAGAGACACACACACTGAGAAAAGAATCAAGACACAGACTCACCAGGCAGGGGATCAAGAGTATGACCACACAGGAAGAGAACGAGGCATTCATGGAAAAGCATGGATCAAGTAACGCACTAATAGCCTGTTCAATGTCACATTGTAAAAAGGGGCTTTCCAAAGTTGCATGCTGATCTTGGCTAACCGAATTTTCAAGTTAATGTCAGAGGGGTGTGACGTGTTATGAGAGGCACAGAGGTTTGAATAGTAATGTTTGAATATGTCATTTATATTTGCATGGTCTGTTTCTTTTAGTTGAGATTCCTCAATAATTTCTCATATTAGTTTATTGTTTAAAGATTGGGATAATTGGTATGAAAGACGTTTACCAGCCCTCTCCCTGTCACGATAGGCCATGAGGGATGATGATCCACCTGTGATTTATGAACAATGGGTTCTTTATTAGAAAATAAACTCTAAAGGACATTAAACAAAACGGACACAAGAGGTCTAAACAAAGGCAGGTCGGCAAAACAATAACTAATAAAGACTAACACATAGGGATACAACAGAGGAATAACACAGGCTCCAAACAGAGCATACAGCAAGGACCAACTAACAGTACATACATTCAGCGACCACAACACTTACAATGACTGACAAATGAAAAGAGCAGCTACATACATACACTGATTACAAGGGCTAAATAAGGGACAGGTGTGGGTCTTAAACAATCACAAAGCACTATGGATTCAAACACTAGGACATACAAGGAACATTGGTGGTACAAGGATTACAGGACATGACTGCAAAACTAGTCACAGAAAATGATAACCTGGAACAAACAGCTGGGTGTTTTAGCTGCAGAGCCACCTCTGTTGCCCTGGATGCAATCCGGACACAGAGCTGTTTGTGCACTGCGGTGACACATGCACTGTCCAGAAGGGCCCAAGCCAACAGTCCAGAGAGCACTTGGACATAGCAAAAAAGGGTGCTGATGGAGAGGGCTGGGGTGGAGATACTCGGCCATTTAATGACATAATTAATCGCTACATGCCCATGGCCTGTTTCACCATGTGGCCCAAAGTGTACAGGTCTCAGACCAGAGCACAGAGTCAACAGCTGAGAAGCTCATTGAGACGTTCTGCTGCTTGCTTTCTGGACTTGGTGTTCAAACCGCCCCTGGAGCCAAGGTACCGAGGCAGCCAGGCATGGAGTATCCTTGGTGCTTCCAGGAAAGTCTGAAGGCCATATAGGAGTTGGTTCGGTAGCACCAAGGCATAACGACTGCCCAACAGAAGCAGGCTTATGATGCACGCAGCTACAGGCAGATGTTGGGTACCCAGTTTGGATGTACAGCCCAATTCACAAGAAGGAGCAGTCATACAAGCTGGACAGTCACTGGAGGGGGGGGGGGGGGGGGGGACTGTGAGAGATCCACAAGCATCTCTTTGACATCATTTAATGCTTGCGGCTGCCCAGGTAACAAAAGGCTCTGTATCAGAATCACCTAGCACAACATCGCCCCCTGGCCTGAACTGATCGCCATGCAGTTGCTATGGGGTACACACTAAAAGTAGAAGGTAAGTCAGGATCCCTGGGCGTCTGTGGGACTTTGTATTGGACTTGAACCTTCGGGTGGGGGCAATGTGATGCCACAGGGCTGGTCAGCATAAATAATTATTCGGTTACTGGCATGCATTGCATCAGCATGTATAAATTAATTTGTGTATTAATGCATTTATGTGGTAAACAGTAAGTGTCATAATTGTGGAATGTTTACTGTGAAAGTTGTGTTTTCGTAAGTGAGTAACTGTAAGTGCGTCTTTCTTGTAAATTTGTTGACTTATGTGTCTGTGCTGCCGCTTGAGGCGCGTGATCATTAAGACTGATTCTCCCTCTAAAAGGGGCAGTCCCCTTTTATTAAAATGAATCACACACTCACTACAATATAGTACAGTTAACATCAGCAGCATAATCAGATTCCCTTACACTTGCTTTTGCTGAATATCCTCTCTCTGGAATTCAAAGTATTCCCATACAGCTACAGAGAGTTAAATGTCATCTTGAGATCGGATCTTGTTCGCTTGATCGCCTCACTAAATTTTGTTAAAATTTTTACTTTGAATAAACAAGGATGATTAGTATTGGGTCGGAGAGCTCTCGCAAAAACAGTGGTTAACCGACATAAACTTCAGAACAAATAAATTGCAAACTCAGATAAAGGGCGAACAAATCTCAGCTGATTATATTTCTAAGTAATATTTAAAATAGTAAATAGTAAAATAGTAAATAGTAAGTAATAGTAAATTGTAATTCATTATTCGATTTTATTTTTTGTTTCGATTTTATACATATTCTCGAATATTCAACAGTGGTCACTCGTCGCTTATACACTATTCAACATGTAGCAGTGGTTCTCTGTTTGCAACGCGACCCAATATTTACATTCCAGCTATATTTACATTGCGACCCTATATCAAGTGCAGGTTTACATTAACGCTGTGATCGTGGAAGTGCACTCTGCAATTTACGCCACTCAATGCTTTCGCACAAATCTGACTGGACGTGCCAGTGACTGATAAATATCTGTGGTTTGGTTTCTTCGATTGGTTGTATTCACTAGTTTTGCATTACGCAGTTGCAGACCCAAGACCCGTTTGTTCAGGTAAATTCGAGGACTGGGACTAGGAAATCTGATCAGGGATCAGCACTGGGGCTTTCTCTGCCTCACGAACATTTTTGAACTTATTTGGATCGCGACCCACGGGTTAAGAATCGCTGATATGCAGTGTATTATTGTACTCCGATTTATGTGGTGGATGATTTTATATAATAATAATAAAGAGGAAGCCGCTATATGCCGAAAACAATGAGAAGGGGCACAGACACGGGATACACTATTATACGGATACAACATTTTCTACAACGAAAAAACACATTAAATAACACACAATTAAATTACAAACGTTTAAAATTGAATGATTATGAATATAATCCACGAGGCACAAAGCATGTCAGTAATCTGAATTACCACCAGAGTTGTCACGATCGCAAATCTTCACCATGCCAATGCTTAACCACAGCTATGATTTAGACACAACTGGGGACGTTATTTGCTGGAACTGGGTTGGAAATCGTGTACACGCCAGTTATACGTTAATAGTAAAATCTCGCGATATGTTCCACATCTACTTCCGGCTACCTCCGGAACTATTTAGAGAAATACGGAAGAACTGTAAAAATAAACTAGTGTGGTGTAACCGTAATTCATTTATGTTACTCGGATTTTTTTAAGTGAAATATTTATTACTAAAGTATAGAACATAAAGTGATATAATTTATTGCATTTTACGTCGGCAATTTGGAAGCCATTTATTTATTGATGTGTTTTGTAAAACGTTTTACTTTAGCATTTTTGCGATGAAAATCATCCCTGGTTGTTCTTTAGTAGTTTTCTCACCTAATATTTGATTGTCAGTTAAACCGATGTCAGAACGCAAACAATCGCACCGCAAAGTTAAACTTTTGGAGACTGAAAAGCTGCCCATTTACCAACACAAGGAAAAACTTGTCCAGGCAATCAAAAATACTTCGTGTTTGGTTGTTACTGGAGAGACTGGAAGCGGTAAAACCACTCAGCTTCCACAGTACCTTCATCAAGCCGGTAAAATGCCAGTATATACTTTGCAAGCTGTTATTCTGATAACTGCCACTTAATTACTTATTAATAAAATTGACGTTCTCTATCAATGTTTCCCCATTCATAAGGTTTTTGCAAACATGGTAAGATTGTCATCACTCAGCCACGGAGAGTGGCTGCCATCACTGTGGCTCAAAGGGTGTCCCAGGAATTGGGCTGTTCTCTCGGAAGTGAAGTGGGATATCAGGTGCGCTTTGATGACTGCACATCCAAGGTGAGACTCCAAAGGGACATTCGGTTGCTTGGAAATATAGCATAGAAATAGATACCTGGGTTGTTCTTGTGTCCTAGATTATGAGAAACTAAACTTGAGAAACAGGCACTGATTTTATTTATCCAGACTGGGTAAAACTATAGTGCTCAAGTGGGAGATGAGTTCTTCTCCTGTTGCATTTATTTATGGAATGCTATAGACAAAATCAGTAGAGTGGGTACTATTTAGTAATTTTGTCTAGTTTAGAATGTGAAGTTTAGAATTTTAAGTTTCGTTTCTGTTGCATTCTGTAGGATACAGTCATTAAGTATATGACCGATGGCTGCTTGCTGAGAGAGATCCTGGCAGACCCTGCGCTGAAGCAGTATAGTGTGGTGATTCTTGACGAGGTCCATGAGAGAAGTTTGAACACGGTGAGAGTGATATAACAGCTGGTATAATAGATTTTTTAAAAGTCACAGATTTTTTTGTTTTTCCTCCTGGTTTATTTTTTCACAGTATTTAGTTTAACTCTGCCTGTCTGCCTTGTAGGACATCCTGTTGGGCCTGCTGAAAAAGAAATTTCTGCAAGACAGAGGGGAGTCTTCAAGCCGCAAAGTCCCTGCAAAGATTGTGGTGATGTCGGCCACATTGGAGACAAATAAGCTTTCTGTCTTTCTGGGAGACTGTCCGGTCTTCACCATTCCTGGGCGCATGTTTCCTGTGACGGAGATGTTCTGCAATCTTATTGGCCCCAAAGACACAGAGAGCTCTGTCTATGTGAAGGAGGTGAGACATAAAATGTGTTACAAGGCTGCTGGGTGCAGGTCGTAAGGTTTTACTGGGAGTGACTGTTTAGATGCATTGTAAACTAAATCAGAACTCTAAGGGTGAAGATACAAAGGGCAGCTTTTTGAGCAATGTTTCCAGGCAATATTGCTGATCAATGTTGCTTGGGCACATTCCTATTGATATTGGGCAATAAATTTATATTTGAAAAACTTTGGCAGTGGGCAACTTTTCACGGTCATCCAGATGAAGATAAGTTGCCCTTTGTGTCACCTGGTTGGCAGTTGCTAGATATCATTGCTCAAAATGTTGTTCTGTGTATCGTCACCTTAACAATCTATTCAGTCTGATTGATCATTCAGATCAAATTTGCCAGTGCATAACTAAAAGGAACATTTTCTCAACTCCCCACAACGGGATAATACATACAAGCAATACCCATTAACTGATCTGAAGCTGATAAAGCTAAAGGTCCACCCAAGAGATAATGGAGTGGAAAAGATGCAGTCTGGTTACAAGTGCAAATATGTGTTATTGTACTAAGAGAGAGAAGTAAAGAAACATGTTTGATACATGTGCTGTTTTAAGTGAACATTTGTAAAGTACTTACTGGTGGTCAGCCACCACAGATCAAGGGAAGTCGTGCCAGTCTAATGCGTGGGTAGTGGGTTTTGGGATAGCAGGCAATGGATCAAACCACTGATAGGGAAAGGGGGAACAAATTCTATCCAGAGTTAAAAATGCTTTGTTTTGCATTTATAATTTGCTGAACCGCTTTCAGTATTTATCAAAATATTTAAAATTACATAGTTAGGTTTACAATGATATTTTTTACAATGATTTACGCCTTTGGCCAGTCTCTGTAGCAGGTGGGGTTAAGGGCCTTGTTCAGGGCGAAGTGGTGATGTGATTCACTCTGTCAGCCACAGGATTTGAACTGGCAACTGTCCAATTACAGGCACAGAATCCTGGCCTTCTGAGCCACCCCCATGCTGTCTGATTTATCCTTGTCTGTGTTTCCTCTCAGGTTGTAAAGATGGCACTGGACCTACACACGAGTGAGCCAGCTGGGGATATTCTTGTTTTTCTTACTGGTAAGTCACCACACCAGATTTTCTATTTGGCTGGAGACTGCAGAAATTTTATGAGAAATGTTTTGGGTAAGATCGGTAAATTTGGGTAAAATAGTAGCTAAACATAAGGGGATTAATTAGCATTTTGTGTACTGTAATTCTTCAGAGTTCAGAAAATTGCGGGGCAATCTGGAAGGTTAATTTGCTTGTAAACTGGCAGTCATGATTATAGAAAGGGGTATATAGTCACATAACTTTCCAGAGTTTTGGGAATATATAGCTTAGTACTGCATAGTGGAAAAATCCAGCATTAGCAGTAGTTTTTAGTTGAATTCTGTTTTATATGTGTTGACTAGCACATTTTTTGCTTCTTTTGAGCAGGACAGTCAGAGATTGAGAAAGCTTGTGACATGCTCTATGAGAAGGCTGAGTCCATACACTACCCCTATGATGTCCATGATCACTCTGTGGAAGGTCTTCTAATTCTGCCTTTATATGGATCCATGCCGACAGGTGGGGGCATTGAGAATTAGATTTTTGCAGTCTCCCTGTCCTCAGCAGTAATACAGGTCAAGTATTATATGGGTGACCTTTCATGAATAAACAAATGTATTTTGCCTTACCCTTACAGCATTTTGCTGTCCTGTAAAGAGTTTGTTTGGCTATACCAATCTCTAAAAAGACATAATACTGACAGGTTCACATACCTAAAATATCTCAAATGGTCAAAAGAAGGCAGAAGATTTCTTTAAAACATGCTTTGATTGGACTTTCTCTGAATATTTCAATCAATTTAAGTGTATTTCCCAAATGGATCAGCCATAACATTAAAACCACTGACAAGTGAAGTGATTAACATTGATTTTCTACTTTCAGTGGCATCTGTCAAATATTATGCAAGTGAACAGTAAGTTCTTGAAGCTCATGTGTTTGAAGCAGAAGCAATGGCATGTGAACAACTTTGATAATGGCCATATTGTGATGGCAAGATGTTTGGGTTAGAGTATCTCCAAACGGCAGGTCTTGTGGGGTGTTCCCTGGTAGGTAGAGGTCAGTACCTACCAAAGTGGTCAAAGAAAGGCCAACCACTGAAATGGCAACAGGGCCACAGACACCCCAGATTCATTGATGCACATGGAGAGTGAAGGTTAGCCCATCTGGTGTGATCCCATGGCAGAATTGCTGTAGCACAAATTCCTGAAAAAGGTCATTCTGTCTATGGTAGCAAGATGTGAGAAGACACGGTACATTGCAGCTTGCTGTTTATATAGCAGTGTAGCCGCAGACCAGTCAGAGTGCCCATGCTGCTCCCTGTCCACTGCAGAAATCGCCTACAACGGGCAGGATAGCATCTGAACTGGAGCAGTGGTAGAAGGTGGCCTGGTCAGATGAGTCACGTTTACTGTTACGTCGTGTGGATAGCCTTGTATGTGTGCATCGTTTATTGGGAAAGAGATGGCACCAGGATGCACTATGGGAAGAAGGCAAGTTGGCGGAGGCAGTGTGATGCTCTGGAAAATGTTCTGCTGCAAAACCTTGGGTCCTGGCATTGGAATTTAAAGGATCTGCTATTGATTTTGAGCTAGATGCCAAAGGACACCAAGAGGCCTTATGGAGTCCATACCTCAGCAGGTCAGACCTGTATTTCTTTGTATGTTTGTTTTTATCTAAGTGATTAACTGTATTTACTCACTCAGAATGTGAGTTCAGCCATCAGGCAATATAGTTACTTGTTCATCAAGCAATTGGTATACTCTAAGCAAAAAAGGCTAAATATTGTTTGTGTTGATTGCAGCTAATCCCATGTAAATACTGTAAGAAGTTGCCTCTGTAGTTGGCCAAACACAACAACACCATGAGGGAAAAACCATGAGATTTGGAAAATGCTGATTCATGCAGTTTAATTCTTTGGTTGACAGAAGTTGGCATTTAGGGGATACCCTGAGGCTGAAAACTCTAACAGCAAAGGGAACCAAATATGTGCTTTGGTTTGTATGTAATGCAATGTAATGCAGTGCACAACATTAATGTTGAGCTGTGTAACCTACTCGTTAAAATACCCACCTGATACATAAAAGAACACAAAGTGTAGTTCATGTCCATTAAAAAAGTAAGAGAGTAGGAATCTGGAATGAAGACATATGAGGGAAAACTTTGAGATATAAAGACATGAACTCAGTTGTATGGATATGTTGCTTATTACTATGCGCTATATGAAAAATATGATTGCCATAACGCTTAATTTAAACCAAAAAATTGGTTTAAACTTTTTTTTTTGGACAAGTGCCAGGTCTAGCGGTATAAGATTTAATCTGCTCTAAATTGGATTGGGAGACGTGCATTATTACAAAGATTTGAGTAAATTTTCCATCGTAAGACCCATGGAATTCATATAATTGTCTCCAGCTTCTTTGAGAACTGAAAATGACATATTGACAGCATAAAAACGTACATTATGTGCACTATAATGTATTTTATGAGCTTAGTTTAGTATTCTGTGGGAACGTTAAACTAAATTGTGTGCATGATGTAGCACACCTTACCCATTAAAACAAAAAAGCATCTTTCTGTGGTTACTCCAAGTTCCCATATATACCAGTGCTGAGAAATAGACTATACATATTTAGACATATAAAATATATATAAAATAATTGATGTTTTAAAACATGGACATTAAGACATATATAAAGAAATACAGGTAACCACCTAATTGGTGGGGAAAGATTGTGCAAATTGGCATACAAGTTAATTGTGCAATAAATTAATAGGTATAGTTTCAGAGTTATGTGTCACAATTAGGATACATTTATGGGCTTTTACATTTTCAGTTGATCCATTCAGTACTTCTAGAAATTGTAGAGGGTGTGAGATGAGTAAGGATTAGATGGGGGGAGCGGGTATCGGGGCTGTCCAGGGAATACAGTGCTGTCATTTCCAACAGTCACATATCTAGATAAAATAATAGTTTAAACTGTAGTGGTTGGTGTCTGTAGTGATTAGAGTGATATTTATATGCCTGTCTACAGATCAGCAACAGATGATCTTTCAGTCTTCTCCGGCTGGTGTCAGAAAGTGTGTTGTGGCCACCAACATCGCAGCTACATCTTTGACCATACCAGGAATCCGGTAAGTGAAGCCACTCTTAGTGGAATAAGGTGAATCACATGAATGTTTGTGGAGTACAGTTAATAACTAGTCCTCTTTATACAATTGTCAGGGTATAACCATTGTTCTGTCTGTGGGAAATAAACTGCTTTTTAGGAGAAATAATTATAGATTTTTAAGATGATTTTATTTCTGTCGGGCAGGTATATCGTTGACAGTGGGTTTGTGAAGCAGCTGAACCATAACTCCAGAGTGGGCTTGGATGTTTTGGAAGTGGTACCAATTTCAAAGTAAGCTCCTAAAGATTTTGGGATGTCTCCCATCAGACACTCACCACATATTCTTTGTCAATGACACAGACATGTCCATCACCCAATTCAGGATTTTAAACTTTGTCATGCTGGGATATTACCCATGACGTGCTTGCAGAGTCACAATCACATCAAAGTGGACCAAAATCCTAACTTTAAAATAATAAAGATGATTTTTGTGATATGTGACTTTTAAACTGTACCTATTCATTTAGGGGTCGATTCTCCCATGAAGCATTTAAGCCTCAAAAGTTACATATGTTTGAGTTAAGGGTATTCTCCCCTCATCAGCTTGGTCATACCCACTGTGCTGAACTCAAGCAGGAAAAGGGTTATGCCTTCAGTGATTTTTGCAGCAGGCAAAACATGGAACATGGACTATTTCATTTACATTGTGAACCTAATGGAAATCCACAGAAACCTTTTAATTTTTAAAATGAAAGTGTGTTGCAAATGTGTGCCGGTGTACCACCTAAGTTTCACAACTACAATCCTCATTTTGTATTTACAAATCCTAATTTAGGAGTTTATGATGTTCAGGTTGTGATTACGAATTTCATTTTGCACATTTACAACTTCAGCACTTCATTTATGAACGGTTAGTTACGTGGGGAAAGTTAGGTTCTAGTTCTCATCAAGTTCTCATGAGCAAAACCCAAATGGAGAGCTCCAGCGAACTGAGGGGCTGGTCTGAAAGCAGGAGAAGATGTATGTGTAAAGTAATTGCATGTAAAAAAAAAATGAATTGCAAATCCAAAATCAAAGTGAGATTTTTTTTTTTGTTGTTGAAATCCATTGGCAGTCTAATTTTCCCCACGTAACAATTGATTACTCAATGTAGTACGAGTCCCAAATGCAACTCTGATTTGTAATCACAGCTTGAGCATTGTAAATTTGTAAATTGTGATTCCTTATTATAATATGAAGATTGATTTCGTGAAACCTTGAATGACAGGTACACATTTTGGAACCTTGAATATGGATTTGCATTTCATCCAATTATAAGAACATTGTGACATTTAAGTATGATTGCCTTAGATGTAAATGTATGTGCCTACACCTATGAATTGAACATTAGCGTGTGCAAACTGTCTAAACTACTCTCGTAAACTGAGAATCTGTGAACTTGTAACGTGCAGTGCAAACTGAATGTATGAATCTGTTGCAAAATCTTTGCTTATAGGGTAAGTTACAGACATGGAAATATAATTTCAGATTTGCAGCTCATTTTTTATGTACAGTTACTTTAATCATTAGACATAAATCTGTCTCCTTAATTATACACGGCTTTATGAATGTTCGCTTTACTCCATTTTTACGAAAGGGCTACATTTGCACTTGTTTTTACTAATTGAAGTAATTGCAAATAGAACTTTCACTTTCATAAACTTATGATGTAGCTGAAAAAATCTAGTTGCGTAATGACAGCTGTCGTAATATAATAGTGCAACACATTACTCGTTATAGGTGATGCTGGTGTAAACAAACCTACTGTGCTGCCAGTCATATAAAATTAATTGACCAGTCATTATGTCCATTATTTACAGTACATAATAATAATTGTTGCTAATTTATGTACTTTACTGTACTTTTTTAATCATTATTTCAGCTATACCATATAGCCTAGATGTGTTGCAGGCTGTACCATTTAGGGTTGTGTATGTTTACTCCATGATCTTCTCACAGTGGCAAAATCACCCATCAACGCATTTCTCAAAATGTTTCCCTGTCATTAAGCAATACTGTATTGATTCTGCTAAGTGAAACTGCAATGTAGATACATTCATTCTACTTTATGGCTGTTTGTCATCTCATTCCTGCTTTTGGGAATGGGAATGGGAATGATTCCGTATGATTTGGTAGATTTTTTTTCGGTTGGGAGATGCTCAAAAGAATTTTGCATATAAAATAATGGTGCTTTTTTTAAAACTCATTTTAATTGAAAGAATTGTTTTAATTGACCAGTCATTTAGCCTAGTTGGTTTGCTTACTTGGCAAGTTGGCAAGGTAGGTGTCACTTGAATCCTGAGTAATATACTTGTATGTGCATATATATTTTAATGACACTTTAAAATGGGAAAGTGGGGAAATTCTCTTTTCGCCTACCCCGTCTTGCTCTCCAGAACACACAGATGCATATGTAGGTGAGAGCAAGCTTAGCAGCTTAGGGCACTTGCATGCAGCGGCACCCATATAGCTGGGAGTTAAGGGCCTGGCTCAAGGGCCCACAGATGTGACTCTTCTGCCAATTGCAGCCACAGAGCCGTAGCCCACTGAGCCACACACTGCCCTATATAGTATTGTGTTATAAAATTTTATGTAATTCTTTTATTATAAAAATTATTCGCATGAGCTTTGGAGTCTAACATTTGTTTCTAAACCTATGATACATGTCAGAAAGTTTTGTTTCGTTACATGTTTGGCTCTCTGAAAACTGCAATATTGCATTTGTCCAGGTAGGCGTGTATTTTCTAATACAGCCCTCCAGATCACATACGGAAAAATGCACTTAAGTTAGTGGCAGAATGTGCTTAAGGGTCATTTACATGCAACATGTCCATATTTTGTGTTTCTCCACCAAAAGTATGTATCTAGCCTCAGTACACTTAAACTCCGCACTTATGTAGATGGGAGAATATGATAAAAAAAAAGTAAAAAAATAAAAAAATGCGCAGCCAAGTGCTTTTTTGACTTAAGTGCATGTGAGAAAGGATGCCTTCATTTACAGCGTTATCATAGAGTAAAAAGTTTGTAATGTTTTGTAAAAACTTTTATCCTTTTGTTGAATTTCAGATCACATGTTAGGAGCTTTATGTGCAAGAATGCAAGTAATTTCAGATGGTTTACAAATGTTTTCTCACTTGTCTCATCTTTTGTTATAAGGTTACTGGTTTTGCATAGTTGATGAAGACTCTGCTTTGCAGGAGCGAGGCTCAGCAGAGAGCTGGACGGGCTGGCAGAACCTCATCTGGAAAATGCTTTAGGATATACAGCAGGGAATTCTGGGAGAAATGCATGCCAGATTACACTGTTCCTGAGGTCCAGAGGACCAGCCTGACCATGGTCATCCTCACCCTAAAGTGCCTAGGAGTCCATGATGTCATCAGGTGTTTAAATCGGTCACACTAGCTCTGAGATGGAATAACTGTTTAAAGATCTGTTTTTCTTATCTCTGTCAGATGGATTTTAATTTTCTATAAATTTGCTGTGACGTTTGTCAAGAAAATGTAAATAATTTTTCATATTTTTTCAGAAAATGCTATAAGAATGGATATGTAAATGCAATATAAATTTTAAATACCAAGATCTAAATTTAATGTAATATAAATATATTAACTTGAAACCATTTAATGTCTTCATTGATTTATGTTTATACAATATATTGTTTTCTTTATTATGTTTTTACTCTTAAGATTTCCATACTTGGACCACCCAGAGGAGAAGTTTATCTTGGCTGCTTTGAAACAGCTGTACCAGTGTGATGCCATTGACAGGTGTGTATCTACCCTAGTCTTATTGTGTGGATGGATGGTATGTTGATGGATCTTTGTCAACTTTGCAACTGTACTTTGTTTCATTATTTAGGTTATACCATATAGCCTAGGTGTGTAATAGGCTGTACCATATAGGTTTGTGTAAGAACACTTTATGTTCGCACAACAACGAAATCACCTAACAAGTCATTTATCATGGTGTTCATTATGGACAAGCTATGATTAGCACACAAATCCAATAATGGATCATCGCTTGGATTACAATCAGGCAGGCCGTTCCTCCCAATCACACCAGGTTTCACTGTCATTACCCACTGTCATTACCCACATTAAAGTCCCTCAGCAGAATAGTGGAGTCTCCAAAAGGGGGCACTTTCTAGCAACCCCCATGGGTGGAGGGCTCGGCCACCAGGCGTTTGCCCTTGAACTCCCGTCCTAGGCCTGGCTCCAG